>NC_046669.1:18750000-19375000 GCF_004382145.1 Drosophila mauritiana
AACGAACATATAGCAGTCTCTAAGTGAAAAAAATACTCCCAATTACTTATAATGTTATGATTCTTTCGAATCAATTTAAGTGTTAAGAAAAAAGAAGTGAAGTGACAGGTATTATACCGCTTTTAGTTCCTTAATATAGACTATATTAATCCATAAATTGTTACTTGTTAAGTACACGCTGTAAATCATACGTTTATACGTATGTGCTCAGATTTCCATTTTCCATTGTACAATTCGAAAGTTTAAGCCCAAATCGGCGTGTATAGCCAGCAGGATATGCCTGAAAACCTGATCAAACATTTTGTCACGACCAACAATTTCCTGAAGGGACAGCGCTGGGATGTGCCAGTGTCCAAATATTAAATGCCATTGTGACAAACGCCGCCAACTGGCTATGAAACAGCCAACTATTGGCGATGATGAGGACATGGTGGCCCAGACCAACGGGAACGGGGCAACTGGGATTCGAATAGTCGCCGCTTGCAATCAGTGGATGGGTGTGACAAACGCAGTTGGCAATTTCTTCGTGTAACATGCAAATTTCAACGATTTTCAATCACAACTCGGCACTCACTGCAGTTCCCTCTGCATCATTTGGGCAGTGCTGCCGCCTTAGATAGATTTAAGACTGCAAAATACCATTTGAAATGTATTATTGCCAATTAATGACACCATCTACTTAGGCAAAACAATGTCAATAAAGCTCAAATACGGGCTGATTTAATGTATATTTGCACTAATTGGCATTAAAAAGTTGGTTGACACATAAGTATAGTTAGGTAATTAAGTGAATATGGAATTAAGTGAATGTAGCCAGAAATCTTCTAAAGAAAAATATGTAAATACATAAGTGAAACTCATTTCAAACTTAATTCTTAAATTCGTCTTAGTGTTCATTAAGTGTTCATTTTACAGATGCAGTTAGTTTTCCCATCACCTTGGTAAACATTCCAGTTTTGTATTCCAACAATAGCTGACTTTGAAAAGCCGTTTGTTTGACATTTTTGGAACCCATTCCTGCTAAAAGTCACGCAACACTGGCCTCTGCTTTGCCTCGCGCGGGCACACAGTGCGTATGAGCAATGGAAAAGTAATTAAATTTAACAGGCAAAATCGAGAACTGCACAGAGGAGCCCTGCGTCCTGGGCTCCATTCTCTGTCGATTTCCCGGCCAGTTAGACTAACAAAAATAAATGGAGAAATATTGGGAAAACTGTCATTATTAACGCATTGAGCGCGGCGCTGACAGCTGTTGCACCCCTTGAAAAAGGATGGAGAGGATGAAGTGGAGGCGGTCGGTAGGTAGGTGCCATGTGCCATGTTGACACTTTGCCGAGACCAAATGACATTTATTGAAATTTCATCATTAAGCGGCGTAGTGGAGAAGCCATCCCCGAACTGTTTGCGAACTTTGCTGCTCATCGAACTTATTTAAATACGAATTGCGACACGTGCGGGGAGTGGGGAGTGGGAGTTCGAGTAGATTGTCATATCACCATCAGGTTATCAAAGAGGCGGAACTCACGGAATAGCACGAAAAGAAAGCCATGACAACCCTTTCCGCTGAAAATCTCTTTTTCTGGCAGCGCAAACAACAATTCAGTGAACTGAAAAATATCCCCAAGGAGCAGATCCAGCATTTTCAACATTTTTGCATAATTTTCAAGAGAAACTTTTCAAGTTATGCGTTAGGTGACAGAAATCATCGTCATCCCCTCATCGAAGAATGATATGTGAGTTTATAATTCGAATGTAATATGCTTTGGCCAAATTGATGGAGACGAGGGTTGGGTTTTCGGGATCGATATAATGCGAAAATAATATTCCGATTGTGGAAGCTAAAGTTTTGGGAAAACAAATTGATGGATTCGAATATGAAAGGCGTAGGGGAAATAAATGGGATGTTCTATGCAGAAACCCAATATTTTACATGAAGTGCTTGCAACTGATGGGTTCACTGAGCTCTTAACAAATTCCTTTAAAATACAAGAAAGAAATCTTCACTTTACCATTTACTTGAAATAAAATGTAAATGATTAAATAAGTTGAAAACTATCTATTCATATTCATATTATGTTTATATACAAATGCTTACTTTAACACATCTTTGGTATAATAAGACGTTTATAGAAAATGTTCAAAATAAATCGTTTTAATCTAGGAACAGACGGCTAATTAATGTGTTAATTATTTCCTACCATTTTTGTAGTACATTTATGTAACCAGTATCATTTATGAACTTGAAATAAAAAAAGTAACAAATATGACGAACAGAGGTGATTGCTGAGCGTCAATAAAAGTGGGATTACAATCAATTGCCCTCCGTCCTGACTTCGCCACTTAGCCGGCGATCCCGCCCGCGTCAACCCCCTGGACCACATCAAAAGCCACCCCCTGGTGGATTCCCTTGGATTCCCATGGAATGCTGTGGCTATATCCTCGTTCTTCGGATTTGACCAGCCTGCGGGCTCGGGCTCGTCGGCCGGTGTCTAATCAAAAATGCAATGTTTGGCTTGGTTAAGCGGAAATCGGTAGATTGCGTTCGCACAGTTTTCGCTTGTTGATATTAACACATTCCTCCCACTCCGTTCGCATCCTATGCCATCAACACCCCCACGGGCGGAGGTGGGTTAATGAAACGTCACAGATGATGACGACGTTGGCATAAGATTTCAATGATATGTCAAAACTGAGTGATGCTGATGATGGATGGGTGGTCATAACACAGTATCCTTCGTCCTAGCTACACGCAAAGAAAATCAGACACACTTGTTTAAGTTTTATGACTACTTATCTCTCATCAAAATAAAGTTATTATATACTAAAATATTAATTTGATTAATATTAAAGTTAATAATTTTATACATTAGTTAGCATTAGTAAGTATTTAAGGAAATTACTTAAGATGAGAAACCAATGGTAAACTTTGATTTTTTTGTGTTTGAATAAAGCTTGCCTAAGAATCTACCTATATTCTTGCACACTTTTTCTTTCAGTGCCTGCGTCCACATTCCCCTTTCTTCTGTCTTCCGCCTTCTGCGCCCCATACATCACACGCTTCTACGCATAGATTTGGGAAATTTGGGCCAACTTGAGCCGCATTTACATGGGATTTTCACGACGGGCACAAGGGAGTAAGGGTTTCCAGAAAGTGGTGGCTTAGATGGACGTGCGACAGCGGGTGGTGGGTGGGTAGTGGGTGGAAACGGAAAGGGGAAGGGGTCCAGGGGGCCAAGGGCATGGGGTGCCATAAGAAGACAAACAAGCCCAGCATCCGCTTGGTGGCAATTTCCGTTTTGTCACTTAACGCACATCAAATGCAATTTTCCTGGGCAAATAACATAATCATCGGGGTAAAGTAGCAGTGGGGGCGTGGTGCCCAAAACTTGGCCAAGCAACCAGTGCAGGGCGTCCGTCAGGTGAAATTTTATCACACCAAAATGCTTTCAATTTGTGTTTCTATTTTCCGCCAACTCTTTTTATTTTGCGCCTCCCATATTGAAATTTGATTTGTCGCCGGCAAAGTGCAGCTGGAATACACATTCTTGTGATGGATATTTGAGCAAAACTTGCCCGAAGTGTCGACAATTGAATTTGTGCTGCTTGTGCAATTTGCGAAATTTGATGTGGCACCATTAGAAAAGCATCTACGTCGGTTCCCACTTGGAGAATGGGCTCCCCAGGATGGAAACCATAATTTTTAATGGCGTTTTTATATGGAGCGAAAGTGATTTTATTTAGAAGGTGTCAACACGGATGCCGCCAAGAACGATGAGGCGAAGGAAACCCCTCGAATTTATAACCAAGCCTCCAAGATGGGAAAGGAGTAGGGGAAATGGGTTGGATCTCAAACGAGAAACAAGTTACTCTAATATAAATTAAATTCACATAAAAATGGAATAAGTAAGATATATTCAAGGTTCAAAAAAAACATGTATGGTATAAACACTTATTTTTATAAAAATCTCACCTTAAAAAATGCCACATTTTTAAGTTTTACGTTAAAATAAAATATTTAAGGTTAAAAACAAATATAACCTTTGTATTTCTGGTTAGTAAAATAATTCGACTTACACTTGCAATTGCACATAATAATTACAATTCTTTTGGAAAAAATTTTTCAAAAGTAGCTGTGTCTTTTCAGAAATACGTATGGGATTTAGAAAATATATATATATAGAAATAGTTTAACTGAAACAAATTTAACTCGCAGGCCCAATCAAAGTGGAATTCTTTGACCTCGCGTGTTCTTTCAATTTCCATTTCCCCGCGGCCCCGCCCAACTGAAACCGGAAAGGCCAAACTGGAAAATGGGGCCAGGGAAAAGCAAAAGCAGCTTTACCAGGCAAAGGCTAAAAAGTAAACGCCTTTGGTTAGTGAAAAGTGAAAGAGCAGCGTAAACAAATACGACAGCCGCCGACTCGGGAGCAACTTACATCTGCTGATAAAGAAAACAGCAGGCTTCCCATGTGAGCCATGTCCATAGGTTATAAATCGTGGTTGGGCTGCCTGGTTGGGTGGTTCCGACCTGGCTAGGTTGGTTGGTTGGGTGGTGCAGCGACGTCTTTTAATGAAAGATGGCAACAACATCATGGGCGATAAAAGGTTGTCATTAAAATTGCAGTGGTTCCACTGGTGGCTTCATTAGAGCAGGCGCCTCTCCTTTGTCGCGGTGCAAAAGTCGGGAGCTGGGTGGCTCGTATTCCGAACTAGGTTGCCGTTTTGGGTAAATACTGTCGGGCAGAGTCATTGAATCAAGATGAAAGTGGAATTTCTAATGCAAAGACAAAAAGCAACGACAGAAGGGCAATATGTGTAAAATTCCACTAGGCAAAAATATGAATGAAAATTGGTTAAAAATTTGCTTGGTTTTCAAAATTGCTAGAAAAAATAAATTGCAAAAATTTTTATAAAATTTGAAATCAGCGTGATGGAATTTAAAAATCAAAATAATTTTGCCATATTTTAAAAGCTAATATAAGTTTAAAATATACCAAATTATATGTACTATTTAAACTGATATCAGTTAAAATTAAACTAATGCTTACAATTGATTTTTATGATAAGATAATTAGAACAATCAATTACCAAATGGATATTTTTCTTAATAACCTGGATTGTAACCAAGTCATGCGGATGTTTTACTTTTATGACATTTATTATTAATGAATCAAGGGCAAATTTACAAATATCACTTGAAAAGTTTCAACAGTTTTAGAAATTAAATATCCAAAATCAGCATTTGAATTAAGTTATCCTCTTTTAGGTTCAAAGTGATAAGCCTTTGCCTTGGGTTTTCTTAATTACCTTCCAAAAATTTGGTTTATTTTTCTTGATCAACAGCATTTTAAACTAAAACAAGCGCCTCGAGGAAGGCTCCTCCTCGACAATCCCTTTCACTGGACGAGCCAGTTCGATGGAATTGATCCGGACCATGGTGTGCGGGGATCGCTGGAAGTTGATGCGCATGTACTGCTTCCTGCGCTTTTTCCTGAAGTGCGTCTTCGTGTGGCTGAGCGTCTTCTCCACGACGGTGGCCTTCACCGAGATGAGTCCAGGCTCCAGGATGGGCCTTCCCACGAGCGTAAAGTCGCGGGCACCGGCCAGGAGCACCTTATCCAGGCTGATCTCGTCGCCTATCGTTGGCGGCCAGTAGCCCTCCACCAGGATGATATCACCTGGAGTTACTTTGAATTGCTTGCCGCACAGGTGGACAACCGCGAAGAGTCGTCCCTGCTCGGATTTTTGCACCTGCCGGTTGATGCGCTCGCAAATGCTCAGGCATTCCTTCTGCTGATCCTTGGCTATGGCAGATATATCCACCGATTCCGTCGCCGGCTTGTTTTGCTGCCCAATTACCGGCGATATGCTCAGTGGACGCATGGCACCTACAAAAGAATGGGATTTCATTGGGACCTGGTTATGTCACATTGTTTACATCGATGCTATTCAATATTCACTTACCTGCCGTTAACAAACTTCGGTTGGGCACGTGGCGCAGCATTTGGCGCATAGTTTGCGCTAGAAAGGACATCGTTTGGCTTTGTTTTTAACTCAAAAAGTACATAAATAAATCGGATCGGTTAAATGTCGGCGGATAGGCAAAATATGAATTACACTAACGCGTTTTCGAACAGCTGTGTTAGCATGCGCACGTTAACATCACTGTTATTTACAGCTTTAGCTGTTTAGCTTTAGCTAATACGCCTAAACTGCTAAATAAATAACAATAAGTAACGGCACAGTTAGGGATAATATTTGGTAAATGGGTATTTAATCTTAGCTTCCTTAACTAAGCCCAACCACATTGCCTAAAATTAATTAAATTGTATCATAGTTAGCGCTGTTATAATTTGAATATAAATAACATACCTAGCTGCCGCTAGCGAATGTTCTCCCACGCTGCCATCACTGACAGCATGTGCTGTGATTACAGTGCTGTGTAATCACCAAACTTTCAACACTACCCCAAGCAGGCCGGCAATTTCATATACGAATTTTGTGCTTAGCAACTTATTTAAGCCCAGTAAACAACTAGTGAGCCACTGAAAAAACGCACAAGAGTACAACTCCCGATCAGTTATACAGCAAACAGAATCAAAAGCACAAGATGGCCGAGACCGAGAAAATCGAGGTTCGCGACGTGACTCGCATCGAGCGCATTGGCGCCCATTCGCACATCCGCGGATTGGGATTGGACGATGTGCTGGAGGCCCGCCTGGTATCCCAGGGAATGGTGGGTCAGAAGGATGCCCGCCGCGCCGCCGGCGTTGTGGTGCAGATGGTTCGCGAGGGCAAGATCGCCGGAAGATGTATCCTTTTGGCCGGAGAGCCTAGTACCGGCAAAACGGCCATTGCTGTGGGAATGGCGCAGGCTCTGGGCACCGAGACCCCTTTCACTAGCATGTCCGGATCGGAGATATACTCGCTGGAGATGAGCAAGACCGAGGCTCTGTCGCAGGCACTGCGCAAGAGCATTGGAGTTCGCATCAAGGAGGAAACCGAGATCATCGAGGGCGAAGTGGTGGAGATCCAGATCGAACGCCCCGCCTCGGGTACCGGGCAGAAGGTGGGCAAGGTCACCCTCAAGACCACCGAGATGGAAACCAACTACGATCTGGGCAACAAGATCATCGAGTGCTTTATGAAAGAGAAGATCCAGGCTGGCGATGTGATCACCATCGACAAGGCGTCCGGAAAGGTCAACAAGCTGGGTCGCAGCTTCACCAGAGCCAGGGACTACGACGCCACTGGCGCCCAGACCAGATTCGTCCAATGCCCCGAGGGTGAGCTTCAGAAACGCAAGGAGGTGGTGCACACTGTGACCCTACACGAGATCGATGTTATCAATAGTCGCACCCACGGGTTCCTGGCCCTGTTCTCCGGCGATACTGGCGAAATCAAGCAGGAAGTTCGCGATCAGATCAACAACAAGGTTCTCGAGTGGCGCGAGGAGGGCAAGGCAGAGATAAACCCGGGAGTACTCTTCATAGACGAGGTGCACATGCTGGACATTGAGTGCTTCTCCTTCCTGAATCGCGCCCTGGAGTCGGACATGGCTCCGGTGGTGGTGATGGCCACCAACCGCGGCATCACTCGCATTAGGGGCACCAACTATCGCAGTCCGCACGGCATTCCCATTGATCTACTCGATCGCATGATCATCATACGCACTGTACCGTATTCCGAGAAGGAGGTTAAGGAGATCCTAAAAATTCGCTGCGAGGAGGAGGACTGCATCATGCACCCGGATGCCCTGACCATTCTCACACGCATCGCCACAGACACCAGTTTGCGCTACGCCATCCAACTGATCACCACAGCCAATTTGGTCTGTCGTCGCCGCAAGGCCACCGAAGTCAATACCGAGGATGTGAAGAAGGTCTACTCGCTCTTCCTGGATGAGAATCGCTCGAGCAAGATCCTCAAGGAGTACCAGGACGACTACATGTTCAGCGAAATTACCGAGGAGGTGGAAAGGGACCCGTCCGCTGGAGGCGGAGCAAAGCGTCGCGTGGAGGGCGGTGGAGGAGATGCCCAGCCCATGGAGCACTAGAGTCCGAACTGTTATCGCAGCAACCTCCCAGTACATTCTCATGACTATTTTATGAACAATAAATAAGTTTCCTTGTATCTATCATTAAATTAAATGGCTATGATTTCGGTCATGGTTTTATAACGATAAAATAAACCATTATCATCATTTTGGGTTTATAATTTCGGAAAATATTTAATTAATTTTTAAAGGTGAAAAAAAAGCCTAATTGGGGTAATTAAATTCAGTCCTTATTGTAGCAAAAGAATCAAGATAGTACGAGTTTTTCAATAAAGAACTTACAAATTTCGTTTAGTAGCATCCAAAATAACAATTAATAATCAAAACGCAGAAATGAACTTAATGCTCATGTGATTTGATTCCAACTTGACCAATTCTCATAAGTTTCTAGTTTATGCTATCTTACGAAATAACTAGAAAAACAGCAACGCTTCTTTTACCTAAAAATAATTTCATTGCATTTATTTCGCATTTCAATTTACTGACATTAAAACTTAGCGTGAGCATATCAAAATATATCGTCGCATCATCTTTACATTGGTATAAAACTGTCTTTATGGCTTAGTTAGTCTCCTTGAGCGCTGCTCCCGTTTCAATAAATGAATTTGTTTGATTTTCAAAGACCCTGGTGTATCGTTATAGTCTTGAGTGATCCGTCTAGTTCCTAGTTGAAATAAACAGATTTAAACACTTATACAATTTACAATTTTATATAATATATATATATATACGACTGAGAATATGTTCTTAGGCAAGATAAAACAGTATCTTATCGCCAAAATACACACTGCATACTTGAGGATGACTCCTCCTTGACTAGGCAGACAATATATATATATATATGTTAAAATTGTTCTTCAATAGCTAGTTAACAAATCTCTAATTACATTGTGGCTCGTTATTTGGTAATCTTCTTATTTGGTTAGTAAGAACAATTCGATTATGTGTAAAAAACCAATTCCAAACAATTGTCAAGGCAAACCAAAGATTTTGAGAACTGCCAGTCGCTTCCTCCTATTGCTTCAATCCTACTCAGACTTCTTATCTTCTGGTTTCTTTTCCTCTACGAGTTTGTCCGTGTTGTTGTCCTGCAACTTCTGATCCTCTCCAGCTAGTTTCCGGGTACTGCTCCGGAAAAAGTGATTGTAAGTATGATAGAAGGCAGCCCAGAGTACTAGGAAAGTGAATCCATAGTAGCTGACCGCTCCGTACACCACGATCCAGCGCTCGTATTTCAGAAACACAAATGCGGTGAGGCACCAGCCCATGTACACAACGTTGTACGACTTGAGGGTGATGAAATAAAGCAGCTTGTAAATGTCCGAGTTGTTCAGAATGTGGCCCCACTGGGGCAACACCACTTTGGTGTAGAAACGGGTTATCTAGAAAAGGGGTGAGGAAACAGATTACTTTGTGATTGTGAGGATTGATAAAGATAAACTTTGCTTGGCTTTTTATTAGCCGGTTGTATAATATTTATCCGATTTGAAGATACCAAATAAGTACCCTACTGCTTAATTCACTTCCGTTTTACCAGCAAATTGAGTACTCACTTGTTTTTCGGTGCTCACAACCATGTATTCCATGAGGAATGTCATGTAGTAACCGCTGTGGTATCCGTGCCAGACCGCCAAGAAACCCAAAGCCGCGCCATAGCTGATCGTGCGGTTGTTGAGGAACTTGAGTCGCTTGTAGATATACTGTCCAACCCATTGGTTCGTGTTTACATTGAAACTTTGAACGTAGTGCTCCATGGTGTTTCCGGTCTCCAGCAGCTTTAGCTTCACATTGCTGCAGCCCGACCAATCGGGCTGACCGTTCTTATCCTCGCCCTTGTAGGTCAGACCAATGCAAATGAGGGCTCCCTCGGTGAGCAGCCAGCATGATATGTACTTGTACAGACTGAATTTGGCCCAGAAGCCGAGGAAATAAATCCTCTTGACGAACGAAACTTGCGCAAACTCCGGGGTGAGGAAGTACGAATCGGGCAGATATTTCAATCCCACTTGACACACAACCAGATAGAATGCACCAGCTCCAAAGCGACGAACGCCAGCCTCCACGTTTCCTTCGTGCTGACGGAATTTGCCATCGACAAAGGCCTTATATCGGCGGAATGGGAACTGCGGTCCAACCAAAAATCCACTGGGGAAATAGGAAAAGGCCAGGAGCTCCAGCAGAGAGGGTGGTTCCTTCAGAGCAGTTTCCTTTTGGTCCTTAGACAATTCCGACTCCTCTTTCAGGCCGTCGGTGATGTCGAAACCATAGCCAATCATACGGAGAACCAAAATGCAGTGCGGCATCGTCCACAGAATATCGTAATCATTGCTGGACGTGTAGAAATATCCCAGCAGCAGGTAGCTCATATGGAATATGAAGTTAATGGCTAGGAATATCTGCGTCTTCTTTCGCAGGAGGAGTACCAAGAAATAGGTGGTCAGGATGGCTATCAGTGAGTGATATGTGTCGCGGCCATAGTTGAAGTAACACAATCCAGCGCCGCATCCAGCGAAGAACATGTGATGCACTGTTTTATCGGCAATAACAGCAATAAACTTTTGATAAAATGCTGCCACCGGATAACCTGAAACAAATGATGTACATTAGTTGGATTGATTTAAAAATTAAAAGTTTAGATCATGCAGTAAACGTTTTCAACCTCCTTTTAGGTTTAATTTACGTTTTTGCATAGCCTGACTGTTATCAAAACCCTATCTAATAGGAATGAGTCACATATTTATGGAATTTTGGGAGTCATGGTACAATTTTAAAGGTCTTCGTAATTTATTTCAGATCTTTAGTAATCATAAGTTTTTGATACCTAGGATTAGAAAATGTATCAACCTTATTGTTACTATATAAGTTTGTGAAAAAGTTCATTTAGCGATACATTTGAATTAAAACCATAAAAGTTATATATGACTTTGGACGAAAAATATGGGAAGAACAAAAATAACACACTCTTCAATGATAGGTACATCATTTATAAACACCTGTGCATACATATAATCTACATATATGTGCAATGAATTTGCATGATATGCTAAATATATAAATATCCATAGGAGAACATATCGTAACGTAATCGCTTGACTTAAAGATACTTTAAGTATAGAGTGTCCCTACTCAAAAGAACTGCTGCTGTGGCATCTTACCGGCCAGAATGGTGAGGAGCAGCCGGAGTGCCTCCACGGGAACGCCCACTCCCGATGCGATCACGTCCATCAGGCCGTTGTGGGGCAAGTCCTCCTCGAATTCCGTCATGCTAAATCTGGAAGGGAAAAGAGTTGCAGTGCTATCAGTGAACTCTACTCGCGTGATTCGATTCGCTGGGTTATTGCGCTCCAGTCCTTATCACGCCGTAATTGTTGCTGTTGTCATTGGCGCATATTACGCAAACTGATTGTTTTTTGATCATCAAAGGAGAGCGTCGCGGGGCAGGGGGGGGGAGGCTGATTAAGACAAGAGGAAGAGCAGCGGAAAGGGCAACAGCAACAACAACAAACGAGTGCACTTGGTCAGGGTCAATGAAAATGCAAATGCAAAGGTCGCATTATCTCGGCGAACCAGTGAACTCGATAATGACGCACTTGCCACCGCACGAACTTGAATATTTGATGCTTATTGATTTCACGGCCAGTTGCTGAAAGCGAGTGGGAGCAACAAAATCGAGAGCGGCATGCCAAATTGTGGCCAAAATTACCTAAAGTTAAGTTACTAACACTGGAGCAGTGTGGCCGTAGGCGGGTGCATTGAAATTACCCGACTCTAACAGTAATAGACACACGGATTAACCCACTGTTTCTATCATTTAAAAATTAGTATTTAAGATCCACACTCACACAATATATGTTTTTACTATCTATTTTACTAAAAAAATACTTTAGTTATATTTAATTAAAATTTCTTGCATATTAAAACGAACTGCTAATCACAGTTTTTTATGCATTGTTATTAAATAATTCTTTGACATATTTTACATTTGTTCCATATTTTTATGAACGCTTACAATAAATACAAATATAAAACCAAAATGTTTCGGTTACCTATTTACTATTTTACTAATATTTAACTAAAATTGTGCTTGTATTATATATAACAAACTAGTAAATTTTACACATATTCTACAGTATGTACCATATCATGATCTACTGAAATTAATATACATTTTATACCACTAAACAATGTAAATATATGTATATGTAGCCGAGCATATTGTGGACTTTATACTTTTCAAGCGCCTCAAATTAACGGAGATCAGTTAGCGACAATGGAGGAACGGCGGATATTGGAACATGGGGACGTTTTTATTTATTTATTTTTTCGTTATTTGGAGGTGAATTTTAACCGACCGTTCCACAGACTGTCCCACCGAAGTGTCCCAACGACCGTGTCCCGACGACCATATCCCGCCGACTGTTCCGCTGTGTGTCCCTCCGTCCAGCCGTGTTCCGATCACCCTAAATAAATTTTCATGAAGTCTTAAAATAAATATTTAGATATAGATAGTTATATCGATATATATATATAATATTTAGTAAATTTCGGAAACTTTTAGAAAGAACTTACGATATTATAAAGTATTGGCAAGCAATGGGTTAATTGAAAATCGTAAAGTCTGTCACACGCATTGCTACGGAATTATTTTGCTACTCCGCTTTGGTCACACTGCTCGGCGACAAGAAATTGAATTGCATGAGAATTTAAAAAGTTTCGTTTATTAAGTAGAAGCATTAGTCAACCGATTCTGGAAATCACAACACGAGGTCAAGGGTCAATGCACAGTCAGCCACAGAGGTTGAGCCAAGAAGCGCCTATCCCAACAGCTGTTCTGCCGCTGGGTGAGATTATATGTTTACGTTTACGTGTCACTTGATCGAAACAGATTTGTGAACATTGTATTAATTTCGTTAAATTCACCCGATCCGCAGCAATCCGGATGCCAAACTGGCACACTCGGGGAGCAGTATGCGCCGCAACAACTACCCGTACCAGCCCCTAAACCAGCACCCATCAGGGCCCCATCCCGCGAGCCACGACGCCTTGGAGGCGGAAAACGAGCAGGCGGCGGAGGAGCTGAAGCAGAAGATCGGTGCCCTGAAGTCCCTCACCATCGATATAGGCAATGAAGTGCGCTACCAGGACAAACTGCTGCGCGGCATCGACGACGACATGGACCGGACGAGTGGATTTCTGGGCAATACGATGACACGGGTGGTGCGACTGGCCAAACAGGGCGGTGGTGCTCGCCAGATGTGCTACATGTTCCTCTTCGTCCTCGTCGTTTTCTTCATCCTTTGGATAACCCTCAAGTTCAAGTAGTTGTTGGTAATTTTATAAAATATATACCCACATATTTGTAGTGTTTAGTGTAGTCGAAGGTTGTATTTGGTTCGGAATGCGGTTCACTTTTGGCCTGAAATCATAAAGTTAAATATATTTTTTAAGTTCAAACCCATATTAGAAAGACAGATACGTACGTTAAAATCTCTTCAGCAAGAGGAGATTAAATCAAGTTGTAAAGACAAATAAGAGAAGGTTCAAGTATCAAGTGATCAAATTACTTTCAAAAATTGCTGTTCTTTTCTAAACCTAAAAATCAGATTATAGTCGCATAAAATGCCAATCATTTATAAACTTCCTAAAAAACAGCACACATTTAGTATTGCAATTAGGATAAAAACCTGTTACTCAATTGGTCCAATTTCCATATTAGAATTCATCAATAAGAAGCCCCTTTTTTTCTAAAATATGTACTTACTACTTTATTCTTTGCGCAGAGAGTGACAATTTGTTGAAAGTACAAAAGACGCACGCATACAAATTAAGGTCGATTGGGTGGGTTACATTTTGGGTTTACAGCTAATGATGATTATGATTATCGGACTTGTTACTGTTCTCATTTCCACATAGTGTGATTGAAGTGGCTTTAAATCGAATTTGGAACCGTTTCCTTCACAACTTTTCGATGGCTATTGCTTTCGTATAACACAACTCAAAGTTCAACTTTATCCACGTATGTATGTAAGAATTCAGAATGTCGGTGAAAATGAAAACCGGAACACGCCTGTAAGCAGCACTTTGGGCTGGAGCAGCGGCTATGCGTGGAAGGTCTTCATCTTTTTATTGCTTCTACTGAAGTCCTGGTCGAGGTCATCGTCGTCGGCCTCTTCGCTGCCCACTTCCTCATCGCTTAGATATTCGGTGAACTGATCCCCATTTTGACTCTCCAGTGCTCGAACTGGAAAGTATATAAAGTATATTAGCAGGAAGTTCATTAATAACCTGTAGTAGTTGCTCACTCTGCTTAGCTAGTATGTTGTTTTGTTTCCTGATCTCTTCGATGTCTTTCTGGTTTTCACTGATCTTCCGCCTCATCGTCTGTATGCATTCGGTGGTCTTTTTCAGGATTTGAGCTCGACTCGCCTGTAACCGAGATATATATTATTAACCTATTTATTATTTCTAATTAGCTTTATCGCACAGGATCTACATTTTTTGATACTTTGAACTTTGAGAAAAAACGAACTGGTATGACTTATGGGATTTTCTTGGCAGAAAGTGATCCCAACAGTGTCACCTGTTGCTCTTTTGGATTACCTTTTCGCCCTTGAGTGTGGGCACCGCCTCTCGCAGGTTGGTGAAGCTCTCCTTGATGTGATCGCGCCGCCTTCGCTCCAAAGCGTTGTGGTGCGCCCGCTTTTCGGCCTTGAAACAAATATAAAAATTAGCATATAGGAAATTCCATCGCAAATACAGCAGAGCTCAGCATAATAATAACGAAAATTGAACGAAATAGTCTCAAGACCATAGGAATATAAACACATGTTAGTAAATAGTAATATATAATATATTAGGTCCCTCTGAGATTATTTTCGATTACGAATCCTATTGCTGTGAACTCTGCTGTAACGTAATCACGCTTCTGTAACAGCAACAACAACACGTGTGCGTTCTGTTTATCAACAAAAGGCAATGTGCGCAGTCGCTTCTTCCCACTCAGCTTATGCATGATGGATAGTCACCTGGGTGAAATTGGCGGTGTTCGTGTGTCGCGAGGATCCCAAGCCAGTGTCCGAGTCCCCATCCTCCTAAAAAGTCGTTAATTCGGCATTAAAATCAATATTAAGCACACGTATGAGTATTTTCCTCTGCGCCTTGCTTACGTCACTTTCGATGTCTATGTCGCGGTCGTCGTCGCTCATACTCATGATGCTTCACTTGGTTACACGGATTGCGCGCAAATTAAGAATTATTTGCAAAGATTATTCCAGTAAGCTGGTAAATTGTATGTTTGTTTGTGAATATTCCAAATAAACATGCAACTTTGTTGTTGTATGCTCACGTTGTAAGTTTTGCAGAGTGACCAAATCAAGTTATGCTAAAAATACTGCAAACTTAAATGTCACCAAAAGCCAAGCCATATTTTTAATATTTGATTTGTCTTAAATAAAAATTATATATATTAAACACAAATTCAATATTCGCTTAACACTCATGTTTGTGCAGATGGTTTGATTTCTATTAAGAATATTTACACATTTGGTTGAGTTAGAATACCCCTACTATTTGCGCCACACTACAGTACTCGCCAGTGTGACCACACTGCTCGCAAAATGCCAAAGGCAGCGGCAGAAGCAGCAGTCTCCAAGAAGTTTTTGATATAGTTCCGACATTTACTAGTTTATTTGATGGCTTTTCCCACCACAAGTGCCCAGCAAGCCGAGACGAACCGCAAGATACTCGAGGAGATCCAGACGAAGAAGCAGTTGCTCGCGGGCGGGATCATAAACCTTGGCCTGAGTCCGCCGAACCAGGTGAGTTCGTTGGGAACATGCCGATTGGAAAATGTGTTTACCTGGACTTTTATCGTAGATGCCCGCACCCCAGTTGCTGGGACAGCCGACGACAGTGAATCCAGACTTCCAGGCGGGCGTGGGCATTGCCACTAATGCCACATCCACCGCCCGCTCTGCATTTAATCCAACGAGCTCTACGACTTTGGGCTTCTTTATACCTCAGGATTCGTATTTTGGAAATAGCTTTATACCCGTGCTGCCTCGCCTGGAGCCGCTGCCGTCGCCTGCGACCACGCCCACCACCCCAAACGCACCGCCCAGCCACAGTATCAGCAAATAGCCGGATCCGCAATGGCCCGGATGAAGCTGAGGAAACTGGAGGAGTACCTTCAGGGCGTTGATGGCTTCGAACAGCCCAAGATCCTGTTGGAACAGTACCCCACTCCGCCGCACATAGCCGCCTGTATGGCCCATCACATGCAGTCGCAGCACGAGGACATCGAGGGAAAGCTGGTCGGAGATCTGGGCTGCGGCTGCGGAATGCTCAGCATTGCTTCCACTCTGCTGGGCGCCCAGCTCACTGTGGGCTTCGAACTGGACGGCGATGCCGTGGACACCTTTAGGGGCAATGTAGTGGAGATGGAGCTACCCAATGTCGACTGCGTGCGGGCGGATGTGCTGCAGCTGATTGGTAGCAAGTGGGAGAAGTCCTTCGACACGGTGCTGATGAACCCCCCATTCGGCACGAAACACAATGCCGGCATGGACATGCGGTTTCTGGAGGTGGCCCTACGATTGGCCAACACAGCAGTTTACTCCCTCCACAAAACGTCAACTCGGTAAGTCAGTATAAAATAGATTATAATCGATACTCGTAGATTTGATAAGGATTACCAGTCGTGTTAAGTCCACACTTTGCCAAAATGTGTTGATGAAACTTTTTTTAATCATTTCCTTTCTGATTTCTATCCGTATTCAACGAAATTTTCGATTTTTTCCCTAGCAAACCCCCTATTTAATACGAGTGCTGGGATATAACATAACTCCTGTTTTTTAATGTAAAGTATTGAGCTTTTACATTAAGTCTGTTAGTTAAACAGATACTCAGGTAGTATGCTTGTTAGTCTATATATAGATATATTTTGAAATATATTGATATTCAAAATTCAATATATGAATGTACATATGCAGATTGATACTTCAAGAGTTTCTGCTGGTATAAACAGATGCGCAATCTTTTGTTATTGGCACAGTAAACAAGATACAATTGTGCCCGCTTTTTGGTAAATGTTCTTCCTTACCGCTGTTTATGCTATTGTTGTTGTCTTGTTAAGAGCGCTGCTCACAACTATAAAACGCCGCAGAAACACCAACAAGGTACAGATAGCCACTAGAAGTCAGCAGCAAGATGGTCCCTTCACGTAGCCTGCTAATCCTCGCTGTGGTGCTAGCAATTCTTCTGGCCTCCATGTTTACTGAAGCGCAGATCCTGGGACGCGGCCAATGCCGCCTCACCGCCATTCGAGTGTCCGCTGGCGGGACAGTGTGCGAGAGACTCTGCTTCCGAAAAGACTACCGCGGTCCGCCGAACCTCTGCCGCCGCATCCCCAGGGATGCAGTGGTTCCTGTCTGCTCCGGTGGCTGCTGTCGCAGCGGTCCCAACTGCCTGCAGCTGCTTTACACATAAAGTATTTGGATAAGATGCAGCACGTTTCATCAATAGTTTAGATTTTAGTGAGAAACTATGAATATTAAATATTTCAAAATATATATGCTACTCATAATGAGAGGATGAGTTCTTTAATTAAAAGGGTATCTTATTATTCGACCTCTTCCTGTTTTTTAGAGAGCTGTTAGAATAGTCAAACCTACACAACTTTGAAATAGTACATCAAAGCTAATTTAAATATCGATTTTAATTATTCGCAGGTCGTACATTCAGAAAAAGGCACTGGAATGGGGCGCCCGCGGCTCTGTGGTCGCCGAACTTCGTTACAACATCGACGCCAGCTACAAGTTCCACAAGCAGAAGTCAAAGGATATCGAGGTGGACTTCTGGCGCTTTGAAATCGGTCAGGAATAATTATATCGGTTGCATTTAGTTTCGGACATTATATGTATTTGTATTTTAAATTGTAGCACATTAAAATTTATCGTATGTGTTATCTACTCCACATTGAAGACAACGCCCTGGGCGCAGGCCAATTCCCCGGAGTGGTTGACTGTAATGGTGGCCCGCTTGCAATACTGCTTCCAGGCATCCGATCCGGACTCGCGACCTCCTCCAGTGGCCTTTTCGCCTCCGAAAGCTCCTCCAATCTCGGCGCCGTTGGTGGTGGTGTTGATGTTAACGATACCGCAATCGGAACCCTTGGCTCCAATCCACTTGAAGGCCTGCCCGATGTTCTCGGTGAAAATGGCAGATGATAAGCCCTGTTCCACCTCATTGTTCCATTCGATGGCCTGGTCCACGTTTTTGGCTTTGAGGATGTACACGATCGGTGCAAAGGTTTCGCGATGGACAACGCTGGCATCGTGCGGCAATCCAGTGATCACAGTGGGCTCTACGTAAAAACCATCCCGCTGGATGACATTGCCTCCGAAGGCCACCGTTCCTCCTAAGGATTTCGCCTCCGCGATGGCCACCTTGTAGTTCTCCACGTTTTGTTGCGTGTGCACGGGACCCACCAGGGTTTGAGCTTCGAGCTGGTGGCCAATCTTGGGAATTAGCTGTTTGTATTTACCAACCAGCACCTTTACGAACTGATCGTGCAGCTTTTCGTGGACAATAATCCTCCTGGTGGTGGTGCATCTTTGACCACTGGTGCCAATGCAGCCGAAGAGTGCTGCGTCCAGGGCCATCTTCACGTTGGCAGATTCATCGATGATTAGGGCATTATTACCGCCTAACTCGAGGATCACCTTGCCGAATCTGCGCTGCACTTCGACGCCCACATCCCGACCAGTCTGGCAGCTGCCGGTGAAGGAAACGAGGTTAACTCTCTTATCAGCCACCAAGGTCTGACCCACATCGGTTCCTCCTTGGCAGAGGGTCACCACCGGCGGCAGATTGTTCCTGCGCAGCACTTCAGCCACAATTTTTGTGGTCGCCACCGACACCAAGGGAGTGCTGGGAGCTCCCTTCCACAGCACACTGTTGCCGGTGGTTAGGGCGATGGCAGCATTCCAGCCGAACACAGCATTGGGAAAATTGTAGGCCGAAATAACGCCCACCACTCCCAGCGGACGCCAGGCCTCCAAAATCGAGTGGTCCGCACGCTCCGAGTTGATCAGCTGGCCGGAGTAAATCCTAGAGAGGCCAACGGCGTAGTCGCAGATATCTATGAACTCCTGAACCTCGCCCTGTCCCTCGCTGTAGATTTTGCCCACCTCCAGGGAGACAAGCTTTCCCAGTGGTTCCTTGTACTTCCTCAGCTCATCGCCGATTTGCCGGACTATCTCGCCGCGGACGGGAGCTGGAACCTGTCGCCACTGCTTGTAGGCTTCCATCGCTAGTCCGATGGTCTGTTCGAGCTCCTGGACATTTCCCTGACGCACTTTGGCAATCGGTCGACCAGTTCCGGGATCGTAGCTGGTAACGGATGGCCCACGACCCTGCCACTGACCCGAATAAACACCTGGATTGTCGCGCTCCAGTCCCAATTCTTTCAGGAAACTGTACTCCGGCTGATCAATGAGAAATGATGAGGACGATGAGTAGCTGGCGGATTGGGTAACCAGGCGGCGCGGCAGCGCCAGCTTCGAAATATTTCTCAAGTGTGCCAACATGCTGCATAAATAAATAAATAAATTTGTAATTATGGTATTAGAGTTGCATATAGCATTCAGCTTATCAGTGATCCATATTTTCGTATCTTAATATCAAAGATATAGTTTAGCAAATATCTACAGTACATATTATTTTAATTAAGAATTGTTAAATAGTTCATAGGAGCTTGAGATTGAATTATATACTATATATTATGGGGGCATGTTAAGATCCAGGGTTATTTCTATGAAGAATTGTTGTTCTGGCGGAGGAAAACGGGAGGAGATTTATGGATTACTGATTAAGAGCTGATACCACTCTTATCGAGCGATTACAGCACCGTCTGTTCTCTGGTTGCTGGCTGGAAAGTTTCGTTTTCAGATCCCCAGCAGAGCGGATCCACTGATAGCATCTCCACTAGAAGGTACTCACATGGTAGGTGTCCGGATCTATGGAACGAATGACTGGCCGAGTCGCAAGTCAATTATCAACTGACGGTGGATTCTGAATGCTGAACCAGCGGGACAAATCGGCTTTTGTGGGCAGCTTATCGCAGCCGCAAACTGAATTGAATGCTTGAGGAGAGGGGGAGGTAGGGGAGCTCCCCTGGTTCTTATCAATTGAATTAAAAGAATTGAGAGGTTGAGTGCAGCGTGGTCATGAAAAAGTAGCATACTTTCAGATGGTTATTCGAATATTTTGATGTGTTGGTTTTGACCATTTCCCTATGATCCATCCTATATAGGAATCTCTTGATACTGGTGCACTAATTTTAGTGTTATGAGTTTATTATTCATATTTGTTTTAGTTATCACTAATTATAATTTTAGTTAAGCTGCGCATTTTTCGAATGTCCTGATACGAAATCGCTGTTCGTAACCGATTTCCACTTTCGATTGGCTAAATCCTCTGTTTCCCTAGCAACAAATGAACTTAATAAAATGTTTGTTAGTTGGCACACATTCAGCAGTTTGTTTGCCGTTGAAAGTTTATTGTTAAAGGGTTTAAAACAGGACCTACATAATGGAGGTGCTCGAAGAGGGAAACTTAATGGACCGAGTGCCCATTTTACTGCAGCGCGATCTCGAGTTTTACCAGGTGCAAAACCCTAATCCTGACATTGTTGGACATTACGTAACCCATCTCCATATAACAGACACATCAGCGGGTGCTCCAGGAACCAATTTGCTCCGGAGTTGTGGGTGGAAAGCTGGATTTTCCGCGTTACGCCTCCTTTGCGGCCATTAAATTAATAAGATGGTAACTACATTTATACTATATTTTTCACGGATTCCATTAATCTATTTATTTAGTAAAATAATAGTCAAATATAGAAGCGTATTTATTATTTCTTAGAATTGGTTGCAAAGTTAGTGGTCTTTAGTTTTGGTCCACAAAAAAGTTCGGGCAGATGAGTAGTATTGTGTGGTTCGTCCATACCATCATTGGTGCTGGAGGAGTAGATTACAGTACTGATCCATTGATGCAATTGCACCATATCGGTGTAAGATCGAGAGTTGGAGCAATTTTCCTTGACGGAGTTCGCGATGCCAAACAGAACTGTCCGGTTTGGAAGAATGTAGTCTATTTCACGGGTCAAGGCTGCGCCAGATGGTTCGTCACAGGTGTCCAAATCCTTGTGGCCGGCACAGAACTGACCCTTGTCCAGATTTCCGCATGCCTGCGGCATACGGACCACTGTTTTGGAGCTCAGCATAGGTGATATGTCCGAGTTCTTCCATGTAGTACCATTGAAATAGTCCAGTTTATCGGCGAACGTCTGCATCCGTGAGTCCAGGAGAATGCAGACCGGAATTATATGCTCTTTGTATATTACGGTTCGCAGCAGTTTCATTAGGCCAACGTTATTCGCCTGCGTTTCCGGATTAAAGTTGGCGTTTCTAAAGAATGCAGCAACTGCGTGGTCTTCTGCCAGCTCAGAACCTATTCTTCCGTACTCTCCCAAGCGTGCTCGAATAGCTCCATTGGAGCCACCACAATGTACATCTGTCAGGATAAACCGCTCGTGGATCAGGGTTCCTACGCAAACGATGCGTCCGGAATGGTGCAGGATGGCCGTCCAAGGACCCACTGCATATGGTGACAGGCCATCGCGTCTTTCTCCACAGATGTTCTCCAGGAATTGAGCCGTTCCGGATCCTGAAAAGAAAATCAGTAGACTTGTGAACACCGCAACAATTTCTAGTTCGCTGTACATTGCTTTTAAATCACACTGAAATTGAATCCGCTCGGAATCCTTTATAAATGCTTCTCGGGCTCTCTTTTTAAAACATTATCAGCCGTTTCAAGTTCTACATATACATTATATATAAAAATAGAATAATAAATATAGAAATAAATACTTATCAGCCACTGTAGAATGTCGATCCAGCATAAACTTCAAGTAAAAATTCTCTGATAACCTATTACAATCAATGCTGATTTTCTAGAAGAATTTGAAATTGTACACAGGTATTTCAGATCAAAATTAATTTTAAAATTCTTCAATTGTGCAGAAAACTAAACATTGTATTTTTTTAAAATATACATTTTTTATTTTCAATACGCCATTTAAATACTTCAGCTTTATAAATTAAAACGTTATGCGACGTACTATTGTTATCACAAGAATAACATTATCGCTTGCTTCGACTATTAGATACCCGTTACTCAGCTTATAGGAGTGCAAGGGACTCTTAATCTACAAATATTATTAATATACGACGGGCTGCGAGCTACTTTCACCAATTTGCTAAAAAAATAGTTAAAATTTAATTTTCGCATTTCGCAATAAAGGGTATATGATAGTTGGTCAACACGGCAATTAAACTGTAGATAACCAATGCATAAGAAACATTTTTCAACTTACTTAGGTGGGAAGATGAGTACTTTGCCTCGTACCGCAAGCCATCTGGACTTTTGCACACAGAAAAGGAGATGAACGAAGGAGATTTTGTAAGTTTAATTTATTTAAATAATTTTGGGATTTTTATTTAAGACGCTGTGTTTCTCAGTCTAGTGTCACCGTGAAGACCTCCGATCCGGATAAGTTCGTGCAGCTGGTCACGAAGTCGGCTGACTTGCTGTTGGAGCACATACATCGCCTCTCCCAGGAGTCCTTGGATCACGCCGACCTGTCTGTCCTCACAGCCACCATTGGGGCAGCATCGCTGGTCAAGAACTCGTTGAGTGTCTATATGCAGGCAGCTACCACTACCATATGTCCACCCAAGGGCGACGAAAAGGGTGGAGCACTCAAGCTCAGTTTCAAGCAGTATTCCCAGATGTCAGAGGCTCTGGCCGAACGACTTCTGGATCTCCATTGCCGGCTCCTTTTACTTTACATAATGCAGGATGCCGACTGTCTGCACTGGGAGGATACCCAACCGTTTTTCGAGTCCGAAAGGGGCTCCTATACCGTCCAGATGTGGTGGCATTACATGAGGGGTTCGCAAACCGATCTGTGGAATTCAGTGCCACCGAAAATGGCCCAAAAGATATTCGCTGGCATGTTGAACGAAACGCTGAGCGTCCTCACTGTCCGATACACTCAGATAGTAACCAGTGTGGCAAGATCGACGCTCCATCTGGTGGATATATGCAACATGTTGCTCTGCATCGCCGAACTGTTGCCCCACATCTGCGAGAGCGGCGAGGCCTATGTGGGACTTCAGCTCAGTAACCAGAGCGTTATCATAAGGGACGTCCACGCCAAGTGCAAGGAGCTCTTCTACTGCCTTCTCCTGAGAGGATCGCCATTGGGAGTGCTCTCCAAGGTATGAAGTTAGACTTCTCTGCATCTTTAAGATTTGTAAAATCTTTAATTAGAAATCATATACTAGTTCAAGATCCTTTGATTTTGCTTTTCAGGTTTTTCGCAAGGGATTGGACAACATGGAAATGTTTAGTTCCCGTCACGGATTGCCCAGTGCCTGGATCATCTTCGCCCTTCCCAGATACTTTCCCAAGGAGCAGTCCTGTCAGTGGGTCACCGAATTCTCCGATCTCTCTACCAACACAGCTATTTCTTTGGATTTGAGGGTTCTACTCGCTTTTCCCGAGGCAGATTGGTCCTATCTCTTAAAGATTCTACTGATGAGAGATGCCTATCTTACTGGCATTATAATGCGCCACCTGATGCAGTACTTGCCCTCATCGGAGAACTTCAAAAATGTGGCAAAGATATCGTTTACCAGTGCTGAGGGTGCCCCTCAAAAGTGCGAGGCATTTTTGTGTCGAGGAGAGTGCTTCAATGTCACAGATTCTATAGCTGGGGATATTGGTAAGATCTAGAATTGTGTTGTTTAGAATTTGATTTTTTAAATATATATTACTTCCATACAGATCCAGTTGGCCAGTCAAACTACCAGATCGTCCTATCTCTCACCTATTTGGTGGTAGCTGTTGGCAAGGCAGTAGACATCAAGTCCTGCTTGATCAAAACACTGGAGGAACACGCAATTGCAGGATGGAGTGATTGCCTGGACAAGCGACAGGTGTGGAACCAGAAGCGAACACCCTGGTTAGAAGCCATCATGCACTTCGTGTACCCTGTTTTGGATTGTGTGGTGGATATGTTGGTGAATGCCGTGGAGAATGGAGCCAGTATGTATCAGGCCATGTCCTTGGCCCTAACGTGTGTCTCTGAGATCTGGGATTGTCTGCCCGAGGGGCTGTACAAAATCGCCTCCTTGCTGCAGGACATCATTCCAGTATCGACCAGGCCGTTGGGAGATTCAGTGCTGTTGCAGGTGGTTTTTGCGGCACTCTATACAGAACTGATCAAAACAGCAGAGATGTATGAGCAGGGTGTGTAACCATTCCATAGATTTTACTTGATTTTTTTGGTTATTTATTTACATCTTATTCTGATTAGCTAAAGACCTGGACAAGGCTGCCATCTGTTACTCCATATCGGAGGCCATCTGCTCCATTGACGAGGATGACAAGCACACGGATCAGATCGAGCTATTTCTTAAACAGGCCAAGGAGAGTATCAACTTGGACACGGACTTCGGTGGAACTGCAGGCAGCAATAACCGAGGCGCTGGTGGAATGAGTGCCGTGAGTACCATCAAAATGGACGACCTGGCCCTGACCAACGCGGAGTCCGATCGCCTGAGCCACAGTCCACCCAACAACTATGCCATGGAACTGGATGTGGGAATCGCTGATTACATAGCAGAAGTCCTGGTCAGCGATGTTTTGACCACAAATATCGGGAAACAGGCCCTGAAAGTGGTGTACAACTATTTGAAGTTCAACAAGGACTGGCTGCTCGAGCAACTGGGAACGGGTGACAATGACCCCAGTCCTTTCCAGGGCATCCAGGGCCAGAATATCAAGGAGGCCAAGACTTCGGTGCTGAGGTCCATGTTCTTCATTGGGAACACCCCCTTCGACCAACTGCTAACGGGCTCTTTGAAAATCGACTACGTCAGTTGGTTGCAGATGCCGCTGTCCTTGAATCCGGAACGGACCTGGCTGCACTTAACCAGACGCTGCGATTTCCAGGAGGATGCCAAGCTGTCACTGCCCGAGGTGGCCATGGTGGCCGGGATTACCAAGATAATGAAGCGGCGCAAGGAGTTTCCCAAGTGAGCGGCGCGGAAAGCGTCATTAAGACGGGATGCACTTAAAAAAAAATAAATAGTTATGCAGCCACTATGCAAATGAGAAAGATTAGAAAAGCTATCAAAGTTAGGAAGGCACCAAACTGGATAAATAAAATATAAAGCCATTCTTAAATTGCTACAAAGTAATTAGCTTATATCGTCTACAAATATCTAAAAGATATTAGTAACAAAAACAATAAATGTTTATTGTAGCTTATATTTATTATTTTTAATTGTGTACAGCGTAAGACCAATTGCAAGCATAGAAGTCCTGTACAAACGACCCCAACTGCAGGAGGTGGTATCAAGGACGACCTTCAGAAGTATTTCGCTGGAATCCTCGAGCTGTTCCTCAAGGAAATTAACTTTTCCGAGTGTGGGGCAGCTGTGAATTATGTCGTTGATGGCGGCGGCGACAGTGGAGAGTTTCCTTGGGGGCGACGGCTGCCACTTTGGATGTCATTAACGCCGCATAATGCAAACAAGCCTGACGACAGACACCTTAGCAAATGCACAGGACAATAAGCGGAGGAGCTAAAAAAATATTTACTCGTGCTCCTCCTGAACCCCCCCATCCTGAATTTGGACCCCATTTAATGTATGAGGATGAGGGCGGTGTAGCAACCGAAAATGTTTTTGTCCACATTCTGCGTACTCACCCGCCTCTTGGCAATTGCTCAGCTTTGCTCCTGGCTGTCTTTTGAGCTTCTTTACGCCTCCCGCCACTCCGCTCCCCATTCAGCCAGTTATGAAAATTACTGAAACGTGGCCAAAGACGGGTGTGGGAATCCACAGGACCTGCAGGACGAGGGCACGCACACACAGAGCCGCTTCAGCAGTGGCAACAACATGAGGCAGTGGCTTCACACACAGGACAACGTGACAAATAAAATCAAGCTGGCTTTGAGCAATGGGCCAAGTATCCTGTTTTAGGCTTAAAACTCAAATATTTGTCAAATTTAAATATCTTCTTTATACTTGATTTATGAAGTGTATATTAATTAGCTTTTCATTGTGTATGGTAAAATAGTAGGCGAATTACACAGTTCCCACTTCTTTTACTTTTGGTAACATAAAATACTCAAGTAGGGGTATTCATTAAGGTGAGAATAAATTCTTAAAAAAAAAGTATTAGAAAAGGTAAGAAAATAACACAGAAAAATTACGTTCCCGCCCATGGTGCCTTCTTGTAAAAAACCGCAGGACTATAAAGACTGCCCCAATGCGCTACGCTACACAATAAATCGCTGGGAGGAAACACTTTAAATAAAACAAGAGATAAAACATACAAACTGTTCTAATTAATATACCGAAGACAAAAAATAATGAATCATTCATTTGAATTCTTTAATAATATTAACAATGTTATTCAAAAATGTTGTAGTATGAAAAATGAATAACCCAGTTAAATAACTTCTGATAGAAAGTAAAGAATTTTTGTAGTTAAAAATCAGCACTTTATCCTTGTTTTCAATCTATATATTTCAAGAGTCTAGTTTTAAAGAATTCTCATACTGCCAACGCCAAATAAGTTCTCAAATACAAATGATAGTGGATGTCAAAAACAGCTAACCAATTAAAAGCATCTTTAAAACAACATGGATATATTTGCGGTCTCCATAAATCTCAGCATTAAATCGCAAAAACGCATTTAAAAAGAAATAAACACTACTCGTGCGCTCTCGTAACAAATCAACTTAGCAGTTTCGAATGCAGCGCCGCCCCATTGGCTGGTATTTGGCTACAAAGTCAGTGGCAGTAGGAAAAGCTGTGGGAAAGGCAGCCTGAGCGGCGACTCTGGATCCTGACTCCGAAAATAGAAACGAATCCTGGCCGGTCCTTTCATTCAGTTTCATTCAGCTGGCGCCGCTGGAAGCGTGCGGACGTTCGTTGTTTAGAGCTCGGCCATAAAGTCGAGTGGCAAAGTGGCACTTGACAAAAATAAAAAAAGTTACAAACCTTCAACAACAATAAGAAAAATATTTAATAAAAAAAAAATATTATAGAGGGCACACAACGTGCGGGGGCAAAGTGCAAATGGTAACGGTAATTTGCAGACATTAGTTGCCACACACACACAAACGAACGGTGCGGTGATTAAAGGACATGGAAGGAGAGGTGCGAAAAATGTCACATTACGAATACGCAGTGTGTGCCCGAGTTAAATGGTGAAATTTAAAAGCTGTGCGAGCGCTGGAATTGAAAATGTTTGTCGCAAAGTTGTTTGGCCACTTAGTATGCCAGGCACGTAGTGCATTTTTGTGATGTGGATACGGCTCTTTGATTGTTTTATTAGCGATTCCCTTGGACAGGACCTAAAACGACAGTTTCGAATGAGAGTATTTAAAGTTATGGGAATTAGAATGTAGTATATTGAAAATATGAATTTAAATGAAAACTGAAGTTGTTCTGAAGTGAAAATTACAAACTATATAAAATAAATTGGATATGAATATATTGGAGCTTACACTTTAATCGAACATTTAAAGACTATTGCTCCGACTTTTGTCAACAGTGCCACTTAAGCAGCAATAAATAAGAAATTAACGGCAGGATTAAGCCGCATTTTTGGCGATTCATAAAATAATTATACCTATAAATAAATTAATTCATTAAATAAGTATATATATATATATATATATATATATACCAACCATGAGCCAGATGCAACTGCAATCGCAGCGCGTTCGCCGCGCCCGTCACCATCGCCGCAATCAGTCCGCAGAGCCGTGCGAGTGCCTTCGTCCTGTGATAAGGGTTTTTGGTCTGCTGACTTCATTCGGTAAGCTCAAGTGCGCGGAAATCCGAGCCAGTGGAATAAGACTTGTCGTTGCCGGTGCCCAGGTGACCCCCGTTTCGAGATAATGCCAATCTCGATACGGGGCTATGATGCATGTGCATGTGCATGCATTTATGTATGAATGTGCAATGCAATGCTTTTCTGGCCCTTGTTTGGAATGTTTACCCTTGACAAATCGTAGGAAAAATGTACTTGTGCATGGTAACCATTGCCTCAGGATATGTTGAGTGCTGTGGCTTATTATATTTCTTGGCACTGAATGGGAATCGCAAGACGAAGATGCTGAATGGGGACATGTTCTTATTGGCTGCCTTTATTGTTCCTTTCAATTCATATAATATTACTCTTTGAGCAATATTTTCATTGTACACAAAGGTTCTGCATTTGTTCGAGTAGACTGGCAAAATAAATGTACATAAAAGGAAATGGTTTTCCATATTCGCAGAGCACAAAAATGTGCTTTAATGAACAGGATATTTGATCTAATGTAATTTTGTAAAATAAATAAATTCCATCCAAAACAACTGAAATTCAAGTTTAGCTTAACAATTAAACAGAACACAGAGAGTAAATTGGTAGAGGATTAATTTACCTTTTTTTCCGTCATTTAATTACAATTCAATTATGCTTTTTTTGTACTACCCAGCTTTGTGTTACATTTTTTCCGCTTAAATTGAGGCAATAATTTTAGATTGGCAGCCTGAAATTTAATGGCATTTCGTTTGTCAATTTACGAAGTCAAATTTAATTTATTAAGCAGGCAAGGAAAAGCGAAGCAAAAACTTAATAAATAAGGTTTCATTTTTTCATTCTATATCTGCATTCTAATCTGCGAAAATGCAATCACATTTTTTCATCCCAATTTTTCGGCCATCTGGCGGAGTTATCAAAGTTGGCTTAAACGCTTATCGTGGCCAATCATAACGATTTTCCGCCACCATCTGACATTTCCCTAATGCGCTTAAGATAGTGCACCGCCGTTTTTTTTACAGAATTTGATAAATCGCCCAGCTGCAGGCCAGCAAAAACTTCGGGTCAAGTTCAAACTAATTTCTTTGCAAATTGTTTTGGGGTCCATCATGGGTGCAGTGGCACGCAGGAAAACAAAGTATAAAATCTCTGTAGTTCATAAGCTCCGCATTATGGGGTTCCGGGTAAGAGGGGGATGGGGTTTCCCAAGGAAACTCTCTGGCAGAGCCATTAACAAGGCATTGGCCTCTATGCAGCTTGCAGCTCACGACTGGCATCCTGTGCCAAGAGCACAGAGTTTTCCCAGCCCGATTTTCCCCTTATCAGCAACTTTTCCATACGGTCGACAATGAGCTGTGTTGTTAGCCTCTTGGCGCCAGCCATTCGCCAAGTTTTCCCCTTGCCCGGCATCTATTTTTCCCCCCGCCGCTTTCAATTATCCTGATAATTTTTGCATGTTTTTTCGATTTCCGCTTTTTCAATTTTTATCTCCGTTGACAGCATTTAATGTAATTGGTTTGGTTTCGGTTCTGCAGTTGTGCTTAAATATGGGGCATACATATATCTAACTGGCTAATCTGATTGGTTTTTCGCGACTAGGCATAATAAAATCAACTTAATTAGATTATATTTTTATGGACCACTGGGCGTGGTGGCTCCATAACCACGGCTAACCATATCTTATACATTCAAAGTGGATTTGGCTAAGACAAAATGTGAAGTGGAACGAACCATAATGTGGTTAGAATATGAATACTGCGGAGGCCTGTTCCACAAAAATATAGAAAATATAGAGAAGTAGATAAGTAACCTTTTAAGTTATAGAATTTAAGTTCGTTGCGAATATTAAATTTTATTTCAAAGTCATATTACAAACCTAAATATTATTTATTATCATTTTTATTTTGAAATTTGTTGGGCTTACTTAAAATGCTTTCTTTCAAATGATGTAAGCTTCAACAAAATTGCCATAAACTTCTTGAGCTCACCTCGTTTCCATTCATTGGTTTTGTATTACATTTTATGGCCAAAGCGTGGTAAACAAAAAAGCCCCAGCTCAATAAATATGCTTATAAATATATTTGCCTAGACAAACTCACAATATTTTGTAGGCTCGTTCAAGGATAACACTCCTCGTTTCAACCCGCCAAAAAGGACCCCCCGCACCGAACCTTTCCTAAGCCATTTTTCATTTCAGTTATCTGCGGCGTTGGCGTTGATGTCTACATGCATGGCTATCAGGCCGGTCTTTATATAGTGTAAGTCACGGATCTAAATATCCCCATAAATATACTAATTTCTGGTTAGTTTTTCAGCCGTGCTGGTAATGTTCATTGAGATCAAGTGGCTTGTGACTATCTTCCTGCAACTTCAGTGCGCAGAGTAAGAAAACTATTCAAGATTCCTAAATTATATATATATATTTATAAAAATATTATTTTTTTTATTTAAATATTATATTATTTATTATTATTTTAATAAAATATTATTAAAAATAAATTAAATATTTTATTATTACAAACTATTATTTATAATAGACTTGTACAGTTGTACAAAAAGATAATCACTATACTATAGTATCGTATACTATACTAATGCCTTTGCTCAGATTTTTCTATAAACCTTTTTCTCTGTTCACATATCTATGGATTCAATTTGTTTCAGGGATAATTACCAGCGGAGGTCCTGCAGCTGCTTGGCCTGCTGGCGACTTTCAGCGATTTGTGGCGGCTGGCGACCCACTCCTGTTTATGCGGTCATCGGCATCTGCCTGATCCTGTATCCCCACAATCTGTGGCTGAGTTATGTGGCCGGAATGTTCCTGATACTCCTCGGACTCCTCAGACTGTGCACGCTGCTCCGGTTCAGCGCCTCGAAGGAGGAGGGCCTCCTGCCGCAGTGTGACTTTGAAAAGTGATGCCAGCCAACGAATGTCTGTGTTATTTGTTTCTAATGTCTGTTTGTTTTGCGATGATAGGGTCTCGAGCTTTGTGGATACCATGGAAGATGATTTCGCGGAGATTGGTGCCTCGCATGCGGGATTGGATGAGGAAGCGGAGGAGGAGGGCGACGACCACACTGCCATAGACGATGATGTTTGCTAATAGTTTAAGCCAGCTTTTCTGCCTAATGTAATGTGAGATTTTAAACGACTTAACAGATGTCTAATAATATACAGTTTATAAAGAGGTTTCGATTTAAACGCTGCATGGTATACTATTATGGGTAATCTCTTAGAAAAGTATCTCTTTTGATCATCTGTTCATTCCTTTGGAGAAAAACGTAAGTCCGAATCGTAACACAAAAATCCAAAGTAAGCCCACATTTTGTATAATTTTTCTACCCATTTGTAAACATAGCAAACTCTCTAATGCCTGAAATATTAAAAAAGAGAATTTTCCAAAAGAATTCATCTGATAGTCGAGTATCTTCTTTTTCCCTCCATAATGAATTATCAAAGCTATTTCGTTTTAAATACTGTTATTTTAATTTCGTCTTTTATTGCTTTTTGTGCTAAACGGATTTCTGCGTTCACTAAAGGCCAAAATGAAGGGCTGGTCGTCGAATTCTTCTGGTCTTATTAGACCAAACGAACGCTCATTGCCGTAGTCATAGTCCTCCTCATCATAGTAGTTATCGTAGTGCCTATGGGGTCCTTTTGGGCCACCATGTGGTGGTGGAGGCGGAGGTGGGGGATAGGGATACGGCGGATATGAACCTCCGGGATATCCAGGAGGACCCTGAGGACCAGGTTGGCCTGGCATTCCAGGCATGCCGTGGTGGCCCTTATCTCCTCGCGGTCCCTTCTCGCCGGGGTCACCCTTGGATCCCTTGAGGCCGGGATAGCCCTTCTGTCCCGGCAGTCCCGGTGGACCAGGTGGACCTGGAGGACCGGGAGGACAGCGACATGGCTGTGGCTGAGGATATGGATACGGATAGCTTGACGGATAGTGTGGCGTATGATGGTGATGATGATCGTGATCCTCCTCTATGATCACCTCCTGTGGCGGCGCCGGAGCGGGACTTCCAGTTTGGAGGGTGATCAGTCGGGGCACAGAGGCATCATCCTTGGCGAAGACTCCACCGAGAACTGAAAGTAGTGCCACCAACAGAATACTCCAGTTCGCAGAGCGAACTTCCAGATTCGACGACATGCTGTAAACTAACGAAAATCAGATCGCAGTCACTTCTTTTATGTGGACAAATGCGTCTGAAAAATGGCAATAGAGGAGAATCATTCAAACTCCCGTTAAGATAGCTCATTTGAGATTTATATGTCTTGTCTTACGATCGCATTATATTTGTATCGTATGCTAATTTCTCTTGTTTAATAAACCAAGCCATTTATTTATAAAGTATCTGATTTGCATAATATTCAATGAATGAGCCGAGTTCTTAGGCTGATGAAAGAACTTTCACACCAAATGGATGTCGGACTTTGTGATTGAGCCATGAAAAGTGAATTCTTGTATGCTAGGATGGCTCAAAAAACAGGTATGTATATCATTCATTTCTGTGTGTAAAAATAACAAATTTTAAATGGAACCAGAGCAATGTCTGCTTGTGACCAATATGATGATATGAACCATTTAGAATAACTAATTTTTTAGTTTTCCTACCCCTGAGATACCACCTGTCCGTCCATTTCAAGCACAAAAGAAAACACTTTCGAGACATGTTAAAGATGTCTTTTCGCAATTTTATTTTACTGTGGCTTCTTTATTATTCTTTTGTAAGTGTGAAGTGGAACTCATGCTGACAAGAGCCACGCCCACACAAACCTCAACAAATTTTTTGGGTTTTTGGGCAGATCTCATAACACTCTTCGCATATCTCGCGAAATACTCACGCTTCAGTCTAAGTCATTTGGATTGGGGGACTTTAGTTATGTTTGTGAATTTTCTGCTATGTTAACATATTTATGTAAATAGTTGTAACTTTTAAAGTTCGTTTTATTTGTTGTTTTGCTTTTGTTTTACACATGTTTGCTATGCAATAAACATATTCAATAGTTTCTTTAATCATACATTTACTTTGTTTAACTATTATTCTCTCTTTTTCGTGTTTTCGGTCGGAAAACGTTGAGGTAGCTGCGTTTGCAATTAATTGTTATAAGTAGCTAATCGTTTGTTTATCCCTGATATAGGCTATTTAAGGTTCTGTTGTGGATAAGAAGAGCTCAAATGGTATTTATTATTATTCAGAAAATACATAGATAACTGAAAGAATCAACCGAAAAGGAATAACTAAGGTTTATGTTTATTTTATTTTGTATATATATTTATATAATATTACGATAGATATATTACGCATCAACATATACATAGAAAATATTCAAATCGTTTAAATTAAAATTAAAGCATATAAAAAATCAAACATTAGAAGAATATCAACATTTAAGAGAAAGAGAAGGTTTGTCTGCTGGATGGCTAAAAGGGTATTCCCGATCGGGCTAAAAATAAAGTGGGATTGGAGTATTTCCTTTTTGACTGCGAATAGTCAAAAGGTAGCAAAAGTAAACTCGAGTTGACTAGATAGTGGATGTTGGTTAGTTATAGTTAACTTTTGACATGGTCTCTGTGCTCGAACGGATCTGCTTTTACCGAACAAAAAGTGTTAGAATGGTGCTAAGATCATATACTTCTCAGAACTGCTGCTGAACTAAGATTAATGGCAATTAATCTTTTCACATAACTGATTCATTTAAAAGGTACTTTATCTGGCAGATACACAATCTTAATAGCCCGATCCAACTGGCAATCGCTTTCGCATGACAAACAAACCTAGGAACAAACCAAATAAAAATTGGGAAATGTAACTAAAAACAGAAGAAGACATTGAAGAAACTGATCTGAGTTTTAGTTTGTTATCACTTGCTCTTCTTATAACATACGACTAACAACTATCTTTGGGATTCATTCGAACCTTGCTGCTGGCTTTTGTTCTAGTTCGCACTACTCTGGTTTGATTCTTTAATTTTTTGTGGCGCTCTTACAGCTCCTCTTGCCCTTCACTAACCCTTCAATCTTTTCCGTTCATTCTATAAAAATATAAACAATGTTTGCCTTCCTTGGAAGGGTAGGGTGGTTCGATTTATCGACGTGCAGGGACTGAAATATTCTTGTGGGAGTTATGTAATTTCTTGACATTTCGTACGATAGTTCTTCTTGTTAGTACCAGCTCTTAAGTTGCAAAATATCAAAACTTAATCTGCCTTTGACTGAAAATTTCATTCCAAATTAGTTCCAGATGTGTTGATACGTTACGTTAAGAATTGCCAAAAAAATACTTAGTTCCTTGTGGATTTCTAACAAAAAATCCAATCACCCTAATGAAGAGCTAGCCCCACGAAGGTTGGTATTCTGATCTGTGATCTCTGACTGGGCGGTCATATGGGACTGCTGGGATTTGATTTCTTACTGGGACGTAGACACCACGTCAAGGCCCGGAAACTTTCCCAGATCTTGGTGTAGTGTCGTTGGATTGGGCATGGTGTGGGGGATGGATTCTAGACGGGATGCCAGTGCCTTTAGTGCGGGCCCATCGCCACCGGTTAGTAGAAGGAGCTGCACCAGGCATCGCCCGCCGTGGGGCTTAGCATTCCGACCAGACTGGCATTATGGCCGGTGGATACGGCGCCAGTCGCCACAGACGGAGGCGATGCCGTGGAGCCGCCGGCGGTATGTGTCGAGCTGGGCAAACACTGGAAGCAGTAGTTGGCCCCGTAGTTGTTGTCCCAGAACTGTTGGCCCTTGCACTGGAACCTAACGGCGAACTCCAGTCTCTGGCCCACGTGCAGCGAGTTGCCGAACAGAACGAAGGTGAAGATGTCGGAGAAGCCATCGCAGGAGTTCTCCACGTAGTTGGCCTGCAGGTCGGCGTAGCTCCTCCATCCGTCCAGCGAGTACCTTATGTGCACCGACTTGTGAAAGTCCAGATTGCGCACGCGCACCGATCCGGATATCGTCTGGTTGATGTTGTCTGTCACGGCAGCGTTCTCCAGGGAAACCTGCTTCTCCCGGACCGCATCGAGGAACTTAGGCAGGCCTCCTGGCTGCTGGAAGAGGGGCATCAGTAGCTTGTCGGACTTGGGGCCGAGCTGAAGTGGCGGCTCCGACTCCAGGATCTCCAGGTCCTCGAATGCCGATTTCGGTATGGTGGGTATCTCGTCCAGGAAGGTCTTCACATCGGCCAGATCCAAGCCAAGGACGTCGGCAAACCTCACTATCTTCTTGCGACCCGGAGTTCCGGGTGGTGTCTTTCCTGTTTTCAGGGAGGAACAACGCCTGATGCGCTGGGGTCTACAATCGTCTTCATCATCTGTGGTATCGACTGTGGTACCCCGACTGGGGGCACCACTCTTTTCCACAGCCTCAGTGGCATCCTGTTTGGCCTGTTCGATTTGGGCCAGGTCCACATTTACGGTGAGATTACTGGCCGACTTGTCAGTTTCATCCACACCACTGTCTGGCGAGAGCTCATCATTCCTGCTTTCCTCTGGTGATCTTTCCGGCGTGGTTACCTCGGTGGGTATTGATTCTGTGGCGGATTTGTGGTTGAATTCCACTTGAACTGTATCGTTGGAGGTTTTCTCTTGAATCCTTTCATCGGACGCGTCCTCTTGGACTCTGTCCTTAAGGGATTCTTCTTGAACTCCTTCGAATGGGGTTTCTTCTACAACCCTTTCCTGGGAGCTTTCTTTTTGAACTCTATCATTAGGCGATTCCTCTTGGGTTCTGTCAGCGGAGGCTTCCTCTTCTTGTGGAGCGGCGATCACCTTTGGAGCTCTGTTTGTAGTACCAGCTACCTCCAGGACGTCCTTCAGTTCCAGCTTCTCCACCTCCTCGAGATGTCCATTGGTGAGCTTGCCTTCCTCGGCCCTTGTCTGATCCACTTCCGTCAAACTGATGCTGTGCTTTTGGAGCTCACTGAGGATCTGGGCCTGCAAGAAGGCCTCGTCCTCCTGCACCGCATCCTGGCCAGCTGGCTGCTCCTCCTGGACTCCATTGGCCAGTCCATGCCTTCCGTTCAGTTGCAGGGTATTCACATACTCCTTGAGTTCCGAGGCTGGCAGCGTCTGATCCTGGGCAGCTGCAGCCTTGGATGTGGAAGGGGATGCGTCAAAGTACGGACCATCATTGCTGCTACTATGGCTGCTGGCCATTGAAGCGCAGGCATAGCCCGACTCCGCTGTGGAGTTGTGCGGCGTATTCGAGGCAGTTTCGATCAGGCGCAGGTACTCGCACTCGTCCACAGGACTTCCCGGCGACTCCAGCTCGCAGTCGAAGTCGAAGAAGGAGTCGGACTCGTGGCGCAGTGGCTGCAGGTCCGTCACCGTCTGCTCCGAGTCGTGGGAGTTGACCCACGTGTTCGTGCTGGTTCCATTTATGATCGGCTCATCCTCCGCGTTGCCCTCGCCCTCCTCGGTTGTCTGCGGAGTGGAACACTCAATTAGTTTTCAATGTATAGACTATAACAAACAACAATGCCTAATATAACTCATTTATGATTTTTTCCCCCATTAAGATCACATATATTCACCTGTGATCCCAAGGTGCGCAGCTTGGAGGACAGACTCCGTGCGAATGCCTCGGCTCTTCCGCGACATGAGGACATCCCTATGGTGGGTATGATGGAGATGATGCTGCAGGGCGGCCTGCTGTCCGGAGTGCTCGTGTGTGTCAGTGGTATATCGCCGGGATCGTTCATTTACGTCCGATCTGCGGAATATCTGCAAGTATAGAGTCATCGGGATATGTGACGTGAGTGATATATTGAAACGGGATGAGCCATTTTTAAGTAAACAAATAAATTCGCACGAAATGTTGTTTTCCATCACTTTCCCTTTCCGCTTGTCGTTCCCATATTCCCGGTGGCATTTTAAAACAGCTGGGAAAATATCATCTCTGCAGTATATATGCTTTTATTATCCTCAGAGCATTTTTCATTTCTCTTTCGTTGCCTGTGTCTTTCATTTGATTTAGTTGGTTGTCATTAAAATTTAAATATCATAGACTATTGAAAGAATTTCTCGTTTTAATTTGTTTTGGCTTGCCAAAATGTGCAAAATTTCGCAGAAAATATTTTATACGAATTGGGGTTGACAAATATACCATATTTGGTTATTATATCTGTCTTTCAGCTGAAGGAATTGCAAAGGATGTGGAAACAATACTATTTCCAAGGATGTTCACTAGCGCCACCTGACGGCGATAACAGTATTTGCTCTTAACTTTTGTATGGATGTACCCTTTAAATTAAATAAATATTTAAATTTAATATTGCAGCGTTATTATTATTAAGTGGGTCAAAACTAACCTGCTATAATCTGCAAGTTTAGCAGATTCCGAGATCATATTCATACGGACGGACAGATGGACATGCATACGGTGTCCTTCCACCTCTTAAACTATACTTTCAACAACTATACTAATGTAAGACATATTTAAAAGCCCCAAAGGCAGAATATTTTCTTATATAAGTCAGGTGATGAAAACCCGTGATAGATTGTCCGATGTATCCAATGTATCAATGAACCGCCCGATGAACCGGATGACCACAACAAATTGTTAACACCTCACTGTCTTGCTCTTGGCAGATGGCAATGTTATTGTTTTCATTTTGCGGCGGCTGCACGTGCATTACCTTTGATCAGGTGCAAAGCCAAGCCACGCCCACCAAGCCAGGGATATGTGCGATGAGAGCGAGAAGGCGTGTTAATTGGGAGAGGAGGTGCCGCCCAATTAAGACATCAGAGCTTTTATTTTCAAAATTAGATGCGCCAATCAAGAGGAGACAAAGTCAATTGGCCTTGAACTTTTCGCGGCATTTCTTTTCGTCTGCTTCGATTTTCCGTCCTTTTTCGTTTTATGTGTTTTACTTTTTATCTTTGGCAGCATGCATAGGAAATTTAATTAAGCAGTAAAATGATTAAAAAAAAGTAAGAAAACTGACATTTCTTGCCTCGCCAAATGGCGTCGACAAAGTTTTTAAATAAACAAACGATCGTCCGACAATCGATCGATTAAGGAGGTCGAGATGGCGATCTCTTTTAAAATTTCCTTAAGTTTAAATGCGGATCTCTTGAAGCTTTAGCTACATATATAGTATATGCAGATGCCCCTAGGATGAGGTGGTGGCACTTATGGCAGATATTTCATGATTCACAGACTTCCCCTGCAACTCAGTACCTTTATTAAACATTTTTCGGCCTACAGATGGGCGGAATTCTCTTTTGGCTTTGGGCCAATAGCCTAAATGCGTTTTGGGCGCTAATGACGTTGGGTCAAGAGAGGCATTACCAAACCGAATGCATACATAAAAAATGGTAATCGCTTTGAATTGTTGTCATTTACGTATTTGCAAAATTAAGATACCATTCTGAATATTTGAGATTTCTATAATTAAAACGTATATTAATTTATGTTCTAATTTAACTTTTAGTTTCGTTTTTTTTAGAATAATCTATATCCCCATAATAATTGCCAGTGCAGCGTCGCGAGCTCACATTTTATAAATAAAATATATGCACAGCAAAAAGAAATGAAAATAAATAACATGAACACGAAATCTATAAATAAAATCTAAAAAACATATGTCTTTGGCTTTTATTTTACGGCCAAAGTAACATTTCCGTTTTTCCTCTTATACATGATATTTTATTTGGCTTTCCGAATTTACGCCTCGTTTTGACGGTAACTGCGTAACTGAAAATATTTCCTTAATTTTTTCTTCAAGTTTTCGACTTAAGTTGATATACGCACTGACTCAAGAGGAACCCATAAAGCCGCTTAATTGAATTAAATTGGGGAAAATGTACGGAATTGATGTTAAAGTGGACACCCCAGCGGCTCACGCAATAAAAAAGTTATTCGAATTATGCTTGATTGGTTCACAGTGGAAGTTTGGAAAAATAGGAAAAGGTGCCAATTTTGTACAAAAAGTAAAAGTATTCTCATTAATTATTACTCATATATGAAGTCTAAAATGGCATGAAAAGTATAGTTTTCTAAAACTATTAAACTTATAAATTTAATGGCTTTTCGACAACGTTTCTACAAAATTTAGTAAGTATTCTCAACGAGGCAATAAGTTATTATTGCTAATAAGTACTTTACAAAAGCTTTTCGCATTACCAAAAATATTTTAAAATTAAATATGTATTAATACACTTCTTAGTCACTTTCTATTTTAAATGAATTTGAGCATCTACTACCATTTGTATATATAGTCTTTTATATGATATATGCCAAAGAATAAGAACATAATTTCAAAATAAAAATAAAAATGATGAGACTGAGTATCTGAACCAATAAATTACACAGTTTGAAATTATTTGCATATTTCAACTATACATAATAGTATAAAAATATGCTTTATTATTAAACTGGAAACCACTCGAAATAGAAAGATTTGCACTATTTACAAGCCCTTCATGGCTGCGACTAGTATTGACAGACAATCTTATCATCATGCATCTCGCAGTTGCATTTGTCATGTCAATTAGTTAGTCACTGGTCCAGAGATAGATGCGCCATTAGCTGTTCACACCACTTAAGTAGTTCGATTGGATGTTTCCAGGCCCACCGACTACTAGGCACTATGGCTTCAATGCCGGTCACCACCGGCTTATCACCTGAACCACACATGATATTTGCCACTGGGCGATGGTTGGATGAGTGGGTGGCTTGGGTGGTTGGGTGGTGCGGCGAGCGGAACACTTAATCATGCTGCGGCGGCGTCCCGATTATGAGGCGTGATAACGAATTTGCAGTTTTATTTATAGCAATCTGAATTGACCCGCGAACGCCGCGCTCACAACTGCACTCTTAGTCGATTTTGCACCTACACTAGACGGCGGTGATATAACCGATCGTTCGGTTCACCCCACGAATCTCCGCCTGGGATTAGATATGATAGCTGGGGGTATGGGTTTATGGCAAATCCAAAAAGACTTCGAGCCAGTACGAGAAAACCACCGAAAACCACTCGAACTGCACCACGTCTGCAGCGTCACGGTGTCGGGCGTGCACTGACTACCCACCGATCTTTTTGTTGTGTTTTTGGCATTCAGCAAATCCACCCTGATTGATAAGGCGAAATCGGAACGGATCGGATCGGATCGGATGGGATGCGATGGGATCGCATCGAAAGCGAAGCGCAGCGCGGCGGAGCGGAGCGAAATCGCAAATCGCAGCCAAACACTGCCCTCAAGCAGATTGCATTCACCCCGCATCCGCATCCGCCTCCACGGGAATGCGAATCCGAATCTCAATTGGTATCGGTATCTGTCTCTGTAGCTGTATCTGTATCTGTTAATGTTCCGCTGTATCTGCAATGGCAGTGCATCCTAGAATCTGACTACCGATACTGGCAGACAGCCGCCACTAAAGACAGATGCTCGTGATCAGTGACGTCGCTGTCTCGGTTGGTCTGCCTCCATCTTAATCTTAGCTAACTGCTCTTTGAAGTGCCCTTTTCCCACAGAGAGTAATACTAGAAGTAACTTAATTGGTCATGAAACACATTTTAAGGATGAAAACATTGGTCTTACTTCTGTAAAATTGTAACAGAGGCACAGGCCTTTATTTTTATTTATTTTGTCTTTCGGGTTTAAAATAAAATAAACCAGAAAATTCTACACAAATTTTAGATTCCAATGTGCCTCTCAACAGCACATGGAGCAATTCGGCCAACGGATTTCCGTTGCTGCAATAAATTGGTAAGTACTGTAACTTATTGCTTTAGCCATATCTACCGTGTTACCCGCAGATAAACTATCAGCGTTCCATATTTGCTGTCAATTTAGGCCCGTGGGCTCTGGAGAAGCCTCCACCCGCTGTGATTGTGGGATTAAATATTCGAGTATGTGCGAATGCCAGAATTGGCCATTCTATGTGTTCCTAATCAGCGGACGGGTCTTTGCATTTGTTGGCCAAGCATAAGATTAGGCAACTAATTTGTTTGTATATACATAGTTTGTAATTCGGATTTGGCAGAACTAAGCCACTTGAGTTGGATTGATGGATGACAGGAGGTGCTGGAGGAGATAAGATTGCCCAGCGGATCATTGAACTGTTCTACAAAGTCAATATGCTCAGAGAATTAGTCTAAACTGGCAATTAATTAGAAATGTGAAGAGCAATGATAAGCGAATAATCTTATCTTTATCAGTAAATATTTCTAAATTGTTGAATTTATCAGTATCGAGATGCTCTTAAGAAATATTAAATTATAATTAAAATAAATTAATGTTTGAAATTAAGATCGCTACAATATACTCAAGAATATATAATCTTTTATATGTTAATATTTTTCTATTGAAAATAATATATAAAATTCAGTTAGCAGTTGAAGCTAATAGTAGTAAGATTTAAAGATTTTTGGCAATATTTCCTTCAAACAATACGTATATACGGCCGCTTGAAATGTTCAGCTTTAGAAACTAAGAAATATAATTAGAGAACATTTTCCCGCTGTCATTCAGTGTCGCATATATCATTAGCATAAATTCTATTCCGGCCAATTTTTTCAGACCGGCAAGTGCCGCCCGCGCAGTTGAAAAGAACCCAGAAGATACGTGTTCCACCCATCAACAAACCACAACAGCTGACTGGCTTCTTTATTTATAAATAAACCGAAATTAATAATATATAATATTAATGGGGAATTAGCTGAAATTTGGACTGGCGCATGTGGCTCGATCCCGGGTATCCGGATTTGAAATACTCGAAACCCAACCAAAAAAATCGATTTTCATGTGAACTCCACCGCAATCAATATAAAATACAAGTGGATTACACGAACCTCGTTTGAAGCGCTAATTTGCCTACAGTAATTTTTCCTATCTATCGGATACAAGGCGCGTGTGTGAGTGCGTGTGCTCGGATGTGGGTGGTTTCCACACTCATTTTTTGCTTTTCGGCAGCGCGTGGATTTTTTTATTTATATTTGTATGACATTGCTACCGAAAGAAATGTCAAAAGCAAACAAAGCCAAGCACCGTGAAAGGCAAAACGAACTGGAAAAACGCTTGCGCCGTTCTGAAAACTATGTTACAGATACAAAGATACTCGGCGAAGGATACGGATACTTTCGCTTTCACTGGCTCTCGCTTTCCTTTTTATGGTTATTGTTGGGGTGAATTGCTTGTTTTGATTACTGTGATAACGAGACTCGAATTGTTTTGTTTTGATTGAGGCAGACAAGATAATTTTCCCATTGGATGTTTCTAGTCCACGGTAATGATTAAGGAAAAGTACTTGTTCTAGGATTTGTTACATAAATGTTTTGAGTATAACGAAATTTTTCAGTATAGAATTTATATTTAAAACTGTTTGCTGGGAAATTATAATATTTTTCCCATATTATATAATGAAGATAAGTATGAGCTGTAGCTTTTACTTATTTGGGTAAATATTGAACCATCACCAAATAATTTTTTAAACAAAGTTAATCAATTCAACTAGTTATGGTAACTCTGTATTTATGTTTAACTTTGATCTGTATCTGTGAGACCGGTTTTTATCTTAATACTCAAATAAATTGATTGAAATTGTCAGATACATTTCTTGAACTGCCTGAACTTGCACTTCATTGAACTTGTTCTGACTTTTAAGTTTAGCTCGAGTCACTATCAAATCGAGAAAACTCCATGTCCACTTCGACATATGAAGCTTTGACTTTATGTGGCAAATCCAATGTCAATTGTATCTGATGGATAAACGCGCAGCCTAATTGCAGCATCACCAATTGGACGTACTTAATTGTGGTACATGAAACCAACACGCAATGTTTTGTATAAAACACGCACTTCATTGAGTAAATTATGGATATATAGTCGCAGTAATTATGATTTACCCACCTGATGTCTTAATATTATTCCAAGGCTTTCCCTTTTGGCGTTTTGGCCAGCGTTCTACTCGCGCTCGTCGGCGTAGCAATAAAAAGAACTGCTTGTCAAAAGTCGTGGCATAAATATCGCCCACATACACCGATTCTGGGTATATATAGTTACTATATGCGCTGGTGGGCCCGTAGGTATTCGCGTGCCCTGCTGTCGTTTATGCTGCGATGCCAGAGGAGGTGACCCAATGATGGTGAAAGGTTACCGAAGGATATTCGCCGCCGAGAACTTTCACTTTCCTTTGCCGCACACACACACACTTACACAGGCCGCCAGGGGCGCTAGTTAGATAACACTTGCTTATTTCAGATTTCTCGGATATGTGGTTTGCCTTTAATTTGATTAAATTTTCTATTTTTGGGCGGGTGATATCTTTGTAAATGTCAATTATTTCGAATTATTTTAGCACATCTTTTGGTTGTGGGTTAAAGCTTTGATAAGGATCCGTCGGAGCTTTTCGGCTTTCACGAAGGCACGCGAAAGTTCTTTGACTTTAATAAAATTTTCACTTTTATGCGGTGCACCGTGTTGTTATTTATTTCTGTGATAGCTACTATTATTGTGTTATTATTTTCATTAATAATTGTGTGTATTTTTGCCAGCGCTGAGTGGCAGCCGTGGCAGCAGCGCCCGTTGGAGTGGCAACGTTGGCGACTTGGTCGCAATAAGAGTGTCATTCAAGGGCATTGCAAGGTCGCAGCAGTTGCGTCTTTCGCCCACTGGCAGCTGAGATGCGAGAGCGCCAAACGACGGCCTCTTTTCGGTTCTCCGATACACAGATACAACGATTTTCGAGAATATATTTCGTACTTATTATTTATTTTTTTGCAAAACAGAGTGCCGGTGCTTTCGGGTGAAGGGGGGCTAGTTCACGCAGCGTTTTTAATTATTACTATTAAATTTGGCTATACGCGTATCTCACGGATACGAGTTTAGCCCGTGCCCGCGTCTTGTGCCTCCCAAGTCGCCCGTTTGGCCCTCCTGTCGTGTGGCAACTGAGGCAAGTCTCGCCAAAAGTTGCAACCTTTCGGGCCCCACTTTCGCTCTCATTCTCACCGCTCATTCTCTGGCCGCTTCTCTCGGGAATTCTCACTCTCGGTGGGTGGCGCCTGGGTGGTTAGATAGCACGGCTCTACAATGTCAACGATTTGAGAGAGGCAAACTCAGGAGAGAGCACCTTTCAAGCAGTGAACCGTGGTTGGCAACATGGAATGAATTTACAAAAGATATATATAGAATTTAATGAAATATATATAATAATATATATTTATCCAGAAAGAAAGTACATCTTCGAAAAAGGTTTAATTATTCCTTAAATCTATATCTCTAGCTTATTTAAGCCATAGGTTATTTATATATATTGGCTTTAAAATGTCGAAATCAAACCTTAATGATGGCCTATACAAAGTAGACTAATTATTAGTAAGGTTATTAAAAAAAAACTTTAGAACAAAAATATATTTTTTATCGAGTAAATTACCACTGTGCAGCATTCTGACTACGCTCTTGATTTCTCCCAGTGATATCTCTCCATATTGGCTCTCTTTATCGCTTTACTCGGTCAAGTGTGGAGCCGGCTTTTTTTTTTTAATTCCTGTTTTTTGTTTATATTCGCATATCAAAATTGTTTGTCCAATGCTTGTTTTCGTTTCATTGTTTTATTAATTGCTTTCGTTCCTGGCAATTTTTCGTTTACCTATGTGGGGTTGAGTATTTCACTTACACACTGACGATAAACTGCGGCACAGATACAAATGTATCTTAGTGCGAATTGTATGTGCTCTCTGTTATTCTTTAAGTGCGTTGACTGCCAGGAGAATTCTACGAGAAGATGCAGAACGTGCAATGCAACCTAAAATGAAATTGCATTTATGTGGGCTGCAGATACAGATACAAAGATACATTCTCTTTGCCGCGAGTCTGTTAGCCTCTCTTTACTTTTTCCTCCTCTTCCTGAAAATTTCTCTTCGGTGTGCTACTTTCATCTGTAGGTCAGCGGCAACTTTCGCTTTCATTTCAGTGCGACGGCGCTCTCAGCAAAAGCAATTTCCACGCTAAGTGAGCCACGTGCCAGCCCCCCACCTCTCCCCGGAAAATATATCCCGCAAAATCTGATGGGGAAAGAATGGGAGCTACCTATTATTCGGTTTAAATCGGTTCTTTTATCACATGACATTTAATTAACTGGAATTTGATTTTGAAATTCGGGTGTGTAATTAGGAAGTTAATCAAAAACTACATGAAGTCATTTTTTTGTCAAGAGTATCACTTTAAAATAAAATGTATTTGATTTTAGAATGGGATTTGCCTCGATTAGGTATGTGGTTTAGTTTGTAAATAGCTTATTTTTTGTAAGTGCACCTAGTCGGATATGTCAGGAAAATTTTTAAATAATTAAAAATTAAATAAGCTTAAGCGAATACTGCGTAAACATTTAAAATACAATACATCCTTTTTTTCTAAGGCTTTATATGTCCCGCTGTTTCCCGTCGTAACCCTCCATGTTCCACCACTTTAAAACTTGCTGCAATTTTTTAAATTAATTTTTCTCTAATTCTATTTATTATGGTTTCAAAAGGAATCGTTCAGTAATTCCTCTGAACTTAACCTAATGTGTGATAAAGATAAATGAGACCAAGTGGTATCTTAATTATAAAGTACAAAAGAAAATGTAATATGTTATGTTATCCTCCGGGTAAGGAGATCGCTGGGGTGTACCCTCTTCAGTCTTCGGAGGGAGATGGGATCACAACAACAACAATCTTTTTGGCTTATCGATAAAAATTGGCAAATATAATTTTATTTTTATTGTTCCTGAGATCTCGGCTTTCATACGGACGGACAGACAGACGGACATACGAAAGGAAATGAACAGATCAACTCGCCTATTGATCCTAATACAGAATGTTTTCAACGAATCTAGTATAATCATTTACTGTACGAGTAACGAGTATAAAAATATTTGTAGTATTTCCATACAAAATTCATTAATTCTAAGGATCCAGAGCGCTGCCATCCTGACTGTTAGAAATGTGTACCCAGTTCTAATCGATAAATCAGCATGGGCAGAGAACTAAAAAGCGAAGACGCAAACCTTAAAACCAAGTTTCGCCGCACTCCACATAGGTGGCGCCACTCATTTATTTACACAAGCTAGTTACTTTATTTTTTGTACATACCATGTGAGTTATCCAACCCATAAATATAGCAATCTACCCCGGTTGATAAACAAATTTTAAACTCCAATCTCCGCAGCACTGCCTTTAACCTTGTCTTTGTCGCCAACACTTAGCCACCCGATAAATAACCAAAAAAATTTAAGTAAACCCAACCTCCACTTGGAGTCCAAGCCATGATCGATCAACTTATTGCGCTTCAATCAAAGTGCATCAGTCAGCAAATTTCGATTTCACAATGCAGAGAAATAACGTTAGCATAGAGCTTTTATCCTAAACATAACTGAAAGTTCAAAAAGTTCGAATAAAAAGCTTCTGGCCGAGGTTGATTGGATCAGGATTAAAAATTAGAAGATCAGTCTGAATCGGGATGAGATCGTGAACGGCTTCATGCCAAAAATAAGCTAGTAAAAAAGTGTCTTGTAAATAATAATAAATATTAAATAATAAAAAATAAATACTATTTTTTTAAATATTTAAATACTAACAGTTTTAATGTGTCACACATAATCATTTCACTTTTTATATATGGTTATATATATTTGTGCATAGACTTTTTCCGAAAAGGGAAACTTTTCATTCCTTACTTTTAAACTTTATTATTCTTATTTAAAAGAACAAAATAATATACAAACAATAAAATTGAACAGCTAAGTATATAGCTAATTGTCTGTCAAAAATGATTAAAAACTCTTTAATTTCTAGTTCTAGTTCTTTAAATTACCTTTTAATTTTTCTCTACATATGTTGCTTTACAAATATTTTATTATTGAATTTAACATATATTTTATTTGTTCTTCTTTCGCGAAACGTCAAAATATTTAGCTTTACCGTTTGAAAGCGTCGCCATTCCTGTGCAGCTTTTACCGCATCCCTGGTCGATAGCTGCAATCAGCTGTGCGCACCCATCACCAAATTAACAGTTGTGTACGCTCTGCTTGACGAATCGGATTTCGCTATAAAATGTGATAAAAATCCCCGGATGTTATATATTCGCACAAATCGGCGGGAAGACAGCCTTCAAGACGTCGTGCTGTGCGCATTTTCGGTGTTACTTCGGACGCGGATTGTCGATAATCAGAAATCCAATTAGAATGTCAGCCAGCGCAGTGATTCACTCCCCCGCGCAGCGACGGCGCTCTCTTCCTCTTCCCCTCTCCCACGAGCCGAAAAACTCGAAACTCCCGCTTTTCCCACAACAACAACAGCAGCAGCATGGGCACCACGTACAACAACAACGCCCACCTGTGAGTTAACCGTTTGTTATTGGTTGCTAGTGAAACATGACAGCTGATTGTCGGACAGCTGATTGCACTTGCAAAAAAAAGCGCATTAATGCCACTTGACCTACTAAACTTTGCACATTGCGTGAGGCTTATAAATTAGTTGTAATGCTTCAATCTCCCACATATTGTACAGGAAATAGTAAAATATGTTTGAATTTTCAAGTCATGACACATTCAACGTATTTTGCAGTCGCCTTTGTAAACCAATGGGTGTTATACATTTTCTTCTAATCAAAACAGTACGCTAATCTATTTCTCTGGAAATTTAATGAAAGCACAAGCTAAAAAAGGAGCGTAAAGTACATATCTGGGTTGGGAAAAAAAAGAATTTTAGTAATTCGAAAAAATATGAAGATTTTTATTGATCTTCATAACATTGCAAACTCTTTAAAATTAAAAAAAAATTTTGAAAATATAAAAATAGACTAACACCGTTTTATCAGAGAACCAAGAGTTGTATGAGAAACGTGTAAACTTGATGCAGTGACAAAACTAGATTCTGTCTTAAGTTCAAGAAAAATTGTCATTCTAGTGGGATATGGCGAAGACAGAGCTTATGTATCTATCTCTAGTGCTAGTTCTATCAAGCTCTAGTTCTAGTTTAACTAGAGGTGCAGTTAACAAGAACGTCGTGGTTTGTGGTTGAAACTGGTTTCTTGTAAGAGAACTTACATACGTTTCTCTTATTATTTTTATTCAAGAAGAAAATGTACGACATATTACTGTTAAAAACACGGTTTAAATTAATATTTGTAGAGTACTTCAGATCTTGTCTTTTATGTGGAATCCCCCATTTTTCGGTACTTTGATAAGGTTATATTTATTTAGCTATGCTTTTTGACAAAGATAAGGAAGTTACGCAAATAACTGTCCTACCACATAAATTCATTATCAGCAGGTTATGCGTTAGACGATCCAAACATTTTTTTATTTATGTTTTTTCATAAATTAAAGTGAGCTATGATTTAAAGTCTTACTCTGATTTAAATTTAAGTGTAGACACATATAGTACATACTTCCTCGACAGGCTGACAAAAATGAAAATACCTGCTAACTTGATCCTGCCACTTCCTCTGGGAAGCCATAGTCCGTGTCAAGATCCATTAAAGCTGTTAAAAAACCATCGTTTGATGCTCCGCCCAGCGACTGTGAGAAATGAGTGTTTGAACCAATGTGAATTGTTTTAAGATTGAATATTGCAGATCGGCACGGTTGTGACATTGATAACAGCAGCTATTTTTGTTTTATTTAACAATAATGACGCTTACTTGTCGAAAAATGGGAAGCTGGCTATCGCATCCTTGATTTACATGCTGATAGTTAGTTTACTAATTTTTTGCAAGCCGGCAAGCATTCTGGTTTTATTAACTTTGTATGCAGCAGCTCAAGTGTTAACCCTTCCGTATTGGTAAGACCGATCTATTTGTATATAAATCATGTTCAAATCATACTCTCATCCGTAGTGTCTTGCTCATCCTTAACATCCGCCGGTTGATCGATGGCCAGTTCGAGAGGCAAGAGTGTGTTATGGCCGCCCTGGGCCTATTTCCGGACATTATAGGCCTAAGTCTCTTTATAGTCTCCATGTGCCTGGGTGGAGGATTTGGAAGCTCCGAAGGAAGTACCAGTGGAAGTAGCAGTGGAGGTAGCAGTGGGGGTAGCAGCAGTGGCTGTAGCGCCGGTAGTGGTGGCAGCTAGCCTTACTTCTGTGATGTTCTTAAATTATATGTATATCCCGTCTTTGGCCTACAAATAATTATAACAATCTACATACAAAGTAAAGGGATAAGTACTGAATGCTTTTAATTAGTTGGGTCAAACAGAGTAAGACTTATAGAACATGGCTCTTGCAATAAGTTATGAACTTTGCTTAAACTTTTTATCATGTTTATTTCCTTCAGATGCTTATTGAGGATGAGGTTCACGGTGTAATTGAACTCTCGAGCCATATCCAAGAGATCGTCGAGCACCCACTCTTCCAGCGCCTCAAACATGTCCACCAATTGGGTCTCCTTCCGTTGGCCACCGATAAGAAGGCCGATCACAAGCGATACGATCATTGCCTTGGGTAAGCAACACAAGAAGTAATATTGATTTACATATATGTAAACTTTGTTTTTCTCCACAGAGCCTACAAAAGCGCGCAGGATCACCTTAGGGCCATCGAACGTAATTCGCATTACGAGCCAAAGCTTCCGGATTGGTGTCGTCAGGCGGTGGAGATAGCCGCTCTCCTTCACGACATTGGACACGGACCAATGTCACATGCCTGGGAGTTGGTAACCAACCATGAATTTGATGTAAGTTATCTGTACTGGCACCCCTAGAATTCTGAAACTGATATTATCGTTTCTTTTATAGCACGAGGAAAACGCAATGACCTGTGTGGATAAAATCTTCAAGGATGCCATCAATCAGGAGCTGGTCTCCTTGAGAGACGATGGTGGTGGGCGAGGTGTTCAATTGATAAAGGCTTTGATATTGGGATCCAGCGAGAAGCTGTCGTTTCCCATGCTGGGACATAACTACATCTTTGATATTGTGCATAATCGTCGCTGCGGATTGGATGTGGATAAATGGGATTATCTGCGCCGTGATAACAAGCGCCTGAAAATACTCAGCTCTGCGGAAATGGACTTTGATGATGTATTTCTTCAGGCTCGCATATCAGCCGATGGACAACGCATCGAGTATCGTTATGCAGACTATCATCGGGTATATCGCTTGTTCGAGGCGCGATCGCTGCTCCACGTAAAGGCCTATCAGTATCCTTTAACTTGTGCCATGGATGTTATTTTTGTCAGTGCAGTACAACGTCTTGCGCCAGAACTACTAAGTATTCGCTCAAAGGATCCAAAGTGGCTGGAATTGACCGACCAGTATGTTTTAAATGTAATTGAAAAGGATCCTATATCGAGATTTGTGAAGGAACCCCAACGAATCGTAGAAGTCACAGGGAACGACTGTTCCGGACCGGACATCATACGGGTGAACAGGGTCATACCTGGACCTTGGGAGCTTATAAAATCGGCAAGGGAGTTAGTCTTCTTTGGCAACAAGCGGTATACATATCTTTACTTCGATAACTGTAGATCACGAATTAATTATTTTTATTTCCAGCAAGAAGCGTCCAATTACTCGATGTGTAAGCCCGACGATAGTCAGCAAGTGCTTTAAGTTAGAGTAGAAACATCAACCATTCGGTTCATTTTCTTATATTTAATAAACTATATTTCATAAAAAGATGTACAAATACTCAAACGGTTGCGTTCGTAATGCGACCATTCTTAATGCCATTCACCTTTTGTTATCCAGCATAGTCTGTTAGAATTCGTTGAGTTTTTTTTTAGTTATTTAATGTTCTTTATTTTTATTTTTCGTTTCCATTTATAATTAAAACTGTGAAATCAGTGGAAAGACAAAAGTGTTCTTAAAATAATCATTTATTAGTTTATACAGTGTTTATCATAATCGACTTAAAACTAAAATACTAAAACCAAAATTTCAACAGTTCACTTGAAGACATCACAATTCAAACTCAGGTCTTTATAACATAAGGTACTTACTAATCTATATAAATATAAGATGCATTTGTCATATTTTTGATAACCGCTTTGAAATATACACAAGAGAAAACAATAATAGGGAACTTAGCTGACTACAGGTTTCGAGTACGATTTTGTTTGTCATATTTGTTGCTACATTTGTTCGTGATTTGTAAAGAGCACAGTTCAATTGCCAATCAGGCCGGGCAGATGTGCTGAGTCTGTGATAATTCTTTGTGGTAAGTGGGCAGCCAGATATTGTTTGTGGAGTCTCTGGCGGCAGAATTGATAGAACTCAATCTCGTTTGTAAAGTTCCGACGCACTATGTCCTTCACATGCTCGCTGACCGGCGGCTTGAAGTTGTTCTTGTTGATCTTCGTCAAGTACTCTGCGCTCGCTAAAAGGGGAATTTCAAACAAATACATGAGTCAGGAATGTGTACCATAAATATTTTGCTAAGTTCACAGAACGATATCAATTGTATGAGTTTTGATACAACATTGTATCACACACAAGTGGCTTTATTACTTATTACTTTGTACTACATTGAAGTGTAAAATGAAAACAAAAGCATTGAACAAAAACGTTCTGATTCTACTTACAATGTATTTGACGCTGAGCTTAAGCACTATCAACTTACTTGCATAAATATCTCGAACGCCCTCAAAGAACCGTGGTACATATTTTTCAAGTACTGAGAGCGTGGTGTTCAGATCCTCCAGCACTCCAACCACCGCGTACTGCTGTTCTACGGCAAATTTGGCTCGTTCCAGGGCACCCACAGTGTTGAAGGGTCTAGAAATTTAGGCACATCAATATGTTTAGAAATCTCTTCTCCTAGGAAAATGTTAAAAACGTACGTGCACTCGTAGTCGTGGCCGCAGAAGAATAAGCTCTGCCTGCGATGATCGCCGATTCCCTCCACGGTAACTCCTTGAGTATAGGTGCACTCCTGATCGCCATTGAGGACACATGTTTCGAAATCCTTTTTCAGCCAAGCGGGATGGGGCAATGGTAGATCCGGGAAAGCAGCTTTGCGCTCCACGAAGTACCACGGAGCCCTCACGTAGTAGAACCAGCTGATCACCCGCTCCACGGGATCGCGCACCACATTTAGGTAAATTGGCCTGGGCAGGTTGAATTTGGTGAAGTTGGTGAAGCACACATGCTTGATGAAGACCGAGGGTTCCGGAAGCTCGCTGATCACCTCGGCCATTTCCTGCTGCTGATCCTCCGCCAAGCGGATTGTCTCCACTTTCTGCACTGCATCGCGGTGGAACTGAAAATTATTGCGCTCGGAAAGACGACGGAGGAGCTCCATGAACGTCTGACTTCCCACTTTGGGTACCCGATTGAAAAATACCAGCTCCATTTGTGCCTTGCGGGTATTGTTCAGATCCCGCACGTTAAGAGAGGACATCTGGTTAGGATATACAGAAAGTTATTAGAAATAATATCAATGTAAATAGGGTTCAATTTAAGTGTATCATGTAATTTACCTTCAAATCCTTGGTGTTTGATATGCATTTGGGGGAATGGGAAACTATTCAGGACAAATGGGGTAAAATAGGAATAACTTGGGGGAACTTTTTTTTAGCGACCCTGTACGAATAAAATAGCTCAATTCAATAGGAACAGTCCCTAAGGATTGGTTTATTCTTGTTTATAAAAACGCACTTCTTACTTAACTATGTTCAAGTTCTTTATTTGGGGTATTGCAATCAAGACCATTTAGTGAAGATTATTCTCGAATTGGAGGGCCAAATATTGCTTATACAAACGCTGCTTGCAGAAGTAGTAGAACTCATATTCGTTGGTAAAGTTTCGTCTTACCATCTCCCTGACATCCGCATCTATGTGGGGCTTGCGATTATTGCGATTCCGATTTCGGATGCTTTTGCTGTGCACTGAAAGAGATAACTCCATGACTCTCGATCCTTTCTCGATGATACCTGAACACTTTCGAGTCAAGCCCCTGAGATTACCTACACTTATATAGAAAACGAGCGTGATTGAAGAATCGGGGAACGTATTTCTCCAGCACAGTAAGGGTTATATTCCTCTCTTCCCAAGTGCCCACCACGGAGTACTCCTTCTCAACTCTACGTTTAGCCACTTGCGTAGCATGGTGGGAATTAAAGGGTCTACAGAGGGGTATACTTTAAGGATAATTCATCGAGGACTCAGGGGGTACTCACAGGCAATCGGCTTCATTGCCGCAAAAGTAAAGGGTCTGTCTTTTAAAGTCCTGAATATAATCTGCCACTGAATGCTGGACAAAGAGACACTCAGGACTTCTACTTCTTACACACTCATTGAAACTCAGTTGGTACCACTCGTCGGGTCGCTCCCGACGACCAGGATACATGCGCCTATATATAGCTCTCTTCACCGAAGACCTTCGCTTATAGAAATCTGTAATCATCCGGTCTATCGGATCCTTGACCAGCGAAATATAAATGGGTTTCTTGAATCCGTAGCTAGCAAAGTCCAACCAATTGGAGTGCGCCATATAGATCGATCCTTTCTCCAGTTCGATGGTCCATTCCGCTTCGGTTAGTTGCTCCTTTTCGGTTCGAGTTCTATTCATCGTCCTGACGGGTCCGTTGAGAACCACATTTATGTCATTCATGGCGGCCAATTGCCTGAAAAGTGGGACCATTTGCTCGCTGTCTACTCGGGTTGGTCGATTGAAGATCACAGTTTCAGAACCCGCGAATCGAGTATTGTTCAGATATATGGGGGTCACCCGTCCAAGCTGGGAAGTTCAGGGGTTTTGCATTAAATGCATTCAATGTCCAAGACAAAACACAGATGATTGATATGAAGAACGGAGTGTAAATGGTGTAACTAACTAAGACACAGTATTTTCCCAGGCGCAAGTAATACCCAAAAGTGTTCAAGTAGTCCCTAAAACATTTTTAAACCATTCGACATGGAACCTACACTCAAAGATATTCCTGACTCCCTTGAAGAACCTCGGTATGTACGCTTCGAATACCGTCAGAGTTATGTTGGTCTCCTCCCACGTTCCTACGACTGCATAATCGCGCTCCACATGCAATTTGGCTAGTTGAATGGCGCGTTGAGAGTCGAAGGGTCTGAAAAGTACTCTCCACATCATCTTTCCAAGTCTAACACAATAATTTCGAAATCAACTTACAGACACTCCCTGTCGTGACCGCAGAAGAACAGGGTTTGTCTTTTATAATTACCCTCCGAATCTCTAATGCTTCCAGGCACGTACTGACACTCGGGGTCACCACTGCGAACACAATCGTTGTAGCTCTTTTTGAACCACTTCTCCGATTTAATTGTTGCGTTGGGAAATCGCCGATGGTGAATGGCATTGCGATATGCACTACGAACGTAGTAATACCAACTGATCACCCGCTCCACGGGATCGCGAACCAAGTTGATGTAGATGGGTCTTGGTAGCTGATATCTGCGGAAATCCAACCAATTGCAATGCTCTATGTATATGGTCCCTGGCTCCAACTCGGTCACCCAAATAGCCTGTATCATTTGCTCTTTAGGAGACCGGGTGCGGGACTTAATTTCCATTGGTCCTTTGGTAACCACCGTCATGTTATTGTGGGGAGCCATGGTTTGGGTGAGTTCCATCAGCGCTTCACTTCCAACTTTGGCTCCACGATTGAAGAAGAGCACCTCCAGTCGGGAGTGCCGAGTGTTGTTCAGCTTTTCACTGCTCAGCGAAGCAAGCTGCGATTTGTATAGATGGGATTGGTCTTAGCTTGTCACAAGAAAAGCCTAAATGGTTTCTACATGTTAGTAACATTACTATTGAGTACTTTATTAACGAGCTACAGAAAAACTATGTCAAAATCTAAAGTTCAGTCTACGAATTCAGGAAAAATTCAGTCGTTCCAATTCGGTGCGCTTAAGGGCTATGTACTGCATATAAAGACGCTGTTTGCAGAAGTAGTAAAAGTCGTACTCATGGGTGAAATTCCTCCTGACCATCGCCCTGACATCTGCATCCACGTGAGGCTTTCTGTTATTGCGATTGCGATTTTGTAGGGACTTTTGGTACACTGGAAAGGAATTTCTTAAGATGGTAGGCCTGACTTATCTTTGATTGGGGTCTTACAGTGAAAGATCATTTTAGCTCTAGCGAAATAACGTGGTATATAGTGCTCCAAAACGGTTAGAGTTATATTGGTCTCTTCCCAAGTTCCCACCACTGCGTATTCCGTTTCGACCCTACGTTTGGCTATCTGAACAGCCAGGGGAGAATTGAAAGGTCTGGAAAAGGGTTGAGATTAGAAGGACGACTCTTGAATAAGTGAAGAATTGACCGCTTCTACGGGACTCACAAACAGTCCTGATCGTGGCCGCAGAAGAATATTGTCTGCCTTTTGAAGTTTCCCTCCACATCGCGAACTGCCAGTGGAACATACTGGCATTCGGGGTCACCACTCCTCACGCAGTCGTTGTAACTCTTTTTGAACCAGGCCGTGGGCTTTAGAGGAGCCAGGGGATTGTTGCGGTAGAAAATGGCATTCCGGTAGGAGTTCCTAACGTAGTAATACCAGCTTATCATGCGCTCCACGGGGTCACGAACCAGGTTGATAAAGATGGGCTTGGGTAGATTGTACTCGTTGAAATCGATCCAAGGGACGTGCTCTATGTAAACTGATCCTTCGTCCAGGTTATAGATATAACCAGCTGTCTCAGCCTGAGCCCGTGGTTTCAGTTGCCTTTTCGATTTCTTGTTAATTCCGTACTTATCCACTTGGAAGTTGTTGATTTCCTGCAGATGCTCCATAAACTCCGTTAGCGATTCGCTGCCCACTTTGGCGCATCTCGTGAAAAAGAGGCGATCCATTTCGGCCTTGGCTGTGTTGTTCAGTTGGCTAGGTGTTAGGCTACCTAACTGTTTGGGGGAGGGGGTATGGGATAAGGGTTTTAGTGGCTTCATGGCAGGGGTTTTATGTCACACAACAAACGATAAGACACACAGATGGGTTCAACGTGTAAATAAAGTGTGGGTCTAGTCTACGGGTTTACTGACTACTGGTTTATTGAATGGAAGATTTGTTCGCGCATATATCACCTACTACGATCTAAGGTCGGACTCCAAACCCACTAGTTTAACAGACCATGCACCTCCAACTCCTTCAGATTGAGGGCCAAATACTGTTTGTACAAACGCTGCTTGCAGAAGTAGTAAAACTCGTACTCGTTAGTAAAGTTCCTGCGAATCATTTCCTTGACCTCGGGCTCTACAAACGGCTTGCGTTTGTTTTTGTTCCGATTGGTGATCTTGCTATTGTGCACTGTTTTTGGGGATTGAGAATGCAATGTAATTTCGCTGGATGGAAAATTGGGGATAAGGGACCTACTTTCATACATGAGCTTCGCACCGCGAAAGAAGCGTGGAATATAGTTCTCGAGAACGGTCAGGGTTATATTCGTGTCCTCCCAGCTGCCCACAACAGCATAATCCCTTTCCACGTGCTCCTTCGCCATTTGCACGGCAGTTGGTGAGTTAAAAGGTCTAAAAGATCACTATTAGCTTGGCCCATGGTGTTGGGGGAAACCTTATTGCTCCTATCTACTTACAGGCAATCATCGTGATGACCGCAATAAAATAGGGACTGCCTCTTAAAATTGGCAATCGAGTCCTTGACCGTGTGGGGCACGTACTGGCACTCGGGATCTCCACTCCTTACACAATCATTGAAGTTCTTCTTATACCAGGATTCGGGCTTTATTTTTTGATTGGGCCTCTTTCGGTACTCGATGGCATTCTTGTAGGAACTCCGAGCGTAAAAGAACCAACTTATGACCCTCTCCACCGGATCCCGCACCAAATTGATGTAAATGGGCTTTGGTAGGTCGAACTCATCGAAGTCTAGCCAATTGATGTGCTCAATGTACATGGTGCCCTCCTCCAGGTCGGCTACAAATTCGGCGGACTCACGTCTCTGCTTTTTGTCCATTTGCCGAACGGTTTTGGTATGGAGACCACGTCTTTCCAGCGTTAGATCTTCGTTGTACTTTTCCAGCGCCATAAAGAGCTCCAGCATAGACTCACTTCCGACTTTGGCGGCGCGATTAAAAAACAGCACATCGATTTCCGCGTTTTTTGTGTTGTTGAGGCGATTTGCGCTCAGTTGCTGAAGCTAAAGATGATATGTATTCTATAACATGGGGTGCTTCTAATCCTGGTTAGTAAGCAGCGACCTTTTCAATTCTTCCCGACTTTCAAGCGATATATTCCGTGAGTGCGAAGGATCGAAGAGAAAGAAATTAAGCTTTGTTGGTTTGGTTATAAGCGATAGTTATAGATTAAAAGGAGGGCTTTAGCTTCATTTGATCCCTTTTCAAGTTTCTGAAGGATAATCCTCTGTATAAAATAGAGCTTATACTAGTAGTCCCGGAAAGTATTCCCATTTAAAGAATTTTTAAAAATTAAAGATGAAAGATTTATATATCCTCTCATCTTTATTAATTTATTTTGTAATATATCTAAGACTAGTTGTTGATGACCATTTCTTTGGCCTCACTTAACATGGCCAATGACTTGTCCACTCGCTTGAGATCGTTCAGTTTGATGGCCAAGTACTGTTTGTGCAACCGCTGGCGGCAGAACTGATAAAATTCAATTTCACGTGTGAAATTCCGACGAACCATATCTAAAATATCCTGCGAAATGTGCGGCTTCATTGGGTTAACATTTTGCTTATCCGCATGCAAGCCCGCTGCAATATAAATAATTTTCTGAAATCTTTCCACTTCTAAGAAGCAGAGAAGTCATCCAAAATCAAGAATCTAGTGGTTTTATCATGTATTCCAGCAATCTCCGGAATACGTTGATTTCCAAGTCTTTCTTGATCCCAAAGATATCCTTCTCTCAACACAATTCCCACCGAGACTTACAGTAGTACATTTTGGAGGCATCTGCGAAATAGCGTGGCACGTAGGCCTCTAAAACGGCAAGGGTTTCATTCGTGTGCTCCCAGGTTCCCACCACTGAGTACTCCCGTTCCACATTCATTTTGGCCAATTGAAGGGGCAGACGGGCATTGAAAGGTCTACAGAGGGGTTCGAGGTATCACTGAGAGAAAATGCGGCTATGCAACCCTAACTCACGTGCACTGGAACTCATTGTGACCGCAGAAGAACAAGGTTTGTCGCCGATGATCGCCCACATGTTCCAGCAGGGAATTCTCGATGTAGGTGCACACCTTTTCGCCACTCGTGACGCACTGATCGAATTCGGTGTTAACCCATTTGGGATTGGGCATTTCGCGATTATTGCGCCTCCTGCCGGGCACAAAGACCCACGGAGCCCGGATGTAGTAGTACCAGCTGATAACCCTTTCCACGGGATCCCGAACCATGTTGATGTAAATGGGTCTGGGCTGCTCGTGCTTGGTGAAGTTCAGGAAGTTCACGTGGCTGGCGAACACGGTGCCGTCGTCAAGGTTAACAATATTATCGATCATGTCACTCTGCTCGGCGGTCTCCAGGATGGGAATAACGCCCCCCTGTTGGGGATCCTTTTCCACATCGTAGTCATGGACCTTCCCCAGCTGCCTCATAAGCTCAATCAGCTGCATACTTCCTGTCTTCGGAACCCGATTGAAAAACAACACGTCAATCTCGGCCTTGGGTGTATTGTTCAGCTTGTCAGGACTAAGCTGCAGGATCTGCAAAGGTCGTTGGTCACCCCGGAATTAATTTCTGATATGGGTGGCGGAGTGAAGAGTGAATTCAAGCAACCAAGCCATCCGAAATGATTAGTAGCGAAGGAAGGGAAAAAGACTCGAGTTGCAACTTAGGTGTATAGATCATTTGGCAAAACCCTGTATTCATTTCATGTTTGTAAACCTCAAGGTACTTAGTACTAATTCGACTAAAATTCGTTCTTATGCACTGCTATATACTGTTTGTAGAGTCGCTGCTTGATAAACATATATAGCTCGATCTCGAAGGCGAAACTGCTCTTCAGATACTCCTCCACATCCTTATCCAGATGAGTGTCATGCGAAACATTGTTTATCGTAAAATTCTCAGTGTTGCCTAGAAAGGGAAGTTTAAAGTTAGCCGAGTTGAGTTCTCCTCAATTGAAGGCGTTGACAACAACATACTGTAGTAGACCTTTGTGGCGTCGGTAAAAAACCGCGGTATATAGGCTTCTAACACAGCCAATGTCACATTTGTGTCCTCCCAACTACCCACAACGGCGTACTCCCGTTCCACATTCATTTTGGCGATTTGCGTGGTAGTTTCCGAGTTGAAATGCCTGGATAAGAACACCTTATATGCGAGAACATTCCGAAGATCTATCTAATCAAAGGCCAAGTTTAAAAGAAATAGGTAAGCGTTCTTCTAAAAGGAGAACAGAGTGAATTGATTGAGCTTGAGTTTCAAAGATGATTATGTAACCTATTTCTTTCTAACTTGGACTTGCGATAAAAGTTTGATTTCCGTTCTGAGAGGACTAGGACCTACGTGCAAATTTCCGAGTTGCCACAAAGATGTAGAGAGAACCTCCTCCAATCGCCGTTGAAAGGATTGTGTGCGTCGAAAACACAATGCGGGCTCACCCGCTTTCTGACGCAATCATTGAAGTTGGTATCGAAGAATTTCTTGGTCTGCATCGGCTTATTGGGATTCCGCATCAAGCTCTGGGCGAAGATCAGCGGATGGCGTTGGTAGTAGTAGGCACTAATCACCTTCTGAATGGGATGGCGAACCATATTGATGTAGATGGGACGCGGACTGTCGTACTGGGTGAAGTTGACCCAATTGGCATGCTCCACGTAGACCGCGTGTTCCCCCAGCTCGAATAGCTGCTCCACCAGATCCTTCTCATCCTCCTCGGATTCGGTAATCGACCTCCAGGGACGCGCAATATTTCTGTAGGTGTCAAATCCAAGACGATCACCCAGTTGCTTGATGAGCCGCGTCATCGACTGACTTCCTGTCTTTTCTAGGCGATTGTAGAATATGAAATCACGCTCCGCTTTGGGGGTATTATTCAAATGGGCGGGGTCCAAGTTTTCCAGCTTGAAAGTGGGGAGAGAAATAAGTGCGCTTCCTTCCACAAAAGTGATCAAAACCCATGACTTTACAGAAAATGAACTACAGAATTGTTAATAGAAAAACGAAAGGAGCACACAGATGTTCAGAAGTGCAAGTGCTTATTTATTGCAAAGTATTGCCGATACAAGCGCTGCTTGCAAAAGTAATAAAATTCGTATTCCTGGGTGAAGTTGGCCCGCATTATTTGCTTGATGCGTTCGCTAACTTTCGGCTTCCAGTGGTTGATATTCTCCTTCTGAAAGGCCAGGCCGGTTTTGGGTTCTATGGGAATGTAGAGGCATGTTTTTTTTAGCACCTCAAGGAAGGAAGCTTCAAGGGTCATTACCATAGTACAGCTCCATGCTGCCCTTGAAGAATCGCGGTATATAGTGCTCGAGCACTGTCAAAGTGACATTGGTGTCCTCCCAGGAACCAATCACTGAGAAATCTCGCTCTACGTTCTGCTTGGCCCTCGCAATTGCCGCCGGGGTATTGAAGGGTCTTGGGTGGAGAAACCGTACCGTTAGGACTGGGGATCACCCGCATATCAAACTACCTACTCGCAAATGGGGGAGTGTCCGCAGAAGAACAGGCTCTGACGCTTATGATCGGCGGAATCGTCCTTGAACATAAGTCCGTAGTCATATCGACATTCCGGATCGTGTGTTAGGACGCAATCCTCAAAGTTCTTGGTGTAGTGGGTGCGATTCCCAAACTTCCCCGTCACCTTGTACATTTTGACGGAGTTCCAGGGAGTGCGTTTATAGTAGAACCAGCTGATCACTCGTTCTACGGGGTCTCGAATCTGATAAATCAAGGCTTATATGAGTAAACAGACCAAGGTCTCGATTTTGCTCCTACCATGTTGATGTAGATTGGCTGGGGTAGGTGAAAGGGGCGAATGTTCATGTAGTTCATGTGCTCTACATAGACAAAGGCTGGTTCCTCCTGTAATTCCAGGATGCGGGTGGCTTCCTCCTTTTGCCGCTCCACACCCCAGTATATTCCAGTGGGTTTCGAAAACGGAGACCTTTCGTTCTGAAAGTCGTTCTTTTTTCCCAGTTGAATCATCAACTCGATCAGCGTTTCACTGCCCGTCTTGGGAACTCGATTGTAGAAGATAATATCGCGAAAGTGAAACTTGGTGTTATTTAGAAACTTCGGATTTAATCGCCACAGCTGCAAAAGTTCAGGACATAGTTGTAGCAAGCACATCCAACAAAAGACAGACCCACAGATACTTTCAGCACAAATGAAGACACACATAAAGCTCTTCACCGGATTGAAGTTACACAGAAAGCATCAAACACTGTGCTCACACGGAGGAATTTTAGTCACATAATGCCTTTTTAGAAAGGCAAAATATAAAACAGCAGGGATCATTTCGATTAAAGCGAGTGCGAGTTGCTCAAGAGTTGTTTAAAGTGTTAAAAGATACTTATAGTTGTTCAGCTTCATTTATTTTAATGTGTTCTAGCAGTCCTGAGTTTTATCGGTTTTCATATACATATTCATACTGGCTTATCACTTATTCACTTTGTTCCTATCAAAGGTATCCTTACTAATAGTCCTCATTGTAGTCGTTTTGCTGTTCGGGCACCAGAAGATAGTCATCCTCCCCGAATCGCTTTCCATGACTTAGGGCGGCATACTGAAGATACAAACGCTGTTTGCAAAACTCGTAAAACTCGATCTCGTTGGTGAGATTTTTCCGCAGAATAAGTCTAGTTTCATCGCTGACGATTCGAGTGACATTGTTGCGATTCACCCGCGACAATCGGTCTTTTCCCACTAAAAAAAATTTAGGCGGATTCAGAAATATTCTCAGCTTGCATCATAACACGCTTACAGTAGTAGGCCACTTTGGCATTGCGGAAAAATCGCGGTATGTACGCCTCCAAAACGGAGAGCGTTATATTCGTATCCTCCCAGGTGCCCACAACAGCGTACTCCGTCTCCACTGTCCTCTTGGCCTTTTGCATGGCCGCCTCCGAATTGAAGGGCCTATCCAAAGTTATGGATTATGATCGTACTTACTGCCCTATCTACTTCCTACTTACATGCACAGCTTTTGATTCATGCCGCAGAAGAAGAGCGTCTGCCGTCGGTGATCGCCCACCGGATTCTTGATCTGCATTTGGGTGAACGTGCAGTGGGGATCGTGGTTCCGCACACAGGTGTCCAGATCGAGGTTCATGAACTCTTCCGAGGGCATGGGAATTGCTTTATCCCCCAATTTGGCCTGCATATCGCGATAGTACCACGGAGCCCTGATGTAATAGTGCCAGCTGATGATCCGATCGATCGGATCGCGAATCAAGTTGATATAGATGGGTTTGGGCAAGTGGAAGCGAGTGAAGTTTATGTAGGCTACATGCTGGCTATATATGTGTGGCTTTGGCCTGGTCAGGAGATCGGCTATAAGATCATTCTGCCGCTGCTTGTTCATCACGATCGTTTCGTGGGCACTGCCCTTATTCCGAGCATGGGTGAAGCCATTGATCTTGCCCAGGCGAGCCATCAGCTCCATCAGCGATTGACTGCCCACTTTCGGCACTCGATTGAAGAAGACGAAGTCCACCTCGGCGTACTTGGTATTGTTCAGGAGATCGGCCTTAAAGTTAAAGTCTTCGCCTTCAGTGCTTCCCACAGCATTGGACAAGTCATCGTCATTTTCCTCGACTTCATCCTCTTCGTCTTCGTAGTGGACCTCATCTTCCTTGTGCTTGTTGTCGGGAACAGCCAGTTGTTTGTCATGCGATGCCTTGTGATTGTGCCCATCGATCTTTTCCTGGTGATGCACATGGTGGTGATGCGAGTGGTGATCATGATGGTGTCCATGTGCCGTTGGATTTCGCAGCTGCTCTTCGCTGCTCCGGCGATCGTGAACATTATATCCGACCTTCTGCATGGATGATACGCTGTGTAAGACTAAATCTGTGCGAAATCTACCGAAGCTAGCCCAATCGAAAGTTCACCAAGGGTTAGAATTATACCGGAAAGATCGAAAAGATCGAAGCAGAACGAAAGTTAGCATAGTTTTATTACTCTTCAACGAACCCTTAGTGACTAAATTCCTGCTAATCCCGCAGTTTGGGATCTTCTTCTAGCTTTAGGGCTATATACTGCTTGTACAGCCGGTGCCTGATGAACTGATACAACTCGATTTCCCGGGTGAGGTTCTGGCTGAGAACGGCCCTCGCCTTGTCACTGAGACTGGGTCTGTAGGTATTCCTGTTTACGTTTCCCAAACTTTTCTTTAAAGCGTAGTACTCGTCCTTGGCCCCACTGAAGAATCGCGGGATATAACCCTCGAGAACGGACAGCGTGATGTTCGTATCCTCCCAGGTTCCCACCACTGCGTAGTGCTCCTCCACATTCTTCTTGGCCCGCTGCATGGCCTCATGGGAGTTGAAGGGCCTGCAGTTGGTTGGGATTCACTCAGTTCTCGATCTTACTTCTTGAGATATCGGGTGGGGTTTTAGCCAAAGGAGCGGTTGATCCAAATGTGGAAACTAGCTGTAAAATTCGCACCTTCGACTTGAATCATTGACTTTTGCCGAAAGAACTTGGCTGATGTTGGCTTGGACCAGAATCTCAAATATTATCGAAGATATTATTTAGATACCTATATCTTTACATAGCTCTTAGCACTTTTCGAAAAACCTCTCCTATAGCTTCTACCCCCCATCTCTAGAAGGACTACTCACATGCACACCGCCATGTTCTGACCGCAGAGATACAGTGACTGTCGCCTATGATCGCCCAGATTGCCCATTTCCATTTGCTCGTACACACACTCGGGATCGCGTTCCTCGATGCAGCGGTTAAAGTCCTTCTTGAGCCAATCTATGCTGGGCAGTACGATGGCATCTCCGAACATTTCCTTTCTCTCGGCGAAATGCCAGGGGGCGCGGACATAGTAGAACCAGCTGACCAGCCGCTCGATGGGATCTCGCACCATATTGATGTATATGGGCCAGGGTTCGTCCAGCAGATCGAAGTCCAGGAAGGCCACGTGCTTCGTATAGCTATTGGCTTTGGTGCAGTTGATTACTTCGGTGCGGATAAAGTTTTTGGCGTAGGCGTCGTGCATGATGACCACTTCGTAGAATCCCTCGACATCGCGACGCGCCTCGAAGTTGTGGCGCTTGCCCAGGATCTTGAGCAACTCCATCATCTTCTCGCTGCCGGTCTTGGTGATCCGATTGAAGAACAGCGTGTCCACTTGGGCGCGAGGAGTGTTGTTCAGCTGGGCGGTGGTCAGGTGTCTTAGCTGCCGGATTGCAAAAGTTGGGAGTGCTAGTTGGAGTAGTTTTCAGGTGGCGGTTTGCTTGGAGTTGGGATCACAGACACAGAGTTACACGCACATAAACGAGTCAAACACAAGTAGGACAACATGTAAACTTTTATAAAAATAGACTTTAAGCGCTTGCGTTTTTATTTATTTTTTGTTCAATTTACTCAAGCAACACACAAGGCACCTGGAGGCATCCCATCATCTTAGAAATTTCGCAAGAAGTTGCTCCAGCACAGCTGGGTATGTGGGCATAAATACTAAGCCTCCCCGCAACGGACACTTACCTTTACTTTTTAATCTTTATAAATCGATTTTCTATCGCTCTATGTCGCAACTAGCTAACGAGTCAACCAACATCGAAAAAAAAATCATAGGACTGCGCACTGACAAAATTCGAGGACAGAGTCGAAGTGTAATTTTCGTAGTTCGGTTAGTGTTAGGATAGATTCTGTATAGGATAGTGTAGAGCTAACCAGGATCGGAACAGGTATAGTAGTAGATATAGGGATAGCTGATAGTCTACCAGATGGCTAATTGGCTAATCTTTCTAATTCTAGTGTGTGTGTGGTGGGTGTTGTTTGTGTTGTGTTGTATGCATGTGGGTGGGTGGGTGAGGTCTCAACAGGAGAAAGCTACAGATATAATGCAATTCTCGCCTGACACAATGAGTGCGACAAAGACAGCGCATGAACGAGACAGAGACAGAGAGATTATGAGGTTTTCTGGGCAGGCAAATGCTAAATGTATGCTGTAGGCCAAATGCAATATCAATCACCAAGGAGCTGAAGCTACCGTTGATGGACTTTCATCGATGGTTTCTCTTTTCCGCTTTATGAACCACCAATAATGTATGCAACAATGTTTACGGCGATATGGTAAAATGCAGGATATACCAGGTTTATGGAACTGAGCTTACCTGGCCAGTGCTCTTCAGATATTGGAAGGTGCCGTGCAGGGTGTTGATGTCATCGTGCTCTGAAAGATGTAGTAAAGTTTGATTAAAAGGTTGTAAAAACAATAATTGTAATAAATTGCTTTGCTTTACAATATCATAATGAATCACAGGCCAACTTCGCTCTACGATCGTCAACTCAAAAATCAGCATTGTGAACGACCTCACGATTATCCCATTATCGTCTAACGCCGCCTTAATAACTAATATCAGTTATCATCTCGACCCCAATTAAAGTGAAATACTCGGTGACCTTAAAATGTGGCGCCAAAAAAGGAAGCAGACCGAGTACTTTTACTTTTGATTTGGGCCCGCAAGTGTTTATGCAATATTCGAATGGGATGGATGAAGCTGAGGCTCAGCCTCAGCCAAGTCGAAGTTGAAGCCATTTACAGCTATGATAAATAAATAAAGACGAGTGCAATAAATATGCAAGCTCATGATGATTCCTTTCACTTTGCCGGCTCTCATGGGATGCGATAGGGATCATCTCCGGCGGATTCGAAAGGCCTCCGCATTTCTTCCCTTCCCCAAAAAGTAGCAGCAAACAACGCATGCAAATGGACTTTTCTGCGTGTCGTATGGACAATTAAAATGCTGATGCCAGGCATTTGTCCATTGCGAAGTCGTGGGCAGTGCATTCAATTTGAGTCCGGCTGGCAAATGACTGCAATTGATCAGATGGACAGGAGATGCGGAAAACATCTTGATTTTCAAGTGTGCTGCGGCTCGGTCGCACCACTTTTGTTTTGGCCAGGTCTCGGTTTTTATGGCCAAGTAGGTATTTCATAATTCGCCGCGAACTGGACGAGGAAGTCTGCGCATATCCAGTCCAATTGCCTTTAAACCAGATCCGTTGTATTTGGTCAATTGGGCAGTTTCGTTGGAAAATGCGAATGAATGAAAGTGTTGCACCAACTGGTTTCAGCCCGCTTGCTGCACAAAAAACCACCGACAACAAAGTCACTGAACCAGGAGTGAAACACATTTTGCGGTCGAAACCTTAAAATAGAAGCCAGCTCCCTGCATTTTTATTTGTCACTTTTCAGCTGGATTCTCTTACGAGTTTTGTGTGCTTTCGTTTCGTGCGGTTTGCAAATTGGGTCACATCCCATCCAGTTCGCCTCTCGATTTGCTCTGATTGGATTCGACTTCGCATTTCTCTGCTGTTCTAATGCAACCTTCAATCTCGGCCTAGCTCCGGTTATTGGCCATTTGAACTGCGAATGAGTCCGAAGGTGAACCACGTAGCATATGTCGCTGTTTATTAAGTTGTGGCATTTTAAGAACAAACATGTGAAGCTATTATAGGGTGTGGTCTGCTCGCAGGCTATCATGTGGTAAGAAATAACTGAGGAAATAAATTTTGAAAAATATAAACTTGTGATTGGGAATATATGATTTAGATTTTCATCTTTGAACAAGTCTTTCCCAACTCCTGGCATATTAGTTCAAGTGAAATCCATTCATTAAGTGTCTAATAAATTATAATTAGGCATACCTACTACTTAAAAGCATATGCCAAATAGGTAATCGGGAATTAAACTTTTCCGTATTCTACTCGAAACTTCCTGATATAGATATATATATAGATATATATATCGACCCACCTAAGACCTCATTCATAGGTTAATGTTATGTTTCACTTCTCAATCTCCCCATCGCACCCAATCTTAAGATCCGACTCTAAAATTATCCGAGCCCCTTGGAACCGCCCCTGCTAACACAAATTGCTTGCTTGCCTGCATTTTCCGGCTGAATTGGACCTCAGCTCCAAAACATTTATTTTGGCTACCCAGTGAACTTTACACAGTCGGAAAAAAGTATCTAAAACTGATATAAACCATTGGCCAAATATCTAAATTATAACAAGTATAACTTATATGTTAGTTATACTTAAGAATGCATTCTTTCGTACTTTTCCGGTATAGTTTCAAACTTCATTTGATATGTTGATAATATGATTTAGAAATACTTTCTCTCTCTGTAGGTTGAGGTAGCACACATAGCCATTGGTGCTATTTTTATGGGTGTTTGGCTCTGTGGCTTAGTTCGTGTCTTGCGACTGTCTAATTGAAAATAAAGCAGCTGCCCGGTTCGGTAGTGAGCGCAAAGAACTGGTTTGCTATGCATTTTAGCCAGGGGCAAAGTTGGCATTGCACATTTTTGCCAAGATTGTTGTTAGCGTGCCAGTTGAAGGTGCAAACAATTGTTGCGTTGGTTTCTTACTACCGAGACAATGGGTTGTGACAGGTAGAGTGCCGAAAGGTTCTAAAGACGGTTGATTAAATACAGAGATCCGACAGATTTGTTGGGAGAAGGGAAAATAATAGATTTTGAAAAATTGTTGGATGTCAAGACATACTGGCCATATTCATCATTCTCAGTACTATATATAAAGTTCCTAAAACATCGAAATGAGTGTGGTTCCTTCACGTACAATAATTAATCTACTGGCTTTAAGAAATGTTGTCTTGTAAATTGATTGCATGTTAAAATGAGCTTAATCATTTAAATAGATATAATAATATACTACTAATAATAAAAGTGACCTAAAACAGGCAATGCGCTGCCTGTTTATAATACATTAACATGGTTGCTTAATTACTGTTTTTGAAAATTGGTAAATTTCTCCAATAAATCACCAGACGCCTAACCTACTCACTTTTCTAAAATCCGCAAGAATCTTTCGATTTTCCGCTGCTCATTTCCATTTGCGCGTTAGACCACGAATTAACAAGCCGCCAGACAACATGGCTTGCATCGTTCGGCACCGTTAATTAAGTTAAGTCAAGTTCAATGTTGCCAGCCAAATAAATATGTACGTATAAAAATAAGTACAAAACGCCGGGCAGACAGAAAAAATCGACAGCTGCCGACGGCAACAAACGGTGTCATCATCATCATGATGGCTTAAACGAGCATGTTGAGTACGTCGTCATATTCGTATCTTTATATCGTACTCGACCCCAAGTCGTGTGAGTCAATTAAATGAAATATTTATGAATGGATGAGCACTGTGGCGCACTGGAAGGTAAACCTTTTTTCCAGCACTTCACACTGTTTATTTCGTTTTGTTTTTAGCCCAGAGAAAAAACTCCATCAGCGTCACAAGGTGCTGCACACTTGTCCATGATTTTCGAAAATATTTTCTTTTCTTTTTTCTCAGCTATTTGCTGCACTTTTTTATTTTTACCATTAGCCGGGTTTTTGTTTTTCTGAGAGGGGCTAACCGGGGACAATTTGTAACTGTCGGCAATTGACGCGTGCGCAGACGCAAATGCAACAGCGGCAACAATGAAGATGCCACCAGCTGTGCCGCAAACACAACCCACAAGTGCACTCCGGATGGTCCGTGGAGCATCTGGCCCGACTTTATCCTCTTGCACATCACCATCATCATCATCATCACTCACGGCACAGTGGAAAATCGACTTGGCCTGCGGAATTTTAGCTACAAATTCACTCGAAGAGGGTATTTTAGTATTAGCTAAGCAATTAATAGATATTTTCAGTTCACAAAAATTATTCATATATATATAAAAAAGGAAATAATTATCTGTTATTATATCTGGTTCTTGAAATAAATATCTTGCTTATAATAAGTACTAAATGAAGGTTTTTAGAAATAGTGCTCTAAAATTTTACAAACTCGCTGGTGCTAGCAGAAAGTAAGCAGCTAAAAAATCGCTGGTTTTTCAGGGTATTCAGATTTCGGTGTCGCAGAAGGGCTTTCTCATTTCCCCAGTGCTGCCGTCAGCTGACTGCTGTTGTTGTTTGGCAATCACCGCAGTTAGGCGTGAAGTCTTCTGTTTTCTGCTCCTCGGCCCCTTCAACTCGCGTTTTCACCGCGAAAATCCAGCAACCGAGTGGAGATCACTTGGCACAGCTGCCGTTGGAGCCGCGATTTTGGGGCAACTTTGCCTAATTTGCAAGTGCAATTGCACGGACCGAGCGCCCGCCAAACTTCCGGCATGGAAATTAGGGTTTTGCATTTCCAGGGAGCTTGATTCGATTTTATATTGTTCCGCGGTTGCCTAATGACAGCATTATTAGTAGGTTGCAGCGGCCTAATTTGTGGCTATATGGATATATGGAGTGGCAGAATCTCAAGTGGGTGCCCCCCACAAACACTTATTTTCATTTCATTGCAGCCAGTTTCATATTTTATTGCCTATGCACTCAAGTGCGGTTTCCTTTTGGAATTCGGAGTATGTTTGGCAAACATTGTTGTGGAGCAAAAAGGTGTCAAGTGATGGCTTTTGTGGCTGATGGTAATGAGATCTCAATGGGAGCATTTCGATTTCCATTTGTTTGGAAATGCTTAACACTCAGAAAGAAGCGCAAAGTAAGCAAGGGGAAACTTAGCATACATATAAATATTATAAATTATTGATTTATACTCTATTATTTTTATTATCTCATATATACACGTACATAGGTACAAAGCACAAACAGACTAGCGTAATTAGGTATTTCATGGCAATTAATCCTCGATTTCCTTTTCACATTATCTTTGTTTACTAATTGAATTAATAATATTACAATCAATATGTTTCATTATTTATCTCGGCCACAAAAACAAAAACGAGCTTAACGCTAGTCAAAAGGTTAAATTCCCAGTCACGCTGATAATGCCTCTAACCTTTTCCCCAGCGAACCTGTCGCTCCTAAATAATTTATTAATGCACTAAAGTATGGGCAAAAAAGGACTCCCCATTTACAAATATATGCAACATAAACAAACCCATGCACATTGTAATTAAAATGTGCATAGCACATATTTGTAGAAACAGAAATATATGTATATGTATGCATCGAACATTTGCTGTGTTGTTTTAAATGGCCAGTTTATTAGTGCCAAATGTGTAAATTCTCACATATTTGTATTTACTCTTTGCGCTACATTTGGAAAATAGAACATAATTAATTCACGAGCTCTAATTTGAACTAAAACGATCCACTAATTTATGGCAACCGCCAACGCAAAATATTAACAAAGGTCTTAGCCCCGCGGAATCTGTTATTTTTATACCTTTTCCATGGCCTGAGGCTTGGGTCAATGTGGTAATTAAAAATCAATTGGGCGTAACTGGCAATCGAATGGGGTACTATGTAGATTGGAAGGGTGGATTAGGCCATTCTGGTAACACATAGTCTATAAGAAAGGGGTTCTAAGCAAGCATGTATTATGTGCTCAAAGATAATATATCTCTTATTAAAAGTAGTAACCAATTATGTCGTCTAAATGACAGTAGTAGATATTATTCTATCTAATACCATATCTTTGAGTATGCACATTTCCAAAAGCACTCCGCTAATATCCACCAATCGTACCCTGTATTCCATCCACCGTTTTTATCACTTCTCGCACAAAGCTTCCTGTCCAAATCTGATGCCCTGTTCCGATAGGCAACGCAACGCGAATGCAATGGAGCGCAACTTCTAGCCCACAACCTGGCCTTGTGTCCATTGTTCCGCGATGGAAGATGGATGAGATGAGATAAGATGAGTCAAGATGAGATGAGATGAGGTGTAGTGCGGTGCGTTAGATATGCACGTGAGATAGTGGTGGCTGGGGGAAGTGGGTATCTGTATCTGAAACTGGGGGAATAGTGACTTACTGCCGCCCGCATCGTGTCCGCTGATGTGGTTGCCCGTTAGACCGAGGGCCGAAAACTCGGATGGCTGCAGCTTCACCTCCATCTCCTTGAGGCGACTGTTCAGTTTGTTGGTGTGCATGAACAGGAAGAAGGTGCACGAAATAGCCAGCAGGGCGATCAGCTCGACGGAACTGCAAGAGAACAAGCAAATTAATTGTCAGTCAAAGGTTAGCCAAAGCGGGAACAAAGGAGTATGGCGTCTGTTCGCCATTTATAATAGCCATTAAGCTTTTATAATTTACGCCAAATTGGTTTTTAGCAGCTATTATTTCATTTACACTTCGAATTGCTGTCACAAACAGCCAGCTCCGGGCTCTCCGTGCTGCCCACGCTCCACAGGATTCCCCAGGATACCCAGGATTCGCAGGACTTGCAAGAATCGGCGGCAGAGAAAGGTGGCATAGGGGCAAAGGTCCAGGCAGCGGGACTACAAAGTGTGCGCTGTGACAACATTTAATTAAGTTCTGAAAAGCCGGAACGGAATGAAACGAAACAACAAAGCAAAAATCGGCGAAGGGACACAAGAAATGCACTGGCAGTGGATGGGGGAGAAATTGCAAAAATTATAAAAGAAATTATCAAACAACTGGGACTGAGTTGTGGGGTGTTGCTCCAAGGAATACCTGACAGGTGTGCGGTACAGTTCAGCGATTGAGGTATTTAAGTCGACCATTAAAAGGATCAACTTATTGGAAAAAATTAACCTTACAATCGAAAACAGTATTTTAATGTATTTTTCATTTAAATAAATAGTTGGGAAATATATAAATACCAATTAAATATTAAATGGTTCTCAAAAATTATTAAGAGAGCATTTTGAATCATTAGCTTTGAACACGTTTTAAAAGTATGCCTATGATTATCGATAAAAAATGTTTTTTTTTTAAGCCAAGTAGTAATAACTTGAAATGTAAAAATGTTTACTCTTATCTTTATTACATTTTTTTAGCGCCATTAACAACTAAAAAACAATTGCTGCAAAGCTTTCATATCCATGATCAACTCTCCTAATCGACTGATTCAAAACCATCAATGGAAATCAATGAATGCTTCTAAAAATTATTTAAATATGCCCGATAAAAATATATGTGAGCTTTATAAAGTGGAAAATAAGAGTAATGTATCTTTTTCTGATCTTCTACTTTAACTTAAGTCCTCTCAGGATATTTTGCTCCCCAGGACGAGGATTTTGTTCGAATAGGAATGAAGTTCCAGGAGGTGTCTTCGCTTTTTGTGGAATTATTTTGCTTGAGCTCAAACGCCAGTTCAAACGACTTTCAATTGTTTTCCTTCTATGCATATATTTTCATACCAAATTGAATTCGCAGCGTTCAGATTTGGCATTACTTTTGCTTGAGTCGGTAAGCCAGGGCGGACAACAATGACCTAGTTGGAAGGACTTAGCCGAGTTGCAACAGACCGGACAACCTTTTGTGGGTCCTGGCCAGTCGGTAGTGGAGCACACACAAAAACTATATAGCCAAGTTGGGTGTATTTTCATTTTGTTTTGATATTTTTGCTCTGCCCAGCGTTGATAACAAAACACAGCAGAAAGAAATAGAAAGAAAACAACGAACCTGCTAAAGAGAGTTGGAAAATAAAACGAGGCAAAAATTGCAATGCAAACAATTTTCTTTGGCAACTTTTTAATGCAGCTGTCCGTGGCTCCACTGGACAGACAGGCAGGAAAAAAAAAACCAAATTAAAAGCAAAAAAACAGAGTGTATGTATTTTTTATTGTTGGCTTTTGTTGGCATAAATCTACGGGCAGATAGCACGAAAACTGGGCAGACAAACACGAGGAAACTTAAAAAACGGTATCAAAATAATAATGACAATAAATGCGGCCATAGAAGGGAGACAAGCTGGAGAAAGAAACGGGCAAAAAATTGGGCTAAAACCGAAAGCTAAAATACACTCCAAGTTTAGTGGTCTATAATATATTCAAGCACAAATCAACATTTCTATAAAAATGCTTATTTAAATATTAGATATCAAGATTTCTTAATGCTATGCTTATTATTGTATACCATTTATTGGTTTATAATCTTCCTTAGGAGTTCCAAAGTTTGTGACAAGCACGAAATACCCAATAAAAATCTAGAATGACCCCCAGCTATCCCCCTTTAGCTCCTTAGTCTAGTTTGAGGGATCTTGTTTAGTTTGTCATCAGGTGCACAGAGTAATTTATTTCGAACGACTGCACTGGAGCTGCTCAGCTGGGCAGAATGTCAAAAGAAGGGGAAATCGGGGAACGCCGGTAAAATCCCAGGTCAGACTTCAGTGAAATGTATCTGCAGGATAGACAGATGCAATTGATAGTCGAAACTGTATCCAGGGGGCTGGCCAGAAGGAAAAGCTTAGACGCTCACCTGCTGTGTGAAATCAGCTCAAGTTGCTCAGTATATGAGCGTTTTTTTTTGGGGAGGCTTCATTTCATTAGCCCACAGTGCCCGCCAAAAGTTTGCGGCTTATGTGCAGGCGAATGTTCCGGCTGGCCATTCATGGCACCGTTTTTTTCCCAACTTATTGTTATGATAAAGTTGACACTACAGTGCCACGCAAATCCCACTTAAGCGCTCTGGCCCCCAAAACTTGTACTTTTACCTCAGCATATCCCAACTTTGTTACTCACACACACTTGCGGTCAGAATGAAAGTATTTCTTAGAGCTTAAGAACTAACAAACAAAACTAAGATATTCTTATATGGAAAATCATTTGCTTTTTGTTTTAATGCTTTGATTTTGCATGATCATAACATGGTATAATATTAATAGCTGTAGTAGCAGCTCCTATAATCTTGCTCGTAATTATATAATATATATTTTTTGGCCAGCCCCAACAAAAAGGCTGGAATTTATTGACATTTTGTTGGCTACTCCCATTGGAACGGCGTCGTGTAAATGCCGAAAGTTATGTGATTATTAAAATAATTTTACGTGACTGCGTCGATTTCTTTGGACGATTCTGTAGGGAAAGTTCTGGGGACTTGCGAGTTGGGGGCCTCTGTAGATATCGGTTGGTCCAACTGCAGTTCGTTTGCTGCCACGTAGCACATGTGCAGGCCATTAGGGACCCAGAACCCGGGACCTCGGCCACACTTGGTTCGTTAGCGCTTTTTTTTTTGGGACTTTCAACATGGTACTATAGTATACTATATGTATGCGATGCGAGTTCTATTTCCCTTGCTTCGGTGTGGTCGGTGGCGGAGTGGGCGTGGCAAGCGGGGGATGTGGCTCCAAGAGTAATAGCTTCGAGCTCGATTTCCACAGTGGCACAGTTGGCTACAACTTCATGAAGATGATTGAAATATGTGCGTGCATGTTGGTAATGAGTGAAATGGGACGAAGAGTTATAGATATTCGTAAGCTAAAGCTGTCGTTTGCCAGGCCGAAATTTAAGCTATTTATATGGGGTATTTTTGAATAGTTTGAATGGTTTATAACTTACAAGTCAGCTCCTTAAATGGTAGATCTACGAGTATAAACAAAGGCTAACTGTTTTTGTGCTCAGGTAGTTATGATATGCCTTTCGGCATGTTCTGCATCTAACAGCCATGACTATGGGTACGATTATTCCTACGGTTCATGCATATCCAGCAATTTTTCAACGAATTCAATTCCCATCTCGGAGCGGAGAAATTGCAGAATCACCAAGAAGTTGCCATAGAACGCTGAGTTCATTGGCCAAGATGCTTTCCGTTTATCCGTCAGCATTTGTTGGCCAACAGACCGCACCTTTCACTTTGGAGGAAGGGGGTTGGGGCATCGGGCTTCGAAATGGAATAAGTCAGCTGCCGTTGCATGCAAATTGCTCGCCATTTCCGCTCATTGTCATTCGACTGCCCATACACGTAAGCCTAGGCAGCAACTACCATCTACCAACTGCAAACATAATTTAATTAAACGATGGCAAATTTTCCACCTAATCAAACTGTAAAACGGCAAGCGACCGACCAAATTGCAGCCAGTTTCCAAGGCATTAGAAATGAAGATTGCAAAATGGGGGGTTCGATGAAAAACTACAGTGGAGCTTGGTTAAGTCGAACAGTACGAAAAAATACCAAGTACCTTAGCAAACCTGACATTATTTAGATTGTACTTAATAGATAACTGTTCTCATCTATTTGATGTGATTGAACGTATGTGTATGATTGAGGATGCGGATTGCGGACTTTGCACCACCAGCAAACCACTCAAACTATGCTTCAGTGATATATGTATGTACAGTGAAGCAACCCCAGTTGACGCAGCTCCAACTCGGTTTACTTGCAGAGCAGGCGCAACAAATTGTTTGAGACATGAAGATTTCTTTCGCAATGGGTCCGATATTCGATGGGGGGATCTGCGCAGATGAAACAACCGAATCGCGCTTGGAAGCCGCACACTCCAATCAATACACGCAATAGGCAAGTTTTCGAAAGGTGTTTGAACCCAGATTTGCCCCCAAGCCAGCGGCATTGCGATTAGAAGTGGCCAAACAAGTTGAAAGAACGCGAGTGCTGGAAATATGAAATCATTGGATCGAAGAACACCTTTGGATGTTCTGGACCCAAGAACTATTCATTGTTGGGCATTAGCATTTCGGCGGCACCATGACATAACCCAAACCCGAGCCGGCAGATCTTTTTATAACTAGTTTGCCCCCGGGTCAGACCATGATTTGCCTGATTTAGTATGCAAAGAAATTGAATTTTATTCGCGCTTTCGGCTTTTTGGCGTAACAAAAGTTCAACAAACTTTCAGACCGCGCATTTATTTTTTTGGAACCTTTCGCTTGACTTTTGGCTGGCATCTGGCATTCGCAATCCATGAGCACTTCATTAGGCAATTTTCGTGGGTCCGGCTCAAAGGCCCATTAAAATTGTCAACTGAGGTCAGTTAATGAGGCCTTCCGCTGTGGGTTGTGTAAGCCCGTAGGAAAAGTGTGTGAGAAGCGCATAGAGAGGTGCAATGAGGTCGAGGGGTCAGGGTTCAATCTCTAAAGCTGGGGGTTCCGTTAGGCCTTATCCCCAGACAGTGGGCATATTCGGGGTCATTGAAGGCAGTTTCTCGGGATTTAATCATCGAGAGGAAATGTACTATGTTTTTATTTGGAACGTTGCATAGTCAAAGAGATGGAAGTTTCATATTTGGGCAGTTTTACAGAAGTTTAATGGAAATTTCCTAGCTTTAAGATCTACCAGCCGTTGTGCGATGCCAAGACCTCTCAGGTCACATTTACGAGTAATCACATTTCCCTTGGGGCTTGGTCCACAGGCGGCAGTCGCCTGGCCCACTCCCAATAAAACTATTAACTCTAATCTGATAGCTAGTTCTATGACATGGGCCAGCATATAGATAGACATCAGCAAAAGCGGCAAGAGAACGGGCCGAAATCTCGGCTCAAAGCGAAACTAGGCCAATTGTAATTAAAACGTTCTACGTGCCCCTGTCGATGATTTTCGGTTTTACTTGGCAGTAGATGGGGCCAAAACTGACCCACATCGAGCAGTAATAGTTCGTGGCAAATCTCAGATGAAAAGTGCGTACCGGAAGCTCTCTGTTTCCAAAATGTGACCGTAGAAAATTGAGATAAAAACGTCAGTCTCGGCCGATTGGGCCAATTGAGCAATTGAATTTAGTGACGCCACGAAAAGTGAAGTAAAGCAAGGTTCGAAAATACACAAAAACGCGCAATGAGTAATAATAATAAAATAATATTTTGATTAGAAAGTTGTATAATCTCGAAAGAGACGAGCGCCGCGATCCGAGTCATGTGAATTTTTTATGCAATTGTTTTTCTTTTCAGTCTTTTGGGTTTTGTTTTTGCACGTAGCCTCCCAATTTCGGGTGGAAAAAGAGTCGGAGTCGGAGTCTCGGGGGCGGCTGATATTGTATTGTATAAGTAGGTATAGTCGTGGAAATAGCAACAATTTCCAGCTGTCTGAAAAGTCAGCAATGCTTGGCATATGATTTAATTGAAGCCGCAAAACACAAGCAGCAACAATCGTCCACAGATTGGAACTGTGTTTATTTTAATTTCACAAATGTTATGCCATTTTTGAACTACATTTTACCATTATTCTTCGTTTTTTCGCTTTGCATTCGGCGCTGCTCTTTTATTGCGTTATTTTTCTGTGGTTTGTTTACTCTAATAACAAGACTCTGTCAGCATTTAAAAACTCATCAAAAAACGAAAAAAAATCAGTTTTCCTCGTTTTTCACTGCGTTTTATGTGGTAAAGTAATTGTGATAAATTTTAAGTAAACAAGCGAACGGCACTGAAAAAAGTTGGGTCAACACAATTGCTTTTAGACAATGTTTAAACAGGGTGAGATGGTCTAACAAATTTGCCTGGACTTTAATGGAATTTCGGTAGTGGCTTTGAATGGGGCAAGCGTTTTGGCGCTTTGGTCTTGTGCTACAAAAACTAAATTATTGCCACAAAAATGTGGAGCATCATAGTCGACTAAGTTCGCCATAAATTATTCTCATTAAATTAAAATCCGTTCGATAAATGGTTTGAACTGATAATTAATTTTACTTATAACGTATTTAAAATGCTTGCTTATTAATTTAATGAGAATAAATAAATTAAATAGTTTTATTAGCTAATTAATTGTAATTATAGCCTTTTAAACATGTTTATATTCTAATTCGGGATAATGGCCAGCCCAGCTGCTATTTTCACCATTTTCCATGCTAGGGAGTCATTAGCTTTCGAGTTTAATGAGTACAGCCTCGAAATCCACATACAATCAAGCCGAAGGCGACGACTTGCCCGAAATTATTTTAATCTGCTTCGGCACGCTCAAGTTAAATATAATACAACAAATAAGAGTTAATGACTTTGCCAGCCGGAGCGTTCAATAGCCGCAAAATAACAATCAAAAACCAAAACGATTACTGCAGATATGCTGGTTGGAAAAGAAAATATTCCGAAGGCATTTCACGCCTGTATCGAATATCGTAAATCCCATACCGTGTGGCACAAAGTGGCGCTTAACACGCACTTAAAAAAATGGAGTTGAATGCGCGTAGTGGGGCATTATCCCCCCACCCAGTTCTGCCACTCCCACTCCACCGCCCACCTTTCTCCCCTTTCTCTATCTCATGACTTACTTCCATCCATCAGCTGGGCTTGTTGCGAATAATTCACGTTTCAAATAGAACGTGATCCCATAAAAGAAAGCTGGCTAAAAAGTAAAAAGTAAAATAAAATCCCAACCGGACACTGGATTCTGTGCTGGGAATGGGTCTTCTTTTCGATCAAATGGCTAACTGCGGTTGCTGAGTAATAGACGCAAAAAGCACAAATACAACTCAACTTTCAATTGCGAATTGTGCAGCGTTTTCAAGGAACGTGCAACTGCAACGCTCCGCTGCAAATCTGTCACTCCCCCCGCCGCCCAGCGACAAATTGTTTTTGCTTAACCCGATACAAATAGATACAGATAGGTACAGTACAGCATCAATAGATTGCACACATATTTGCTTAACATCTTTGGCATTTTTCAGTCTTTCATTTCTTCAACTATCTAATTACTAAATGGATGTATTATCGCTACAAAATTTACAACTTTTTATATAATTTTTAGAAAATTCATATTAGCTTAGTTCGTCTGTAGTTAGATAGCCAGATGGATGGATGTATCTGTGCGAATGGAGCTGCGGCTAAAAGTCAGAGTCACAGTCATGGTCGTTGAATAAAAGTGTCAATCTTGGCCAGCAACATCATCATTATCGCCCTCATGATTATCGGTGGTAAGACAATTTGCTCTTTTGTCTTCGAAAAAAATGAAAAAAAAAAACGTGCTGGCAAAAATTGAATGGAAAGTAACTCACAAAAGTGACAGCTGTTTGTAGACTTTGAGCTGGAGTAATATTTGCCCAACGTTTTATTAAACATTTTTTAGTTTTTCAAATGCATAAAGGCACTTCATTGTTGTAGTTCCTAGTTGTTGCTAGGTTCTTCCCAATTTAACTGTTTAGAGTTATCAAAGGATAGGTTATCATTAATATTTAACTTCCTTATTATAACTACTTTTGTAGATTCCGTAAATTATGTTCAAACAAGCACCTTTTTGGACCATTGTTGCGATTTCTGAAGTTTTTAGCTTGCACAGCTCTTTTTAAAGCATCCAATTAAAATGCCATTCCAGCCATTTCGTTCCATTTTGCTCGTTGTGCTCCCATTTAAATTTCCTTTTCCATTCCCGCATGTCAAATGAAAAGTGAACAAGTGAGGTGAAGCTTCATTTGGCTTAGATTAACGCGGCTTGTAATTAAGTTGTAAAACCTACGTGCGGGCTTTTCAAGTATCTGCCCCCCCCCCCGAGTTGCCCCTAAATTTCGCCTAGTACACACATAAAAGTCCTAAGTACACAACACATCTGTGGGTGGAGTAGTGGGAAACTTGTGGCACAAATGGAACTGGAAATTCATTAAGGTCTGCTAAAATTTTTACGCGGTGAGTTAGTGCCATATAATGTGTATACATTATTCAGAAGTATATATGTTGAACATTTAACAATATATTTAACAATAAAAAATATTTTGACATAGAAAGGAGAGATTTCTTCCTTCCGATTGCTGTTTCTAATTATTATTATTCTTACTTATTATTATATGCTTCATATGTTTTTTTTGTGGCTTTTATGAATCAATTCCACCCTTTTATCATTTGAAGGTGTTGCTGCTCATGCAAGTGTGGCATGCAACAAATGTCGCTGGCAACATGTTGACTACGTCCATTAACACACTCCAGTTGTCATTTGTTTTACTGCCGGGCTAGAATTCGTATTTGGCCATGGAGTCGAGGTAGAAGAGATGTGTTGACAATTAACGAATTTCATATCATGGCCGTAAATCTGGCGGTTTGCTGGAGTATGAAAGTCCCTTGACGAGCAGTGTGCCAAATTGCGTTTGTGGGTCAAATTGTAAACAATTAGCTGTTATGGTAACCGATTTCGCCGCGAAGATTAATATTTAATGCCATAATGGAGCAATGAGAGCGGCGGATTTTGGAGGCGGCTAGGCTTGAGGAGCCATCCTAATGATAATGAAAACTTTCTGTGGCTTATTCAGCTAAACGAATTAAAGTGGTTAAATAGTGATACAAGGGAAGATTTATTGTTAATTGATATCATTGCGGAATTGGTATATATATGAAAGCAAGCTATACTTATATACTATTAAAGCAATTTCACCAGGACTAACTATTTTTAAATGCTGCTCTAGTAGTTCTCCTTATATTTGCCAACAGAATATTTTGACCAAAAAGCGGAAACCAGCAAAAGGCGGCAAGTAAGACGTTGACAGCTTTAAGCCCTCTTTCCCCTTCCGTCCGTTTCCCACCGTGACTTGCACCGAATGTTAATAACATTTTGTTACGACAACACCAGCAACAACCAAAATTTACGCACTCGACAACAGAGGCGAACAACTCGGCGGCATTTGTTGCTGTTGTCTCCATCGTTGTCGCTTCCTTTAACGAGCTCGTCCTTGTTGCAACCGGCGCACGTGACACGCCCAACGCCCCCCGCCCACCTGCAACGTTCGCCTCCAGCAGAGGCAGCCCGATTTCAGGACTCGGAGTCTCCTGCTCCTTGGCCTCCAACGCCATCTACATCTGAAGTCTGCGCCTCCGTGGGTGCTTACTTTTACTACTTGACGCTGTCATTTGCGGCATTGCAATTAATTTTTGGCTGCTCTCTCTGTGTACGTGTGTGTGTGTGTGTGTTTGTGGGCAGTGCGGGAAAAGGGGAGGGGCAAGGCGTACACACGAAAATGATGCCATCAGTTGCCACAAAGAAAATGCATGATTTGCACAGTCTTAAGAAAATAATATTTAATGTTTATTTGACAATTTTCCTAACATGAATATATTCCCCATATTTAAATATATCCCTCGAATTTTCTCTCAGTGCATGGAATGAGCACATGAGGGCGGTATCGGGCCAAACAACTTGGCTCACTAATTCCTGATCTCTGGCCGACCGAGCAACAACTGCATCCGACTGGAGGCGCAGTAGGGATAAGGTGGCGCCTCCCCAGTTGTCAAACGCTTCTCATTTAACGCCTGCCTGGACTCCAAAGTGAAATTAGGGAGTGGGGTGAAATATGTATTGTGTAGCGCGTTGGAAACTGGAGCTGGCTTTTCCGAGCTACCCTGGCCACGATAAGCATTTGCATTGTCATTATTTTACCTGAAACGACTTGCGGCGAGGAAACTGATATTGACAAAGAGAGTTTACAGATAATTTTCCAAAGACTAGGCAAAGAGCCTTGAGCTCAGGTTGGCTGATATGGAAAATTGAGATGACGATTGGGGATGGGGGGCGGAAAACTCATGAAAGCGTTGCACTGATGCAGATGATTTTTTCTTATTAATCTGAAATAATAGAGACAAAGTTTCAACGCCGAAACCGTTGAATATATTGAAGTACCAATGTTTAACCATTTTTATTAAGTGAAATGGAAAAGGATATGGATATTTCCAAGGGATCCTAGTACACCTATTGCAACTCCGAACCTACACCAATTAAATCCATTATGGCACTAAAACTAGCCCCAAGGTGGTTGAATTGGAGCCCCTTGAATTTTCTCTGCCGATGGCGAAGACGTAAGGGGAGTATCCTTTCTCCGCTGCACAATCCCCATTGGCCACATTCGCCAATTTGCGTTAACCAAAACCCGCTCTTTAGATGGACCCACCTGAAAAGGTGGGAGGGCGCTTAGGTATTAAGTATTTGTATCACTCCTTGACTTTCACATGGCGAACCCGATCCGATTTTCTGCTCATTTGTGATGTAAAAAGAGCGCGCCGCCTGACAGAAACTTGCCATTCAAATTGGTGTCAACCAGTCAACTGGACGCCAAAGAAAGTGGCGCCACAGAGCAGACGAAATGCACTGGAAAAAATATCAGTCATCTTGGTTTGTGACACAAACCCTACGGTCTAAATCAATCTCTTTAGGCCAAATTCCCTTTTCTGTCTTAAACAAGTTTTGCTGAGACAACAACGTGCAGCATTGGAAAAAGACAATTTGAATAAAAAAGAATCTGAAATTAACTTTGGCGACATTTTTCCTTGTTTGGCAGCTGTTTTCGCTGTTCGCTGTCTTTTCGCCACCGCCCAGCAAAGATCTCCGACTTTTTCCCGTCCATAGCCGCAGTCTGGATTCGAGTAACAGTTTTAGCCAGAGGCGATGCCAAAAGTAGGTCGCCAGCGCCGCTGCAACTTGTTTAACCGGCGACCGAAGGAAAAACTCGCTCCACTCGTAAAAGTCGCAGAGCGAAGGAACGAAAGGCGGAAAAAATGGATATGCATCCTGGGGGACATCTTTGGGTGCACTAAGACTAAGCTGCATTAAAATTAAATTTTATCTGGAACTTTTTATTTGCCTGTCGGAGGCGTTCTCTTGTTTTCGCACAAGGAAGAGCGAGTGTGGAAATTAATTAAGCAATTCAATTTCCCTCGCAGGTATTTGTCTGTCGTATGTTTGCCATTGCATTTATGTTAATTGGAAGTCATTGGAAGCGAGAAAGGATGTTGGCCATTTCGAGCGGTTGATTTATCCAGCAAATAGTTCTGAGACATTTAGCTCCTAGTTTAGTTTAAGTGCTATAATCAGCCGGAACAGGAAACTCAATTAATCCAGCTTGACATTTATTTATTTGCCTGCATTTCAGGGAGTCACTTCAAAATATGTGTTTGGGCTCACGTCTTTTTAAGTGTGCCATTTGATTTTTCTTTTAATTTTTAAGCAACTCAGTTGCTGGTGTGCAATACCTCTTCATAACTACTATTTGCTATTGGTTTCGAATAGAAAATCCCGTTGAACATTAATCTGAGCTTCTCGGGGCCCGGCTAATTAAAAGTATGCTCGACGTCCGGGAGGGATTAAACTAAGCTCTGGCATTATCATAGAAATGCAGACGGACAAAGCAAACAAAAGATGTGAGCTGAGCCAGCGCTAAACTAAACTCAGCTGGCATCTTCGGCTTTTGTTTAGTGAAAGGCAGGCGAGCAGCACCTGCTGCACCTGCCACATGAGGAAGGCCCCACCTAATATGAAAACAGTGCTTCGGCACTCCAAAACTGTGGCGTTGGAAAGTACACGCACAGCTGGTGACCTCGACAGGGCATCTTTCGTCACTCATTGCTCACCCAAATCCAAATACTCCTCCAGACATACATACATGCATGTCTTGGCCAGAGAAATGAAAAATTGTTGGCCAAAACCACCCCAGCTCACTCCCTTTCAGGTGGCGGCAACAAAACGAAATGATAGCAAGATTTATGATTTTGGAACATGATGTTCGGTACATGTCCGATAAGCGATCCGAAACGAAGGCATCATTAAAATCAATTTTGATGCTCCAACCTCCTTTCACCGACCATCGAGCATCGAGCACTGAGTTCCGAGTAACAGCTGCCACATGCGGGGGCGCGGGAGTGGGGCAACACTGGATTGCCACGCTTATTGGGGGTGTTTGGTGGCAGGTTACTACATCCGTCCGACATTCATTAGGGATCAATTTAGCTTTCTTTACGTAGCAATTTCAATTCGTTAACTCTTTCGTCGACCGGCAACTCGTGCAATCAAATCAGGGCTTTAATGATCCATAAAGCCAATGGCATTATTTTTGCGATTGTAAGCTATCAAACAATTTGTAAGGATTGCTTTCATTAACAAAAGTTAGGCCGATCGGTGGGTAGTCGGTAAATATATGTAAATAAAATGAGTGTTTAAACGTACTTAAAATATTTATAGTCCCATATATGTTATTTACTATTTGGTTACTTTAATTGAAATTTTGAAAAGTGGCCATAACCATTTTATTTGCAGCCTTTGTAGCAACTAACTAACTAGTATATGACTGCACTTAGCATACCATTATTCCCAATCGGGATCCTCAATCTGGCACCTTTGCAATATCACATTTAGCTGCCCATCAGTTTTTCCAGTGGCTTAAGCATCGTAAACCTCAATTATCTGTGGGACATAATAACCCTAATCTTTCCCGATCCCAATGGCCGTTTAAAGCTGGAATAACCACTTCGAGAAAAGGCAGTCAAGATTTTACTGTTTTCCACACTTACTTGTCTAACCTAGGCCAATCCCAATCCCCCAGGCAATTATAAGACCGCAGAGAGCGCAATTAAAAAAATATTTAATTATAGATCCTCCTCGAGCCGTGGACCGATTTTCCGTTTGCGGTTCGGTTCGGTTCAGTTCGGTTCGGTTCGGTTTAGCCTAAAAGCCAGTGGAGGCACATGAGTTGGCCGGGCTGTTTCATGTGGTCATTACGTCATGATGCAGCTTTTCGCTTTGGAGTGGCACAGTCAAAAGACAGGCGGTATGGTTGCACATATAAAGCGGGCGAGGAAGGCGGAAAATGGGGAAAAACTTGTAAGTCGGGGCAGACAAAAACCGCATATTTGTCGTGAGCATTTTGTTACAATTTCAATTTCAATTTTGGCCTGGTCCATTGTCGGGGGTCGGTTTCTAGACTGCACTCTTTATATGCTCGCGAATCTTGTAGACTCACTTAGTTTTCTGGCCAGGCGTTGCCTTCGCCTTTTTGTTGCGACTACTCGACTTTGCCAGCATTTGAAAGTGCATTTGTTTCGGTCTTGGCCAATATTTGCCAACTATCAAACTGGTTTATTGCAGTTTTTCCTCCAGTTTCTTGAGCTTTGACGGAATGGCCTTTTCTGGCGAGTCTGTTCGACTTCTCAAGTGCAAGGGAGAGGCACACACAAGTTAAAAAAAATATTTTAACTTTTTGCTCACCTGTATTCTAAGTTATACTAGATATAACCAACTAGTTATTTTATTCCAATTCACACCGAAAGTTCTCTGAACGCTTGACTGACGGAAAAGTGAAAAGAATCATAAGTGCGCCCGCTAATTGGAGTTCAATGCTTTCACCTGGTGGCTACGAAGAGCACCGCCCACCTGGAGATCTACCTCTTGGGATCCCAGACATGTCCCACCGTTAAATATTCTGCTCGCCCAAGTAGCTGCTGCCCATAAATCTTCGCAGTTCGCCGGCTGTAAAAGGTGATTTACATACTCGAGGTATTTACCAAGTTCGGATCTGAAGCTAAGCGTTAACTCACTTTCGCTGTGTGAGAGTGAAGAAGCGGCAGATAAATTAAATTCAATTTTTTCCTCGTCTGCATTTGGCAAACTTAAAAAAGAAAAAAAAAATAATAAAACGCACGGATACGGTCGCAAAATATAAACACACACATTTTGCTTTTTATTCACATTTAGCCTGGTTTCTTATTTATAGCATTTTGCATGCATATTTGATCAAAAACAATCAAATTTTATGAGAAAGTACGAGTAACAACATCTTTATATGTTTGGGGAAAAACACAAATTGAAAGGAGGTTTATGTGCTTTTTCAAACATTTTATGCATTGCATAAAGATAATTTTTATGAAAGTCTTTTCGGCCAAGGAAGTGCCTAAATAAATTAGGGGACCATGTTGGCTGTAGTGCTATTAATGAGTTTTCTTCATTGTTTTTATCAGCGCGGTGAAAGGGTAATTAGTTGATGAACATTTGTCCGAAACTGAAAAGATGCGCCAGCTGGGTCGTATTAGCTATTGTATACCCTTGAAAAAATAATAATACAACCTAGTCCCTCAACTTAGCCCTATGATAAGTTTGACTAGCCTTTACCTTGATTACTCCCATGACTTTTTCATTTTAAACGCCATGCTCAATGACTTTGAACTAGATCCACCTCCAAACTAACTCCACCTTTCGTTCAACTCCACCTTTTGGCCCACCAATTTACACCTGGCAAACTTGAAACTTGAAGTCCGTCAGAAGACGAAAAGAAAAATTCATCATTGTCATCATCACTTGGCTGTTACGCATTGCTGGCCACGCCCCCTTGTCCCGCAGCCCATATTTGTAAATCAAGTGAAAGCTATACACATAATTTTCAACTTGTCTGCTGCGTCTGGGTATTTCTCTGCACTTGTTTTATTTTTAGCCGAAAAGTGTTGCACTTTTTTCACATGATTGTGTTAATCAGCTTTGGCTTTGGCTTTCTTGAAGAGCCTCTGTAATACATAAACTATGCTAAAAATAATGCGAATTTTTTTAGCATTTTGTATTTGCCACTCTCTGCGCCCAGCATTCGACCGTTTTTTACATAATGTAGAAAAACTCTTTCGTGGGAGAGGGCGTTGTTTTTGATGTCCACACAGCCATAACCGAAGTTTTTGTTTTTATGGCCAACTAATAACAGCCACATAGTTAGTGACTACCGGTGGGCGTTTGTTGCTCTCCGAAATTGGCCCAGTAAAATTGCCGGTCATCTCTTTTGAAAGGTGCTAAACGGCTGCGGTCATAAATTGCTATAATGTTTACAAAACATGTGAATATTTTGTGGGCTTTCACTTGCCAAAAGTTGCGTGCGAAATTATCAGTGAAAAAGGGAGTCATATGTGGGCAGAGGGCCTACAGTTTCACCTGATCATGCGGGTTAGGTGTGAAGTTTTAGGAAAATTGTGTAAAATACGGGCTTAAAAGCACCCAAAGTATGCTCTTGTTATTGTGTAAACTTTGGTTTCTGTTTAAACTATTTGAAAATATAATTGGAAAGGTAAACATAGCATATTAAAGAGCTAAGTGTATTTTTGGCACAGCTAATAATTTAGAAAATGATTTTTTATATAAAATAATTGAATTTAATTTAATATACATTTTTGTTTGGCTGTTGAAAATCCTAATAGTGTAAACAAAATTGTGTAAGCGGAAAATAAACTCGTAAAGCCCAACTTACTTGTTTCACTCTTTTTTAATAATATTTTCCTAAATATTTGTAAACCATAAAAAATATGTAAAAAGAGAGGGAGAGAAAGTCGCGTATTTAACCCTACAGCTATAAATTCGGTTGTTTTTTAGTGTGTGAAAAAAAAACTTTAATTGCAGGTCAAAAACATAAAATTTAGCACATATATATGTTTTTGTTAATAATTATTTTTTAATTTGCCACCCGCCGCAAACGGACAGCAATAATTAACTTTCCCGCGGGCCACCGGCAGCGTGTAAAATTCCCAATATGCATCATTTCCACTGCAGAAAGACAGGCAAAATAAAACAAAACGGCATGCAAAACTCGAAAGAAAATGAAGAAAAGAAAAACAAATCACATCACTGAATATAATTACCAAAGAGTGACTGCATGTCGTGGCGCCCAGAGAAAGAAAGAAACTGGTAAGAAAGAGAAGAATTGCTGAGAAAGGCGCACAGAAGAAAGACTTGTAGACTCGGCAGCGAAGAGCCAGCTACAGTCTTTTCGAGCTCGGCTTGAGTCTTCGCCCTCTTTCTCCGCACTTTGTAGCCGCTTTTGGGGGCGTTCTAAATAATTTCTGTCACGCTTCGGCTTGCAGTGAAAATAAGAGTGAGTTTTGTATTAGGTAAGCCCTAATCCAAATGGAAAGCAAATCAGAAACGTAATTTATGCTAATTCGGAAGAAATTATTGCATAACTGCACTTCATTCCACTCAGTGAGCGTATAATTGTCATTGACTTTTCAAATCGATTCGAATCGATTCCGATTCTGACTGATTTTTCTCAACTGGGTGCAACGAACTCATTTTCTACGTATGCCCATTTATCGCGTGTCCGGATAATGAAGCTGCCAAACATCTGTCGGCGAGTTATTTAAGCAAAACCAATTAATTTCATTAATTAATATCAATTTGAGAGCGTACAAAAGAATTGTGCAAATAACGACGCAAGTGTACGCAGCAATATGGCTGCGAATTTATGTTTGTATGTTTCTCTGCAGGACAATTCGTATCTGTTGCGATAAATCATATACATATTCAAATATTTGCACTATTTTGTTGTGCAAATGGCAAGATTACTCGTCTCACTAAGTCGCCTGGCCATCGGAAATGGATAAAAAATAAATGTTTACCTGATTGATTGGCAGACTGACTGAGTGGCCAACTGATTGACTGAGAGTTTGCAGCTGCATGAAATTGTCAAAATGAGCGTGAAATTTATGCTTCAGCCAGCGGTAATCACAGAAAGTATCACACATATCTACATTTAAGCCATGTGTTTAATTAATGCCAGTAATTCATACATTTAATGTAATCATTTGTTCTGCAAATAAACGGCAAATGGGCTTCGCGAAAATTAACGAGGGCTTAATATGAAAAAAAGGAGTTATTTGACTTTGATATCTTGCAGGAACTTAATAAGTGGGAAAATATTTAAATAAAATAATATATAAATGTATGTTGTTGATCCAATTTGCCATTAGCTTGAGCTAAAGCCACAAGTATTCACAAGTATTAGCTGTGAGCCATGACTTCGCCACGTTTTGCCTTAATGAAAAGCAAATTCTCACACCCTTTTAAAAAGTCAACAAAAACGTAAAGAAATAGTTTCCCAAAAGCCAATTAGCCCATAACATGTGTAGTCGGTCGGTATATCATTAGTTTACATCTCGACGCACTCGTTGCAACAAATTTGGCCATACAAACGGAAAAACGAGCGAATCTTGCACAATAGCGGACGCAGTGGCTCAGTTCTGTGGCCTAAACACCTTTTATGGTAATAGCCAAAATTGTTATGGGCGGCCGCAGAAACCGCCGGCCGTCGACCATCAACCATCGACTAATGAGCGGGCAGTCAAGTCGGGGGCTCTTAGCTTTTATCTGAGCTGACTTGGCCCGAACTGAGCCGAGTTGGGTTCTGTAAAAGGCCAGAACAAACACCGAAAAATGCAGGCCCACACAATGCAGTGGTAGGATGGATGGTGGTAAGACACGGCTCTTTTGGCTACTTGAAATAGTTGAAGTGAGCTCGGCTTTTGTGGTTTTCCTCCTCTTCATCTGCCGGCCCGAGGTGCTACACCAAATGAATTATGAGAAGAATTGAAAATGAAAAACGCAATAAAAAATAGAAACAAGATTGTAGCTTTTAACTGGAGCAGAGATTGAAAAAAACGTCAGCCGCAAGTGCACAGAGCGAAGTTTTTGAAACATTTAAAATTAAGTGTAGATGTACATTGTTTACAACGCTTAAATACTTGCTTTTAATAAGTCTTGAAAATATTAGAAAATATTTTAGAAGTATTTTTTATCGTATTGATCGAAACATTTTAAATGATTTTAGGATAAATAATAGGCCGTTTTTTGTATTTAAAAATTTTTGAAAATATTTTCTATTATACAATATTTGTAAGCTCATTCAGCATTCGTAATAATTTTGTTTGCGTTCAAAATAGTTGAATTGAAAGTACTCAATTAATTTCAAACAATAATGTTTGTACTCAAACATTATAAAGTTAATAATTGTCAGACTGCTATAAATAGTTGGAAGATATAATATAATAAATATTATATATTAAATATATTGCTTTGAGCTATTTATATTATCTTAAAGCTCGTTGATCTACATATACACATCTAAATCGTTGAGATCCATATTAAACTTAAGATCTACAAGTCCATTTCGTCTAGTGTAGCTGCAATTAATTTACTGGCTGGCACTACTTAAAGTCCGTCAAGAATGTTTGAACTGCGCTGGCCAGCAATTGGAGTTTTTATTTAATTGTATTTATCAAATGCAACGACCCTGAAACGCTATCACTTTTAGCCAGCTGCGAAAAACGGAAAGTTAAGCGCTTTTTATGGAGAATCGAGAGCAGAGTATTTTTAATCTTTTGCGCTGCGGCGAACGCAATCTTCGATCTACCAACTCGATTTCGATTCCCTGGCCATTCAATGGCAATTATGACCGGTTTTCAATTAAACTGAAACTGGAACTCAATTGCATTTCCCCTGTGAAACGAACAGCGTTCTCGAGTGAAAGAAATCTTTTCTCCGCCGCCTTTTTCTCGTGTGGAGATCTCACTTACCGCTTGGGATACGGTATGCGCCGGTATTTGAAGGCGTTTTCCACATCGCGCAGTTTCATTTTGTACGATCGTTCGGCGTTCAGAGACATCCAATGTCAATTACACAAAAACACAATCGCTTGAGATCTTAGTTCTCGCAGACCTTTCTTGGCCGAAAGAATTTTCCGGTCGGCACTTGAGTTCACTTTAATTCCGATTCACGACTCGAAGACTTAGAGATATAGACGTCCGTAGAGCTCGGCGATCGCGGCTTGACTGAATGTTCCTGAGGGCACTTGGCCGCCTTTTTGGCCAACTTTAAGACGTTGGCAGCGGCGGCTTACCACTGTTTGCTTTTACCATTTTCTTCGACTCTCTTTGGCTCTGTTTACTCGCTCTTTCGATCGCTCTTTGTTCGCGGGCTGACTGATTTCGTGGGGACGTGACTGTAGCCCATTTGTCTGTGGCAACATTTTTATTATTACCCCACCATCTGACATTAATCTACTTAGACATATTTATTTAGGTCGTCCAAACAGCGTAGTGTCTTTATTCTCCGCGCAAGGAATCTAATTTTGGGCACTTGTTTCAATATCCTCTATTGGATCAGTTGGTTTTCCAACCTCAATGGTAATTTGTTCGGTTGAATAGAACATATTGCGTGTGATCCAAACCACGTTGGCAAAAAGAAGAACTTTAGTTTTTTCTATTTCTTAGAGGAAGGGAGAATGAGAATTAGAAACAGGTTTACCTTTGAACCCATCCCCCCCCAATGGACAGTCGAAAAGTTGACCTTCCCGCTTTTGTAATTTCCATCGATTAGTTTTGGCCATTCGTACATAAATAAGCGATTCTTCTCGATGTCCGTCTTCTCGCCTCGTTCGTTAGCCAACTTCGGGATCTAAGCTTAATTTTTGCCAAACTCAAATCTATAGTTTCTACAAGAGCTGGATTCAGCGATCTCCGCACTTGCTGTCCACAAAGCTAAGCTCATTGACCCTTATTCAACTGTTGACTCTTATGGCACAGTGGCTCAAAGAAATCTATTTTCAGATTAAATTAGAACATTATAGCATTACATTTTTTATTTAAAAAAATTTATAATATATTTCAACTTATTTATACCCTTACTCTCTTATTTAAGTGTGTGTTATCATATATTGCTTTAAATTACCCTTTTTTCAGGTACCATAACTTTTCACTCTCACTGTAACTGACTTGTCCACTAACTGGCGTCAGACGGCTCTCGACTTTAAGCGTTTACCCACAACTATCTGCATAGGTCCACATTTTTAGGACCGACAAAAAACTGATTGTTTAGTCTTATTAAACTTTTTTTATTTCAGCAACAAGTTGAAAATTCGTGTAAATTTCTCGATAACAATGGCAAAAAATGGAAAAACGCCAGCCTCAACATAAAAACAGCAAAACATAAAAGTAAAATTAAAACGAAATGCGTTGGCGGCACATGTCTTGTGTTTATCTGGTAATAATTAAAGGTATTTCAGCATTTAGTACCAAGAAAGTGAGTAGCTAAAAAGCTGCAAAGTTGCTGCCTATTGCATTGATGACTGTCCAAATCGAGGGAGATAATTGAGCTATCTGAATGATCAGACTCTTTCTCCTATTTCGAAACTCGAAAGCCGAGTTGTTAGGCTGTCGGTTTTCGGGTTAAGTTTATCAGCTGTCCAATTGTGGTCGCTCACAGTAAGTTGGCTATATCTTCTTTGCTGCCAACTGTCCCTTTGTGGCTGTGCCGATTGCGCTGAGCTGGCCAACTCGATTGTAAACAACATTGCAATTGGCCCTAGGTGCAAACACAAATAGCTGATTGTGTGAGTTTGTGGCAGGTGTGCGTATATATTATATTTGGCCAATACTCGCCAGTGTATTTTATGCAGCGAGGTTGTCCATGGTAATTGGTTGGCATGTTTAATACATCCGTTTAAATATATTAAAGGAATTTAAAATCGTATTTGGTAGATATAAAATATAAATTCGAAATATAATTAGTTACGCAAATTCTAAATTAATTTATATGTATATATTAAATGTAAGTGCGTACAATATAGCAAATAATTTCAACAATTTGTATTAATCTAGACTGAATTTTTGAATTAGATATAAGTATTAGATGTAAATTATTGACAACGTCATAAAAAGAACTGCACAAGTATTAACTTTAATAGCCAAATATTTAAATGTGTTAATAATAAATGAAAGCAATAAACATGGTAGTGATTAGTTTCATAAGCAGTAATAATAATAAAATACATTGAAGGTAGATCCCTCCATTAAATTTGATTATGCTTTGGTATTTTATGTTTTAAATATTTACCTTGATATCAAACTTACAGCAAAAACTCCTTTACCACGCCTCGTTAGCGATTTCCGGTCCTTTTGTCGCCCACGCCCATCAAAGCCATTTTGGCCAAGTCCACGGGCCAGAGTTGCCAGGGCCAGAAACAGAGCTGCCGGTCATAAGCACGGGGAGTCAGAGAACTGGGGAATCCGAGGGAGGAGGCGGAATCTGTGGGATATAGAGCACACACCACACGAGCACCAGGCCGGTGGCTTATGTTTTATGCGGGCTCAGCGAGGGCGAGGCGGGGGACATGGAAAGCCCATAGCCACAACCCGATCCCACGGCCAATCCGAGTTCCGACCGGTGAGAACACACGCCTGAAGCTGCCGGCTTGGCTTGGCTTTAACAGCATCTCGTTCGATGTTCCGAATTTTCGAGGATGTCCACCGATTGCTGCCCGGATGCGGGCAATCAAAATCTGTGGCCTACTTGACTGCCAGCTATTTGGACACGATTTGAGTTCGCCTTAGTTTGGCCAACGGTTTTCCCCCGAGCGTTAAACGGAACAGTTGGCATTCCACCCACCCACTAAACACCCCATCCATTCCCCCCGAAAATCAAACGCCCAACCAACCCACCCACTTTTGCAATTTTGGCTAATAGAGAAAGGTGCGCTGTGTTCAGTTTCATTTTTTCATCGGTTTTATTTTGCTTAAAGTTCCTTTTGGTTTTAATTGTCTTGGTTTTAAATACTCGTTTCATCTATTTGATTCAGTGCGTCATTAACTTAAGGTTTCCTTTTCATATACGTATAATATCTCTATATAAATATTTGGTTTAGTTTTATTTATCATACAAGTGAAACTTACGCTATCGAACGGCGAAAAGAAATGAAAATCGGGGGAATTCAGAAAGGGAACTTAAGATATGATCTCCTTTCTCGAATTTCGTATCATTGGGTCACTTTTTTCAGTTTTTTTAGTTTTTTCGGTTTTTAATTAAATATGCGTAGACTGTACGCAGTTTGACTATTTACACAGCTGTCTGCATTATATTGTTATTTACCATCGCGCAGCGTTTTCTTCTCGTTTCGTCTACTTTATTTTCGAACATTTCAAATAAATTATATGCAATGTTTTATGTGCGGTCATAATTCAATTTCTCCACCCCACGCCGCCCCCACTTTTTACTCATTTTTTATCTTTGAATTCTACTTCAAACACAGTTGGCACAGAAATTTCCATAGTTTGGTTTGGTTGAGAGAAGGAACTGAACCGAAACTGATGATTGAGATGATGTGAGTTTGTGTGAGTGACAATGGTGGCCAACGAAGTAGTTACAGCATTTTAGCCGGGCTTAAAGCTAACTATTTAAATGCCCTGCCAGCCGTGTTTTCGATTTTTTCGATTTTTGTCCTCAATTGGCGGCAGTAAAAATGCATTTTTGGCCTATGCGCCTTTTTTAATTAATTTAATTTCCTTTCGCTCTCGAATATGTTTCGGTATTATTTTATCTCTTATTCGAATGTGTGTAAAATATCCTATATGTGTATGCTATGCTGTGTGTCTGGAAATAATAACTAACTGCTCGTTTTTTATTAAATTGTACAAAGTGCGTTTTGTTAAATTTTCTTTCTTTCTTTTTTAGCTATAAATATTTAGGTTATTTGCTATCAAAAAATGCCAACCGAAAATATTTGATTTAATTTATGTATATATTTCCATTTACTTTTTATGCTGGCTAAATCATATATTTTTTATACACACGCTCTTCGGCAAAGTTTCATTGGAGTTGAAATTTTAATGGGTTTTTATGGATGTAGACTCTGCCGGCGTTGGCAGAGGTTCTTAAATTTTTAAAATTCCCACTGCAGCCAGTATTTGCTTTGCTTTCAGTATTCAGTTTCATAATTTTTGCCCTAGTTCCGTGTCTATAAAATAAAGTACTTATGTCCTTTTTCCGCTTCTTCTTGGTGTTGTTTGCTTAATCCTACTGCAACTGCCAAAAGTTTGATTGTTTATATGGGTTATGAGCCGTGTCCTAAATGGTAGTTTTGCATACAGTTTATTATTATTCTTCGCTCGTAGTTTTTACAAAGTCTATTAACTTTAGGAATGTTACTCACTGCAGCTACTTAAGGGGAATCGGCTTGTGTTCAAATTACGAACATAAATGCTGACGCAAACAAGTGATTGCTCGACAGAAATATTTACATTGATTGTTTTGTTGTTTTGTTGTTTTGTTGTCTAATCCTTTGGCAGTTCTCTCGATTAAGTGCAGTGAACATATCTCTGGTTTGGAGCGCTACTTAATTCATTAATAACAATTGCATTTAATTAACTTGCTGTATCGACTTGTATATAATAAACCACTAGGTGATGTCCTTTGCTTATGTGTGTTTGTGCTGTACGATAATAACAGAAAAGTGCTGCCTCTTAGTTGACTAGTTAGCTACTAGCTAGTACCTATACAATATACGCCTCCGGTTCTGAGTACTCGTCATGTAAATGCTTCGACGTTAAACATAGTGTTTAAACATAGTTCAGTATGTGCATGCCTTAGATCACAACACTGTAGAGATTACCCTCGACCTTTCCCAACTCCTTTCCAATCGCTGCTAACAGTTTTTGCCTAGTCTAACCGCTTAAAATTAGTGCCAGAGTGGCCCTACGCATAGGGATCTGCTCTTTGAGTTGCTCTTCTATACAATTTCATTGTAGTTCATGATCTTCCATTTAGTTGCTGAATCATTGGATTACTTCCTTTAATGGGTGCTGTGTGCTATGTGGTAATATGCCGAAGTCATCTACGAGCCGCCCACGAATTGTTGTTCTCTAGCTGATCTAACTGGTTTAAAGGTACCTAATTTACAATAGTTTTATGTCCTCTTATCGCTTGTGTATGTAGTCCTAAACTGAAAATTTGTTAACTCTCATAATCGAACTAAAACACAATTATGTAATGGTCAAAACTGGCTACCATGTGACTAGCAATAAATTTATATTACTCGAACATTTTGAGTTTTTAAAAGTTGTGAGTGATCAATTTTGATTTTAATTTGGAAACCTTTAATGTATGCAATTATAAAGATTTTTAGTTTGAACTCAAATATAATTTTTCGATATTTAAAGATTAATGATAGGACATAAAGATCGAAATACCTTAAAAAAGTTCTTACGGTGCACAATCCTGACTCTCTCAGAGCTTTTAAATTATTTATGCTTAAAGTTAAATAATATATACAAAGTAAAAACCATAAGCAACTCATCAACAGCATTTTCCTTATGACTACATACACACAACTTCGCTAGTGCGCAATTTGTTACTCCCAGAAGCGTTTAGAAAAAGTTATCGGCTTAAAATGTAGGTTCATTTAGTGTTCTCATACCTCCAGGCGTCGACTCTGTATCTTTAAAATCTCCAGGCCAGATTTTGAACGGGATCAGCGGACTGATCCATCGGTCAGGCCAGCTCCATGGAAAGCTCCACATGATCATAGGGAATGCCACAGCCGGCGGCAACATATCACACGGTGGTCTCCCGGTCCACGTGGATATATTCGACCGGCTGTAGTCCGTGTCAGGAGGCCGGATCGATGTACAGCGCCTCCTTCTTGAAGTCCTTCTTCAGGGTACCGATGCTGGCGGCGGACACGTTGCCGTTGCTCGCTCCGTTCATGAACCCGATGCCCACGCCCATCCCGCCCACGCCCATTCCGCCCATGCCGCCCACTCCGGCGCCCTTCTGCACCACCGACTTTTTCCGCTTCCTCATCAGCCCGAACATGCAGAATATCAGGCAGGCGGTCAGGGCTGCTGCAATGCATCCAAGTGCGGCGAAAACTCCGCCCGGCAGTTCCAGCAACTTGCGAGCGGTGCCGCACTCCTCCTCCGACTCATCGAAACCGCTGGGGCAGTTGTGGTGGCCTGAAAAGGAGAGATTGCAGGGACACTTTTAGAAAAAATCGTCACTTCTTAGGAGCAATACATCTGTCCCAGCTTTCTTATCAGAATATTGATATCATTGTTATCAACCCAAATGGTCTTAGTCTTAGTGGAAAGCGATACATATTTAAGAAGTTTCATCAATGCAATCCCTAGTTGGATGTATCTTTTTTATTATGCATATAGTTTCAAATTGATATTTTGAAAAGTATCTTTTCTGTCAGTGTAAGAACAGATTCAGTATCCTAGATAGAGGTAGAGGCGCTGATTGAAAAATTGAAAGCAGATTGGGGTTTGGGAGGAGCAGCGCAGCTGGGTGGCCTATTCTAAGGTTACAAATTGAATGCAGTGTCACTCGAGTGGCCCGTGGGGTCCAAAGCTTGTTTAATGCCCTGGATTTTGCGGTTAACCAGCTCCAGATGCAGACGCGCCTGGCTGCCCATAAATAATTGAAGCTAAAAGGCAAAGCCCAGGCTAGCCTTTGTATTTTTTCCACCGAGCGTAAGTTTTAAAGAGTCTGTACGGCTTCTGGAGTATAAGTAGGAAAATGCAGGAAAATCAATGCAATTTTATACTTATACATCACACAATCTTCAATGTACATATTAAGTACAAAGTATCTACTATTTAAGGAACAAAAGTAAAGTAATTAAATTAATTTTGGGAATATATGACACTTAAATATTGGTCATTTAAATACAGAATGCACGGCGGATTCCTTACAAAGGGTATTTCCTAGTCTATAAACTTTCCCACATTGCATCTACTTTTTTGCGCCCTTCATCTCCCAAGTGCATTGAAAATAAGTCTGCCACAGCTGTTGCGGCCATTTCGTGTTGGCCTGGTGCAGGACTGGGGGATAAACTTTTTCTGCAAGACATTTCGGAGTTTTGCCGCTGCGGGTTTGTCCAACAACCGGCCATCCCGCCGCCATCCCGCCAGTCGGCCAACAATCGCCAACAACCAGCAACCGCCGACAACGACAACCGACCAACGAAGCAACTAACAACTGGCAACCGACAACCAGCAGGAGTGGTGCACTGCAGCCTGGTGCAGCAGTCAGGAAACTTTGCCTGATTACAAGGACGTGGACAGCCCGCTTCGAAATTAACAGACAAGCCAGCCACAAGTGAAATTTTTGGTTGCCTTCTGCCGGCGGCACGCTGCAAATGGATAACCCAAATCCTCAAGACTGAGCGCCAAATCACGTACAAATAGTGCAGAGCTCCGGGCGAAGGTCCAGGACTCTCCTTAGTGATATGAAATTCCCAGATTAGAATCCTTGAAACCAGGCATACCAAAGTAAGGAGATAAGCCTATTGCTAGCTCAAAAGCGGTATTAATTTTCCTAAGAATGTTTCTACTGAATTTGGAGTAAGAATTCGTACCCCAAGTTCCTTTAAATTCAAAATTTGCTAGATAATTCAACATGTTCTTTACTCAGAAGCCCTTTTCTTACTTTTCAAAATATCAATTTGAAACTATATGCATAATAAAAAAGATACATCCAACTAGGGATTGCATTGATGAAACTTCTTAAATATGTATCGCTTTCCACTAAGACTAAGACCATTTGGGTTGATAATACCAAAGTAAGGAGATAAGCCTATTGCTAGCTCAAAAGCGGTATTAATTTTCCTAAGAATGTTTCTACTGAATTTGGAGTAAGAATTCGTACCCCAAGTTCCTTTAAATTCAAAATTTGCTAGATAATTCAACATGTTCTTTACTCAGAAGCCCTTTTCTTAAGTAGTTGCCCATTGACCCGAATTGATGAACGCACGAAAGTTTCTTGGCCCCGTCGACTTCTATGAACTGCTTTGCATGCAGTGGTTCCATCCCAGAAACCCATCATTCGGCAACTCCCTGAGAAATGGTCTGTGGCCTCGACCGGCAATCTGTACTCACCATCGCACCACAAGCTGGCCGCAATGCATGCATCAATTTCAGGACATTTGTATTCGCAGTCGGACTCCTTGGGAAAGAATCCGAACTCGTTCAGCGTCTCGTTGGCCGTTGCTCCGCCTGCAGAGCCTCCGGCGTTGGCAGCAGATCCTGACCCGCTGGTGCCCAGTCCCCCAATGCCCGTGTTGGAGCCGGCTGCGGACTGGGAGGAGGTCTGGGAGCCCATGCCCGTGGTCACGCTAGCGTTCACATGTAGGTCCAACTGCTGCAGCAGCGCGTTCTTGGTGCGGTGAATCTCGAGCCACGTGAAGGAGATGTCGCCGGGCTCCTTCAGGATTGGCTCCAGCACCAGGCTGATGGGTCTGAAAGAGGATAGGTGAAAAGCGAGCTTGTAAGATCAGTTACTGTTACTCATACCACTAAATTACTAATAAAATATAAAGATTTGAAATAGAATAGAAATAATATTTGAAGATTGCTAAAAATCCTTTGTTCTCAAAGGACAAAGGACTCCACTCATGGTCCCTGCTGATTTTCTTGCTCTACATAACTTTTGGAGCATCTAGCTATCTGGGTATGTCCTGCCCCATTTTCGTACCCCGACAGCCTAGTAGTTGCTCAAGTGCCACTAATTACTTGCAACTTTCAAGTTGCCACAGACAAAATATCTTACTCGTAGTTTGGCTTAAGCCGCGCATTAAGCGAGTTAGCCGTCAAAGTTTCGCTGGATGAAGTGCGGCACAATTGGTTTCACTTCAAGCCAATGAAACAAATATTCCCGAATGGGGAATTGCAAATTATACAATTATCTCGAAAGGATATTTCAATTATCTTGGATTTATTATGATGTTATCTCCAGCTGACTTTAATCCCTTTGAATTAATACACTTTAGTGCAATCACACTTCAACGTTTCGTTGCCTTATTGTGTGTGTGGTCATTGTAATTCACAGATGATTTGAAAAGCTCTCAATTAATTATCTAAAAAGGCTCGACACACTCATTAGCCAGCTAGGATATCCCGTGCAATGTCCAATTACCCTTTGGGGTCCCATAAAAATATGTTTTCACATGTCGTCCACAGTGCAATATTCCTTCGCTTCTTTTTCCGCCCATCCTGACTCCCTTTTTTATGTTCTGCGGCGACAAAATTGAGCAAAATGCAAACACGGACAAAGGGAGGAAGAGCTGACCATAAAATTTAATGGCAACACGTTAAGCGCAGAACCAGGAAAAGGACACAGGTTGGTCAACTGCCGGAATTTCCCTCAAGAAACGAGCGTAACGTCCAGGTTCACCGGTTCATTTTGGTGGCACGCACCTTGGACATAAATTGCCGGAGCACATACGGCCAAGTTCCAGCGGGCAGAATGCTCTTACCCGTAGCGCCACCTTTCCACCTGTCCTGTTGAGGCGCACAGCACGGGTCACATGTTTAGTGGCTTCAAAAAAATACTAATACTACTCACTTGAAAGAAAGTAAGTAGGATAGTTGTGTTGCTCTCCATGGAATTACCTTTTTTTTCGAAAGTTTTTCATTCAAGTTAAATTTTCTTTGATTTTGTTATATTTGCTTGGATTTTTCTCAGTATGCTTAACTTTTCTGCATGAAACCTCAAGTGTTCTTGCTGAAAGTACAACATGCCCAGCCAACGAATCTAAATGTAAATTTAACTTAATAAATAAACAAAATGCAATTTTGTATTAATACTTTTTTTTTTTTGACTTCAAAACTCCTAATTGGTTAACCGCGGCTGTATACATATGTTCATGTCTGACGGCCATGTTTGTTTGCCTGGACTTCGTCTCGTTTGCGTTTTCATTTTTTCATCTCCTATATAGCATATTTCTTTGCGCTCAATTTCCTGTATTTTGTTGCCGTCGTAGCCATTTCCTGTTATTGCATTTTTAAGCAGGACTTTTTGATGGAGCTTGTGGAGCAGGGGAGGGGGGAGCAGCCTGATGCCGGTGCAAATAAGTGCACAAGTTTTTTGAAATATTAGCAACTATTAAAATGCAATTAATTTTGAGTGAAAAATTCCCAAAATACTCGACCTAAGAGGCTTTTTGTGTAGTCTTCAGTGGCTCGAGTGGACTAGCTCGCATGCTCTTCATAATGGCAAGGAGTCCATGCGTCATTAGGCATGAATGTTTTCAAGTCCTGCTCTTTCTTTATTTGTTCTTGGAATATTTTCGAATTTTTCCCAGAGCATGGGTAATTGGTCGGGCAGACTTGTTGGGCGACACGACACCAGAGCGTGAAATTGTAAATAATTCAGTCTCCTCTACTAGCAAATAAATAAAGCACAGACATGTTATCCACAATCTTTCTCAAAAGGGTCAATCGTTGTTGGTTTCCTAAGGATATTAGTTATGTTTAATTATTAGTTTGTATAATTCAAACCACATGGACTCAAGCAGGAAAACCAAATGAAAACTATTTGAAAACTAATATATTTTTAAAATTAAATATATAGTTCACTTACTTGTTCATGAACAAGGGCTGCCCATTGGTCCAGTCCTCGGAGAAGATGTGCAGCGACATTGGCCGCGGGCCACTTTGGGCCGGGCACACCACCCTCATGGGTCGCAGGGGTCGTCCGGAGTATATCATCAGGCGGTTCTTGGTGTGGCACCGCATGGCATCCTCGGAGGTGGGATCCACGGGCAGATAGGCGCCCCAGGTCTGGACGAAGAGCGACCTCTCGGCCGATTGGGCTTCGATGTACCAGGCCAGGCCTTCGCAGCTCGCATCCTGAGTCTTTAGAGGATACTTGAGTTCGTCCTCTCCGCCGGCTCCTTTGAGTTTCAACTGCTTCCTGCAGTCCGGTTGCCTCTTGAATTCGTAGGAAGCCGAGAAGAAGACATCCGCAAAGTCCTCCGATATATTTAATCTCGTGACCGTGAAGGACAGCTCCATAATCCTCGAATGCGAAACGAAAGTGAGCGGTGCATTGCTGTACAGGGCACTGGAGTTATCGCAGAAGCAGCCCAGTTGGATTTTCACGTCCCTAAATGGAACATCGAACAGTCGCAGCTCCGTGATGCGGCCCTCCGGATCCAGTTGATTGCAGCGGGGTCTGCCTGTATGCAGATCCGAGTCGGTGGTGCAGGCTGTGCCTTCTCCGAAGGACACGTTATGCAGGACCAGTTTCACCCTCTCCGAAGGACCCGCTTCAAAGCGATACAAGCAGGTTATGTTCTTGGCTCCGCCTCGTCCGTACAGAAACACATTCCTGGGAACCTGGATGTTGCCCTTGCGCTTCTTGAAAATTCTTGAGCAGAGTGGCGGCACCGGATCTTCTCCCCGTCTCCCTGCCCACGTCTCGCCACCCTGCTCCGTGTCCACAAACTCGTAGTTCAGAGCGAACTGTGCGGGAAACAGGGCGGTGCCGGTATGCGTGTGGAACTCCAGTTTCTGTAAGGGGAAATGGTAATAAGAGAGTTGGAATACTGTGAAAAACTGTTGCCTTCAATGAGATTACAATAAAATGGTATTTTAAAACGAACTAAAATTTGCACCGGTAGCAACTTTCAATATTTTCAAAGCTCTGCTCAGTTTATAAAGTATTTACAAGCTTTTTAAATCGTTATATTGAATAATTATATGAGGAAAAATGCTGTGAAAATGATTTGTCCTACATTTTACGTAATATTCAACATCAATGAATATTTCGCTAAAGGCATCAACTGTGCCATGTTTAATTTATTTTTGGAAACTATTTAATATTGACAGTGCCAGCTAGTGCACATGTGTATTTAATTTAGGGGAGCTTATGAATATTTCGTAAAGTTCTTTATGACTGCACGGAGAGCGCGGAATTGCACAATGCGCGGCGGCTTCAATTTGGCATCACAATATTTGCAGTTCATATTTGTCAACGAGGAGCGACGTCAAAAAGGCTAAGCAAGCTTATTGCGGTTGTCTGTTTGTCCGTGCATGCCGTCAATGCCGCCCCCTTCCCCGCCCACGGCCACACCAACGCCCACTTACCGCCCCCCATTTGCCTTTGTGTTGCGTGCGTGTGTGTGTGAAAAGCGGGGGTTGGGGGTACTATGGCTTTGGCGAATTTGAATTTGGCGCCTGCCCCTGGGAAATTCGCTCTGCTCCTTCGTTATTTGTGCACGTCTGGCGATGCAGTCGAGTGTTTAATTTGATTAATTTTGTCAAGTTTAAAGCAAACACGAATCGCTCTGCACTCTGCCAAAAAATTCCCAGCTTCCGGCTGCCAGTTTGCAGCTCTTCAGTTCTCCAGCTGCGTTTTATTTATTTGTGATGGCCCTTGGGCGTGCCAAATTGGGCACTCGGCACTCGGCAGCCAAGGTGCAGTCACAAAGTCGTGTTCCCCCACTGCCTAATTTTTATTTTATTTTATTTTATTTTTTTAAGCACCGGCCAAAACAAGGAAAACAAACAGTGCCAGCTGACAAATTAGAAAAGTCCTTTGCACAGTGGTTGCCATTGTATGGGAAAGCGGTACTGGTCCCGTACTGGTCCCGTAGTAGGCCCGTACTGGTCCCGTACTGGTCCAGTACTGGTCCCATACTGGTCCCGTACTTGTCCCGTACTGGGAACCAGTTCTACTATGGGACCAGTCTCAACGAAAGATCGCAAACATAAACAAAAAACATCTGGAATTATATACTAAACACAACACAAATTTACGCAAAACACAGAACGTCGTACATATAATTTTTTTTTTAAATATACTAAACACCATTATCTATTATACAAATGGCTTCCATTGCAGAGAAATGCGATTTATAAGGTTTTTTATTGACTTTACGGACAGCTTTACTTGTAAGTTGCCCACGCTGCAACATTCGATTGATATCATGCTGTCTCTTTCGATGCCATTCTTGAAGCGGACAGTTAGAGCAAAACAAAAACATGAATAAATTTGAATAACTACACCAATTATGAGAAAGTAATGATACATTTATAGACAAAATTTGGACTTTGATTTTCTTATTTTTGGCATATGGGGAAAACCACTGTGCTTTGGTTAAGTTCTAATTTGCCCGACTTGGTTGTGATGCCAAACGCAGCCGGAAGGTAGGCTACGGTTTTTATTGGTCTGCCGGCGGCGAAGCTAAAGTGTTGCCTACTTTTAGGCTGCTGCAACTATCCAATTACAACCGGATGTGAGTTAAGTGAGATGACTTCGAGCAGAAAAAAACTCATTTTTGCTGTATCTTTAGACATATTTCTAAACATATTAAATAATGGTATATTAATGCTAAGGTTGAACTTATTTTCCAATTTAGCTGAATAAATGATCAAGATGCCTGTTTGCAAAGATAACATTGATTACTGCCAATTTAAACCAAAACTTTTATTACAATCCATTTTTTTTGGCTTTTACTTAATTAGGTGGTTTTAGCTTTACTTACCAAATCCCTGCCTGTGCTCACGTAGCTCTCCAGCGGACTGCAGGGTCTCTGTTTGTTGCCCCCCATCACGGCACTACTTCCGCTCACCCCACTTCCAATGGCAGTGTGATCGCACAGCTTCGGAGTCTCGTAGTCGTAGATCTCCAGCATGAGGCGTCGCTTGCCCTTGGTGCTCATCAAGGCCACCGCACTATTGCGATCCGAGCTGACGACCGCCGCTGCCGAGACTTCCTTGGAGGACTTTCCGCTCGAAATGTAGTTGAGGCTTTCCTTGACCCCGGATATGGGCTTGCCGGAGCCAGCGGATCCAGCTGATCCTCCGCCAGGACCTCCACCCTGGTAGCCGCTGTACTTGTTCTCCTGGTTGAACACGCTCGACTGCGTGGGGCCGTAGATGTAGGTGTCCACCGGATTCCAGGCATTGTCGATGTTCACCCGCAGATTCCGATTCAACTTCGGATTACTGGCACTGTAGTAGTAGCTGCCGTAGTTGCTCTGGTTTAGTAGGGTCGGCTTGCCCCCGTCCGCCGAGGAGGCAACGGGGGGTGGTGGGGGCGGTTGCCCGGTGGTTGAACTTGTCGATTTCATGGGCACATATGTGCCATAGCTGTCCCACATCCTCAGGCGCGTTATCCAAGGTGGCAGATCGCTCTGCAGGAAGACAATTGGAGAGCGAAAAGAAAGCGAACACATGTTATTGTTTAATTCTTTTGTTGACATTATTTTAAGGTGCACTGAGAGAAACTAGCCAGGAGAGTTTCATGTCTTAGAAAAAACTATACCAACATCTTCTCCTCATAATTAATATCCTCGGGAATAAATAATTAGATTTTTATATTTATATAATTCAAGCTGCTTACACTAATGAACAATATACCTAAATAGCATTTGTTTCTTTTGTAATGGTTTCTTATGATTTGAAATTTTTACCACTACAAATTTCGATTTTCCTTATTGAATGTTACGAATATTTTTCCTGAGTATTTGAGTGTGAGTCGTGCGACTCATTCCACGCGTTTTTCACGCTTTCCCTTTGGCTCTCTGTTGTTTTTCCTTGTTAGCTTGCCCGCTCGCCCTCCGTTTGTCACATGTCATATTCAAACAGTTGCAAGTGTGAGTTATTTGTCGTTTGTCACTGTCCCCAGTAGAAAGGCTCCACACTCGTCGGCTTTGTAGTTGTAGTCGCAGTCTTTGCATTCCTCACAGTCTCCTTGTTGTTGTTTGCAGGCATTAAATATTTTTCCTAGACGCCTCCTGGCTGACAATGTTTATGTTTTCTTCCCCCCGCCCCACATTCCGCTCCATTCCGCCTAGGCCCTGATTATTGTTGACTGTGTTAATAATGAAAAAGACAGTTGCAAACAGCTGTGGCTTGGCTGAAGAAACTGAACTGAAGTTACAGACTCCGGACCCAGACGAAGTGTCGGCCCAGAAACTAACTGACAGCCGTTTAAGTCCGCTGCCTCTGTTCATTTTATTAACTTGATTTGCTTTTTGTGTGTGGAACATTTGTGCATTAAATTCTGTAAAGTTAATCCATGGAATTAAAGTCTAAGAAGTGCAAACAAATAAAACAAACTACTGAGTCTTAAGAACAATTTTAAATCTATCTTAAAGTACGCTGCACATTTTATAGTATGAATTCACTTAACTTCTTTTAATTAGTACATTGCATTGCCTAATAACCCATTTAGAGCCAAGGTCCCTTATATTTGGCAAATTAATTATTTTCAGTCACAAATATTTGGAAAATGTTACCCATAAGAATTCCTCGAATGCTACGACTGCCAACATTTTCTCTGCTTTCGAATTCATAAAATTCCGGAGACAAACCACATCAATAAAACACACTACACTTGCTGCACCTTGATTGCTTTCGTATTTTAATCAAAGCATTTTCCAGAGATGAAGGGGCTGTGGAAACTCCTCATCTGTCGTCTTATCAGATAAATTGCCAGCCGCTTTTCATACGCTCAAGGTCGTTCTCTGTCTAGACACATATCACGTGAAACTGGGGGCTCCTAATTTATTTTTGGTAGACACACTCAGCGAGCGCTTGTGCAACTGTGCTGCCAATTAATTTGGCCAAAACCATTGGAAAAGCGGAAGGAGAGCAGATAAATGGTGACTGAACTCTCTGCCAACACCCATACAATTGTCTTTTCCGTTTTTGGGCCACGCCCCCCCGCAGGATGCTCCTCTGTCCGTGTCAATTGCAGTTGCCTCACCTACACTTTAAATTGCGAAAAATGAAAAGCTGCCAGCAGCACACAAATAAACAAAAAACGAGAAGGAAAATATATCGAGGGGGCAGTCAGCGAAATAAAGCAAAACAACTTTGCAGTAACACCTAGCACACCCACACCGCCCAACGTACACTGGGAAAAATTGGTAGATAGCACATGAAAAAGTCGAGCTAGTAATAAACTGAAAATTATCTTTATCTACATTCATATTATTATTAAGCACATTATTATGGTGAAATATTAAATATTAAATTATGTTAAATTTTTTGGATCTAAGAACTCCTAAGTTATAAATTTAGTTCATTTAATTTCCTTGATTTTTGTAATTCAAAATCATTAGTTTCGAATATCATATCATACCATCATTTATGTCAAGGAAAAAGGAGTATACTTTAAGGTTAGCTTATATTTCTTAATCTGGATAATAAAGTGATTGCTTTCGCAGGTTTCTGGTTCTGTCAAAGTAAGTACTGTAATTTTTTCTCAGTGCATTCATCTCGCCCCTCTTAAGCGGCTACAAACGGGAGTACAATAAAAAGTGACAGGACAGAAATATGTGTAAAATAAAACACAGAACGGGCGACTCCAGTGGGCGGTGGTGGGCGGTAGTGGGAGTACTGGAATGGAATCGGCAAAAACAGTTCATGAATTTTGTAACAGCGAGGCAAAGTGACACAAACAAAAACAGCAGGTACTGCGAACTGAAGTCATTCGAACGTGGGCGATACCATTTTTAGGGGCCGGGGGAGGGTAGAGCGGGGATAACGACAAGCTCACAAACAAGTGAATGTGAATTTTCTAAAATAAAAAAGAAACAAATGGAAAAAACAAGCACCGCCACCAGCACACAAGAGAAACCGAGGCAAAACAAACTTTTTAAATTAAGAACCAAAGTTAAAACTCGCCGACGAAATAAAAATACAATGGCAGTGGGACTCGGAATGGGAATGATTGGAGTGGTTGTGGGGCAATGCTGGAAATACTTGTAATGCGACGACATTTATGAGACCGCGCAAAGCGTTGACATGTCCCCCATATCATTCCATTTCACCTTCTATTATTTCCATTCTGTGATCTTTGGCCCCACCGAACACGCGGAAAATGTTGGGAGTTCGGAGCACTCAGACAAGCAGCTTTGAAAGTTGACAGCGGATTCCGCTTAGAGATTTTGGCCTTTAAAGTTAAGTTCGTCTGCCTTTGCAAGGGCAATTCAAAAAGTTTTGAGCAGCTTGTGAACTCTACTTAATTTCAACTCGAATGATCAGATTAAACATAGGATTTTGAAAACAGAAACTACTTATATACTGAAAGATACAAAAATATTTAAGGTAAAATATAAGTATGCTTGCAACTACTATGCGAACTCTTTGTGCTCTGTCATGATTACTTTGAGTTATCAAAGGCAAGTTCCATATAAATTATTAAGAGATATTAGGTATGATAACCATGTTTTGTATCCTTTTGCTCTGACTTCACTGCTCTGCGCTACCTTGAGCCTGAATCACCGCACTTTAATATAAATCAGGTCTGCTTGTCGCGGACTCTCCAACCTGCAACTCGAATGCACTTTCGCGTGGCCTAGCCCAAATGACCATTCAGTTATCTGGGGACAGGGGGCGCCATTTCATCCTTTGAGGGACCCGCTGACCCGACATTAAGCGCTGTTCGTCCTGGCGAACTCAACATTCTACCTTGACACAATTCACGGACCGTTAGGCAGGCGACAACGAACATTTAAAATGCACACACACACACACACACCGATGTGATGAGAGCACTAAGAAAAATTCCCACTAAGTTGCATGTATTTTGAATACTAGAATTTAGATGTGTTTTATAGTTTGATTCCATAGCACAACTATAGTGAAGTGCACTTATAACCTTTGTGTTTACTTGACGTTAATGCCCTGGAACTTTTTTTATTCGTACCAATTTGTTTGCTCTGCAGCAGAGAAAGAGACAGCGCGACGAGCGTAGAAAGAGATGACAGGACATTATTATGGACGCTTGTTTTTGTTGGCTGTGCCGCATTTTGACGCAGTTGCCTTTGCTGGCGGGCGGACTTCAGACTTAAAAATGTCTCGTTAGGAGTTGCGTAAGCTTTCACTTAATTATACATTTTATACGGCGCATTTCTATGGCTGCATTTTTAATTGGCCAGCAGAGACAAAGTGTCGACCGACTGGCACTAATAGCAAGACATGTAGGGGGCTCTGGAGCTATAGGTGGGGCCAAAGGGAGCCCAAGACAATGGCGAATGGAGGAGACGCCGCTGGCGTAGACGCAGTGCATTTAAGAGACAATGCGAGCGGCAACCACCCACTTTCGCCCACATCCACCCACCTTTCCCCGAGCTCTATACGCCTGCATCCCTCCCCCGGGCACAAATTTTATGCATTTATGTAAACGGTTAACTATAACGGCAGCAGAATCCTCACACTGAACAAAATAATGGTTGACATTAAGGATTAATTCGATGCATTCACAATGACTTTGTTAATGAACGTATATCTTAAATGCAAATGGTATAAATCTCATTTTCTAATTGACTTGAACTATCAAGGCTTTGGTCAAAGCTTATGCTAAAAGCGATATAATTTAATATTATTTTTTTGAGAATATTTTATTACAGCTTTCTATGAGGATGTTTCCAAATTAATATATCTAATTAAGTACGAACATAAATGTATAGTTGTTGAGCACATCCTATAACAGGAATCGAAACCCCGATAGATTGACTGACTTAATCACTCAAAGATATCTCCTTGCTGCACATGAACTTACTCAACTAAAAACGCATTTTCTCTCAGTGCATCCCCATCCCCGTCCCGCGACATCCGTTCGGTTAAACGCTTTATGGCGCAAACACAGACGCTCAGCAAAACTCGACTCAACTCACCCGTCCCAGCGTATTGTTGTCGTGTATCGCCTGCTGCAGGATCTGCAGATTGTAGCTGGTGAACGATAACCAAATCAGGTCACCAGGATATCCGTGAAAGTGGTACGTGCATGTCGTATTCGGCGGAAGCGTGTGACGCGGACTCACAATGCGTCCCATGCGGCCGCGCCGCGAGAATAGCACATCATCTGGAAAGGGGGCAAAAAAATCAGGCGAGTGAGTGGAGGAGATTATAGTATTCATGCTGGCGTGCATATAACATATAGCATATATAGGATATAGATACAGATATTTATGTACACCGACGAGCTCGGAGCCTCGTCCTTGCCGACTTTTTAATATGTCCTAAGAACGCTGTATGACAAGCGGCTTACGCGTGATTTAGGTTAATTTACAATGTGAGCCTGGCGGGGGGATTTTCCCTTTGTTTTTACGCACTCTCTGTATGCGAATAGTGATTACGAAATTGGGCGGACTGTATAGTAAAAGAATTATTTTAGAAATAATTAAAATAAATTATGTGTGAACACATTGTAACTAATTTAGCAACAATTTGCCTGGTCCTGCTTTTTAGATAATTAAAGTCCTCTGCGATGCATTCCATTGTTGATGCTCCCTTCATGTCTAATCTCTTGTTTTTAATTTCTGGACATACCCTTTCATTAATCACAGACAACTTTGCCCAGCATTTGCGCCGAATACAATGTTAAAGCTCCGGCAGTTGCCTAATGCCGCAATTCCGGCTCTCGGCTTTAATTAAAGTGGGCAAAAAGGAAGCGGCAACAAAGGAGCCGTGGAACAAACCAGGCTAACAACGCGCAGAGCAAACCAAAACCCAGAGCTACACAGCTTCGGCCTGGGACAACTTTGGCAACTTTTGATTCAAGTGACAAATTAAAAAAGGCAGCGCGAGCAAAACAACGCCGCAAAAAGTGGAGGAGCCAGGCAAGAGCAACATCTACTCGGCGTTTCAATTGGCAAAAGTCGCCACGTTTCGTAGCAATGCGCCAGCAGGAAAAGCTGGAAAATGCGGAAAAATGGGGGGAGTGGGATGGGTGGAATGGGAAAAGCGTGGCTGGCTGAAGTGCCAGTCGATATAAAGGAAACAATCGTCAACGGTATCGATGATAACAGCTGCGTCGATTCTAGCCGCTGCGACAGCTTTTCCAACTTGCCGGCGAAAGAGGCCAGGAGACTTTTGATGTGTGCCGTGTCGCATCGAGTGGCAGGCTGGAGGGAGAAGTAGCTGCAGCTGCCACAAGGCAAAAGTTGCCGGCCCACTGAGCCAGCTTCTCTTCTCCTCTTCATTTTTTATTTTTGGCTGGGGAAAAGTTGAGGAATAAAGCCAGTTGCAGGATTGTTCCTCACACTTGAATACACTTCGAGAATCATGGCTAAAAAAAGCTGTTTCTAAGCCTGAAGTGGGTTGTTCCTCTTGAATATGATAGTTAAGCGGTTAATTGAGACACAGAACCAAGCATTTATTACATAGACTTTATATTTATATATCATTATGATACGCATTTAGCCCAGTCAATATAAACAACTCAAAGAAGTAGCTAATTTCTTTCAGTGCACTGTATGGGAGAGTCCTAGCTAAGTAATACGTTTTTATGAGATTTTTATTGTCACATTTCGCTGGCTGTGGCATATAAAAGTAAAGTGGCCTTTAAACATGAGCTGCGCCTCCAGAGCAGCAAATGCTGGATGGGAGTTTCAAAAAAGTGTTGCCTATATTCGGGCGTCGCGTATGAAAGGTGGGCCATATTAAATACGTACATTGTTTTTGAAACCGCAAATCCATTGTTCATTCCATTTCTGTCATTTGAAATATACAAATCAAATTTAACTCGCATTTCGAATGCAGGCGACTGTATGGTTTTTAAGGCCCTTCCGTGCGCAGAGTGGATCAAACGAAGTGAACATTCATAAAATTTGCAGTCGAAACTGTCAACAGAAATCCCAATAACATTTTTCAACTCGCTGGGGAATTGTGATTTCACATAGCAACTAAAATGCGCAAAATAATCGACAACTCGCCACATGAAAGTTACATACACATATGCAGGGATACAAGTGTTTGCGACTAGCAAATGCATATGGCACGTGAAATGTAATCATTGGCCATTCCGGCCCTGGCATGTGAATTAGTTAACAGATGGCCAGGAGCACTCAGCACTAGAGATGGCAATAAAGCCTGAATTAGCCATGAAAAATATTTGTACTTATAATACGCTGCAAGTACCATAAACGAATGCAATTAAATTGGTGTGTATCAAAGCTTCTCTAATAATTTATGAATGTTCTATACACAATTGTTGTTGAAAAAGAAGTTATTCCTTTATATTTTAATAAAGTTGTTTTGTTGGATTTATGGATGTTCTATACAGAGTTATTCGTTAAAAGGAAGGCAATTCTTCAATTCCTCACGCACTTGAATAAAGCTTGTTGGCTTTATGGATTTATGTTCTATACAGAATGGTTCTTTGTTCCTTAGATGTTTTATTTAAGTTTCTCTTAGAACATAGAATAGTATCTAATGGCATCCTGAATGAAAAAAAAAGAACAGTCTCACGCGCACACCTCTAACTTCCGGTGGAACTCATCTGGTTTCAGTTGCACGAGTCGACTGTAATAAATTTCGCTTCGACACATTTGCGCTGACTGCGTGGGCTTACAACAATAAGAGTTGCCATAGCCATCGAGACCCGCCAGATATATGGCCACTATATGGTCTCGCACACACGTACGGAATAATTCAAGGCAGGACTGTGTGGGTGCGTAATAGTAGCAATAATAATAATATGCTTATCAGCTGGCCATAAAGTGCGACTATCGAGAGGCAACACTGCGCAGACAGGTGTGTTTGTGAGCCTGGGAACCCTGGACGCATACCCACACCTGGAATAGGAAAACCGCAAGCGCTGGCAATAAAATGGTTATTTCTGCGATTTATTATTAGAGTGCATTTGGGCCGCCGGCGGTGGGGAAATGTTGGTGGCACGGCCACGTTGGCTTTGTATTTTTTGCCTTGGCCAGCAACCGCAAAATGTAGTCGCAACACATTTGGGGCATTAAATTATGGGGTGTTACCTTTATTGATTGCGGGCGGAGAGGCAGGACTTGGTCCTGGAATCCAACTATTGCTGATTGAGTAGCATTTCCATTTCCATTCAGGGTCCTTTTTCCCGCTGATTGTTTACTGGATTGGATTGCCGCCGCGGTTGCTGTTTTTCGATTTCGCATTTCGGGCCCCGACGAGTGCGCAAATTAAATAGAACTCGCCCCGCGGGCTGTGTTATGTATATAGTTAGTGTGGTATATCTGCCCATGGCGAACTGGCCAAGTGGAGCTGTTTATTTTCGTTTTATGCTGCATTACATTCAACACATTCAAACAATTAGCCAGACCGAAACCAAACCCCAATCGAGACTATTCCAAACCGGACCGGACCATTTAAAATGCAAGTGGGCTCCACTGCGAATACTGTATATATCACTTAATGGATTGTCACGCATATTTGATGGCGCTGAATTGGTTTTTGTTGAATTGCCGGTGGTAAATCGCCATAAGCCTAATGGTCATTCAACATTAAATTGATAACTGCGCCAGACGATCCCTTTTTTCCCTGCAAGTTTTTGCAAATTTCCCGCATTCTAGGCATATATATGTTTTTGTTTAATTTAAATGTAGGGATGTACATGCCTGTTTTGAATGAGTTGGTTCTGATTTTAAAGGGGATATTAATTGGCTCAGCTACTTTTTATAAAACGCGTATATAAAGGATACTTGTACTAATTTCAATTGAAATTTACTCGCTTCCTTTTAACCATCGGAGCCCAAGTTTCCTACCAATTTGATATTTTGTTTATTGGCTACCGAAACCGAAACCAAAAATAAACATTTTAAGTTTAGCCATGGCCAAAACGAGTGCAACAAGAATAACAAACCCCAAGCCGAAAAGCGAAATATGATTGGTCGGGCGCGCAAAGCAAATTAAACGTAATAAATAATAAATGTGTGGCAAACAAAAACATTCGCTTTTAGCCCCGCTTTCCCATTTGGCCACCACATTCGCTGATTATATATACGTATGCGTATGCATCACATCGACCAAGTTAATTATGTTTTTGTGCACTGCCAAACCGAAATTTACGAAATTTCCAGCCGGGGGCAGAAAGTAGCTTAATAAATATATGCAGGGGCATGCCCCATGTCCCCAATGGGAGTTTCCGTATTCTGGTTGTTTGCCCTAATAATTAATTTCCATGGAAAATTAAGTTGCCAAAGCTTTCAGCCAATTAATGTTTGGTTGCACCAAAGCCGAAGGTTCCAGAGGGCCAGATGGAACGCGTTATAGCCCTTTGAAGAAATTTGGCTATTTTCGGGCAAGCAAGCTGGAATATTTTCCATATTTGCCTAAAACTCAAATCCCACAAAAAATGGCACACAGTTAATAGAGAGCTGCTAGAATTTTGCCATCCATTGACAAATTCAAAATTAAATATTGATATTACATAAAAGCGCATACACACATGCGAACGCACACACACTCTCCCACACATTGGAATGCAAATAAAATGTTGCCGTTATGTGCAAATATGCTAATTTGTTGTTTGCCAATCATCTGCCCCACCACGCCCCCGGCTCCAACCAGCCCCTCTTGGCCAACTCGGTTGTTGTTTTCAATAGCTTCCTCTTCCCATCCGCTGATTGCAAACAAAATTGCAACTCAATAAGCAAACTAAACAGCAAATATTCGCCGGCTTCTCCGACATCGCAAACCCATTTGCTTCGATTTTCCCATTGGGGAGCATTGAGGAAAACCGGGAAAATCCAGCTGATATCAATGTATTGCACAAATAAGTTTTAATTGTTTGCTATTTAGTATTTATTCCTATTTTCCCTAAGTTTTATATGCTTATTTATATATTAAAATTTTAAAGATATAAAAATTGTGGATACTTTCCTTACTTTCAAGTATTAAATAACTTTAAAATCTATTAAAAATGTTTATGCTATGTTTCTTTGATATAAATGTAATAACTTACTAATGATTTAAACCAAATTGCTAGAATAAACCAACTTCTGGAATTTAATTATGTGCCTTCCTTTACGCATATGCTGTTTAATTGATGTTGTTAATTAGCGTACTAAACACAATTTGATCAGCTAATTTTGTGGGTATTTTTCGTGGCTCTTTCGTCCTTTCAATTTTGCAAAACACCTTTAATTTTACATGTTACATTCTAACCAACCTTTCCCCGCCAACACATTAAATAAAAGTTCCTTTGTCTTTGCCGCCGTTCCACGCTTCATTGTTTGCTTTCCCTTTCTTTGTTTTCGTCTGTTGACTTTATGAAATTAAAAAGGAAAATTCCGACAAACGTTCCGGGAGACGAGGGAAAAGTAGCAGGAAAATTGAAAGGTTTTGCTTAAAGTTTGCTGAAAAACTTTGCGAAACTTTAGGTGTAACAACAGCTGAGGGCGGCGCTGAAAAAATGGCTGAAGCTGGCAGGGGAAATGAGTTGGTGTTAGAAGAAACTTAAGTTCAGCGGGGCGAGTTGGCAATTCCCCCAACTATGTCATCAACAATAATCCGTAAATCAATGAACAGAAAAACGTCAAAACAACTTTTCCGGAATTAGCAAGGGAATCCCGTCGAAACTCTGGCTGTCACATAAGGTTAAAATGCGAATGTTGAAAGCTTTTTAATCTCAGCCTTTTTTTTTCCAGCCATTAAAAATTGTAACTTATTCTTTATTAAAACTCGAGTGTATTTCCTATCCTATATTTCGCTGATTATTTCATAAAATGTTTACAAGCGTTTCCATAGGCTAAAGGCCAAAACATAAATCGAATGTGTTCCTTGGTTCGTTGGGCAATAAATTTTCGGCATCTGTGATTCCCGTTTTCCATCGCAGCCTGTGTATTCCTGCTGCTTAGTTGGCATAAATGATTTGAGCAAATCTTACAGCAATTCCATGCAGGATAATTTATTACCCAATTTTGATTGGCGACATTAGATGTGAGAACAAGTTGCCATGGCAATGGGCATATTAAATATTCGCAGGATGAAGTTTTTCCGCTTTTGTGGGCGCTCAATGCATACGGGATGATGTTCGGCTGGAGTTGATTAGCACTAATTAGGGAATCCGGACGGGATTGAGCATTGGTATTGATTGGGTCAGATAACGCTTGGCTGGCTTGGCTGGCGGATAAATCCTTTTAGGAAATAATTGGATCGACAATTGGCAGCTATGACAATGGCTATGAAAATACCCAAGAACTTTTGGCAAGCGCTGTTGTGCGATTGATTTAAACGTGCTTTAAACGATTGCAGGGCTGTCAGCGGAAAATGCAAGCAAACAAATTGTAATTAAAATCGACACACACCACAGAGCCAGAGGGTTTTCTTCACTGGCTGGGCGAAAAGTTGCGAATTTAATTAAAGTTAATTGAAAAAGTTATGGCCAAATCAAACCAAATTAAATATGCAACAGATTCAGTTACGTAATCAACGCAATAAGTGAAACCCGAGCCGGACTTCTGCACACAAAGCATCTGCATCTGCATTTGCATCTGCAGTTTATTAATCATACGCCGCGTGGTCCCAGCGCATTATTTGCGTTGAATATTCTACGAGAATTCTATTGAAAACCGCACACTGATGATTATGTATAACATTGCAATGACCTTTGTTGTTCATAATAAATTGTCCTTGTTTCGCCCGTTCTCTGGCTAAAATTTCAAATATTCAAATACAAATGCATATTGAATTTTAGCCTCCCCATGCTTAATGATGTTGTTCTTGTTTGTGTTTTGCGAAAAGAGGGGTTTTTGCGGAGTGGGGCCGCAAATAAAACCGCACACAGCGAACAGATGAAAGCAAAATGAAACGATAAATATTTGGTTTTCGTTAAAACTTTAATTAAAATCATGTTGCACCCCCTAATAATTTATTTGTATCGCACAAAGCTGCCGCCCCTCCCACGCAAGCGGGGCGTGGCCACGGGGGTGTGTGCGTGTGTCGATAACAAAACAATTATACCGCCTTGTTGGCCCGAATTGTTGGCCAACTCCTTCTAACTCCCCCCCACTTCACCCACGCATTCAGACCGCGTGGTTCCTTGGCTGTTATAAATAAATGTTTCATACGCCGAGTTTTACTAATTGAACATGCCGCAAACTGTTGCCAGTATTTAAGGCATTTTTCGATTTCGGTCACAGCTCGCTTTAACGGAATGCTGTTTGCTATTTCTAATTAGAATCTTTTGTATTTCACTTGTTTATTTGAAATTAGTGATTTAATTATTTTTTTAGTCTTTTTATACGAATTTTAATTTAACTTAAATTCTGTGCCTCGCCTTTTTAATTAAGATAATAAAAATAATAGCGATTATTCCGTGGTGGCTCTTTGGTGCTTACAGCTTCAGTTATCCCTTTTCAAAACATACAGCCACAATTTTCCGTCTGAATTATAACTATGATGGATATAGCAACGAAATCGCCGCTAAAAATCCTCCCACCCACCTAGAATGTTTGGCCTAATGATAGGAGGCACATCTGCTGGATTTCCCAGTCAACGCATTAAGCCAAGTCGAAGTGAAAAAGCCAAGGGAATGGGAAATGTGGATGAACGGCATTTCCCAAAGTTAAACGGTCAAAAATTAAGCCAAACCGAAACAACAGACAAATACATACCTATATATAGATGTACATATATATTATATAAGCTGGCAAGTTAATGAGCACAAGAACAACAAGGCGTGAGGAAGCTGTTATGTAAGGAATAAGGAGGAAAGTAAACTAGGACCGAGTTGATTTGCCCTATACTTTTCCCTGCCAAAATTGCCTGCTCAACCAAAAAACTAATTTTAAATGAGGGCTGCCTCAATTTTCTTCCCTTTTTTGCGAGATAAAAAAGCGGTGGAGAAAATAATAAAAGCCCGACGCGCTTTCGGCTTGGCCAGCAAAATAAAATCTACTCAAAAGTTATTAAGTGCAAATTAATGAACATTAGCGGCTGCCATGGCGTTGCCTACTTTTGGCCACCGCTGCGGCTGCTGCACTAAATTGATGGAGCGTTCCTGGTTCTGGAGATCCTTTCCAGTTTCCAGTTCCCTGGCACCCAAGAGGCTCAGAAGGGCAGTCTGAAATTTCATTTAATAATTTTTCAATTAAATGCAGCTGACTGCTGACCAGGGAGCATGAAATTCCAGAGAAGCCAAGTCAAGGGGAAATATTAGGTGAAAGATGCAGGCGGAGATGGGTGTTAAAGTGAGTGGGAAGTCGTGTGAAAACAAGTTTAGAATAGACAACTCCTTCGGTTAGTGGCGAATGTTAATTAATGTGGCCACAAGGAATGGGGGTACTTCAGCTTTTTTTTACATAATTAAAGAGTTCATTTTTAGCTTCAATGTAGTTCTAGTCTTATTTACCAGCCTTTGGATTTTATACACCAAGAAAAGAAGTTTGCAATATTTGTATTCTGCTATGGAGAGCATAAATAAATTCACCAAGCTTGAAATTATCTATACTTCCCCTTTCCCAATTACCCAAGGAACCGCATCACATGCATCTAATTTTCCCACTCCGCGACTGAAATCCATCCCGAACATTATCGCTGCCCAAGCAATTACTCATACTTTTCTTCTTGGCCGCCGCATCAAGTCAAGCCTGAAAAGCCATTTGGCCAGCTTAAGACTCCGGTTTCCGTGGGGTATTCGTCTGGCCATGAATTTAATTAAAATCTCATTTAGTCTGTTTAGATTAGAGCCAAAGGCTAATAGAGGCTGCATAGTTGCGGCCACGCCTATTAAAATGTGACACCTCGCCGAACGGCTCTGTTTACACCACGACGCAAAAATACGGCAAGGAATTGGCTTTCAACATCTGATTGTTTTTATGGCAATTAAGCAGCCAGCGAAGTGCTCCGTCCAGAAACATTCATCAGCAGGCAATATAAATAATAATTCCCCGGTAAAAAAAGAACGAAGAAAAGGAAGCACTCTTGCATTTATAAGGAAGAAATAACTCGTAAAAGTTGCGCAAGAAGTGCGAATTGTGAGCAGTGGAAATGGGTAATGCAAAATGCTGACCCAGTTGATAGTGTCCCTCCTTTCGGGAAAGTTTGCCGCACCTGCACCTGCAGCTGAGCCCCACATTAATTGCCATTAATTACGGTTATTCATATTCATTTGCGGATACCCCCTCTCACCTGGATTCGAGGCATTTATGTGGAACTCGCACAGGTTCTTGGTGCCCTGCGCGAAGTCAAATGAGTCGGAGTCGGTGAAGAGGATGTCCACGTCCAGTTCGAAGCCTCGGTTCGGGATGCCCTGTTGCAAGGGCGCAGAAAACGGGCTGGAGTGGAAGGCCACCAACATCTCAGGACCTCTGAAAGTGACAAAAGGCAGGTGACATTAAGTTAATACTCTGTTTAGTAAGTGTTGAGAGTCTAATAACAATCATTAAATAATCATCGAATATTTATTTATGTTTGTATGTTTCTGATCAATGCAAATAGAACTTAGCTACACTTTCCTTGGTTGTCCCATCACGTTCCATTTTATTATTAAATTCAACTGGATATTGGCTTATTTGTTTGTTTAAAATCCTACGATACTTGGACGTGAGTGGTGAGCAGCTGGGCCACAAAAAGTTTCGCACAAAGAAATCTCAGAAGTTTTACCCCAATATCGCTCATACGCCCCGTGGTATTTGGCGATGTTTGTCCATAACCAGGCCACTGGCACTCCAATTAGAGGCGTGAAAAAACTTCAGCGCACATAAATTTAATTTGCACAATTCGGCAAACAAGAAAAGTCGTAAACTTTTTGCCCACGAAAGAGGCAACAAACCCAAAACCAAAACAGCCAGCGAAATAGCACAAACAACAATCTCGGTGGGCGTTTTGCCAAAATGCCGACGAGCCGCGCCCTAAAGTATGACGCAGTGCTCCGCCGCTTTGTTTTGGGCTATTTAAAGTGTCCGCTCCGTCTGGTTGTTTGCATTTTTGCTGCCAAATTAACTTTTTTCGCCATTGTCTCGCTGGCGGGCGGTGGGCGGTGGGTGGTTTAGGCAAAGTTTAGGCAAATTTTTTGGCATAACAAAGTAACGAAGTCGAGTTGGGCCAAAAATTCCGGCGTTTGTCTTTTGATTTCGCTGGCCAAAAATTATGAAATGTCAGTCGCCAGTGGGTGTTGCACCAAAAGCTTATCCACCCCCTCATATTATTTGTCTCCATTTGCAGACGACGCGACGCCAGATTTTTTGGGAGCGAAAAGGCTGGAACAGCTGCCATGGCAGTGACATCGAGTGTTCATAAACTTCGAGTGGTCGCTACACTTGTAGATGCCGTTTTCACCGAAGTGTCTATCAAATTGAGAGTTCTAAGCGAAAATAATAGTCTTAGTACGACACTAAAAGTGGGTGATGACATGGTTATTTCCTTGTCTGCGTTAAATCAATTTCATTATCTAATAACTATTTTTTTGTGTAAGTTACTCAATCTTTATGCTTTTCAGAAAAAAAGAATACTATTTAATTGAGCTATACAATGAATTTGTTACGTAATTTATTAAATCTTTATGATCTGCAGAACACATTTAGTTTAAATTTCCATAAGTTCTCGTTTCCCCGCTATTGAAAAGTGATGTACGCAGGTCTGGGTTCCTCCTTCATCTTCTTTGCATGCCGCATTTATGACCGTATAAATAATGTTCAAAGTTTTCAATTTAAACATCAAATTGAATTTTTATTGCCCGGGCAAGAGGTGTGCACACACGGCGTATGCGTAATATGGCATGACATAAAATAAAACGGAAACACACACACACACAGCCACTAACTCACACACTTGCACCCATCCGAGCCAAGACTTTGAACACTTAAAAAGAAACGCTCACGCAGACGATGTCAAAAGCCATCAAACATGGCCAACAAAATGGCTTTTTAATACGTGTAAGTGTGGCCAAGTGTGGGCGGCAAAGCTCCTTATTATTTAAGCGAAACGTGTCCTCAGAAGGGGGTGCTCGGATTAGAGGGGGGCTTGGGGTCTGGATGCGGAGCAGCTGCAATGCTTTCTGTCAGTGCCAAGTGCAATAAACTGCAAATGAAAAGTAAATTAATTTTTAATAAAGCGACACAAATGTTTGGTCCCCACTCAGGCCGCTGGAATTCAGCTGGGGCATGTCCTGGTTGCTTGGGAATGTCCTTTTCGCCAGCGCTTGTGTGTGTTGGTGTACTCGGGGAAATGTCTGGATATTTTCCAAATTTACAATCCCCACTCAAGAGGAAAGGGTCTGGTAACGCCTTGTATATTTGGCCAAACTTAGCTTATTATTTGAAATACATGCTCAGCTTAATATTTAATCTTCATAATTTGAATTCTTTTTATGAATCTAACAAAAGAAACATCTTGGCGTAATAAGTCTGTCTTTGTTCTTTATCTTTACTCTATATATACCTGTACTTTCTCTACAAGTGTTGTAAAATAAAGGTGCTCAGGCTAATTTCAAATTTGTAAGTTGTTTCTAATTTCTGCAAGTGTAAATTTCAGTACGCGTACTTGCGTGACATTTGGTTACTTTATGGCCTGCGGCACACTTGTGGGTGTCGTAAAATCAACACGAATCCATAGCCAAGTTGCCTCCTTGAACTCGCCACTCCCGTGCGACCTCTGCTCCAAATCGCTGTCCCTTTGTCGGTTATCAATACGCGTTGAGTTCTCCGAAGCGTCAGAGTGTCCTGACCGCAAATGGCAGCTATGTCCTCCCCGAAAACGTCCTCCTCGAAATTCTATGGAATTGCGGTCACCATGGGTGCTCAGGGGGATTTTGAAAGCCCCGTGTTTGCAGGAGAGCTCAGTAGCAGGCGTGGATTTCGAGTTATTAAAGGAGCCGAGCATTAAAAGCTGTTTTTGATACCCAGCATTGCGTGTTTCAATCGAAAATCAAACTGTTAAATTGCTTTGCCTACGATGTACTAGTTTTCAATAGTTCTAAAACGATTCTGAGATACGAAAATGAACCCGATTTCAAAATCCGATAGCTTAAAATAATTTCTTTAGTGATACACTGATACTTTAAAGTTATTTAAGCGATTCCGTAATGCACCTCCAAGGCATAAAGCACTTAAAGTTAAACCTTTCCAGACGAAATCCCCATCCAAAAAATAGAATTAACCGAAAGCAAACATCCCGTTTTCTTTCACCGATTTTCATCAAGTCTAATCCGCAAAGTGCAACCACAAAAAGCAGGTTTAGCGGGGTGTGGCGCGAAGGGGAGGGGTGGAATATTTGCGCCATAAAAAATTAATATGCAATTTAAAAAGTTATCGCTTTGAGTTTTTCTTTTCTTGGCTAACAAAAATTAACATTTACTTAGAGGAAAATCAACAGCTGGTGCTGCTGCTGCAGCTGAGATGGAAATACAACTTTTCCAGCTTTTCCAACCCACTCCCCACCCACCCAAAAAAGGGAAATGCGAGAAAAAGAAAAAGAGACCAATAAAATACCAACGTCTCACGGCACCTTTAGCTTGTTGCAATTTTAAGTTGCGCTGGGAAATTAATAATTTTCATGTAGCTTCCTCCGCCCCAAGATACTCCCCACCCATCTCACTCATTTCCCATTTCCCTCGTCCTTGTGTGCATATGCGATTTTCGCATCAAGTCAGAGAACCATGTCTGAGGTGAGAAGCAAAGCGAGCGATGTTTGCAGGCGTAGAAGAAGGACTTTTCCCTGCGCCTGTGTGTGTGCATCAGTAATTCGTGTGCTCATGTCGCGTATGAAGCTGACGCAGTGCACGGAAAATTCGGAGAACTGTATAATAAAAATACAACTAAACACAAAGTACGGAAACTGTCATTCATATAATTTATTAGGTATTTTTTATTACTTGGCCTTTTCCTTATGGCCTATGTATCTATTTTTTTGATTTCGTTCGGATCAATGTGCACTGCAGTTCATGTAATTTTAAAGTACTGATGTGATCAACAATTGGGAAATAAAATCAAACATTTTCATCATTTCAATAGCGCACTAGAGAAAATTGTTTTCGGTGTCCTGCCAGACGAAGGATGTGGAAAATGAGTGCGGTGTGCCGGTGGAAGGAAAAGCGCGGCATGAGCTACGGCCCTGGCTTCTTAATGCCGTTTTTTCGTGGGGACCCACTTTTCCATCAAGTTCTGTGAGCGTCTTTTGCTTCGTTCGTTTTCTCCTTCATGTGCATATTACGCTCTATGCATATTTGATGCGCATTCCCCGATCCCGTCGCCCTCTTTTTGGCACCTGTGCGCGCTTATGCGATTTTCCCAAGGATACGGAAAGGATGTCAATAAATGCGAGAGTGCAACTCATTAAGAGATTAAGGGGCAAGGCGAAGATCTCATCATCGTTGGGCCGATTTTAAAAAGCGACACATTTTAAACTAGTTTTTAAAACATTATCATTTATAAGCATTGACATACTTAAGGTGCTTCAAATTAAAACAGTTGATATAGATATAGCTTCTGGAAACATGTTTAGGTATTTTGTTATTTTCGAAGTTATGAAGAATATATATGCCGGAGTGCAACCTTTAAATGCTTTTCCACTTTTGCAGTCCAAAATGAATACATTAATTTGAAAATCGATTGCTTGAGATCTCTCATGATATGTTTTTCCAGCTGCAAGAGCCAGAAGAAAGCAAAGCACAGTCCAGTTAGAAAAAATCCGAGTTTATGTGCATGTCTCAAGAGGTCACCAAGTGGGCAGAGGAGACCCAGACCCTGGAAAAGAGCAAACTTTTGGCCCTGACCAAAGACCGAAAGACAACAAAAACAAATGCTCAAGTGCAAGATAAATGGCCAGAGGCGCCGTCGGAGGGGGCTTAAGGTGGTTGTGGTGGGGGGTTTGGGGCAACTAGGCCACTTGAAGCCATGGAAATGCGTGGGCGTGGCTGAGAGCTGCATTCCAGCGTTTTGGGGATGTCCCGAAAGTGTTCTTAAGCACATCGAGAGCAGACTTCCAAGAATTTATGACAATCTAAACCCAATGAGTTCCTAGTTTAGTATTTGGGAGATAAATGTGCTACTTGTTTTATGGGGATTAAATTATTTTGGTGTCCCGGTGAGCTACAGAGAAAATTTTATAATAACAATTTTGAGTTTAATAAATTTATTTGTAAACTGTGTAAACGTATATATGAGTCCTTTTGTTAGCATTCTTTCTTATTTTTGGAACTGCTAGGATATTTTCTTCAGCCCATACTTGGTTACTTAAAGTACCCCAGCTAAACAGGTTTTATTTAAGTTAGTATTTTTGTAGGTAGGAAATCAAAATACAGACCGCAAAGCTTTCCACTAATGAGCGAACTAGTTCCACTAACTAATCCGAAACTACGCAGATTAGTAGCTGCATTTTAATTGCTTAAGCCAAACTCCAGGACAACTCCGCAGGTGTGTACGTGTGCGTTGGAGTTTGGAAACTTAAAACGCTTTTGAAAGGCTGGCGAGCCTTTAAGAATTTATGGTTGACGATCTAAATGCTGGCAACTGGGAAACTAATGAGCAAAATTTTGCCATTGCATAAATCACATGCATCAAAATGTTTTCAATAGATGGCACTAGCAAAGTTTCAACCGGCAGCATAAATCTATTTATTTCTATGTGTGCGCTGGGCTGTTTTCCACTTTCTGAGGCTGCATCTGAGGATGGGCGAGTGTATCTGTATCTCGAATTTCGCATCTCTTTTTCACTTTTCGCTCCGAGTGTGTCTGTCTGTCTGTCGGTCGATCTCGGAGTCTGTCCTTCGGTTACTGTCTGCCGAGCAACCCAATTTCCGGTTTTGCTTAAGCATTGCGCACAATTGCAAGGCACACACACGCTCGCCCGTTTTGTATCTGTGTGAGCGGCTTTGTATCTATGTGTAACTGAATAGGAACACATGCGCCCCAAGCCAAAACTGCAGTGCAGTGCACTAGGCTGCGGTTCCCAGCCCACACACACGCACACATGCACATCAGTGATGCGGAAAAGGGGATTCCCGTCTTACAGTGATCCGAAAATTACTCTTGGCCAGGGATACATATCAGGGCTTAGTAAATCTCTTTTATTATGTTCCTATGAATTAAGACAACTCTTTTTATTTATATTCAATGGAATTATGTGTTATAAGAATGTATCACATTTCACACATCCTTATAGTTTAGATAGCACTGTGAGGCATCACTGTGAACGATACTTACATCACAGCATAGTGGCACACACACACACGCTCATTAAAAATGCCTGTCTATCCTTTATTGTAAATGTATTATGAGTTTTGCTGTGCTTATATTTAACTTTTTCATAACAGGCAGAAGTGGCGTTAAATAAATGTCCTATGTCTGTCTGCCTACAGTTTCTTTTGGTCCTGCCTTTCTCTCTTTCTCTCCCCTCTCTCTCTTTGATTAAGATAAAATATATGAAGGATATGATAGCCTATAAAATGCGAGAAATTCTTGTGCAATCTCATAGTTTGACTTACCGTGAAACGACGCGTGGCAACCAATCTCCTCCGCAGTATTTGGCCAAAACAGGATCGTTGGTGGAGCTGCCGTCGTAGAAAATCAAATGGTCCCGTTCACCTGTACAGTCCGACCAGGCTCGAATGGACCGGGATGTTTTATTAAAGCTGGCTATTGAGCTGTGAGTGTGGGCGAAACAAAATGGGAATCATATTGGAGAGGTTAGCCAAAGAGCACGAACAATATGTACAATTGAAAAACGGAGAAAAGCAATCAAATCGAAATGCAATGAAAACATTTTCATTTGCCAAAGCCAGGCTAGAAAATTGTTACAGCTGGGGTCAAAATAATAGTGAAAGCTAAAGTAATACAAATAATATTTACAAGTATGTGGAAAAGTGTGGGCAAACAATGGTTACATAGAAATAAATATTTTTCAATCAATTTTATAGTATATACGTTTGTTTCCAATAGCTGTGTTGTTTTCTCTATTCCTTATTGTTTCAATAACAAACTTTTTAGAATCAAACTTTGTAAATTTATAAAAAAGTTAGGAGTCCTGCAATGACTATTTTCGTTGGTGCATATAAAAGCACTGATTTTACACCTGAGCAGGAAGCCCATATGTTCTCTTCGAAAGTTGAAAATAAATGTGAGCTAATATCAAAAATACATTTACCTAATCCCATCAATCCAATTACAAACTTCACATACTGTCCTCTAATACGGTTTTGCATACAAATTGCATCGGCTGCCAGTTTGCAGCATTTAATTGGAATATACAAAACTTTTTGGGCGACGAATGCTTAACATTCTCGGACACGAAACAGTTTCATTTGTGCCGTCAGTTAACAAACTGCAAACTGGTACTTCGCCTAGCAATTTGCCAAATTGAAATTTGTCATACAAATGCAGTGCAGATGCAGATGCACTTTGTCTGGCCGGGATATGTATGTGCACATATCCCATTCAATTCGGGACGGGACTCGAATTCGTCGGACAGAATGGTAATGCTTATTTAATGCTCTCCAATGCAGGTATTCATTCGAGATTCTTCGGGCCAATCCCCCATCCCCGCCCACAATTCCCAGCTCCAACTTACCGTTTTACCAAGGCCTTGTGCTGATTTTCCTGGCTAACGGCAATCATGGCGTGCTTGCTGGTCGGGACTTCCTTCTGCCGGATCGTCCAGTAGCAGGTAACGTTCCTCGGATACATGCCAGGATAATTCGGACTTTGCAGGCGACACTTGTTCCGATAGCACTCGTCGAATTGCCTGGTACAATAGGTGCCGGGTGTCACACGGCCCAGTTCGAGCGGCTTATCGGGCAGGCCGTATCTGGAATGGAGGCCAAAAGGTTCAGTTCTCAGTTCACTAAGTGTTGTGCGAGTTTAGGTTCTGCGTCCTTTTCGTTTTCGGTCCGTGCGACTACATTTTGAATGGTATTTAAGGCAGGGCCAGCAGCACCACCAACAACACAAAGACCAGCAATTTGCATAAAATGTGCTACGGGACGCACACGCCCACCACTCTACATATACATGTATATAGACGGTCATACCTGGGGTCTGATCATTGTTTAGTTTGCTAATGGTGTGCACACGATTCACGGACAACGAACGGGCTTTTCATTTGAAAAATATTCCAATTTACCTCTTAAACAAGAAGGGAAATATGTTTAGTAACTTTGCTTTGTAAGTGTAACTCTTAATTGAAAAATAGTCACTTTAAATGGATTCAAGAAGTTTAAGATACATTATTGCAGATTCTTAAGTTCTATTTAAAGTCAGTTATACTGACTATAACCGTTTTCGCAGTGTAGCAATGACTTGTAAATTCTGTGCAACTTATTCAGGTGTAAAAATACATTTCAATTTCTATTTTCCTCTCGCTCTAATTTTCCACCTGCAAACAAAAAGCGCGGCACTCGGAAGAGGAAGTGGGTGGTGGTGGGAGGAAAAGCGATACGGAGACAAATTTGACACATGCCTAGGCAGCAGGCACAAATGGATTGCAGTGCAAATACATGAGGTGAGGATAAATCTATATTGAGAAACTAGACAGAACACGGCTCATGTTTTATGCAGGCAACCTCCTTCGATTCGGAATTTCCCGAAAAGCCATCCCCAGGGCAACCAAGTGGCATTGTTCTTTCGGGCAGAAAGATTTAAGTTCTAAGCAAGAGCCTTTGAATCGAGCCAAATCCAGAGCCAGTGCCAGGAATAGAAACATCTATGGAAAGATGAAAACCCGAGCGGGAAAAGCTGAGGCAACTGATGACATTACCCCTGGTTGGTCGAGAAGAGGGGTGAAGTCGGAAGAGGGAAATGCACCGAACCAATATCAATTGAATACTTTTCCAACTGCACAGATATTTGTCAGTTTGCCAGTGCAATTCGGTGCTGCAACTTACCTCACAACTGCATCCGACTGGCTTATAAATTTATATCTTATGCTGAACTCAAAGGGCTTCTCGTCTCGGATATTGCGTGGCGGATGAAATACCTGCAAGAAAATGGAAAGCGGTCGTAGAATGCAATTTCAAATGTTAAAACGCCAAAAAGAGCAATCAATGTGAAAATGTTTCACCGGAAACGTGACTCAAGCTAGTTTCCTGTGATGTGAAACAACAGGAACTTAAACATACACATAAGCAATTCCTTTATAATACTGATTAAAATATAAGTTAAAGAAAGGAACGAAATACATGTAAACTGAGGTAGGTCTTTTAAAAACGGCTTCCGATTGACATTTACATGACTCTCCCATTACTTAAGTTGCAGAAAAGAAGACCTGCCTCTCGATAGAAAACAATACAATTGGATGCTTAACGAGTGCAAATTTCCATCTCGACACGCAATTTCCCTTCAATTATGCCATCTGCGATTTCTCCTTTGATTTTCCTCCATTGCCATGTCAACTGCTCGTCAACACTTTTGCAGACAAGAAGTGTCCGAAGGAGTTTCCTCTCACATGGCGAGTGAACTTTTATTAATTTTCATAATTTATGCGCGGCGACTCGACGGCAGTAACTGAAACCATATTTCCGGCCAAGATCCTCCCATGGACGTGTCCTTTTCGATGCCTTGTCCATTTGCCCGTTTTTATGGCAGCGCGTTTATTTAAAAATTAATCAAAAAGTGGCAGTGGAACTGCTTCGTCGGCTGACAGCCTTAAGAAAATATTACGCATACGCCGTGTGGTGTGTGCGGAAAAGTTGTTCAACTTAAAATGAAAGGCTGGACATGTAAACTTTGGGATAAGCTGAAAATTTCATTCTCTGCATGGTAATTAAACAGGCTGCAGATCCTCCCATTATGCAGATGGACATATAAAGCCTATAATGCATCGTCGACAATGGTGAAACCCGCTCAACTCGCTGATATTGCATGTACAATTAAATACCAAACATGAACCAAACAAATAAATGATAAATTATTAATTTATATATTTTACATCAATAAAATTTGTTTAAATCAAATCCAAACAGATGCGCCAAACTTAATGACCTAAAGTCCTGGCAGGGTATGTAATTTGAGCACACACAGATGAGCGGAGGCTCCCAAAGCTCCAGTTCCAGGCGCCCCGTCTCTTTCCCCCGTGCTCCCTCTCACTTGCACTTGCACTCACCTTCACCGAGGCTGTCACCGTGGATGTTTCGCTAAAGTACAATTGCGGTCCGGTGGCCTTGCCGCACCAGGAGCCGCCGGTGAATGGGCGTCCCAATTCGCTGAGCTGCCAAGTAAATAAATAAAAATTTAATTAATTAAAAATCAAGTTTGTTTCGCTGGTGACACGCCCACAGACAGCCAAACAGAGAGGCTAAAAGCAATTTCGCCCAGCTCGGCAAAATGCCATGATGCAACATTTAAAGACCATAAAGCACATACGTATGTATGTCGCACACACACACACACACACACACACCGTCGCATTAAAAAATTGGGTTAAGTTATAGAGTTCGAGCGCCCATATTGATTTTATTGGCACTGGGTTGGCGAAAAACGCATGGAAAATTAATATTCCCACGTTGCAGTGCGCCAGCTGGCGTGGGCTAATGGATTATGAGTGCGTGTTGTGTTGGGCAGTGTAATTTTTTGTTTTCCCTGCCACCTCTCCGCTTAATATTCGATTGTTTTCCCCTGCTTTTCCAACCCCTCCAGTTTCCTCCGCTTTCCAGCGCAACATGCCACTTGGCAGCGGTACCAAAGCGCAGTGTACCCCACTTTCGAGCAGGTATTTTATGCATGCGGAAAACCGTTGGCAACCGGCGAAGGTGTGCGACCAGCAGCTGAACCAACACTGCATCCGTGAAAGCGACAACTGCAAATGCTGCCCCATAAATGTATTTACTTTGCGACCAAAAAAGGGACCCCTAAAGCCTGCCAAACGAATGCTGGCTAAAATATTAACGGAGCCGAAAAAAGAGTGCGAACTTTAAATGGGGGCAAGAATAATGTGCGTTGAAGTAATCTACCCTTCATACTGACATTTCCTCAATATTGCATCTCAATTTAAGCAAACGTTTTAAATATTTATATTTAAAAACATATAAAGGTTTGTATTTTAACTTAAATTTGTTTATTAAACAAACAACACATTTTAACAAAACAGTTTTGAAAAATATTGGGCTATACAAATAAATTTTAACCGTATAAGCTAACAGATTCATTATCTCGTATGATAAAAATTAAATACACTAGTAATCATTTCTTTTTCAAATGTATAATAATTTACATTATATGAATGTAAACTCTTTTTAAGTTAAATAACTCGAAACTCATACAGAATTCCTGAGCTCCTGAATACCCGCTATATGCGCACAATCACACAAAGCTTTTCGCCCCAGGACAACTGACATCTATTGAGCCTGTTCGCATAGGCAGCATTAATATTGCTAATACCAGGACGATGAGGACACTGCAGGTTCCGGTTCTTCTTTTCTTTTCTGCTGCCTGCGGCCTGGGTCAGTGGCCACCAGTCGATAAATGTGGGGATCGGGAAATGGCGACGGCAATGGCAACGGCAGCTCATTTACACTGAGGTTCCAATTGATTAAGTTTTTAGTTAATGGGTTATTTGAACTGAACCGACGGCCAACGAGCCCGTCCCCTGGCAGACCCTGGCAGCCCCATGTCCTTTCTGCCCCGGCCATGTCCTGCGGCTGCCTCAAACTCAAACAACAATTTTTGCTGTAATTGCAAAGTCGCCAATCGAGGTCTGGCCAATATTTGTAACTGGTTAGAGTTGCAGTTGCACTGGAGTCTTGTCGGCCCGTTGCTGCTGTCATATTGAATGGCAATGGCCAGTCCGTCGGCCATCCTACTCTATCTCATCGCCAGGATGAATAGTGGATTTGGTTTGGCTGGATTCTGGTTGGAGTGGGCATGGAATGGGGCAAATGGTACTGCCAGGACGGGCCACAGGCAGGCTTGACTGCCCGGCATAATGGTAATTTTCTGATTTCGATTTTGTGTAAATTCATTGCAAACTCTGGGCGAGTCCTGCTCACAGGACTCTAATTCACACACTCATAAAAAATGTCTAAATTGGGATAAGAGTATTTAAGCAATAGAGATAGTGGGATAGCTATGAGATATTACCACTAAGATAATTTAATATAAATTTTTTTAGTATTTTTTAAATAAATAGATAATTTTCTAAAGGACTTCTTTCTGTAGAAAAGTTAATATTCGGAACACATCAGTTTTCTGACAATATACAAAATTATAGTTCCAGTGTTTTTTTGGTATTAATTATTCTTATTCTGTAGACAAACTTTATAACATAAAAACATTAACTTTTAGTGGCTAATTTGCATTCTTGTTTCATATAGTTTTGAGTGAATTAAGCTCTTACGTTTTGCAAGATTTGTTTCTTAAAATATAAATATATTTTTATACAACTTATACCTAATTTCTCTGAGTGTTCTGTCTTTTTCCCCTCTTTGGCTTTCCCTCTATCTTAACCCAATGGTCGTTCCTCTTCATCATCGTCATCATGTCCATTGTGTGCACTGGAGCGTTATTAGCATCGACTTCATAACGAATTATTGGACCTTGGTCCTTGTGTGTGTGTGTTCTTTTAAGCCCGATTCTCCTCTTTTTTTTGCCCTCCTTTGCATAGCTGGCCTATCTGCTCTTGCTATTTCTGCCACATTTTCTGTTGGTTTTAAATTGATTGAATTAGTATTGTAGCAGGAGACTTTTTTGGGCTATGGCCTATGGGTTTAATTTTATAGGCTTTTTTTTACTAGGTCAGTGCTAATAATTGCCTGACATTTTGGCCAAACATTTGCTCATATGCCAGTTGAAATGTTGGCCTACTAAACTGGTTAGCGTTCAGTGGGCATACGGGTTGATATACAAATTTTAAGTTTAATAGTACAATCAAAAATCTGGTCCAAAACAAAAGAAGCCCATTGTTATTGTGATGAATAAGCTTTTCTAGTTTAAAAGAAATTTCTTTAATTCAGTTGAAGGCGCTTGATAAATTCAGCATCACTACTCATCCATTAAGAACTTTCTAGCTATTAATGGGAATTTCGGTTGCATTCTGTAACCCCCGCAGATATCCGTAATATATTGTTCCGTACTCTGGGTCTGCGCCCATACGCACACACACATGCAATACAGTGAGTGCGATAAAAGTTTTATCAGCATTGTTGATGTACTGGCATCCGCAGAATCCTTCTCGCTTCATAATCTGCCAACAATAAACAAAAGCTGCCGCTTGTCAGTTTCGCTCCGCATCCTTTTCCTCCCCCAAATGCCACGCCTTTTATTGCACACTGTTTTTTCACATAATTGTGAAACAATTTAAGCGCATAATGCCAGCACTGGCCGACTGTCGCCGCGTTCTGTTTGATTTATAGTAATTTAAAGCGTTTGGCATATTACAAGTAAGTAACTTAACCGTGAAGGCTTTTCATTTGCAACACAAATGCTGGAAGATAGGCCAATAAATTACAAAAATTATATATTCTAAGCTCAGCAAAACCAAGAGTTATGTTCCTAGCTCACAGCCATGGCAGAGAGTGGTTATATACATACGTATACACTGGACTAACCAATAAAAACTATGGACAAGCTGAGACAGGGCCAAGCTGCCTTCACTCCTCCAGTTGTTGTCCTTGGCCGGGATGGGGGAAAACAGAGGGTCGGGATGTTATGATTGTCAAATATTGAGTCATTTGGCCAAGCTGCTCTCGCAAGGACACCCAAGGATAACAGCTTCCTCCTCCGCCGACCGCCTGACTTTGTTGTCTCTGTTGATTTAGGTTAATACGTTTATGCATAAACTTTATTATTTATGATTAGCAATATTATACAAAAGGTCCAGCGGGAATTTGAGGCTGATAGAACCAGAAATACCGCGTAAAACTGGCCTTACAAGTAAGTCGAATTTCGTTTCTGGCTAAAACAGCCAAAATAATCAGAATATAGATTCATGTGTATCTGAAAACATAGTTGCAGGAATGTGGACCTATGCAAATTGACTTAAAGGAGTTTAAACTTTGTCGCTACTTAAGAACTGCGAGAGACTGTTTGCTGAATTATTAAAAATAATTCCGAAAAGGTCAAGATAAGGACAGCCCAGTTTCGTTCCGCTTTTGGCCTGCTACAAAATGCATGAGACAGAATGTCCAACTAAATTGAATAAATGATTAAACCGAAACTTCAGACTCGACACGGGGTGCTGCGCCTGAAACTGGGTAAATCATATATAACCGTATATGTGGGAAAGGCAGCGGATATAAATTTTCCGTTTCGGTCAAGAATTTATGTGGCCAGGCCATGACACGCATTATTTATACAGATCGGAGGGCCAGGGGCTTACAAAACCGCGTCAGCAGTTAAAATTGCCTTTACTCGCAAAAAAAAAAAAAAAAAAAAACAAGCAGCTCCGATGGAAATGGAGGTTTTGAAGGGGGAAACACAACACAAACCTGCGGTTAGTTACGAGTCTATATAGAACTGCAACTACAACAATGAACAATGCACGAGCAGCGGCAAAAAACTGAAAATATTTAACTGCATTTTAAAACCGGAGAGCAAGGCCAAATATCCAAAAAAAATATATCGAGTACATAAATGGCACACGTATGTAACGAATTTTAGAATACCCTTTAAAGGTAAAAGCATATTTCACACATTATAGCTTTTGTATTATTATTATATAAGTATACACAGTAAAAGTACTGATTTTCAGGCTAAATCATTAAATTTTTCTTTTAATTTGCCTTGACACTGCGTTTAATTAGTTAATTCACTGGTTTTACTTAACTATACTAAAATATTTTCTTATTTTCGAATACTACATTCGGTTTTTATTCCTTTGGCCATTCCATTTCAAAAAAAGATCCCCCTATTTATTTTGTAAAGCTTTAATACAATTACACTTACCCTCTGTGAGCGTATGAAAGCCGCTGCTGCCGAAAAATGCAACGGCAGGAAAAACTAGATGCATGCCTGTTAGCCAACCCATTCCCGCGTGCCGTCGTCCTTGCGGAAGTCCCTCAACTCCGTACACATGTCAAGCGCCAAATGAAACCTCAACAGGACAGCCCAGGAGTGCATGCGATGGCTGCACTGGATGGCTATTCCATATCCCTTAGTCCAGCTCCGTTTTTCAGTTTTTGGGGACGAGCACCGCAAAATGTCAGCGCACGCCCCACGCTTGTTTAAATTTATTGTTGCACAAAGCGACCGGCGGACACAGAAGGCCGGCGGGAAAAGTCCGGGCTTCGGAGGGCCTACGTAGCTAAACTAATAGAGGTTTATGGTTTTCCAACAGTCGGACAGTGGGCGGAACGGCTCTTTATACCGAGCGATGGGAAATGCAACCAATGAAAACCTTTAGTCCCAGTAAATAGGAAGGAACTATGGAAGGGAGTGAGAAAATTGACTAAACATGTAAGGTAATCTCTAAAGGTATGGAAGGTTTACTAGGTATCTCTTCCTAAAAAGGAGGGAGTATTTTGGTGTTTTGTAAGGATTTTATATAGAACTATAGTACTTAATATTATATATATTATAACTAGCGCTGGTTCAACTCTTTTTGCTCTTTGCATGCATCAGCATATATTTTCTTACCGGCGATTTTAACTTTTATTTTTTATCAATCACATTTAAAATGATATGTAAGAAAGAATTTGCAGGTGTTTAAATTATTTTAGATCAACCAACCATCCACTTCATATCCAAAACTCATCTTAAGGCAGAGGATTATGTGAACTTCCACATTCGTTTGGCATTCGCCTTTCAGCACTTCTGTGCGAATATTTTATTTAATCCCCAAATTAAAACAGCTCAAGGGTTCTGGGCGGGAATGGCAGCAAAGCGAGCAGTCCGTCTGGGCTTTATCAAAAGCGATTTAAGCAGGGCCAGTCAACCCGAAACCCAGATAAAGATACCGATGCAGAAACGCAAAGTGAAACAAAAACTGAGACACAAGCGGATACATTTGCGAAGCGGAGGGGCATTCAAACATATTGCACAAGTCAATTACAGGGATTTAGTGAGCTCTTTCGGACATTTTATTTAGCCAGGATTTTGGTTTTAGCATTACAAGGGCGAGGACATCAGCACAGCACAGCACTAGTCACCAGCTAGCTTCCAAACGTGTCCGCAAAATTTGCGATAAAAATATACACCACGCACACAGATCCTGGTACATGTTAAATAGTTTTCCTTTTCGGCCCAGAGAAGGGCAAATGGATGTGACCCAACAACACTTACAGCACTCAAGCTCCCAATCCCGGGATCGGCAGGACACACACAGACATGGATATCGGGCCAGAGACGCACACAGGCGCAGCATTCAATTCAATTTGCCGGGCTAATGTGGTATTTGTCAACAGAGAACCAAACAGAAAATTACAGAATTACTCGGACATTGATTGAATCGAACGACGGCGACAGCGCCGACGACGACGACATCGAGGAAAGCTACCAATGATGACAAGCCAAAGTCCTCGCCCGGATTTTCCAGCCACCCAACCACCCACCATCCCCACCCACAACCCATCGCATCCCACCACCACCACCCAGTTGGGCATGAAATTATGGGCAAGCAAGCAACGCAAGCAAATGGAGTGCAAACTCCCGGACACAATTTCCCGCAAACTATTTTTATTATCACGTAACATGAATTTTAATAAATGGAATTCCAGCCCACTCACCTGCATGAAACCCTCGGGACATCCTGGCAACTCGCCCGTGGGACTGAGGTTCGTTTCGTAACCATCCACATCCGTGTCGACCATGCCCTCGTCGAACCTTCCCACCGTGAAGCCATCGAAGATGATCTGTAGGAGTCGAATTTAAATTTGTAATAATTTGGTGAAAATTTGAGTAAAATAGAAGGTATCTATATCATTATATTATATTTTAATATCGATTATAAGAAGTGTGCAGATTATAAATAACTTTAAAACAGAACTTATTGAAAGTAATTTTAAAGTAAGTTGCTTATGAATAGCTGACTAAAAAAGGAAATTAAAAACAATGTTAAAGTTCAATACCACCTATATTATTATAAGATTATATATGATTACTCTTCTATTAATTAAATTCCATTTATTCTATATCTTTAGAGTACAGTTTTGTTACGCATTTCAGGGTACTAACACTATATTTTATATTTGCTTAAAGCTATGCAAATGAAATTCCATTTGCGAAAAATGTAGGGAACAGCACAACGCCCACTGTTTGCATATTTGATTGGCCATAAAAAAGATAATACCGCATTCACACTGCCTCGGAAGAGGGAGTCAAGTCAAGGTCAAAGTAAGGAAGTTGTGCGAGTCAGAGAGTCAAGTGTCTAATCCCGTATGCAATATGTACATTATGTACTCGTGCGGCACATGAGTTTTCCTAATAAAATATGCAAATAAATGCCTGCCAGAGTGTGTGTCGAAAATTGGAAAGAAAACTCCAATAAAAGGGTTCGGCCTCGGGTTTCAGTTGCCTGCCACTTGCTTTTCATTTGGTCGAATTTCCCAACACCTACGCACTCGAAGAGATTTTCACTTCCAATTTGAAATATTAAACAAAGGCAAAAGTGACAGCGAGCAAAAATGAAAATGAGGAAGGGAAATCCACATCGCACATGGCATTTGTGGCTTCATTAGAAGCGGCAACTGAACGACAGAGGCAAATTCTGTGAAAAACTTTTGCATCTGCAAGTTTGCTCTGGACTTCAGCGTAGACTTCTCGTCCCGGAAATTCTCCTGGGCAAATGAGGAAGCATAATTTATGTGTAGTGTATGCTTTTTAAGGAGTTCTCTCATGTTTTATGGTTTTTTCCTCTCGAACTTTTTTGGTCTTCGACGTGACAAGCTGTGAAACTTTAAGGACTTTAAAGAAAACTTACTGACTGCCTTAACAGACACTTTAAATAGAGTGTCCAGTGGTGTTGATTTCGATTTGTTTGCAGCAGTAAATTAGGTCTTCATTTTAATTTATCGCAAAATAAATCCATCATTAGCTCGACCACAAAATACCAATATTTTGCAAAATTCCATCAGCTCTGCTTAACTGAGCAAAGTGATATCAGTTTCATTCTAATTGTCATACTAATTGGGCATGAAAATACAACAAATTGTTGGGAAAATTAAAAGCGCACAATTTTAAAATTTCCTTGAAAACAATTGGGAAAAACTTTTTACACATACAAACAATTTACAATGCAAAAATAAATGATTAAATAAAGGCTTATATTTTTTATTACAAAAAAACTGCTTGATTTATGAAATGTTCTGTCTGCCTTTTACCAGTGGAAAGTTCCCCTTTGGTTGCTTTGTTCCGTAAATTTACCCGTCCATTAAGGGCGATCAAAACAAGCTTTAATTATTATATTTGATTGCAGCTAACATATTTCAGAGTTTGGTTTAAGGTATTTCCATTAAAAATTAGCCCATGGGTGCATGGCTGAGTCCCAGGCAATTTAAACTTCTCCCTGCCGCGAAGTTCTGGGACTCCGGCTGACAATCATCAATCAATATGTACAAACAGACAGCCCCGACAACATCGCATCCTTCCATCGAATCCTCGTCCCGCCGATGTCTAACATTATTATTTCAAGCAATTTCCCACACAGACGCACCCGGGTGAGAACCAAAAAAATATATATGAAAATCGAAGGGAAAGCGGAAAAACGGGAAGCCTCGGAAAGCCAACCGCATGATTTATATGCCACGATGAAGAGGTGAACAAAAAATGTTCACTGAGCTACACTGCCATAAAGGGGGAGTTAGTTTATATAGTATAGAAATAAAATAAAAAATAAACTAATAAAAAAGTTTAATATTAAGGTAAATAACCAAACAATAAACTCATCTAACAATCAAGCTGAATTTACTTGCAGTCAGATAGCAAACTATTTTTGGTGTATCCACGTTCTATCGAAAAGTGTTCTACAAATTCGGCAACGCGAAATAAAAAGTTATAACTTATGCATGACAGATTTGTGCAAGGTGCAAAGCCCACCAAGGAACATTTTGCATACATCATTCCACATTCACCCATATATACATATAAACTTATATAGTATATACATATACTTGGATGGATGCGAGACTCCCAAGCGGATTGGGGAAATTTAAGGAGCAAATGGGGCGTCGTGGGAGCTGGGGAACAGATTTGCTGACTACCACTTCCTGGGACTCAACTGCTCATTGCGATGTTTACGCAAATTGCAGGGGAAATCAATTATTTTCGAAATTGAAATTGACGTTTCTCTGACAGCTCGCCAAAAATGTTTTGAAGCGTGTCTAATTTCATTGTCAACGTGGGTGTTTCCACTCCTCCCGAGCCGCTCGAGCCGCTCGATTTGTTTGCTTATTTCGGCGACTGCCTCCTTCCTCTTTTCGGTCCCCCATTCTGGCTTGTGCCCAAGGCATTTTAAAGATCCGGTCCGGTTCATTTAAAAAGCAGGCGGCATGGCTGGGATTCAACTGCAATCGCTGGAAGTCCTAATTAAGCACGCACCAAATGCCAGCGCCGCCAAAAATGTCAGGAGACATTCTCGCCAAGGCGAGAAATGGAGACATTCTGCCTAACAAGCACGAACGGAGTGCGGTGAATGCGACCATGGGATATACACACGTGTTTTCGGAATACCCTGGTAGCTCGGCAAATATCACTGGATGCACAATAACAGATTGATTCCTTTCAAATTTTGTGGCTACGGTTTCGGTACAGTTTTTAAATATTTTCACAAAAATTAGAAATGTATTTTTTGCCCAATTTGTTCATACATTTTGGTAAATATATATAGTTAAAGGACTTATGTAATTTCTATGTACCCTACAAACTGAGAAAGTACCTTATTTATCCCTGCAGTCCCGACTGTGGCGAGTGTCCGCGCCAAGCAGAACCCATATACCTTGTCCGGATGGCGGACACATAAAGCCCCTCGCGTGATATGTGCGAATCGGATTGCCATTGTTGGAAGCGGGGGTGTGTCTCGGAATACTTCAGGGCGGTGCATTTGTGCGTGTCGCTGTCTGCTGGCGGTGTGTATGTGTGTGCATGTGTGTGGCTTGGTTCCCGTTAGAGTGCACTCCTCCCGCAGGACACTCCTCCTTCTGCCCTCAAGAGCATGTGTGTGTGTGTGTGTGCATTGCACTTTTATTTCGCTGACGCACGGCTAATCTTTGGCCTACGGCGCACTAAAGCCAACAAACGGACAACGGACAACGGACAGTGGACTACAACACGAGCTGGACAAACACTCCACTCTGATTCCACAGCACCAGTGATGCGAAGGTACCACTATTACCTTCTGTATTTAGGTGCTCAACACTGACTTTCTTTACAAGGCATTACTGCAAGTCAATACTATTTTAAAGCTTACTTTAAATGACAAAATAATTGGAATAAATTTGTTCCATTCACATTTTCTAATAGGTTACATTCATCATAATAATGGAGTTCAATCAATTTGATTGATTTGTAAATGCACATATACTGTTATGAAACTTGAATGCAGAAATTAATTATAAAGGAAAATAAATAAGCAAATAAAAAGTTGACTATAAAATATTTACATTTAATAAATGTATAGGATTGTAAGTATAGTAGTGCACCCATCTACTCCATTTAGGTACAAGTACCTGGACCCTTCTCATCACTGCCCAACTCCCCACCACCTCCTACTCACCTGCACAATGTCGCCTTGATCATGACCGGATGCTGTGAATGTCAAGTGACAGAGGAAGGGCAATTTATTCCACTGTGGCGTTGGCACTTTTATGGCATAGGTGCGTCCGATATCGCCATAATATGTACGATTGCAGACTGCGGGGGGTCGGAAAGAAGAATGTGAATTGGGGGTACAGTGGGTTAAGCAAAGTAAACAATCGAATGTGGAGCAATATTTATATACGTTAACTGATAGTTAACTGGCATGGTACTCAGTACTCATACGCAGTGTTGTCTTTACAAATATTTAATTTGCTCATAACATGGTGTTGCACTTCCAGTTAAGCTAACTTTAAAAAAATCCATGTGCAAACATTGTTTCATAAGTTCACTCCTTCGATTGTTTACTGTACTGTTGGCCACTCCACTCGTCGGAGAAGCGAACGTCAGCTGGCGGCATTCACTCACCGGAGCAATGTTTGGGTTCATCGCTGCCATCGGCGCAATCGCTGCGTCCGTCGCAGTATTTGTCCAAGGGCACGCAGATGGTGCCGCTGTTCCCGCTGCCCTTGCAGGAGAACTCGGAGACGCGGCAGGCGAGTCCCAGGGTAGTGGCCAGCAGGACGACCAGGAGCGCCGGCAGAAGGAGCTGCAGCTCCACCAGCCGCTGCAGCGGAGATGAAGATGAAGCGCACAACCGATGATGGCAGTGTTTGTGACGTCTCCCCATCCTGGGCATCTGAAACGGGAGTGGGGTGAGGGGCAACGGAGAAGGAGATTAGTTGAGTCAACAAATTGTCAGGTGATGTGCTGGAATCAAAGGGCTCCTGTCAACCGGAAAATGAGATGGCGGTGCGTCGGAGGAAACGACCGCCAGCTGACCCAGATGAGTGGTGCGAATTTGAACAGACAGGGGTTTGTTCACCCCGTCACCTGGCCACGCGGATCAGGAAGCAAACAAACGATGACGATGGAGTTGCGAGTCTTTACCCTTTAAGCTTAAAGTTCACTAGTTTGGAGTACAAATGTCAGTGGCATCATACGGAATCACTGGATAGGACACAATTTCTTTCTAAAGCCTTTCAGAATATCCATATAATAATCCTATAATATTATTGTAGGTGCCGGTTGCTATTAACTTGAAACCCTTTCAATTGGTAGCTAACTTATGAGTTAGCAAACTTATTTAAATACGTTTCCTTTCCTATTGGAGAGGGAAACCTTAGGTATTCCCTCACCTGGGTTCGTTTTACCATTTTTGTCTCTCTTTCATCCCCTTTTATCTCTTAGAGCTGCCCCTCGTGGCCTTCTCATTTTTTGCAACTCCTGCTTAGCCCCCAGCTAATTATTTTAGCTTCAGCTGGGATATCCTTTCTCGGCCACTTGTAAGTTGCTGAAACAACAGGACAAAGCAGGGCGGAAAACGCTCGCCTCAGATTCAGACCTTCAGTCCTTCGGTACTTCGGTCCCCGAGCAACGGACGCTCCCCAGTTTCTTGGGCTAAGTAACTGAAAGTGTCCTGGTTGGCATTATCTCCACCCCTTAACCCCGCACACTCACACACACTCGTATGGGTGTGTGTAGATGGCAGGCGTTCCGCAGGGGGAAGACACAATTATAGCACAAGTCGAGCGGGAAGCATATTGACAGGGGAAAGCCACGAGGGTCCGACTCAGAAGAAGAAGAGGACCGGGAAAATGGGGAGCGAAGCGTTATGAGTGTTTTCCCGTTTGGCACGCGTGGCTTTTCCCCCAAACCCCCCTCTTTTCACAGACGCTGGATTGTCGTGGCACATTATTATGCTTTATTTCCGTGTACCGTCTTCTTGCGTTATTTTTATAAGAAACGTCGTCAAGTTTGCAAGCACACGTTTCTTACTGTTAAATACATTCACTCTATTTCCTATCCCCCCTTTTAATTTAATTTTATTTTTCAGAAAGAAAAGAAATCAAATTTTAGGGTTTAGAGACAACGTTTTGGAAAAGGAAATGCAATGTGAAGAATGGCAAGTCGATGCTTATATACCAAAAAAGAACAATCTAGTGCCCATTTTGTTTTTAAAAAGTATACGATTTTTAATTCTACGACAATATGCGATTAATTTATTTTCGATAGGTTATATTCGAATATTTTAAGTGGCAACACTTTTAGAGTTGTAGAGTACGTGGAGAAAGTTGACACTTAAAAATAAATTCGAATTCATTTCTCACAAAATGCCACGAGCTTCGATGTTTGATTCGGATTCAGATGAGCGCGAAGATCTTGCTATTCTTAATACTCGTAAGGTCAGCAATGGCAGGGTGAAAAAGCGTAAGAGGAAGAGCAAAGACACCATCTACAAGCAGGATGAACTCCTGAAATATAATAACCATAACTCCTCCAGGTGAGAAATTTTTAAAATACGGTCATAATTAATACATAATACATAAATATAACTTCGTATTCAGCACTTTTCCAGCTGTAAATGAACCATTGTACCGGTAAGCCATATGCATTTAATTATGGAAACGATTAATTAACATTAATTCCGATTTAAGTGGACGAGACCCAAAGCCGCTGCCCACCAAGTTCCGCGGTGATAAGGATGTTCTGGACTTCGGCCTCGGGAAACATGCGGATCCCATGAACCTCGTCCACGAAGAGGGTTCAATGAAACCTCCAAAGTCATCGAGGATTGTCAAGACGCGACGATTGCCCAACGAGGCAATAACATTTCGAACTGAACGCCAAGATGTTCTAAGATCCCCCGTCAGAATAGAACTTAATCTGCCAATGGCTTCACATTGGTTGTTTAATCGCCATTTTCGACCCGTGTCACCTCTCCGCAGGAGCTTTGTGGATGATATTGATATAGATACGCCAACGTTGGAGGATATATGGTGCAGTTACTTGAACGTGAAGATGGGAATTATACAGCTCTCGGATGCTGTATGGCCATTGTGTTGCATGGCGAATTTGGAGACATCCAAAACTCCGCCTACAAAAAGAGTTAGGTGCGCCGAAAATCTCGATAATAAGAATATTTTCGAAACTGGTTTGGAAAGGCAGATCGGAGAGAATGAGCTGCGGGTCTTGAATCAGTGGTTAGAATCTGAGGTGCTCAATAGTCCTCATATTGATATGGAAAAATACGATTTAAATGGAAAGGAAAGAAAAGGAAATGCACCCCAGAAGCCTCGGATTCTAGACAATGAAGAAGTCTCCTTTTCTAACTTGACTATTGGAATCGAAGAGGAGCGAGCCATCAAGGAATGGATAAATAAGGAAGGGCTCAGCGAACACTACAGTGATATAGATGAGTACGATATGTTATTTAAACTAGCCAGAGATCCTGAAAAGAACCGCGATCTTCTGTTTGACTTACTGAAGCCCAAGGATCTTATCCCCCAGGATAAGGCTGTTTGGAAAAAGTATCCACCAAAGTTATTGGAATTGTCACAGAAACCAGATTTTGTTGAGCCTGATCCTTCCTTGGATAATATTCCAGAACAGCCTGTTATCCTCGATGTCAAAGACATTAAACCATTAGTCCCCAAACCAGAGGACGAGGCAGATATACAGGGTTGGCTACAGCAATGCAGTGAAACCATTTCCCAACAACTGCAGCTTGTCATCAATGAGGACAGTTCCAGCAAACCAGCTTCTGCAGAACCCGAGGGCATTGACTTCGAATCCGAGATTAGCAAGCAGCAACTGCAACCCCGAGTCCTGGGAGAAAGCAATAAAAAACTCTCACCAGAATCAGGATGGCAGAACAGCTTCACAGTTCGCCTCGACGACTTCGAGGACATCGTCGACTACAATATGACAGAGTTTAGGGATCCCCAAGCTAAGAGAATCCGATCCAAGTGGAACCAGCGCTTTGGATTTAAGTCGGTGGAGAATTTGAGAAGATGTGTGCTGCTTCCGCCTCTGCCAGTTCATCTGGACAAGTGCCTCCAGAGGATCAGAATCCTAAGGCGTCCCAACAGGCACAATGTGGAGCAATTGCGCCTGCGCGTCGAGATGAATTTTTGCAAAACGTATTGCACACTGAGTATGAACCGAAATTTGAATCTTGGAATTGCGGCTCATACCCTAGGCAACGCCGTCTACAATAGAGACATAGGTGTGATCCAAGTGCGGTATGAGGCCACACAAATAGCCTGGATTTGGGCCGATGGCAGTGTCTTGATAATCAATGGAAGAGGCAAAGCGATGCTGGCCGAAACCCAAAGGGATATATTTTTCAAGATTTCTGGAAAGCCGAACTTTAAAGCCGACCCCACACACAAGCTTCTACACCTTCGTCTCATTTCCTGTGCTCACTTTCCATGGGGCATCTCTTTGCCGGAATTCACTGCGTCAAGCGCTATTTCTTCAGAACCCAATATGAAGTATGTCTACTACGTGGACAAGACTATTCCCAGGGTGGTAGCCCGTGTCCATGAGACGGGAATGATCCAGGTGTTTGCCATGACCACGAGTGATGCGGATAATATCCTGAAGATCCTCTACCCCATTACGGCCAATCACCGCAAGGCCACCATCAAAACAGAAATAATTGGCAAAGAAGTCAAGTGAATAACATAATTACTTAATCATTTCATCTAAAATAAAAATAATAAAGCTTATTGTATAGCGAGTGGGAATCGGTTGTTGTTAATACTCATTAATAATATATAAACTTTATGTGGTCGTCATCTTCTGACTGAAATCAGTATACCAAAATTGTTTCCCTCGAAATATTTTCTGTCCCTCAAAACAGTTTTAAATTTGTTGTCATGCAAATTTCGTTTCTTTTCTTGAACACATTTGTCTCAGTAGAAAGTTAATTTGGTTTTTTCTTCGATAGAAGTGCCGCTTGAGACGTCGTCTTGGACTTGGACTTTCCTTCCACCTTTCAGTTGCTCCTGGTCTAGTGTTATTGTTGCTGTGGCTTTGGCTTCGGCTTCGGCTGGTGTCCTGCGCTGAAGTGTTTACAACACTTCCGGCGCATAATGGAAAACAAAAGGCTTAAAGGGGGATACACAAAGGATTTGAGCAATCAAGTGCGCTTTTGAGCACGCAGACCGATAACAGTTTTATTCACGCTCGCTTTTTCCAGCCTCTTATTTTCCTGGCACCTGCCATTAGGTTGAGGGCTAAGAAGAAAATGTGCTTTCGCCCTCAGTTTGTTTCAAAGTCATAACAATGCTGGCTTTTCAATATGCGCCCAAAGGAACCCACACGTATGCGCCATAAAGTCCTCCCATGAGGCAGGAAAAAAGGGAAAAATAAGTAAGGAAACGGGGCATAAAACTTCAAGTAGTTAGGTCCAAATGTCTGCACGGCTTTAGCCAGCAACAACAATGCGGCCCGAAAGGGTGGACACAGAAAAAAAGAATTCCGAGGGGTCTGGCTTTTATGTCTAAAGTTTCACTTGAACGTCGAGCGCACACACACACAAGGACTCGGGTGAAGGGACATTTAAATTCTGCAGAGGAATGCACCTATGGGCATAAGGGATTCCGGTCACAGGGAATTCTAATTATAAGACTGCTGGCTTTCCAGAAGCCCAGGAGCCACAAAAATACGAATTTCGCCCACTTAATTCAATGCATATTCGCCCAACATCCGGTTTGATTGAGCTTAAGAATGCACAGCTGTACAGCTGCTTGTACATCGTGAATGAGGCAGTTCCTGAGCTCCTGAGCTAGAAGGATAATAATCAGAGATAAGAAAGGAGCCGAAGGAAAGTCGTAAGATAATCGGATGCAGCCCTGGGGCCAAAAGGATGGCCAGGAAAAAACAGGGAAGCGGCTTGTAAGCCATTCCTTAGCCACATGCCTGCAAACAGGGCCAACCAACCAAGGCCAGAAAGCGGGCCAAAAGAGCCCGGAAGAAAGACTGGCAAGCAACAATAGAAGAAGCTCCAAAGAAGAGACATCAAAAAGGCGACTTTGAGGATAGTACTTGAATAAATACAACACACAAAAACACCGAGAACTAAATTTATCCAAAAAATTGAGCATTAATAAATGTAAAATAAATATAATGTAAAATAATATAATAAATATAAATATTTACAAATGCACTTGAATACTTTATTTTTATACAATTTTTAATTTAAAATCTATATTGCAGTTACATATTTTAAAATTTCATCTTTGAAAACCATTTATTATGACTATTGTAGCTCACATTTTTTGGCATTAAATTTTATTTGTTTAGCATGCGAAGTGAATTTGGAACAAACCGACTTACTCAGCCTCTTATCCTTTCACTTTCAGAGAGCCACTAGTCCAAAAAGGTTTCCCAATTTTTCAATTTCCCAATGCCACCACTGTTGGCCATCTGCATCTGCAGCTTTCCCTGACTTAAAGATCTTCCATTTCATTTATGGCCACATGCAGTCGGCTTTTCTCGAGCTAAACCAATCAATGCACTTCCATTCCTCGGCACAATCAAATTCTAGTTACAATTTGAAGACTCGGAAGCCTGAACACATATGGCACAATTAGAAAGGAAGAAATAGAGCAGAACGAGATGAAACAGAAAAAGGACAAAACTACAGGACGGTTGGCCAACTGGATGGCTAAGAATTTGCCACAATTGACAAAGAATTTATGCGACGCTTATGAAAGGCTTTCCAGCTAAGTCCCTTTCACCAAATGACAGAGTTTCACTTTTTCTGCAGGAACGTGAGGGCAAATGGGTAAGCCCATGATAACGATGTCCTTTGGACTTACATCAGTAAATAAACGCATCTGGGCCAGAAAAGTGAATACCGCAGGCCACAAAAAGAGAGTATAGGATATCAATAGTTTGGCATACATATAGTTTGTTAAAGCATCAATGATTCTGCACTAAATATTTGATGAAAATATATGTGTTGTGCCAGCAACTGACTGAATTAATATATATGATTATTTATGCACTAATATTGCCATTTTCCGCATTGCAGAGCACGCTTAACTGAAATTAGAAACCTCTGTCCTAAAAAAATCCCTGCAAATCGCTGTGCAAATGTTGACTTTGGAATGTTTTCCATTTCCTGTTACTGAGCAATCGCCACCAACAAAAAGGCAGGAAACGTAAAAAAGAATAATATTTATAATTAAATTAATAAGAAACAGGATCAAAAGCCGGCTGGGCTCAAGGCGACTCCAATGGCCAGCAGGCGTCGGGAAATTAGCATAACAAAGCCATTAGAGGAGGCACGGGGGACTTGAACTGCCAGTGGATCCCGATTTCAAAGGCAGCATCCACCACGCGACTGTGCCAATGACAGAGGCGTAAGGCCGAGGGGCGTGGCGCCGCGTGGGTGACCGTTGAGCAGGGGGGAGGGGGTGGTGCCACCGGCAAAACGGCAACACAAACACAAACAGACTAAGAGTGTCACCCGCAGAGCGCCACATACACCAGCAAAAAATGGAGAACAGCCTGCTGGGGTCTGAAGTTAACTTTGGCATTTAACATAAAATATGTTCAGTTACTGCTCAGAATTTTGTTTAAAAATACCGATCAATTTTCTATACACTTTCTTAGCCAGATACCGATTTTAAAAAAGGTCATTTTACCCATCTAATTATATATATAATTGATTAACAATATTTATTTTGGAGAAAGAACATTACGACACGTAGCATTAATATAAATTAATTTCCTAAGTCCATAATTTCTAAGCAATAAAAATTAATATGTTTTTAATTACGCACTTTGTGGGTTCAGTCAATTCATAATAGAAAATTTTCCCTGGTGTAGCGATGGTTGCAATTTTTTCCGCGCTTCTTTTACTCGCAGTCTACGTGAGAAGCTACTTTTTGAGTAATGGCCAAGATTACGCTGCAATGCGATGGAAATGGAAATGGTCGACGGCCGGCGGAGGAGGATGCCAGGGATGCGCGGAAAAGGACAGAGGTCCTGTCGCCTGTCTTTGCACAATTTAAAGTTGGTGTCACGCATCACGCTTCGCTCTAATGAGTCTCGTTTCTCCTCTCGTTTGCGCTCGAGCTTCGTCTGTGGCAATAGCAACGTGATTTGGCCAACGCGGCTCCAGCGAGTTTCGCAATTCGAGGGGGGTTTGAGAAATAACGGACTTTGATTACACTCCGTGATGAATTTCGCCGCTGAAAACGCGGCGTATGAGTAGCATACGATTGGGCATCAACTAAGCCAATTAATCAAAAGAAAGGCAGTTATAAAGAATAGATCTCGCAATTGAAGAGAGAAGAATTATTGCCGTGGTCAACCAAACCGAGAAGAATTGATTATTCTTCTAGCTGATTGGAAATGTGGGAATAACTAAGCAATTTATTCCCACGGATTAAAAATGGGTTTCATCTCACATTTAAATAAAAGGAAACTTAAAAGCAAATTTCAATGGTTAAAGTATATGGAAATGAGATAGAAAAGTGCAACAAAGCAGTTAATTGCATGAATCCGAATATGCTCTGAAAATTGCCGTTGGAAAACTCATTTTATCCAAGAAAAACACAAATATTTTAGAATGATTTTATTTACTGTAAAAAATTGTGTTGCAAGAAACGGATTACAAAGCTGAAATTGTCCCCTTCCCGAGAGTTAATCTAACATCCTGTTCCACATCCCTGACCATGAATTTAATCAAAATCCCTTGCGGAGTCCTTATCCAAGTGACGTCCTCTACGCTCCCATCATTTGCCATATGATATGACTTATTTGCCACATACTCCTGTTCCGTATGTCTTTTTCCACTATTCCTCATGCTGACTATCAACTTGCGAACGGAGTACCGAAAGTCATGACCATTAAAGTTGGCTAACATAAAACTGACGCAGTTGCAAAGCCAAAGGGCACGGACTTTTGCCCATTAAAAATGTAAACTTAATTTTAAAGCCTGGCGAAAGAGTGGAATGGCTGGAATTTGCAGCCGAAGTTGGAATTGGTAACAGAAGGAGGGCCGGCATCTCATACAACTATAATGCCGAATCCCGACGGCTCCTTCGCCGGGGAAACATTTCGCATAAAATGCCAAATGCTCTTGTCCTGCTTGCATGTGCATGTGTGTGTGTGTGTGTGCGTGTGTGGGTGTGTAAGGGTGTGGTCGTAAAGCAAACGATTGTAGCCAAAGCTACAAACTGACAACAATGTAGACCGTCGTGGATTTTTATGCCCGGCAAACTGTAAAAAGGACCAAAGCCCCCTCAGCTTTTCTTCCAAACAAATTGCATATGAGCATTTTGCATTTTCAATTTAAATTTTTCGCGCTCACTACGCCGCGGCATTCCACACGGAGCAAGAAAAGCGGAAGAGGCTGGCGAAAATTGAAATTCACGCTATCTGCGCGTATAATTTCTTACAACAAAATGGAGAAAATGAAAAGCCGCAGGGCAATGAACTTTCGGGGAAAAGCTAATGCAGGCGATGCAATGCATTGGCCCTGGCCAAATGAAAACCTCGAGGTGAGTTCAAGGACTGGCCAGACGACGTCGGTAGCCTTCGGCGCCTGGACTAGACTTTGGCTTTTCTTCGCCTTTCATGCCATTCGCTTCCTTCGAACAGGACATAATAGGTTCCATCGTCTTGGCCGTACACACATTGAGTATACGCCCTGTGCGAGATGCGTTTAATGAATGCTAGGTGTTGGAACTGCGTGGTAGCAGTATTTCATGCTTTAAACAAATTTCTAGTCAATTTTTATTTTATAGGATATATATATTATATATGCTTATATCCAGACATTTTGTTCTCTTCTGCTTAAAGTGCCTTGGGATTTGGCGTACCTATTATTGGCAGAATTTGGCTGTCTAGTAGACACACCACTAGGACGAACAGAGACGGCTATACAGACCGCTGTGCTAGGAGAAAGAGATAGGCCTTTGCATTTAATCTTATGAATCTTTGAACATACTTTAGCACTTTGACACTTTTGCCCATCGCCTGCGGCGGCGACAGAGTCGAGCGATGGCAAACAGTTTTCGGTCGGATTTTTAGACTTTGTTAGCAGCACCAGAGTGCCATTAGTGTGTGGCCAGGGGGATATGGGTGTTTCTGGGGGATCCAAGCGGATCCAAGCGATTCCAGGGAGCTGAGGTCCCCACTTACGTGTGGCGACTTTGGGAAGAACCCGAGATTAATGGCAGTTGGTGGGAAAATGCGGCTTTTAGATGGTGTATGAATGAATACTACGTGCCTGAGTGCCACAGTTTTAGGGTATATTTATGGTGTATTTACGCCATAACGGCTCCAGCATTGATTACTACTTCAATACAGATAGAACTAGAAACATTTCATAGGAATTCGAGGTCTGCCAGATAAAAAACAAAACAAATATATCGTTTCTCGTGAAATATATTACTAAATCATCATATATTGACTTCTAATCCATTTGCTTTAGTATTAGCAGTAATTTTATTAATAAAATATTGCGAGTTCTGAAGAATAACTTCAAATCTCACTAAACTAATTGCCTGCCACTTAACTCAAACGTTTATGATAAGAGCTGCTATATGATTTCAAGATAAACTAAAAGCTTGGATCCACAATTTAAGCACATTTTACTTATACATATCACCCAGAATTGATTTGATAGGTAAATTTTGAATTCCGAAACCACAGCACACAAAAATATAGTATACGGCATTATTTGAAATTAAAGAAAAACAGCCTTAAAAACATTGCAAGAATGTTCGGGGGATTTAGTTTGTGTTGGAAACAAACGTTCGCTTTTATTTTGTGGCGTGCCATTGCAACTAAATGAAAAATGAAAAATTTATAGAAATTCAAATGCAACGGCCGCCCCAAGTAAAGCTGGCTTAAAGACCCGGGTTCCGAATGGGTTACGTTGCGGAAGCAAACTGAAAAATATAGCGGAGACTGGACTGGACTGGAAGCTGGTGGGAAACCGAGAGCTATCAATGGCAGCAGTTGCTACAAAATGCCAAATTTGCATATAAAGTAAAATTGAAAATGCCACTGCTAGGGTGGGGTAGCCGGAGGGGGAGGGGGGCGGCAGAAAGCAACCGAAAAAAGGAAAATCGGAAGGGAAAAATAAGAGGAGCGCTTTCGAAAGCCGACAAATGCAGTTCTTGACTCGGCCTGCATTTTCCAGTCCACAATCGCTTTAACCTCTCGCCTTCGCCTCCTTTGCTGCGGCTGCTTTCTTTCCTTAAAAATATTTACATTGATTTGCTTGGCTTTGACTGCCAGAATTCCGCCCCCGCCCACCTACCCGCCGCCCACCGCTGCGTTGAAATATAAATTGCTGGCACTTTATATTTGATAGGCGGACTTGCGGAAATGCGCGTCACGTACATGGGGCCCAAATGGAGCTGGGCGGAGGCACTGGCACAGGATCATCCCGAGTCAAAAACCAACAGAGGCCACAAATCACAGGCCTCACTTCGCGCTGAGCCTCGTGTCCTGGATCGCGGAGGTGTCATCGTGAGATACTCCGCAAGGAGAGTTTTTGTTTACATTAACTACGAGATAATTTTATAAAAATATCCTAGGATAGACTTCAATGTATTGTAATGTAGAATGTAAAATAAGGGTAAAATCTTTTCATGCTTCCACTACATGTCAAACGTGGCCTGATGCGGAAAATTGCCCCAAAAAAGATTGAGCATTGAGTTTTTCCAGTGTTTTCCGACCTCGGGCGGCGCAAATACGCAGCTCCTAATTGGCCTCACGCAACCATGCCTCTGATTTCAACTGTTGCCTCACGCCGATAACTATTTTCGTGTACTTCTACCTTTTTTTTTCTGGTTCCGGAGATTTCGGTTATGCTGGCATGGCAGGTAAACCAGGTAAACGCTGCCGGGGAACGATCCAATCCCCCAGTCCGCGCAATCCTCCAATCCTCCTGACCACGGCCTAACTGATACAAATTTGTTACACGTACAGCTGTGGGGCGACTAGAGATACGGCCGGAGTCGAGTACGTGTGTTCGTTAGCCTAAAATCCGCGTGGCCTAAACACTACCGCCACCCCCCACCCCTGCCCTTCTTCCTGGCAGGCTAAAAACTAATTCGAAATTCATGGGCTCGATTTGCATTTTTGATTACTCGGAATACACTGCACTACACGCAGCCCAAGCCAGGAAAAGCAAGGCTCTGTAGTTGTAGTTGTAGTTGTAGTAGCTTTCATTGTCTTGGAGGAAAACTAGGGTATATACATCCATTTTAAAACGGATATGTGGGGGCGGCTGGAAAGGTGTGATATTTATATTTGCGGAGGGAGAGCTGCACACGACTTCGGGGATCTGGGGACACTGGAGGGGAATTTTTCGTTAGTTTTAAGTAATTGGGCGCCGTTTTATGACACACACACATAGTCAGGTGCTCACTTGGGGCGCATAGCGAAAAACACATAAATATTAAAATAAAAATAAAATTATAATGTATTCGTTACGGTTTAATTGGTTGCAGTAAAACGTGTCTCTCGCCTTGTTTTTCTCCCGTGTGCTGCATTTTTGTGGCTTTAATTAAAAGCATAGGTAGTGGAGGTGAGAGTGGGGAAAGGTGGCAGAGGTGGCGTACTAAAAGAATGTAAACAGCTGGGAAAAACTGGGGGAATCTGGGGAATGTGCCTGCCATAAAACAGAGACTGTAAAATGTGCATAACTAGCTGGGGAAATTTTTTAAATTTAATGGCTGATTGAAATTCGAGTTGATTACATTTTCTAGAGCAGTTTTTGTTCAGTTTCAACCGTGAAAGGTGGCACAATTAATTTGGTTAATTACTTTCTACAACTCTGTTTAATTTGATTTTCGAGTTTTTAATTTAGGGGATAGTAACAGGCTGATTCCTCTCTTTATCTTAGGTTTTTAACTTTTTGCTACATTTATAGAAGTATACATCTTCTTTAGAAAATAACTATTAACTATTGGAAATAACTAAAGTTTTACCTAAAGTAAAAGCTTCACTGCACTATTTCTTTAACAGAGTACATTCAATAAATAACTTTTATAAATTATAAATTATCTGCACAATGTATACCCCAATCAATTTAGAATATCTATCTAAAAGCAGAAACCTACAGAGTTTACCAAAAATTCATAGTTGGGAAGCTGTGCAAGGATCTCCCTATTTGTTTACTTATTATATGCATATATAGTTAATTAGACAAAGAGAGCGTTGGTACATATCCAACCCAATTCCATTTTGAGCACTAACACGTAACTGGAACTCATTGCGCCCACTTATTTAGTAATTTTTCGGTAATATGCTGAGAATAAAGCTATTGCAGACCCAACGGGGAGAATCCTGGCCCAAATTGCGCAGATTTTCACTCCACATTCGTGAAACACTCCTCATTATGCGCCCCTAAAGCCCGAAATCTGAAAATCCACCCTGCCAACTAATGGCCACCGCCCATTTGGAGCCATTTCCCTCGTACCTTCATTAGGACACTTCACCTGGCTGTCACCTGCAAGGGAAAACGGCACAGCGGAGCAGAAGCTAGAAATAGCATTCTATAGCAACACGGAAATGTGCTAATTTGTTTAGTCAGCGCCACTTTCCACTGCACTAATGCTGACAAATAACTATAATAATGACAGTAGCAGTAACAGCCATTTGGAGTGCTGCGACAAAACTTTCAAATATGCCCAGTCCAACTCCCGAAATTATTCTGTTTCGTCCCCGAAGAGGGGAATCCCCATTGTCAGTGCCTCCGATGGCAACGATTGTCTACGTGTTTGCGTGTCACCAGAACATTATGGCCAGAATGTCAGACAACCACGAAGTCGCCTGTAGTCCGTCGCGGCTGAATGGCTTAATTAGTCAAATATTTTGGCAATATCTTGCACCTTCATCAAGAAGAGGCTCTTCATCAAGAATCACTCAAAGAAAATGTATATACTCATATAAATATGGTACATAAAAATGTATCCTTTTGGCCCACTTTAAACAGCTAATATATCCGATAAATTGAAGACTATATTATTTACCAATCTCATTAATAATTGGAAACCACAAAGGTGCCTGCTTTTATTTTTAGTGCACAGACCATCAATTTATTTATATTTCTTTAATTAACCGAGCCAAGCCGAAAGGTGTCGTTTCCATTTGCGGCGACACCTCGAACAATAAATTACATCAGCGACATTTACTTTGCTCGCTGTTGATGTTTGATTATGTCCTTTGATGCAGTGTGTGTGTGTGTGTGTCGATTTCTCGGGTTTTTCATTTCATTTATAGGGACTGGCACACGTGCTCGCCAATTTCGGGGCCATGTTTCCTAATCAATGACCCTTATCACCCTGTCGTTCGTGGCTTTAATTAAAGTTCAAGCTGTCAGGCTGCAGCAGCGGAATCGAACGGACGTAAATTGAATTTTAATGTACGTATACGTAATATTTGGTGGCTTCTCCGAACATCCCGCCTTTAATGCAATCAATAGACGAGAAGCAGAGCTCAACTTAGCCCACATTGCTCAGAACACTGAGCTCTGAAGCAGCCACTTGACAAGTTGCGCAGAAGGGGGAAATGCGGAGACAGCGCTGGGAAATCGTGGGAAATGCTGGAAATGCAGGGAAATGGAGGGAAAGCGCGGAAAGGAGCGAACGGCGACGGCCTCAATTCTTCAATTTTTGTCTTCTCCCCTTTTTTTTGTTGAATTCTGTGGCCTAGTTTTTGGCGAGCGTTCAATCAAAGCCATATTGGCGCCTATTAGAAAATGAAATTTCCCACCAGTGAATGGCGGGCGGAGAAAGTGAAAAGAGGAGTGGTCGTAATTGGGTGAGAGAGTATTTCTATTGGCATACATTTAAATGCGGTATTTATTGGTAATTTGAATGCATTTGTTATGGGTAAATACAACATTTGATGCATTTGTTAACTACGCCTTTAATATTCTGCAGAGCACTGCGTTTGTAATTCAACCGATAATATTTACATTAAAATGCATGTTTTTATAATACTTTTATCTTACAACAAAGTCGATGTTTATTAAAGTAGATATCTGCCCAAATATTCATCGCTCAAATAATATTCCCTCCATTATTCAAGGCTCCAAAGTCTAAGCCAACCGAAATCAATTTCAATAAAATATTTCACAAATTGCCTGCGGATATGCAAACAAAAATATATGTGTATATATGGCCCTGTGCCTCTTCCAATCACTTGTTTATGAACCAGTTTGATGTTCGATACCCACTAGTTTCGGATTCCAATACGGCCTGCACTTTTGGCCCGGCGCGTGTTTATTGTACAATTTGTGGTATTTATTGGCACTTGATTTTCTGTGGCCAGCAACCGAGTGTCACGTTTCTACTTTTTCTCTTTTTGTCTGAGCACTTGCTGTCACAGCTCTGTGGAGTTTTATCTTGGCAATTTATTTAGTTTTTATGCAAATCAAATTACAGCCAACAAAAAGTAGGCAAAAACAGTTTCAAATTTGCTGTGCCGTTCCAAGCACTTTCCATTCAATTCTTTCACTGTTTGCTTACCTATAAACGGGCTTATACTCGCATGTAGTTTTTACCATTCATAATTCCACTTTTAAAATTAATTGATGGCATTTTTTTGACAGTCGCAAAGCAAGGACGATAGATAACAATGATGTCCGTTGGCCTGAATTTTTCATCGAACAGCGCCAAGTCGAAATGTACACGAGCATGACAGCGGAAAACTGTTTTTGTTTTTCCACCTTCAATGGGAATTCACTTTAACGAATAGTATTTAGCATGCGATGCATTTATCGATGCGTTGCGTATCGGATTTAATGAAATTTATGTGACTTTTGCAATTTGTCCGGCATCAATCTTTTGATTTCTTATTTCTGGGAAAACTTTCAAATTAGCTGCTCGACAATAAAAACAAGACGAGACACAAAAAGCAATTGCTGTGACCAGGAAAATCGTTTCAAACTAACTTTGTCTGCAAACTTCTTGTCATGTGCAAGAAAGTATTGCAATCGGAATGAAAATTTGTAAGCGCAGCTGAAATATTTTCTCGGCAAACATTTTCCGCTTTCCTTTCCATATGCAGAGTAAAACTAAATGGCGTGTAACAAGCTCTGAGCCAGAAAAACAATAAACTGGCTGATGTTTTCACCGAAATATGGGAAACTGAGGACTCGCATTCGATGCGAAAGAGCGAAAAAATTGAAAACATATTAAAGACTGGCGCCAAGAGTTGATCAAATTGATGCTTGACTTTTGGGACAGTGGCCAAAACCGATGGCACAGCAGAAAATTCTGCGAAACTTATAAACTTTGGCAGCGCCAAAAATAAAAATAAAGTGAAATAGAAAAGCCGGAAAATGAAATGGCATGTGAGCGAAAAAAAAAATAAAGGAAAAGCTGAAGCAGCCGCAGACGCAGAGGTCCTTGCAATTCTCCGGCTCACGCAAACAGAGCGCAACGGACACGTAGTACCCCGTGGAAGTTACATCTCTCCAAGGATAAAGGGGGCGTGGCAGCAGGACCAGTGTAGCAGCCAACAACAAACAACAGCCCTCCTGGGCCTGCCAATGGCACAGTTCAATTTCGCCTGGCAAAACACAGCAAAGAAAGGAAACCCACTCGATCCTCGAAAGGAAAAACGGAACTCGCCGGAAAAGGTTGTCATCGATTTAATCAGGACAAAGTTTTATATATTCCCTTACAGATTGTTCAGTTGCCTTGGGTAATTGTGGCCGAGCTGACAATGTGAGAAGTTGGCTGGCAAACAAAAATGCCAAGTGGCGAAATTTGTAGCCACTTCAATCAGTAAACTATTCAGGCTGGCTGGATTAAACTCTGATTTTCGCACTAAACTTAAAGAATAGTGATATTTAAAATGTAACACATTTAAAAGAAATTAACCAAATTTTAAATAACCCTAATCCCGAATCTTTTAAACATGTTGTTCATGGAAATTAGGAAATTTTCGGCTATAAATTATCAACAAATTCATATAAATTTTACTATTATAGATAGATAATTGGTTTATATTTCTTTCAACTAAAGCCTTTCATTATACAAACAAAATATGATCCACTAGACTATTGGCTTATTTTGCACACCGAATAGTACCAGATTTTTGAAAATTCAATTGGTGAACCATGATTCCTGAAGTTTGGTAAAATGTTCTAACTTAAAACGAAAACCGAACTTATCACAATATTTTTTAGACAACCATTTTGCTTCACTGTGCCCTAACTTGCCAAATGACCATTGGGCGCAGTATCGAAAACAAATACGGCAGCAGTTGAAAAGCCAGTCCAAGTGCTTCAATTTGCAATTGGCCACGTCAAGTTGGCTCCGAAAACTTTGCATAATTGGCAACAGCAACTTGACAAGAAGCCACTTGAATGGAGACCCTCGAACTTTCTCCTCCTTTCGCTGCAAATTTAATGCATCCGTTCTGGGAGCGAAGCTGAATCCAGCGAAACACGCTCCTAATTAGTGGCGACCCTGGGCCCGTTTCAATTTCATTTTTTATTCCGCTCCCGCCGCCGCGCACAAAGGCCAAACAGAACGAGAAATTTAATTATTTATGAAAACATGAAAAGCGCCCGCTCTGCCTGCGAACATTTTTCATTAGAGCCGAGAGTTGCCCCACCAAAAAAAAAAAGGAACACAGTACAATATAATTGCAGAGCCAAACCCAAACAGCTACCAACTTTGACCGACTACGGCCTGACCGCTATTGTGGCCTTGAAGCGACTGCAAATGGCAGAAAGAAGGGGTGGTGGGTGGTGATGGGTGGTGAAAAACGGGGGCTAACCCACATGTAATTTGTTTTTACGCCGAGAGTTCCGAGTTCCATTTTCAGCATGCAAGGCAAAGAGCAAACAGCAACCCGCAGTACGTACATTATAAGGCGCGATATATTAAACTCACACACGCGAAAGGGCCAAGAGCAGCCGAAATGGCCCAAAGAAGAGTTGGCCCCAAAGGGGGGAGGGGAACGGGTTGGTGGCATATAAAATAGCAGCGCTTTGCTGAAAGTCAAAGTGAAAGTACGATGCTCACGGAAGCCCCCGAATAAAATGTCGGTCACATTATGGTAATTTACATTTGAAATATCCACCAGCAAATGGATCACAGTTCCGCATTTGGACAGCGGTGTGCTACATATGCCTGATACTTTAATTTGATTGATGTTCCAAGCGGAATTCGTGGCTAATGTGGAGTATTCACATTGTTTGGAACTTGCATAAAATATATGATAGTATTTTACATATGACATTTGTTATGTATTAGCCATAGATTTGTGCTGCCACAGAGAGACATTAAAATCAGGCATTCATTACAAATAACCCTTATGAAAACTTGTTAAGCTTATTTTCATAATTCTCACAGCGACATTTATTCCGTGTAAAATTCCACTGCAACTTAAAAGCCCATTGAATCGCTTGTGCACTTGCGGGAAAATCCCTACTTTGCAGCTGAAAAGTGCGGTCGAAAAAAACCGTGTTGGCTCAACTATTTACATTACAATATCGTGTTATATTGTGTTCTCAAACAAGCTGAGGCTAAATGCCAATAAAACAAGCGTTTTAACAACTTTTCCATTTTCATTGCCCTTCGTTGTTTCATTTTTTCGCAGCCATGTGTATCCTTTTTCATCATGTGCGGCCATCCTTCGCAGATCTCATGTATCTATGCATGCAAAATGCCCATTTTGGTTGTTGGCTTAATGTTTTCTTTTTTCCACTGGCTCGTCCGATGCCTTTTATTTTTGTAGCGCCACGTTTAGCCTTCAACTCTGGCCGCTGTTGGTTATTGATTTTCCGGGCTTCCTAGTAGTTTCGTTACAAGGTTTTTAATATTTAAACGCCGGCCGTGCCCTCTCGCTCCGCCAGCGTCTATCTCTGTTGCGCAAACACAATTCGGAAATGACCCAAAAATGCTTAAATCTCAATAAAAGGGCATTTTGACTTGAACTGTCAGTCGGTGAGTGAGGCGAAGGGTTTTCTGGGTCGATGTGTCGGGTCGTCGGGTTTTGAGTCGGATGGAATTGGTCGGGAGTGGGTGGGGGAATGGGTGGTAATGGGTGGCAATGGGCAGGGGGAGCTGGTGCTTCCGATGGGGTCTGGCCTGTTGTTTTTAGTCGTCAACGTTTTCTATGCCAAGTACTCACACAGTGGCACACTCGCAGCCTGTTGTTCGCCCGGCAAAGTGAAATTGTGTTAAAAATCGCATTCCTTTCTGTACTTCTGTGCAGCGGAAATTGAAAATAGCGTCTCGTTGTGTGAGCTCTCGTCCTTGTTGTTGTCCCAGTTGCTGTGCGAAATGCTCATATGGCATGAAAATTTAATTGGAGTAAAATGCTGCTGCACAACTCTCAAAAACTAGTTAGAGGGGGCCAAAGCGAAAATGGAAAGCGCAGGAAAAAAACGAGAAATCGCCAGGAAAACTAGCACATAAATCAGCGAGAGTTTCCTATTCTCGCCGCCACCTTTCACCTCTCTCTCTTTTTTATTCCGGTCCGAGATTGAAATGTGCATACGGCATTAGCTTTAAAAATGGAAGAAGCTTATATAAATAACATGAATCTTGTGTGTGCGGCCAAGTGGCAAAACCAATGTTTATTAGTTGCCTCTCTATTTCGAATGAGAGGATATAAGTAAAACAAATTGTTTTTCTGGCTTGATTATTATGTATAGGCTTATGTGCTCATATAACTGATCAGCCAGTTGAATTGAATTGATTATTTATGTTATAAGTCCATAAATTTGACTTCGGGATTTAAATGGTAAAATAAATGGACGTCTCTAGTTATAGTTATATATCGGCAATGATGTGATAAACTATGCCAAACAAAATCGAAGGGAGTACTTTCCTCAATTCCGATCATTTCCGTTTCCGATTTGGCACACTTTCGTTTCCCCCCACCCACACAAGCGAGCACTGCCAGTAGCGCCTAAAAGCAGGCTACACAGAATAAATTTATGATGACCAGCCGAGGAAGTTTGGCATGCATAAAATGTAACGATATCCCAGCTGAAGCCAAAATAAACACTTAATTTATGCCAGAACTCACAACCAGTCCATGAGTGTGAGTGTGTGGGTGCAGCAGTCGCCTGCGGGCTGCACTGCAGATAAATCAAAGTCCGCAAAAAGTCTTTGACACCGCTCTCGGCCATGGTCGAGTGGCTGTTGGGGCACCACCTCCAAGCCCACACCCGCTGTCCACTGACTTGGAGGTCTGCCTAACACTCGGAAGAAATATCACTAAGTTCCATTACACTTTTGGCGATTTTCCATATTTTATTTTAAATTTAAATGGATTTATTTTCGACATTTTCTGATATAACAATTTTTATAAGGTAACCACTACCATATTTGAATAGAATTTTGGTTATTAATACTAAGGGATATTTAAGTCATACTAAACACTTTTTTCTTTTTTCATATGTAAATTTGCATATTCTTACATAATAATGGTTATTAAACTATTATGATTTTTATTGGATGATTGGATGAATACGAAAGATAATGTGGCACAGCCACCATTTTTGTGATCTTAGCAAAATAGTTTTTTGAACTTCTTACTCTGTTCTTGAAAAGATACATTTACCATAATTTACAATACAACAAGATTCACGTTTTCAACAGTTCTCTGCTGCCTAAAAAACAAGCTTTCCTGTTAGTAAGTTCGAAGTATGGAAATCTAGTTATTGAAGTTTCACTGGCCCACCTATTGATATACTATACATAGTTTTTTCTGTGTATTTCTCTGGAGAATCTGAAACAAAAAACACGTTACGTGCACACATATTCTGCTGACATCAGCTGTTTTGGGTAGAGCTTACGGCTTAGATTTTAGCTCTGACCTCGTTCTCGCACGGCCCACAAGCCAAAGTAACAAACAAGTATGAAAACACAGAGAAAATAAAGCAGAGTAAAATACGGCAGAACAAGCCAGAAGACAACACAAGAATATGTTGTCCGATGGGCAAATATTTGTCGTAATGCGTAGAGCAAACAAAGTGCCTCTGATGATGGAAATATATTTGGGGAAAGACTCGAAGCGGCAAGCCATAATGCATAACTCATACGCCACGTGGGCGGGAACCTCCACTTGATGTGAGTTGATGTTCGCCTCCTTTTTCTTGTACCCGTAGAATGACAAAGTTGAAAGGGGCGAATGTAGATATCGCAAATGGGTCGTCATCAACAATCTTTAAGCGAAATTAACTTGAGACGAGCGAGATACGAGAGCAGGAAAGTTTTGAGACTCATTTAAAGCATAACTTTTCAAATACCTTATAGTCATTAAATTAATGACAAGTCTGCGTTTTATGAAGAACACAATTCTCAGAATCCTGTTGAAATGCACTTGAACCTTTAAGCCAAAAATGTTCTTGGTTAAATTGGTTTACAGGAGCGATAATAAACTTTTTAAACGATAGGCTTAACATATTCTTTATAAATCAGCGCCATCTCTAAAATATCCAACTTGCAACTATTGATGTATTTTTAGACTTTGTGCTTATATTCAAAAGTTTTTAAAGAAGTTTATGCACTTTTCTTAACATTATCCTCACATGGAATACTTTTAAATATTTAAATAAAAGTACTAAGCTCATCCGCTGCCAGAATGTCCCCATTTGTGTTACATACTCAATTCCATTAGTTATTTGCCTGCCACAGATCCGAAAACAAAGCGGTGAAGTAACATTTTCATTACTCAAGCACTCCAGCCCGGAAATCTGTGTCCTGACCTGTCTCAAAGTTCGTTTGGCTGGGCTACCTGTAATGCAGTCACAGGCCGTAAATAATAGACAAAAGCCAAAGCCAAAAACTATGTCAGCCGGGGCACACGAAAATAACCAATACACCAGTAATCCAACAGTTTGTAGTCCTAAAAGAAAGAGTACAAGAGTACAAATCCAGCGGCAGGAGACTTTTCTTTGTAGCCGCCTTAAGGATTGTTCCCCCTATATCCTGCCGTATCGTATATAGAGTACATAATGTATCCATGTGTGTCTAACCGAGGAGATAAGTTGCGGCACACACACTAAGGAGGGCAGCCTTTCTCGGTGGGATTACCTCCTTTCCACACCGAATTTTTGCCCCATCCTTGCAAGTGCGGCAGGAAAGGAATTTTCAATTTTTGTTCTTTTACTTTTTGACTGACTTGGCACTTTGCTTACTTTAAGTTCGCTTAGTTGATGAGCTGCTGATGACTGGAAACTGCCTGCGAAGATGCCTCGTTTGCTTTTAGAATTCGAATTGTTTTTTGCTCTGTAGATCCTTATGTTTTTGTGGGTGACATGAGGCGTCGGCGACCTTGACTGTCAGCTGCACGCATTTCACTGCTCGAGCCTCGGAGCGGAGGCTGCTCTTTAAATCCTCACTGTTTCATCAGCATTTTCCCAGTGGTTTAAGTGTGGCTCTGCTGCTGGGCAATCAATAAAACAACACTCCGCACACGTTGCGTATACGTAACGACTATCTGCTGATTCGGCACAATTTTGCTCTGGGAAAAAGCACAAGAACACACGGGGCACTGGAGCACTTAAGCACTTAGGCAGCACAATTTTCCTGCATTTTCATTGCTGTATTTCTATTCAATTTTTAACTTCATCCGCCTAACTCAACGCGCTGGGCGATTTATGCGATTTTCCCTGGCTGCGCGCTGGGTATTCTGCACGTAACGCGTCCTTGTTTCAACTACTGACGTTCGAACGTAATGAGTTGGCCACAAACTCGGAATCCTGGACGCCCCGAAAGGCAGGCCAAAAAGAAGCTTTCGCCTCTCTGGCACTTCCATTCAGCGGATTTTGTGCGCACGCGCAGCCAAGATTTTCATTTTCCTTCGCTCTGCACGTGTTCCCGCTTTTCCGACTCTCGCTGTTGCCTCTCCACGTTTTTGTTTTGTTTTCGCCATTCGTCGTTAGGCAAGGTTAACAAAAACAAAGCTCTCTCCGTCGGTGTGAGCGTTTGCCCGCTCGTCTGTGTGTGTGTGTGTGTGTGTGTGTCTGGGCGCCAACATTCCAAAACATCTGATTGCTGTCAAAAAATGTTGCATGCGTCAGGGATTCCGACGGACATGCGCGTTTTTCCGAGGATATTGTGTTCTCGATTTCAACTTGACTCCGGTTAATGTGGGTTAATTCTGGCACGGCATTGCGATGGTCAGGTGAGCTCGGACTGTTCGGAATGTCCGAAAATTCCAAGACACATCGAGTTGTGCTGCTTTTAGTTGCAAAGCTATAAAGAAGCAGGAATTTGAGGTAAAGGATAGTAATGGGATTATTTGGGAGCTATATTAAAGGCCCTTTAAGAAGCACAATCCAATTTCTTTCATATTGAAGTTGCTCTAAATAACGAACAATTGTAGGAAAATACATGATTCCATGCCTTGAGAAGCGCTTAAAGTAAAACCCTTGGAGAGGAATATCTACCCTAAATTCCTATAGAGCAAATCAGAGCTTAGCAGCAGCCTAAGCCAACATTAAAGTGCCAACACCCACTGTGCCACCAGGTGGCATCTGCCTTTTGGTGCGGACAAACCCGAAACTAACCACAAACACCAATTACGCGTACGCCCCTCTGCCGGAAAACAAAAAATATGCCACGAAGCGCTGGCTGGAAGCGAAATTACGGCGGGCACCGCAAAATAAAATGAGACAATCCCGGTCCAGGAGGACCAAAGCCAGGTTCCCAGCCCGGTCTTGCACCTGATCCAGCGGCAGTTAACCCCAACTGCAGCTAGTTAGTTAGTTTCTGGCGACCTGCATGCATGCATACTCGTACATATTTCAGAAAAGTTGCGACATTTTCGCAGGGGTTACTTTTTATTTTGCAGCCGGCGCGTGAAAATCCGAGAGGTGACACTTGTCCAAATTATCTTGCTGGATAAACAAGCGCACTTAACGTGTTATCAGAGGCAAGCGATGCCGGGATCCAGGATCCCGGATCCAGGATGCAGGATCCAGCAGGACGAGGCTGCCACACACACACTCGCACTCGCCGAGGGTGAGAACATAACCAGCATTGTAATCAAAAGCAGGCGAAGGCTGGAGGAGCGAACAAAACTGACATGCAGTTGACTCCAAAAGAGTCGTAGCCTCGCAGGACACGCGGCGGAGTCCTCCTGCCACCACCCTCCATCCAATGGACGCTCGGCAGTCAGAGTGTGACCGAGTCGAGAGGGAAGCATCTTTGCACTGCAAGAAAGCTCTACCCCACTAAAATGTCAGGTGTTCGCGCCACAATTTAAGCCTCTTTAATTATGAAAAAATATAAGTACCTCTCACTATCCTTACCTGCATCCAACAAACATTCTATACAAGAAGTGTGAGTTTCGTTCCTATAAAGAAAGTTGTAAAGAGAGATAACAAAAGATACATTTGAATTCATATTCATATTATAAGTGCAGAGAATGGTTCAGTTTCTTTAACAGCGGAGCTTTAAGGAACAACTTTCTTCCAGTGCACATGAGTGTGAGTGCAGGACCTTGTTTGTGTGCGTCCGCACAGGCGACAGCTGCTGCATAACCCATACAACCCATGCAGCCCGTAAAACCCGTACAACCCATATAGCCCATGGAACCCGTACAAGCCGCGCACTCAAGGCGAGTTGAAAATGTTTAACACGAAAAGGAGTTATCACGCTGACAGCCTAGCTGAGGCCCGGGGCCGAGCGTCAGAGGATTCCGGGCACTCGCAGAAGTCGGCGGAGTCAGGAGTCCGGAGTGCGGAGTCCGTGGAAGTCGACGTGCCTCACTGCAAAATTATGACAAAGTTCTGCGGAAGAAAAATGCCGCAGAGGGCGTGGAAAAAATGCTTTGAAATGAAATCCAGAAAATAGGGTTCGCCTTCCCTTTAAGACGCGTGATGTGCTAAGCAAGTAATGATTGCCCAAGGATAAGACGTTGGCTCCCGAGAGATGGGAACGGTCTTGAATTACTTTAATGCCAGTCCCATAAGCCTTAGCCAAGGATAGTTTTTGAAGTTATCCTCGTTATTATGAGCCCTACTGACTTACTGAGCTACACACAAGAAACTTTTAGATACGAAACTTAATAGTATTCAGATATTTACACGCAATCAAGTAATAACATAATAATAATATGACAATGTTATCCTTAAGAAAATAAACTTTACTACTCTACTTATAATACACATAATTATAATTATACTATTATATTTTGCTTAAACGATTTAAGGTATTGACACACTGTTAACAAAATGTACAGACTTGTTCGATTTAGTCTGGATTTCGTAGACCATAAACTTCTTTCCTAGGGCGAACGTGGCTTACATTGGAGGGTCAAAACCGCAGGCAGTGCGACAGGTCTCAGACAGAAATGGGTGGCTGGGAAAATCGGCGGGGGGAGAAAGAAGTCGTGCTAAGTCCTAGACAGGACCCCACGCCTATGTTCATCGGGGGGTTGTCAGCTAGTGACACTCAGTAACCCCCATCTGGTTTTTTGTCTCATTCCGCCTGCAAGTGAGTTGAAAGCGCGGTCGAAGAGATGAAGTAGCCACAGTTGTTGCGGCTCGGAAAAATTAAGTTCCTGGAGGTCGTGGTTTCAGCATTTTTCCTGCTTTCACCAGTCGATTAAAATGGGATAAATCTGTCGGTTTGCCGCTGCGGTGGCTTTAGTCACCTCAGAGTTGGCTTTAAAATCTGTCCACAAGGCATTTAACACGGCGGCCGCACGGATTATGGCTAAGTCGGCGTGGCTAATTACACATAAACCGTCCGTGTTCTGTTTCCATATCCGTGTACACTGAGCAAAATACCGTTGTCCAGCTCAAAGTAAAAACATGCTTACAATAATTCGATAATAATTAGCACGATTAAACTTTTGTATTTTATACTATTTCAAGTCGGGGATCTCGTCATCCTAAATTGGTATTTTATTTTTAGTAACAAGATGCTTCGACTTTAAGAACATTTTTACTTGCAGTCGTGCGAAAAAATACGGTGTCAAGAACGTATTTTTGTGGTGCACCCTTGTTGTTTTAGGCATGGCTAAAAACAAAACATGGTCACAAAAGGCAACTTAACCCGTTAACGCGTTAAAGAGCAAGCCGAGTGGCTAAAAGCTATGCCGAGCAGCGACTACGGCGATTATGATGCTGGAGATTATGATGCTGGCGAGGATGATGATGACTACGGCGACTGGTTAACTCTGGCTGACTGGCTGCCTCGGTTTACTGGTTGGTTGCCTCGGCTTTTTGCCCGGCCCAAGTTGGCCAAAAGGGGTTGTGGAATGGCAAGTCAAAGACTTTTTGAGTGGACTGCAGCACTCTGCAGAGGTTAAACACTAACCTGATGATGCCAAGCACAGCCGCACAACAGCAAGAAATGTGGAGAGGACTCCAGGGGTTTGCGATGGTTTAAGGCAAATTTAGAACACTCTTTTCGGGCGTGGTAGTGTTGCAAAAGGGATATGAAACAAGATCCATTTATTAAACCACTTCGAAGGTAAGTTAATGCTTAAATAAGTGAAGTAAAAATTGCATGAACCACATATGATTTAAGTAATATTACTTTCCCAGGGGCAACAGAACTCCTCGCTAACCAAACCAAAAGAAGCCACCAAATATTTCATAAAAATTTGCAGCTTTTGGACCAACTGCATATGATAGTTGAAACACCCTGGACGTTCTGGGCCCTTTCCGCAAAACCATCAAAGTGGGGTTCTGTTTATGCAAATATGTTTGGGTCTGAGGTTTTTCTTTTGCCGCCCGTGTTGTCGTCTCTGCACATTTGCAACTGTGTTGGGCGTTATGTGGAAAGCAAAAGGAGGCACAGCATTTGAAAACAGGTGAAAATGAAGACATTTTGGGTGTGTTCAAGTTGAAGTTTGTTTGCTGGGAATTTGCGAGAGTTTGTTTACCTTTTGCTGGCCAGAAACTTTTTGCGGAGTTTCTTTTTTGGGCAGTTACCACTTTAAGAACATGGGCAAACAGCAATGTGGTTGCAGTCTTGAAATATGAAAACATGATGACTTTATGAACACTGAATGTGTTCACTTTTTTTTTGGCATATGTTTTTGTGAGTTATTTTATTTTTTGTTTACCTATCTTCTGCTGGTTACGGTGTGTGCATCATCAACGATGTTGTGACGTTGACGAATAACTTTTAACACTTTTTGCTAACGCAGCCGGTTAGCTTCATCTTTTTAACGTTGTTAAAGAAAAAAAACATGGTCCCAAATGTAGTATAGTATGCAATAAATTTCTATTATGGTGAAAGGTTATATGACAAGGACTTTGATTTATGACATTACTGTTAATATATAATATTTCGTTTGCATTTCCATTTCCGTTCTTATGAAGCTTTATTTCTGTTGCTAGACAAATGCAAATAATTCTAACATAATTTCCCAGACGAAAGCCAAAAATTGTGCGGTATATTTTTTGACATTTGGAAAACTGGCAGCGAATTGGAAATAAATATATGTTGAATGAATAGTAATTTAACTCCTTGACTTTAACAAGAAGCTGTATACTTCCGCTAGCAATTACTTCTAATACATACAGATATACTTTCATTGGATCCAAAATAAAAGTAATTCAATCGACTTCCAGCATTTTTTATATCATTCTTCAAGACCAATTTGAATTTGCAACCGAAGTATTTCCCTAAATGATAATTACTCCTTTTTCTATGCCATTTTGTGCTTTAATGTCTGAATAAAAAATTGGTGCAATAGCCATTCAAGTTAAGTTATCAGACTCCCCCGGCGGCCTTCTCTCCACGCTTACTCGTTTCCACTTTCCACTTTCCTTTGCTTTTCCAACCCAGATGGCTGGCAGCCCCGAAAGCCAAAAGAGGCTGGGGTGTGGGCGCATGCAACTAAACCAAAACTACACTCAGCTCAACCTCAAAACTAGCTAACCAACAAACCTTATTAAAATGCGAGCCCCCCTTAACCCATTACTCCCTGACCCCTGACCGCCGAGCCCCGCCCCATCTCCCCCCATTCGCCCACGCACGTAAGGAAGCGTATAATTTAATTAAATTATCTGGGGCAGCTGCTGATGCTGCTTCTGTTGCAAGTAGCAACGAAAAATGTGCATCAAAGTGCACTTAAATCATCAGCGAGGCACGGCGACATACAGAGAGATAGAGACGGATATAGAGAGCTAGAAGGAGAGGGTCTGCGGGAATTGGATAGAGGCAGAAGGATGGGATGGCCGCCCAAAATGGCGTTGGCTAAGTGCCGTGGCAGGGAGTTGAAAGTAGAGAAGAGGCCACTGAGAAATATACATGTTTCGAATGAATCTATAAGATATAATTCCGATATAATAATAATAATTTAAAAATTCCTTTACTCTATTAAAATAACATTCAAATTTGAGACTAAATGCGTGTTTGGTACCGGCCATTAATATTTATCATATTGATAAAATAACTTTAATATTTTCTTCTCAGTGCAGCCAAAAGTGGGCTGGTGTGGGAAGTCAGGCAGCCAAGCAACTTTGTACTTTGACTTGTATTAGTGACCGGAAATGCAGCTTTCAACAAGGAACAGGATCAGCGCAGGAGCCGCCTCAATGACTCGCCAAAGGCAAAGCGGCACGGAAAGGGAGTTAAGGTTGTTGGCAGCGGGAAGGGGAACGGGAGCGGGAAGCTTGAGCGGAACCGTTGACAAATGCTTTATGTATACACAGACTTGTTGAAATACTTTTATTTGCAGCTGGTACAATTTTATGAGCAAAGCGTTTGCATTTGAATGGCAAATATATTTATGAAAGGAGTAGAGGTCGACTCGGGACTGGGGGAAAAAGAGCAAACTTTGCTATTTAAGTGTACGAAAGTTAACGCTCAAATGGGATGGAAAATCTTTAAAAGTTTACTTAAGACGTAGCCGTAAAATGCTAACGCAGTGTACAATGCAACTAAATAGAACAATTCAGCGCTAACCACGAGGTGAAAAATTGCCATTAAGATGGTTTTTGAAAACACCTATAAATGTAGATCTATATTTTTGAGTGCATTTTTCCCGAGAATTGTTATATACTTCTCTTAAATTTATCCTGATATAAACGATGTGCATCCTACTCTATGTCATGTGTGCCCAACTAACGCAGCTTACTAGCTTCCCACGTCAGACTCAGCTTCTTAAAGCCTCCCAATCTGCATCAAGATTAAACAGCTAATGCTGTAAGGGAAAATCCTTTTGGGACATGCACCAATATCATCGCAGTCTCAGCCAACCCCCCAAAGAACTCAGTCAGCAATACCTTGACATCGTTTTCCGCAGAATTTTCCTTTAAATTATGCACGACATTTTCCGTCATTGTTTCGATGCTCCGACTTGCTTCGCATATTTTTTTAGTGTCAAGTCTCGTGGGAAAACAGTGGAGGGGGTGGGGGTGGGAAAAGCGAGGATACCGTCGCCCTAATGCATCGAAATTTTACTTTTTTGAGCTCAGCTGACATGCAAAATGAGTTAATGGCATTGGCAGCTGGAGGAAAGTGAAAACAAAAAGCATCTTAGTGGCCGGGGAATACATATTCCTCAAGCGATTTGCAGTTGATAAGCGAATGTCAACTGAATTTGAATGGAGTCAAATGGAGATAATCGGGGCTCGCTTAAAGCAGAAATTAAGTCCCCCAGAGCCGAGATATTTAATTTGCGCAGAGATAATCCTAAAACGAGAAATTCCATGCAGCTTCGTGTGCAAATATTTGAAATGAAATCCGTGCACCACCCGATAAGGTCTGGTGGGCAATTCGACCCCATAACATTGTTATGCCAGCAATCATGAAAACTTAATTAGAAGCTTATTTGGTGTTTTACAAAAACGTCACAATTTGCATACCGCATTTCATTTGCTGCCCCTCGCATCAGGCGATAAACGGACCGCAAAACATTTCGGCCCAACTGGGCAGGACGGACCAAGTGGCGGAGCCCACTGTAAAACACTAAAATTAAATGTGCTAAAATTAACATAAACAATGAAACGATAAGCACAAAATTGGCCTGCGCCAACACACTCAAACGAATCACACCGACAGCCGAATGGAAAATTGAACAACTAATTTGGTTGAACGGGTTTTGCCAATTTGCACAGAGTCGGCTTTGGGCAACTTAAAAGTTTATGCTAATTGAAAATGTATAAAAGGATTGCAGCTTATGAATCTAATGTACATTTAGCACCAGCCGAGGAGGAAACTACTTGAGTCTAAGCAAGTCTGAAATGAGCATATTTAATCATCTTAATTTGTGTTTCACTGGTTCTCACAGTTCATTGAACTTGCCGTGTAAGTTAGGTGTTTGATGTTGAGTTTCATTGCGTTCTATTATTAATGGATTTCAATTAAGAGCCAATACTATTAACACAAGTGAGAAATAAGAATTTTGTCCGGAAGATCGATCTCAGTGAACTTAAATCTTATAAGCCAGAGCACAAGTTTAATTTGTGTCAAAGGTTTTCCGGCATGATGAGGACTCCTTTATCTTGTTACGCCGACATCCATACAAGCACAATCCGCAGCACCTCGAGAACCGTCAAAATGCAAATAAGTTGTTAATTAATTTTGAAACGTTTTATGTGCCAGGCCAGGGGTCGTAGTCGTCATCTTGTTCCGCACATAGTTCTTGGTCCTTTTGTCGCAGCGAGCTTGGTGGTTGTGTATGTGTTTCTGGGGCCTGCTTGTTAAATTTAATAAACTTATGGGAACTTAATTAAAACGAAATTAATTCACATTCCCTGGCGCAACTTAAAGGCAGCCCGCAGTGCGCTCGCACTTCGGCAAGGGGGCGTATGCGTAATTTCGCCAAGAATTGCAGAGCTCATTGCGCATACGCCGCATTGTCTGCTGGAGGAGAGCTTTGCATTAATTTTGATTTTCATCTGGTTTTATTTCATATCGTTTTTGGCAAGAATGTTGCGCGCTTTTCGCGCTTTTCACGCTTTTCTTTCTCCATGTAATTTATATGCGCGCAATGAAATGTTTGCAAAGTTACTCGCAAGTTCCATGCCTTCTTTTGTTGCCCGAAACAGCGCTTCTTCTAATTAAAAACAAAAGTTTTTTAATCTGCTTTATGGCATAAAGGAAAATAATTATGCATTTTTTAGTGGGCACTCGGAAAAAGCAAGGGGGATAACTGTTTTAAAGTAGTAGTTATAAGAAATAGGTTGGATTTAACAAAATTTTGCTTGCGATTCGATTGGCTTAGTGATAAATAAACGACAAAACTTATAGAACCATCAAATTGAAATGCATTAAAATATAATGTGATTTGACCATTTGCCACTTAAATACCTTGTGGAACTTCCCGTGCTCAACTGTATTTTGCTTTTTGGCCCAATAGAAGATTAAGTCAGGCAGTGAATTTGTGATTACCATTTAGTGGTGATTGCCAAAAGTTGCAGAGTTGCACTTCTGTGAGTCGGCCTGCTTAGATATGTAAACAATCCATTAACTAGAAACTTAATCAATTGGAACTAGTTTGGAATGGCAAATGCATTTTGCCGAGCACAGCAAATGCCAGAAATCGAACTTGGAAACCGGCCCGTCTGCCCGGCCAGGATTCGCTTCATTTTCAAAGTGCCCGAGAAGTTTTCCACGGAAGTTTGTGGGTCTCACTGTCTGTCTGTATCTATAATTGAGTGTGTTTGCCAAAGGTGCGTGTGTATGGAGTCGAAGCCGTATCTTTTGACCAAGATTCAGCTGCAAACTTACAGATTCTGGCCAAAGTTTACGTGCGGCTGCTACTGCTGCTGCTGGCCGAAAGGTAACTGATAACTTTTGTGATTTAAAATTTGAGTTTAGATTGGGTTTTAATTGTATTTCGGCTCTGGCTGGCTCCGTCCTTCTGTCTATCCGTTTACCTGGCTTGTGTAAATTTGCCAAGTGCCAGGCGGCGATGATGAATGAACGATGGTGCCGAAAACGGGTTTCGACTTCTGGGTGGGCTTTGAATTGTGTTGATTCAGGCTCCGGACATCCAACTGGGATTTGATAATGGAGCACCATGGAATGGTGTGGATGGCAGTTTGGTGATTTGATGAGGGTTATCAGCAAGGTTAATTATTAGGCCCAAGTAGCATGTACATACACAATCTGGGAATTTAAAATCAAAACCTATAGCAGTCAAATAAAACTGCTTAAAAATATTTCATTAGTCAAGTATTGACAACTTTACATTAATTTATTGCTTAAAAAGCATTGAAACTGAAAAAAGGGTATACCATATTCGTTAAAAAGTATGAAACAGGCAGTTATATATATATTATATATATTCTTGATCAGGATCAATAGCCGAGTCGATCTAGCCATTTCCGTCTGTCCGTCGGTCTGTCCGTTCGTATAAACATCTCGATTTCAGGAACTATAATATGATATATAGAATGGATTCAGTTTAAGCATAATTATTCCAATGTCTTTGTTACTCGTATAGTAAAAAACTATACTATATTCGTTGAAAAGTACGTAATAGGTGAACGGAAGCGTTTCCGACCCTGTATTGTATATATAATTTTAATTAGAATCAGACTATTTACACGACTGTGTCCGACTGTTCCTATGAATGCTGTGATCTCGAAAACTGTAAAAGCTAATTAGTTAAGATTCAGCAAGAAGATTTTAGAAATGCAGACGCAACTCGAGTATTTCGGTAATCATTTATCAAAACACCAATATTCTCTGAATCACTACATTACTTTTGAATTTTGCAGATAATTTAAATTCAACAGATTATAGGACTGTGATTAAGAAACTTATAAGGCGCTAGAGTGCATTTTCGGAATAATTGTTCATAAATGCCATAAATGCTGGAAAATTTTCTACCAATCATTTTCGTGTACGTTCAGAGCCAACTTTTCATTGAAATAAATATTAATTTGAAGCATGTTTTAAAACGAATTTTCAATTGAATAACTTCTTATTATATCTTTATTTATTAAATTATATATTTATATATTATATATTTATTATAAATTTATTAAATAATATATCATATTTTATATTGCCAATTAATCTCACAATATCTTAGTTCTTAGTGGAATGTAAGATAGCCGAGGTAAGAGATATTTAAGTCTAGTCGACGATTGGCTGTTTTGAAAGGCATAAAACATGATAGAAGGCCCAGGAAAGCCTAATTATCAGTGAGAGTATCCTATAAACACATTCTGCATCGAATTCACAAAGTTCCATGCACACAAAACAAACTGATATATCACATGTTATATTGACAATTAATCTCACAATATCTTTGTTCTCAGTGGAATGTAAGACAGCCGAGGCAAGAGATATTAAAGTTCAGTCGTCGTTTGGCAGTTTGAAAGGCATAAAACAAGGGAGAAAGCCCAGGAAAGCCTAATCACCAGTGAGAGTATCCTATAAACACATTAATTTTAAGAACGATTATATCTTGTTTTAAACATGTTTAAAACATGTAATATTTTTTTAATATTGCTTAATGTTTATTTTTATCATTTAATGTAGCAAAGTTTAAGAGAAAAGACCAACACTACTTCTACTTTCAATGACTTATCCGCCTTTTCACAACTCTCGTTGTATTACCATTCATTTCGATTTCAACTCAGCAACTTATTTTCGATCATTCCTGCCATCAGACCTCCTGATCCTATCGATAGTTTCCTATCACACTGCCACCACCATCATTTTTGACATACATTTGTACATTTATTTCGTTGTAAGTAATCACGTGTTGATAATTTAGAAGAGGATCTGCGCAGGAACAAACGCGTAGTTGAGTGGTGCGGAGCTGGCCAAACGCGAGGATTAGGCCAATGTAGCAGCCAAAGGAGTAGCAGCGTACTTGGTCACCAGTAGAGCAGCAACGGGAGCAATCTCAGAAGCAGCAGCGATGCCATTGTTGTTCCTGGCGATAATCTGGCTACTGGTGGCGGTCTCAGCGCAGGCGACTGGGGGTCCTTTCTAAAGAACGTACGTATTTGAACATGGTGAAATCAAAGACACTAGAATAACGAGATGCGTAACGCCATACGATGTTTTGGCACACGACTTTTTCGCCGTGGCTCTAGAGGTGGCTCCAGGCTCTCTCGAGTTTTTGTTCACGAGCGAGAGAGCGGAGAGCTCTACAGCAATTGACAGCAGACAACTCTATGCGTGCCCACGTGTACTCACGCATTGTAAATTTGACAAAATATGCCCTTTGCCATAGAAGTTCTTCGACTTTAAATCTATATTGTTTTTCATTAATTGGCACCCTGTGGAAAATTCTTGTTTTGCATTGCCCTAACGTTCTTATGTACAAAATATACCAAAATAAATTTGAAAAATTACTTTATATTAGAATATTTGTCATTAGAGTATTTAGCTTGCGACGTGTGAAAAATTAATAAGGCAATGATTGTTGATTGCGTGTGTCCGCACTTTGTTCCTCAAGATATGACTTTTGCAATAAACAGTTCTCATATTTTTATTTATTTTATAAATTTGTATAGCTTAATAGACTCGGAATTCGAGAAACTGCATAGTGCCAAAGCAATGTATGGCCGTTACGGATCTTGTTATTCTAGTGTCTTTGGTGAAATATTTCGTTGTCTTGCTTCTTCGGAAGGCTTTGATATCCCACTGCTCTTCGTGGAGCATATTTATACACGAATGTGCGCTCATTTAAATGCGTTGACAGTCTCCCGTTACCATTTACCATTTGCACTTTCCCGTAGTTTAGATTTCCCACTGCTGAGTGCAGAAGGTGGAATAACTCTTGGTGGCCACTGAATTCGACTGCCTGAGGTCACAGACGCAGTCCCGATGCGGCGTATAAAGAGTGGTATGGAATGTGTTGTGCCGTGACAAGATCAAGTTTCCGAACCGAAAGCACCAGATCCATAATCAAAATGTTAAATGTTAAAATCCGTAAGTTTGGAATCTTAGCTTTCTGCCCTATTTACTAATTGTATTTTATTCACAGGCCGTCCTTGCCTTGGCTATCGTTGCCTGCATCCCTGCCAAGCATGGACTCCTTGGTGCGCCTTTGGCCTACACTGTTGACGTGGCTTACTCTCCTCCTCTGACTCACTCTGGTCCCGCTGTCGGGGTAGCTGCTCTTGCTCCAGTTGTGATCTCTGCCAGTAGTCAAGTTACTGTTCGGAACTACAATGGCATCGCTCTTGCTCTTGTGATTGCTCCCGTGGCTGATCCACTTGTGGCCAAGTACGCGGCCGCTCCTATGGCTGCTCCGTGACCTACTCCTCGCCTTTGGCTTACTCCGCAGCACTGAGCTACGCCGCAGCTTCTGCATCGCTCCTTATCTAAATTACTAAGCTGTGATCACCTCGGAGACAACGATAATAAATGGAGAAATAATAAAACGTTATTCAATTATATATTCTCTTTTAACACGTTTCAAATGAATATTTATTTCAATGAAAAATTGGCTCTGAACGTACACGAAAATGATTGCTAGAAAATTGCCCAGCATTGATGAAAAATAATTCCGAGAATACACTCTAACGCCATCTAATCTAATCTAATCTGATACTTTTATTAATCACAGTCCTAATCTGTTGAATCTAAATTAACTGCAAATTTCAGAAGTAATGTAGTGATTCAGAGAATATTTGTGCTTCGCTAATTATTAACGAAATACTCGAGTGGCGTCTGCATTTCTAAAATCTCCTTGCTGAATCTTAACTAATTAGCTTTTATAGTTTTCGAGATCACAGCATTCATAGGAACAGTCGGACACAGTCGTGTAAACAGTCTGATTCTAATTAAAAATATATATACAATACAGGGTCGGAGACGCTTCCGTTCACCTATTACGTACTTTTCAACGAATATAGTATAGCCTCTTACTCTACGAGTAACAAAGACATTGGAATTATTATGCTTAATCTGAATCTTTTCTATATATTATAGTTCCTGAAATCGAGATGTTTATATGAACGGACAGACGGAAATGGCTAGATCGAATCTGATAGGGATCCTAATCAAGAATATTTGTACTTTATAACTTCAGCAACGCTTTCTTCAACCACTCCTTTATATAACAAAAGAAAATTCTACAGTCGAGTACAGTTCAAATCAATAAATTAAAACGAATCTAAACCTTTTTCAAAAAGATTGAGCGTGACAGTTTAGCTTGGCCTCTGGACATTTGAGTGAGAGTGTATAAATGTTTTTGGCATATCGATATAAATTTGTAAGACAAGTGATGATATAATTATACCCGTTACTCTTTGAGAAGTATGTAACAGGCAGAAGAAGGCGTTTACGACTATATAAAGTATATTTCTGATCACGATCAATAGCCGAGTCGATCCAGCCGTATCGTACGTCGAGATCTCAGGAAATATAAAAGCTAGAAGGCTGAGATTCAGCGTACAGATTCTAGAGACAAAGACGCAGTGCCACGCCCACCCTTACTACCACAAACTCAAAATTTTGAGAAATGTGTTAATGTTTTTTTTTTTTAATTTCTATTGATTTGGAACACAACTTTTAGCCACGCCCACTCATTTTATTCCCCAATATATATCGATATCCCAGAAAAATGATGAAATTTCGCGTGTGCATTCACACTAGCTGAGTATCGGGTATCTGATAGTCGGGGAATTCGACTTTAGCATTCTCTCTTGTTAGATTTCTACTTACTCCTTGCAGTTATTGAATCTTAAGAATTCTTCCCCCTAGTTGGAACCCTATGTTTGTGTTCCTCCTGAAAGCGATTTACAAAACTTCGCCTCTCTCCGCAGCATTCCACATGTGATTCTGCCCAGCATACTGAGATGATATAAGGCTCTGGGAAAACGTTGAATTAATGCTATCAGAATGCTTGATTTATACCTAATTCTGTGTGGGGGTTTTCCATTCTCGCCGCCCCTCCGGAGCAGCTTCCTTCGGAAAACGACATCGGCAGCAGTTGTCGCTTCACACATTAAAATATTACAACATGAACTGGAAACATGAACACGATGACACCCCGCACACCCATACACTGACAGAAATTATGATGTGTCAGCAGAGCATGTTAGTAGGGCCCTCTCGCTCGCACCCGAGGCGAACATAAGCCCGAACATGAGCTCATATTTCGTCGAGCTATAAATAAACTAAATTGCCAAAAGTCGAGACAGTAGAACCCAAGGCAGGCGTTTTGGCTTAACGGCAGATTAAACAGGATGTGCGTGACCCAGAGTTGGTATCGTGATTAAGGATATCGCGGCACGAGGCGCGTGACGAATGCTGTTTAATTCTGGTTGCTATGATTGATATTGAAAAAAAGAGTAAGGTCTAAAAATGTCGAGTTTCTCGGCTATCACATACCCGATCCTCGCCATATCGTTCGAAATTGGCACGAAATGTTTTTCAAAATTGTGGGCGTAAACGCCTTTTGCTATGGTGTCTAGTGAAATCTTACTTAAGTACTTACAATTATTTTGGAATAATTTCTAATCGCCTCACTTGGGCAGCACTTTCGAAAGTGGAACCCACTCGCCACGCCCATCGTGTTTGCCATTTGCCTGTTAGCTTTTATTAACTATGCACGCGTGTTCGGGTTGTTGTTGTTAGCGATTACAAGTATAAAGTGCATGACTCCGAAGACAAGCTATTCCACACCTGGGGAATTTGCTCGCCGAAAACTTTGCAGCCAGCTAATTGACGGGGTTTCCGACGAACCCCGACCCACTCTAAAAAATAAAAAAAAAAAACCCATGCGCCCCGCCACCCACTGCACTCAAGACAATTGCTGATAAAACGCGGGTAGAAAGCTCAAATAATATCAAAAAAGATAAAAGCCGTTGGCCCTCATCTCGAAAATTTACTTTGTGCGGCGACTGTGAAAAGCAAATGAGCAAAGAGAGTTGCAAGCACGCCACTAAGCCACCCAGCCAACCAGCTACCCAGCCAAAGGACCTCCTTTGCCACCGAATTTCCACACCACCCAAGGGACCTACCATATGCAAATAATTGCTGTGAACTTTTGGCACAGAAAGCAGGCAGTGGCAAATGCAATAGAGCTCAGTTAGCAATCAAATTACGAGTATCAAAAGAAAACCCGAGAAGAAGGCAACCGAAAAAAACGAGCTCCGAAAATGTTGACAAGCCAGAAAATGTTGGTCCGCTGGACAGGACCAAAATGTTAATTGGGCTCATGACACTGCCGACCAAGGCATAAATCATAAAAATGTAACACCAGCGACACAAGGTGCCCCGGAAAATGGAAATGCAGGCAGAGCCAGAAGGGCGGACCAATATTCTGGATGCTTGGGCTCTCCGGCGGAGGATCTGCACCCAAATCGGGCGGAGGCATCGGAATCGGAGAATTGGGAGAAGTAGCTGGCCAGACGAGACTAACGAAACGTAACGACCAAGCGAAAACTTAACAAGTGTGAAGGGAACGGTGATGGATGATGGCCAGGATAAATGCCCTAGAAGGTCCTGCGGATTTATCAAGCTGGAGACACGCTTTTTCGGTGCATTAAATGGGTGGTGAAATAAGGAACATACTAATTCTAGATAACTATGTTATTTGTAAGAAGCACAACTGTGTATTTTATGAATTTAAAAATGATTAAAATAATGATAAAAATTCAGTTAACGAACACTTTTCAACTTATCCTTGTAGTCCAGTCCACCCCGCATATCCTTGACCCATTAGTGGGCACAGAAATGAGTTTATGCTCGCCTGACTCCAACTTTTTAGACACACACACACCCAAAGCAAAATGTGGAAAAAATTTAGTCAGATGGATGTGGATCGAAAAGCCAATGGGAGGGGAGATGGAAACTTTAGACCACTAGAACTCCGCGAAGTGAAATGTAAGTACAACGTAACTTAAGCAGTTTTACATCTTCAAGCAGCATGAAATTGATTGATGGCCAGAACTCACGCCGCCTTTGCCGGGAAGTAGAGAAAAAATGAAAAATGATTTGCGCGGATTATGAATTTCCAACGTTTTCGCGGCCTCCTTGACGCCCCCTTTCCCTGTCATCCATCTCGCCATTCAAATGGGCGAACGCTGAAGGGGCGTGGCTGGGGACAAGATGGCCAGGGCGAACTTTTTAACCTTGTGCTGGTGGCAGGGACGTGGCATTGATTAAAGCCGTCGCCTGTCACCAAAGTCAAAGTTAAGAAGGTATTAGCCAGGGATAAGGGATTGGGAACAGGGCAAGGGCTAAGGCCAAGGGACATGGACAGGGTCTCTGGAGGCGACGGCTGATTTACACATTTCCGCTGGCCTCGGCAGCCGAGCAAAAGACAGCTGATTGGCTTCCCCAGGAAGGATACACTGTCTTAACCCTTACCTTGGCATCTGTGCTTTAAAATCAACAATGTGACTTTGGATCAAATGAAATGCATGCATGAAACAGATGTGTCATTTTAATGCTGCCTATAATTCGTTATATGTTAAAGAGTCCCATAAATTATTTTTATCAAATTAATTGAATTTATAAACATAAATATATAAACATTCTATAATATCTCCCTTGAAAACACGGATTTCTAAGACTTGACCTTAAAGCTTAACCCTCATCTTAACAGAACTGTATATTGGTTTAAAAAATCATAGACATAAAAAAGTGTTATAGTTGATAGTTATTATGCTTCTTTCTTTACAGAAAATCAAATATCTGCCTATATCCATTAAATTTTAACATGTTTTTTTTACAACTTTAACCATGTTCCATCCAAGAAGGCAAGAATCTTTCTAGTATATCAGTTAACTTTTTAAATGCATTCTACTCTGGAGAATAGCAGATTTCCTATACTAGCTTTGAAGTGCTGACTAAGTTGGGTAAATGGTTAAGGATATTTAAAATTTAACTCCCTAAGTAATTTTCGCACACGTATATGTGCTACCCGTACATGTAAGTGGGTCTACAAATGTTTCACTAAATTGTGGTTGCTAAGTTCAAGGCTAACGCTTTTTTGCCCAAGGCTCCTTGGCTTCCGAGGTTCCGAGGTAGCATAATTAATTTTCGTTTAATTGCCGGGCGCTAGTTAAACTAACAAGCAGAACACACTTGTGCAGCGTGTTGCCCTCCCTTTCTGCCGTGCTGTGTACCGGTCCCTTTCACTCTAAATAGCTCCCTCTCTCTCGCATGGCCGGCAGCATTTCAATTAATTAATGTGCCAACATTGTGGGCGTAGTAGAACGTTCGGATCAGGCTGAGAAATGGGGGGAAATTCGCAAGTTGACAGCGGCAAACACAAGTTAGCCTACATATAAAGCAAGAAATCAAACATGGCAGCCCCTGACCAGCAGGACGAAAGATTTGGATAGTGTGGGCCGCTTGGACGGATGGATGGATGGATGGCTGGATCCAGAGGAGGAGCAGAGGAGCCAACTGCTGCTGTTCCCATTAATGATGAGGTGCTGGGTGGTTGGACTGGGACTGGGACTGCCCTACTGTGCCATCTACTGTTTCTTCCACCACCGCCGTTTGTGTGAAAGCGTTAACGACTTCCGATAGTTGCAAAAGTTGAGATACACCATTCACACCCCTTTTCCCACACGAGAACTTGAAAAGGATTCGCAAAAAGCGCCGCAGGAAATGTCTGATAAACTGAAAAAGAAGCAAAACCAACACTCACATGCGCTGAAGAGGGATGCGACGCTAGTTTTACAAAGCTTAAGCAAATATTTCTCTTTACAAGCAGCCTAATTATTTTTTGGAGGCTAAAAAATAGTAGGTTTTAGTAATTGATTAATACATGTTCTCATTTAAAGTAACCATAGTTACTTTTCATTTCGTTGGGAAATGTAAAGCAATGCCTTCGTATCGATATTCTATTTTATGAAGAAATTTATTAACTTAAAGCTTAGTTATTTAGTAAGCAATTTGTTTGATTTTTTGTGGCTTTTATTATATTCCAAGCAGTTGTCAGAAACACCAGACCCACATATCCATGTGTTCTAACCGCTTAATCAACCCTCTGAGAGGATGCACACAAAGGCCAGGGATCGGCCAACATATGTTGTATAACTTCCAGCGCCGACTCGGAGCCTCATTATATAATTGCAACTGTTTTGAAGTTATGACGCCACCCCCCAACGTGGTGCATGCAACGCACCCCCTCTGGAACATCATCCCGCTCGGCCACGACCATGGCTTGTGTTTTGTGTCGTAATTTGTAATCTCAGCGCTGGCATGTGGAAATTTGTTATCGTTTTAGTGTTTGTTGCTTAAATTGCCACAGCAACGCAGCCACGATGGGAGTGGCAGGGTGGGACAGAGCACAGAAATGTGAAATAAAGCAAAAAAGGGTTCCAACGCGTCTATCATATTAAGTCGGTATTTATACGAGCGTGTGTGCGCTGGAGTTTCGTCTAGACTTTGCACAGGTAACCGACCAGGCCAAAGTAAAAGTTGAGTGAACTGCAAAGGCTTACAAATAAGCAGAAAAGGAAAATCCCGGAGTGGAGAGGTGGAAAATCAAGCCCGCGCGGCGCTGCTAAGTATGCTACAAAATATTATATTAGCAAACAAAAGCAGCTGCAGCAAGTGCTCACACACACACGGAAACATGCCAGCTTGGCTTCACCACAAGCGCATTGCGTCACCAGGTCGTATACGTAATGTGCGAGTGCCTGTGTGCGTGAAAGAAAATTATATTGAAATTACAAAATCCCCGTGCTGAAAGGAAAGTGGTGTGAAAACTGCTGCAGAATACAAGGTTGCGGTGGGTCATGACTTGAGTATTTTGCTTAAGTCGTCTAGTCGCTGGGCTCATTAAATGGATGGATGAAGATCTTAGAACACATATAAGCGAAATCACCTAAACGAAAGGCTTGGCTCAGCTCTTTAGCCGGCTAATTGTATGAGGCGCTCATTCATATTCATACTAAATGACAGGTGAGTGCGGTGAATGGGATTATGATTAAAGGAATGACTTTCTAAAGTATAAGAGGCCCTACAGTTAACGCATTGTTCACAATAAGGCAAGATGTGTAATCTAAATAAAGGCGTTGGCCTACTGAATAAAACATTCGTGGGATCTAATATTTTACGAGTAATGTTAAAATACATTAACATTTATTTATTACAATCAACTGCAAGCAGACCGAGATTTATGCAAATATTGTGTATTGCAAATCTGAGTAACCTTTCGCCCCCGTCGCATCCATCACAGGTGATAAATCCATTCAAGGACTGTTCAACCTTGAAAATCCAGCCGGATAGACACCTCCCGAATAATGGCTAAACAAAAACAAAGTTCTTTGCCACACACATTAAAAACAAATTACAAATAGATGATTGCGGGAAACACTTTGCGGCTCAAATGGAATTTAAACCACTTCTATCAGATGCTTCTGTGTAAATATTTACACTTCGTTAGCTGCCAAAGATACCCACAGCGAGTACAATGGAAAAAAATTAAATCCGCCGCAATTGGAGGGGGATTCCCATTTGCCTTAAACACACGGCGGAAGTTTAAAAACCGCTCCGTCTGCTCCTCCTTGTTTTGTGTTGCTTCGAAAAGCATTTTATGCAAATGCCTAGCGCCAGAAATAGCCCTAAAAAATGGGAAAAATACAGAAATACATTTTCTGGGCCAGTGCATGACAAAGGAACACAAAAAGCTGTGCGAATAAAGAGAATTTTAAGTGCTCCCGAAGAAGAACTTGGGCTAAATTAACCTGGCAAATTGCAGGCAAAGATAAATCTAATATGAGCCCAACTGACCCACAAATGAAGCCATCTCGGATCAATTCAAGTCAATTTGCTAAAAATAAGCGTTCGAACTGATAATTTTTTTGTTAGCTCCGGCGATGGCTTAAATGCAAAGACCATTTTCAGTTTTTCCTGCACTTTCCACACTCCACACTAGCGCCCGCTTTCCCCGTTCTTCTCCGCTTTGAACCGACCACAAACACCTGCTGGAAATTCTTTTAATTAGCGTAGAACAAAGGCAGCCAAACGATGATGACGATGGGGTTGCATGGCGGGCAAATTGAGAAAAAATAAAGGAAGCGGACCCAGGCGGAACAGCCAAACAATGAGCGTTAAATTCTATTCAATGGCAAAAATGGAAGCAAAGCAAATAATTGAAGTAGTTTGGCCAGCCAAGAAAAGCGGAATATAGAAAGAAGGGGACAAAAACAACATTAATGAGCTTGCTCGCTGCCTCGCTCTTCCGCTTTTCCCAGCTTTCCCCGCTTTTCCTTCGCGCCGCTGAAAATGTCATTACTGAAGGGCCAGCAAAACGGATGTCGAGTTGTTGTTTTGGTTGTTCTTGCAGCCATTGTGATTTGTATTTCTTCTTTGTCGACTGCCCTCAATTGGCAGCTTATGCATTTGACAGGTATTGATTATGATTATGTTGTTATTTATTATGAAGTGGGCGGTGCTTTAAACTCTGATTGAATTATTGTCTAAAGTAGCTAATGACCGACGCGCACGAAAATTAATTGCCCCTTGATTAAAGTTGGAAAGTTTAAACAAAGTAAACATAGTAGAAAATTAGAAGGAATTCTATATTCTATATATATACACTATATATTTAATTTCCAAACATTAAATCTTTGTCTTATGTATAGCAATCTAATTTAAATGATAATGTTTCTTAGAAATAATAAATACACACAGCCAAGTAGTTTAAAAGATGCTCAAAATATAAAGGATATCACCCAGATTTAGTGCTAAAAAAACATAAATTATGCATGAATATGGCACAGGTGTTTACGTCATCAAAAGACAAAACTTTCCTTTAAACAAAGCAGGTTTTTCCAGGAAAACTGGAGCTCCACACGCAGCCAAAGGCAGCGAGCAAATGTGGAGCAGTACAATAGAAAACCTCGCGCACAGAAAATCAGGAAAAATGGAGGAAGAGCGAGAGACAAATGTTTTATTCAACATCTGAGCGGAGTTTCCAGTCAGCTGGCCGGAGAGAGGAGAAAAAGAAAAGCTTTCGCCAGCTGAGTTTTCCGAAAGAGAGAGGGAGAGAGAGAGGTTGAGAAAAAGGGAGAGCAGAGCACGTGCTGGTGCGTGAAAATATTGAATGGCAGACACAAAGAGCAGCGCTCAAAACAGAGAGACAAAGGATTGCAAAATACAAAAAATATGCTGGGAAATGTGCCACACACACAGCTCTACATACATGCCACAGGATTTATACATGTAAGGGAATGGCAACATATGACAGCTGTCATGTTAGAGTCCTTAGCAAAAGCAGCAGCACCAGCAATGAAAGTTGGGTTAGGTTGTGGAATTGAGATTAGAAACGAACAGGCGGAAGTGGAAAGCAAGCTGGATTAACGGCTGCAGGCGGGGATTATCAAGTTGTCAATGAATAAGTGAAATGGATGAAGATATAAGCCAGGCGCGAAGCGCCCTAAAAGGATTATTAAAGGACCTTGCTCATGCCGCAGATAAGAAATTGCAGTGGGGCGAATGAAGCTCTCGAAATTGCTGGTTAAATATTTGAAATTTAGCCCTGCACTTCGCGAAAATCTAGTGAAAGTGAAGGCTTTAAATTCAAAATGTTCCCATGTACCAAAATATATAAAGTATAAATTTAAGTCGTATTTTGAAAATGATTTCCAATTTTTAAATGTTATATCAGTGTAATTATTTCATTTGCCATAAATTAAGTTTAAGAAAGGATTAATTCTTAAAGGTAAAGTTCAATTAGCGCCAATACTTTCCGAACTCTGCCACAAGCTGATTTAATTAATAAGTTATCAAAGGCACTCGGCGAAATTGGGTTAAGCCAGCATTAACCCAATATCTGGCCGGTGTAACAGTTCCGCAAGGATTAAAGCTCGTTAAGAAGGTGACTTCCGAGTTTCCTATCAAATCAGGACCAGGCAAGCCCAGTGACCGATGAGGGAAATCGAATACGCAGCCAACTATGCCAACGCAAATTACAGTCAGGAGCAGACGCATCTGGAGCCGGAGCCCTGGATCTCGAATCCTGGCAACAGTTGTCAGCCTCGGCGCCTCGGAAATCTGAGCATCTTGCATATGATGGAAAGGGCGTCAAATCAAAGAGGGTTAAATGACGCGTGAAATGCTAAAAGCAACCAGATCTGACTAAAACTCCGCTTTAACAAACGGAAAACGGAAAATATATGGAATGACATAGGATATCCAAAGGAAACTATAAGAATTTAAAACTAATACTTGTTAAAATACAATAATTCTCTTTATCATTGAGTGTAACTGCTCTTTAGCAAGCGAATATTTCGCTGTTTAAGATGAATGCTCTACGGCTGAAGCCTGGAGGCGCAATAAACCTGGCCGAAACTGGATGACAGTTTCCTGGCCGAGACCCTGGAGGATGGCTGCATGGGAAAAGGCTACGGATCGGGAATGCGCGATTCCGACCACAAAATGCATGTCAACCGCAGCAGCGCAACGCGGACAAACAACCATAAAAACAGGGCAAATTAATATTTTATAACTTAATTAAAAACAACAACAAGAGCAGCATCAGCAGCAACGGCAGCAGTGGCAGTGGCAAAAACAAAAAAAAAAAGAAAACAAGGAGCGAGCATATATAAATATAAAAATAAATGGACGAAAAAGCATTCCTGAGGTCGCTGGGAACTTAAAGTTCCGCGACATGATAATTTTTCATTATTCATACGCAGCGGTGGCCGCTGGGAAAGCTTTTCTAACGTAAAACACTGGACGCCGCACAGTCAATTTAATTTTAATTTACACTTCATGCATAAAAAATTAAACGCGCGTTGCCATGTCAATTGATGAGCGGCGAAATCGCGCCACACGCAGCTTTTTGCTATCTGATACTCATTCAGGAGGTCCAGGATGCGTGGCTCCTGTGGAAAATATTTATAAAAATGCTATCCCCCAGCCCAGGATAGCAGCCCCACCGAAATAGCCCAGCCCATTAAGCACCAGGACGAAAAGGATGCGGTCGATTCAGCAATTGTTTGTGGAAATGTGCAGCGGAAGCCGGAATGGAAGTATTTTACGGCCAACTGCCAATGCAGCAGCCCGGATTCCCTGCTCCCTCCGAGTAACTGGCAAAGGATTCCGCTCCTCCAGGTGGACTGGGTGGGGAATGTAAATTTGATTGAGATCTTAAGCAGCAGAGCTCAGCAGCAGAGAACGGAAAATGGTAAATGTGCAGCGGTAAGGAATACTTTGTGAGCTCTCACATTGCTTTATCCTGATTAAAGCAATCCAGGCAGCTTATTATAGAGAAATGTCTGCCAGTTCTGCGAACGCTATTCGTGTAGAAATTCTCCTTAATTTTTGTATATTACTGAGGCAATTTGTGAATTGCATACACACCAAATTAGCATCAGACACGTTTGTGCAATTGAATGAAATATATATTTATTCGTTTCCAATATGCTACATCTTTTTTTGACTCACTTATGTCAGGTTAGCATCTATAACCTTTACATATTCCTATATAGTTTGTTCTATGTAACTGAACCCAGAAGTATCTCAACTAGATTATGCCTATTCTTATCAAGCTTTCATGTAGAATTCTTCTAGGCTAGTGACACATTTTGAAGATATTACCATTTCTGTCACAATTTCCCTCCTCCATTGCTTGATCCAAAGTCATATTTTTGTTTTGTCTTTTGAATGAAGCATTCTTTTAATGTTTTGGGAAAATACCATATTTTCGTCGCTTTGTTCTCGTAAATTGAGTTCTCCTACAATCAATCAATTGTGTGAGGCGTATGTCAATTTGATATGTGTCTAAAACCCCGCCCACTGCCCTGCCACGCCCACACTAGAAATATACACACATGCCTACGAGTTTGTTAGGCTTACATATGTGCAAAGTACACAAATGTGAGCGAAATATAGCCATCAAACAACAACATTGGCCCCTAAACATTTTCCATGCCGATAATGCATGTATTCAGTAATTGTTGGTACTTAGCATTGGCTTCATGGCTTTAATGTGTGCTGCAGATTGAGTCAATTAAGTGCAGCGTTTAATATCTTAAAAGCTGCAAGACCACACTCATTTTCAAGACCCATTTCCGATAAAACATAATTACTTTGACTGGCGGAGTCTGAGAACCGGAAACAAACAGGCTACAAAGCCCATCGAAAAACGGGCAGACAAACAGAGATCGATAAACTTTGGTAGAGGCAAGCGATTTGTATGCCATGCGACCCTTGGACCCACTCCGCCTCAAAAACATAGACAATAAATTCGAACAAAGGGCAAAACACATTCGACGAGTGGCAACAGCAGCCGAACGTGAAAAAATCTAAGGGAAAATCGAAAAAGAAAATTGTCAGAGGCAGCAGGCGAGGAAAATCTGTGGAAAGTGTAGGGACCGAGAACAGGGAAAACCAAAAACCGCAAACAAAATGGAAGCTCTTTTAGTCTCGGATTCGATTTATATAGTTATATATAATGTGGGTGGCGGCAAAAGAAACGCCGATGGTTGCCCACTGGAGCGGCAAATTCTTTTGCGGCTGCCGCTGGAAAATGTGGCTCCTCCAAATGCTTACACACATGGAAAAACATAAACACATATATCAAATTTACACTTACACGGCGTTGTTCTTAACCTATTCCTATTAAGCAAGCCGCGTTGCTAAAAAGCTGTTACCAAAACAAAACTTTTAGCCACCTTTTATTGCTTCTATATCACAGAATTTAACTACTGCTAACAATAGATCATATTTTTATGGCCTCTTAAGATGCCAACCACATCCTTTGAAATGTACAATTGTAGTTATATATTTTTAAGTGTTTTTAAATATTTTATGGCTACAATTTCCTTCGCTTAGCAAGAAAATCCGGCGGTGAAGTGAAAGGACCCCACTCCGCTGCACGAAGTTTTTTATGCCCTGTTAATTGTGCCTTTCCCCCCTTCGGAAACCTTTTCGCCACTTTGCATACGCAACTGTCAACTTTTGCCATTTTCGCCAAACTTCACACCAGTTGGGTGCTGGGTGGGAAAAGACCACCCACTCCCACTCACATGTGTGTGAGTGTATGGGCATCATAAATATTTTCCAGCCCATTGATTTTTGGTCGTTTGGTCTGCCAGCCGTTGCTGATGAAGTTGCCATAGACATTTTCCGAGTGTGGGCGTTCCCAAAGTTAAATTCTCCAAAGTCTAAGCGCGAGGCGAGGAAAGTTCGGAAAATTCGGCCTGTCTGGGCTTTGGGAAAGCTCCCGATAATTGCCATTCGAGAATATTGCGGCACACAATCATATGACTTTAGTCGCTTGGTCGATAAAGAGGATGCTTTAAAATGTCACAAAATTGATTGCGTAGGAATTGAAGGGTATTGGGATTTCGGAGCCAGTCAATGGATCTGTCGAGGTTCTGCTGATGCTTTTGTTGGCCAACCACCCAAAGCCACCCATCGCCACCCACTCACCACCCACCTTCAACCCCATTGCCATTATGTCGTGTGTTTTGTTTTCAGCGACACTTGATTGCCTTTGCGGCTGTTTGACTGTGTCTATGAGGTCGTTACACCCTGTAGAAAGGGTATTTTGGGACACTTTAAGGGAAAAAAACATATATTATATATATTATTTGGTAATATATTTACTTACATATTATATATATTAGGTTGAGCATGTAGGGTTTGTAGAACGATTTAGTTATTCTCTACCAAGGTTAGCCAAGGTAAGCAGATCTATGAAAAAGAAACTCTATATATTAAAACTTGTGATATTCCAGGGTATTATGCAATCGTTACTTTCATGAAACTCGCATAGCTGTTATTATTTTTGCTGGCACCGAGCCCATGGCCAAAAAGTATGCTACGCATCCCATAGACGCAAATTATGATGTCGGCTGATGCGAGCAAACGAGAAACAAACAGGCGGCAGGATGGAGAAATTGGAGAGAGTGGAGAGAGTGGGGAGAGTGTGGAGAGAGAAAGGAGCCAGACACCCGGGTGTATTGGTGTGCGTGTGGGGCTGCTCGTCTATGCGTTTTTATGCCCAGACAATTTGATGGGGCAGGCTCATAAATATTTTTGCTCAAGTTAATTGAAACATTACCAAAAAATCGTTGTTGGCAAATATTGAACGTTTTTTGCTGTTTGCAGGACTCACACACACGCACACACAGGACTAATGGGCGCTTGTACGCACACATGTACACATCCATTTTTTAGCATAAAACGATTTTTTGTAATGATTTATTGGCAGTTGATGGATATAAATGGATGGAGAAATGTTTGCCTGTTGTTATATAACAAACAGTTTCCGCGGAAATTTAATGGCAACCAGTGCGAATCAAGAAAAAATGCGGAACCTCAAATTCCAGGCGATTATGGATTTTTGCAATTAATTGTCACCTCAGTTGCTTATGGTAAATATAAAAAGATTGCTATGGAGCAATAAGTACATCTTAATATTTTATAAAATATTATATAGTATATTAAAGCTATCGAGAAATTGCTGAAAGCAAATGAAACTCCAAAGGATCAAATTTCTAATTAAATATTTCTATAATATTAACTTATATGGAGTTTGTCTTTATGAAACCACTGAACCAATTTTTTATGTATTAACCAATATACCATATTATGATTTTTAGGTGATGCCAAACTGAGCTGCTCTCAACCGCAGCATATTAATACTTATCAAATTTATAGCAAATTGTTTGCTTTGTAAACCATTAAAATTTCATATTTACTTTCGTTTGGGCAAAAAACTGCAACCACATAATTTGGCAACATTTTGCGGTTGAACTTTCTCTTTTCTCGGCACTTTTTCTCCAGTTAATTTTGCGGGTTTTAATTAAAATTTGTTTGCGCCACACAAAGCCTGTCATTTTTGTTGCTTTTTGTCTGGTGGTCCTTTCTCTAATTAGGGTTTAGTTCACCCCTCCGCCCAAAAACAAAATCGCACGCTGTGTGGCCGACCTTTTAATAATGCCGCTGAAAAAGTATACCTACGAAATTTGACAGACAGCCGAAGAAACGCAGGCGGTGGCAGCTAATTGAAAAAATACATTTTAATAGCATAATTTTTCCAGCTTGCGGTTTGTCGAAGGACAGCGGAAAGTCTGCGAAAAACGGTGGGGGAAATGTGAGCAGGGAGTTTTCCGGAGAAACCTGCCGTTCGTTATTGGTTATCACCTGGCGGAAATGTACGGGAAAATGGCAGGAGAAAGTCACGTCTCGACATCAAACACTATTCAAATGAAATTTGTTTTTGATTAGACAATTTCTATGCAAAAATCGCAGCGCCAGGATTTTAATAAAACAAATTGGTTTTCCCTCACTTCCTATTTTATTTTATACTTACAGCTAAATTAAATTAAAAATTCAATGCGAGGCCATTAGGACAGCGACCAGATTGAATTCCTCATCTTGGCCAGTAGATTGTCTTCTCGTATCGTCGATGATGCAAATGAACCGAGGTCAGAAGTGGTAGTGTCCAGAATATATTTCCGTGTATATGTGTCTCGAAATCTGTTGATGATGCCTCGCACAATAAACCGCAGTCTATTGTGTGCCGACTCCATTCGAAACTGATTGGAATAGCTTCTTTGGAGTGGGTATTACATAATTCGTTAGATTTGAGGTTTCTGGCTTGCGGCTTTTACAGGGCCTTAAAATTGGTAGCGAAAGTTGATCGCAATCTGTGGCAATGACAGCGCCAGGTCACTTATTATTATGTGGTCGAATAGAAAATTATAATAACTAATAAAGGAATCGAATTGGCCTGATCAAGCCTCTAAATCTCAGCTAAAAGTAAAAACAATATGTAAGTTAAGCATTAGCGGAATTATACCTTATGGATTAGGAATTCAAACTTAAATAAGTTTGTACTTTCAGTGAGAATAAAGTATCTTGCAGATGCATTAGATTGGCTTTAGAGTCAGCACTTAAGAAGTCAAGTTCATAGGTTGAGTGGATAACCAATCTTGATCCAAAGGTCTTTAAAGGACTTTGTTACCCAGTTCCCGTAAACTCCATCCTTTTTGACACACAGAGTCAAAAGTTACGCAGTTGCCGAGAAGTTAAGTGCAGGATGCAAATGCTAAAGCTCCTTCCCAAAAGACCGAAAAGGTAAAATGTAAATATGCAGACTGCGGAGACAAAGTCTTGGCCTTTGAGCCGTAAGTTTTACGGGACTGCATATGTGAAAAGGAGCTGGAAGTTGGAGTTTATGGTCTCCCCATCCCTATCCACCGAACCCAGAACTTCATTAGGCCAAGTGCATCCACCCACACACACTGATGGTTGACCATCTAATAAATTGAAATATATGTAGGTAACACCCACTCTTGACACCCCCAACACACAGATATGGTTAAAGCAATGTTTAATTTGTGTAATTATTGTTGAAAAGCATAATCAAGCATCTGAAAAAATTATAATAATTAATAAATCATTTTCGATGATTTATAATAGAATTTATCTACATAAATCCATGCTAATAGCAATTTAATGGTATTTCAATTTCCATTTTTATACTGATTATTTCTCAATGCAAGTTACTAAACAAGCTAAAAATAATGAATTGCAAGAAGCTAGTTCTCTAGTTCCTTGCTGAAGTTATGTTTTATGTAACTACTATTTTGGCCGCAGGTGTAGGGGCATTGCACCACTTTCATTTGCGTTAATAACGCCAACGGTCAGCTTTGATTGTGCATTTTGTGAGTGAAATAGAAGTGGAGACGGGGTATCCTGTCCAGCGGCAGAAGAAGATGTTGTGCTCGCAGTTCTGCTGAATTGGGCAAAAGTTTGGGGCTCCTTTCTCCATTACGTGGCGACGCTCGACTCGAACTCGAACTCGAAAGCCACTTGGGCAATTAGAGCCCTGAAAAAGTTTGTCCAGCGCCATCGTCATAGCCATCGCCACCAGCATCATCATCATCATCATCATGGTCGTCATCAGGACAACTGTGAAACTTTCGTCAAGCGTTTGGGAGTTGAAGTTTTCGCCCTTTTCGGCTGCTCGTCCTGCGGTAATTGCGTGCGTATTGTTAGGCGAAGGCATTCAGGATTCCATTTTCGATGGAAGGAGCAGGAGCAGGAGCAGGGTAAAATTGCAGTCGAAACGTGAGACTTTGTGAATTGCGGGCATAGCAGGTGTAATTCGAGTAAATAATTTATTTTGCATCGCACTCAGTGCGGCGTTTTGCTCTGACGTCCAATAAATGCATCTCTGCACCTAATAAATCTGCCAAATCAATAAACGTAGATGGTAGAAACATATATTCTCAAGTTTGATTATCATTATGATTTTACAAACCTTTTTGCAGTGAAGTTTATTCGCTTTGCTTTTTTTAGCAATTGTTTTGCTCCGCTCTGCACAATAAAAACTACTTTCTGTGGAATTATCTAATTCCCAGGCATAAGCTGAATACGAGTTTATATGTAAATGCGGTTGCATCGCTCATATCCAAGCCGTATCCTTAGACCCTTGACCCATCGGATGATGATTGCTCTGATTTCCAATACGCTTGTTGAGCATCCAGTTTCTCCGGGGGCAACAACATAAAATGCATATCAAGTTCAAATTGAATATCCTCATTTGACGCATGGAGCAGCCAGGAAACACGGGCAAAAGCCCGCTGAACAGGAACAATGTATGCAATCCCTGTTCATGGCAACTAAAATACACCTTTGTGTGTTGCCTATAAAAAATGCAGTAAAGGAGTGGAAATTCTGGGCGAGCAAGCAGATTCCCAGCAGTTTCTGCTCTGTGTCCGTGTCCTGGCATTAAGCACTAAAAAATGCAGAAATGAGAAAATGCAAGGAGCGGAGGAGCGGCAGCAGCTAGTCAATAGTGGCAATAGCTCCAAAGTACTACAAGAAACACGGGAATACAGGCCAGACGAGCGGCAACAGGCCACCACATTATGACAACAATAAAACGGCGAACGGCAATAAGAAATACAAAAACCCCAAAGAGCAGACTGACTTACGGGAGATTGGCAACTTTCAGGATGTCACTATGATTTCATGGCCAGTAAAAATTTCCAAAATAAAAACGTTAGGGTAAGTGTACACTATGGGTTATGACTTAATGCTAGCCATAAATTATATAGAAATATTAAGGAAGTAAAAGTGCTTACATTATAATAACCATCATTTTTTATAACATATTCCATTTCATGACTTTTTTAACAATTGTAACGAATCTTCATATTTTCTGCGCACATATCAATTTAATTGGTATTAGTATTTAGTATGCTATAAGTTTTATGATAGTATAATAAAGATAGTAAGTCATGAAAAGTGCACTTGATTATCTTTCTTACTTGGAAATAAAATGGAACGTCGCCATTTTCAATAAATATTAAGGACTCTATAAGATCAAATCGTGTAAAAGTATAAAGTATAGTTTCCCCATTTTTGAAGTACTAAATATTAACTTGCCAGATGGGTTTATATTTTTCAAGCGAACCTCGCCCATAACCGATGCTTAGAGCTTACTGCTCCAACTCGGCATTACCGGCACTGCCGACAAACAAAGGATACACGGCCAACACATTCTTATGCTCCTCCGCCTTCGTATCAGCCACGCCCCCTAGATCTTGGCTTTTTACCGATTTTCTGGATGGCCAACAGCAGCAACAACGAATCGTGCAGCAAACGAGGCAGCCGCAGAGAGATGAAAAGATAAGCAAAGATTGCGAAAATTGTATTTTCCATTGTGGCAGCGTGAGGGGGATGGGGAAGGTGTCCGTGTCTTGGCCAAAGGATGCAGGCGGAAACAAAAAGGAAATGCCGAAACCGTTTGCTCCACGAGTCCTCATCAATAGGCATCGGGGTGCGGGGGCAACCCTTTTCGGACAACCCTTTTTGAAAACTGGCAAGACGAAGGGTGCACTGAAAAAACAGATTCACTTTATATAGATTATTTATTCAAATACGGATATTATATATTTTTGACTTACTGATTTGAGTATATGATATCAATGGTATTAATCAAGTTATGCAAATATAGCAGACATATTTGTATGAATAATGCTTTTCTCTGAGTGTACGTTTCACTCCGTTTCCGTTACACGCCGATGCGCGTGTAAGGAGCATGTAAATATGAAAGGCATACTGCGATGGATGCCAAAGTTATGAGCCAGCAATTGTACTTATGTGTGTGTGGTGTGGGAAGGGGGAAAAAGTCGGAGGAAGGGAAAGTTGGAGCTTGGGGAAAGAGGAGGAAATTCGGTGCGGACTGCTGGGCAGCATAAATCAAAATCAAATTTGAGTGCTATTTAGTCAAGTGGTTGACTTTGCAAGGAGTGGGGATGGATGGATGGGGGTTCGGACGGAAACACAGACCCAGAAGTGACCAATAAGTGGGTCAGTAGTCAGCACTAAGTGGAATTTCCAACTATTCTGCTGACAACAGAACCCAACCCATTGGCCATCCATCCAACCAACCACCACGTCTTATCAAAGGATCCCTGATTGGTTTTTGCTGAACCGGTCTTAAGACAATTAAAAGCCATCAAAATTCAACAGCTTACAATTAAATCAATGGCTGCGAGTCGAGGACTCCGGCTCAAGTCAAGTCTGATGCCGATGGAAATGAGTTTGGGTTTTCAGTTTTGGACTTCATCGGCCACTGGAGATGGGATCGTGAGCTGTCCGGATGACCTGGGACACTGGGATAAGTTAATACGGTTAGGACTTCATTATATGGCTTTTGTTTCAGTACGATTATTGAATTTGAACAGCAAAGAAGGAAACGACATTAAAGCTATTGTACATATATTTCGCGAAAGATTTAAGGGGGCTACGATATCCCCACGACGATTTCCACATAAATCACAGGTTTATTCCGCAGCTTTCAGACACGTAGAGTCCCCATCTCTAGACATCTTTGTCTAGCATTTGTTTACGCGATGAAAAAATTTGCATTTTATTGGCTTTCGAGCTGTTGAAGGGTCCGTAGCACAGGCCTCCAGTGATAAAAGGCCCAAAGAGCCAGCCAATCGCAATAAGATGCATGGTGGGGAAGGGGCAGCACAGACAGGCAATTTGCATTACAAAGTCAATGAAAAATCACTTAGTGTTCGAATCGCAAATCCAAGGTAGAAGCGTCCAGAGAAAGCATCGATAAACAAAGTCAGCCAAACGATTTAGATTAAAACTGGCAACTGGCGCAGGGGATAAACCTCAAATATGAGATATTGAGATATGTATCCCATTGCATTATTGTGGATCATAAATACAGGGCTTAAACGGCGGAGGAAAAGCGAAAGTTTTCGTTCACTATTTTTTGCGATTGGACTAGCCGGAACTGATTGCGAAGGACATGGGAAACCTATTTGAATTTCATTTTCGTATGCAAATTTTCAATGGGTTTTTATGCCGCTCGTTTCATTTCGTTTCGTTTGTGAAACGGAAACTAAGCCACACAAATATGCAGGCGAATTGCCTTGGCCTCGGAGCTCGGAGCTCGTAGCTGGTAACTCGTAGCTTTCGCCTTGACTTTCATGGCGGAAAAAGCGGTCCACAAAAACCGCCCAGCCCACCAGGCTCATCCACCCACCGGGAGTCTTCTGGGTTCTTCCCTTCGGTTGGGTTTACGAAACAATTGAAACAAGTTTGCAATCAGTGCGCAAACTTTTTGCTGGCCATCTGCACACAAACACAAACATGCACAGAGAGAAAATACCTATTTTCGGGCAAATGTAGGGAATATTCATTTCACGGGTAAAAAGTTAAATGAATATTATACAAGGGTTTTATACAGACTTAATAGGACACACAGCTCTAATATCAATATGAGTTTTCCTGCTTATGACTCGAATATTTCTTTCTGTGTACAGAGCTCAGGCGCTTTGGTGCAGACAAACAAGCACTGAGAGATACAAAAACGCGGCAGCAAATTGTGCGGCTGTCAAGGATGCCGAATAGCCAGCGTCCACTTTTGGGCCAATGTACAGGATCCCGGGTCCTTCGTCCTTAGTGTGCCTGTAAACAAGTTCAGTCGCGCGCCTAAGAGTATGCAACAAAGGCACAAGTGAGAAGCGCTAAATGCACATAGAAAGGATCAACGAATTCCCAATGCACTGCGGAAAGTAAACATAAAACAGGTTTAACAACCTAAAGGTGCATGAACAATGCGTTAAATAACAGATAATGTAAAGGGTAATGCAAACCAGTTTGCTGGAGCTTGAAACAATGAAAGAAAATTTAAATCTAAAGGTCTTATCGGTGTATCTATAAGAAATATTCTTTTGTTATAGGACAATAATAGCGTCTCCCAACTTAAGTACTAGGCATATATCTAATCCTTTCTGTGTACAGACTGTTCCTACAAATACTTCACTCTTTTGGAAAGTTTTTCTATGAAGCTACGCGCTCTGGCCAACTTCACATTGCCGGTTTCTCAAAGGACCACAGTCTCCTTTGATGGCGGAGCAGGGTGAGTGGTATGATCCAATATCTATAAATCAAAAGGCGTACTAAACCTCTTAACAATAAAGCTTAATCACAAACAAGTGGGCCGAGCGAGGGAAAAGTTTAAGCAGCAATCAGGGCAACAAACAGAAACAGTAGCTGGGAAAGTGGATTAAAGCCGGGGCAGAGCACCAGAGGCATCTTAACAATGCGTTGGGAAATTGAAACTCGGCTTGCTAAAAGTTGTCATCCTTGAAATAGCCATGGATCGGCGCCATTGATTGATGCCAATGAAATGTAATTGAATGTTTTCTAATTACGCCTCATTAGGATTACAAATCGAACGGCCCAAGTGTTGGCCTCATAAATATTTAGCGAAATGAGATTGAAAACGAAAATAGGAGCTGCGACAATTGATTTCGGTGCACAGTGATTGATTGTCTGCTGGCTGTAATGGGAATCCTTCTCGACGACACCATAAATGTCGTTCGTTGTGTCGCAGTCACACCTCCGCATCACTGGCTCCCCAGACTGTAGCAGGATATGGAGGAGCTATAGCGAGGAGCCCCCTATGGGATGCAAAAGCAAAAAGCGGTGGCTCCGAGCCATGTACATGACGTATGAAAGTCGTAACAAAACACTTTGATTGATGATTGAAATGGCCCGTGCCCTAATTGGCGATGGTTGCGTGAGATGCTCGAATGGTATGGCTTGAAGAAAGTAATAGAATAAAATAAAACTAATATTATATCACATTATATTTCTGATACGTTGCCTTGTTTCTGCTTCAATGGGCTCCACATTAGGCCGATGAAATGCTCGCCGAGTCACGAAACCATCTCCAGGCGGACCTCAAATCGCTGCCCTCGACCGCAAGTCCACACGGATATAACCAGAATGGAGTCCTGGTCCCGCCGCCCGCGCCCCCGCAGGCACGCACAGGTGCGCATAAGTTCATGATTCCATAATGTCTGTGACATGTGGCCATCAACTGGCCCTCACTTCTTTGGCCACCCACTCACCAGCCGCCCACATTCCACCCACACCCACTCTGTCAGTGAATGTGTGCGGTCAGGCAGTTACAAGGTCTGAGTTTGAGTTGATCCATTGTCCTGGTCCTCGTCCTGTTGGCGACGGTGTTGGTGATGGTGATGGTAATGGTGAATGGATGGTGGTGTGGCCGACTGTTGACGGTGTTGCCGCTGTTGGTGGATTGTCTTTGAAATGTTTCGGCGGTCGCGGGTTCGTTGCTCTGCGGCTGGTTTTTGGTTTTGGATAAACGCAGGCATCGGCGAGCAGAGCAGAGTTTTAACGGTCCATTTACATCCAGTTAAAGCATCAAATTAATAACACTTTAGGGTATTCGGAACAGTTGCATTAAATTACGATGTTTCCCTTACTTTGAATTAAATTAATTACTTAAATATATACCGATATTTCGAAAGGTTTCCGATTGTTCTCAGCAGAATATCGCTAACGTTCAAGCACTTCACCAAAATGTAAACGCTTTAATCAAGCATTAAGCTAAAACATCTGGATTTGTTAGCTTCAGAGAACATCCCGCTAAATTAAGTAAATTCTATTCATTTATGTATGTTTATTTTAATTTCATGAAGAGCGAGTCGAAATTTTGACGATCTTGATGATTGTTTACCTATCGAACGCCGATCTGTGCAACCCCGCCCGTGCGAACAAGGTATTAGCGACGTTCGATACATAGAAAAATATCAGCAAGTGCAAGCCGACTTTGAGGGAGCTTCATCTGTTAACATTATGTTCGATATTTACCAGCCAAATCTGTTTAAGGTTTAGAAAAACACGTTGCTATTTTCTAATAAAAATGTACCAGCTTGTTTTAATATCCACAGGATGACTTCTGACTTAAATATTTGTATGTTTGTATTGTTCTATAATACTTGTTTTTTATGGTGAAACAAGCGGCTGAACATTAATCATTTGCTTGTAACGCATATCTATTTAATATATAGAATAAACTTTGAAACTAATCAACTACCCTTATTATTTTAGCGCATCTTACCCAGATCATAGTGTAAACGGCGCATCAGAGCTATTTATTTCGGAAGATCAGTGTGATCGTGACTTTGCATGGGATTATAATTGGTAGTACCGTTTTCTTCTGGCGCGCATTTATAACAATTTTCATTTCTGAATCCGTAATTGCAAGAACTAAGTTCAAATAGCATGTTATCTAAGAGGGTGGCTGATCCAGACTGGGGAATGCCTGGCAAGGCTTCCAAGGACAAGCGGCCAAAAACCAAAAAGGCCAAAAAACGGAAGTTTCGCGACGAAGAATACTGCAAAGTTTGTAGAGATGGAGGAGATCTGCTCTGCTGCGATTCCTGTCCTTCTGTTTACCACAGAACCTGTCTGAGTCCTCCCTTGAAGTCGATTCCCAAAGGCGATTGGATCTGTCCGCGCTGCATTCCCTTGCCCGGAAAAGCCGAGAAGATATTGACATGGCGCTGGGCCCTCGACCAAAGCTCCACTTCCAATCCATCTGAAGGTGAAAGGCGGCGCGAGTACTTTATCAAGTGGCATGATATGTCCTACTGGCACTGCGATTGGATTTCCGAAGGGAAAATGCTCCTGCACCATGCCACAATGGTTGCCAGCTTCCAGAGGAAGAGCGATATGGAAGAGCCATGTCTCGAGGAGCTCGATGATCAGGAGGGCGATCTTTACGAGCGATTCTACAGATACGGCATTAAGCCGGAGTGGCTCCTAGTCCAACGAGTTATCAATCATAGTAAGGAGCCCAATGGCAGCACTATCTACTTGGTGAAATGGCGTGAGTTGTCCTATAACGAGAGCAGCTGGGAACAAGAAAACGACAGCATCCCGGGTCTTAACCAGGCCATCGCTCTGTACAAGAAACTACGGTCCAGCAATAAGGGACGCCCCAAAGATAGGCCTGCACCCACCATAGACCTGAATAAGAAGTACGAGGATCAGCCAGTATTCTTGAAGGAGAGTGGCCTTAAATTACATCCCTTTCAGATGGAGGGCGTCAGCTGGCTTCGCTATAGTTGGGGCCAAGGCATCCCCACCATACTGGCCGACGAGATGGGTCTGGGCAAGACCATTCAGACCGTGGTTTTTCTTTACTCCCTATTTAAGGAGGGCCATTGCCGTGGACCCTTCCTCATATCAGTGCCACTTTCAACACTGCCCAATTGGGAGCGAGAGCTGGAGCTCTGGACTCCAGAATTATACTGTGTCACCTATGTGGGCGGCAAGACTGCTAGAGCGGTTATCCGGAAAAACGAGCTGAGCTTCGAGGAGGTAACCATCAAAACCATGCGAGAAAACCAAACCCAGTACAAGTTTAACGTAATGCTGACCAGCTACGAGTTTATCTCTTTGGACGCTGCCTTTCTCGGGAGCATCGATTGGGCGGCGCTGGTCGTGGACGAGGCGCATCGGCTAAGGAGCAACCAAAGCAAGTTTTTTAGGATCCTGAGCAGGTACCGCATCGCCTACAAGCTGCTGCTGACCGGCACTCCGCTTCAGAACAATCTCGAGGAGCTGTTCCATCTGCTCAATTTCCTGAGCTCTGGCAAGTTTAACGACCTGCAGACCTTCCAGGCCGAGTTCACTGACGTTTCGAAGGAGGAGCAAGTGAAGCGACTGCATGAGATCTTGGAACCGCATATGCTCCGTCGCCTAAAGGCGGATGTATTGAAGAGCATGCCCCCGAAGTCGGAGTTCATTGTGCGCGTGGAGCTGTCATCTATGCAAAAGAAATTCTACAAGCATATTTTGACCAAGAACTTCAAGGCCTTAAATCAGAAAGGCGGCGGTCGCGTGTGTTCGCTGCTCAACATCATGATGGACTTGAGAAAGTGCTGCAATCATCCGTACCTGTTCCCCTCCGCCGCCGAGGAGGCCCCTATCTCGCCCAGTGGTATTTACGAGCTGAATTCGCTGACCAAAGCTTCCGGCAAGCTAGATTTGCTGTCAAAGATGCTAAAACAGCTAAAGAAGGACAACCACAGGGTCCTTTTATTCTCCCAGATGACCAAGATGCTAAATATTCTCGAGCACTTCCTCGAAGGGGAGGGGTACCAGTACGATCGCATCGACGGGGCCATCAGAGGCGATTTACGACAGAAGGCCATTGATAGATTCAATGATCCCGGATCGGAGCAGTTCGTCTTTCTGCTGAGCACTCGAGCAGGCGGACTGGGTATCAATTTGGCAACAGCCGACACGGTCATTATTTTCGACTCGGACTGGAATCCGCACAACGACGTTCAGGCATTCTCCAGAGCCCATCGCATGGGACAGAAAAAGAAGGTAATGATCTACCGATTTGTGACCCACAACTCGGTGGAGGAGCGCATTATGCAGGTTGCCAAGCGCAAGATGATGCTCACCCATCTTGTGGTGCGCCCGGGAATGGGTGGCACGGCAACAAATTTCTCAAAGGACGAGCTCGAAGACATTCTTCGCTTTGGCACCGAGGATCTTTTTAAGGACGGCAAGACTGAGGCTATTCACTACGACGACAAGGCGGTTGCCGATCTGCTTGACCGCACCCATCACGGCATTGAGGAGAAGGAGTCTTGGGCCAACGAGTATCTTTCGTCCTTTAAGGTAGCTTCTTACGCCACCAAGGAAAATCACGAGGAGCATGATGACTACAATGATGATGCTGAAAACACTGACCCAGCCTACTGGGAAAACCTAATGGGCCAAAGTCAGCGGAAGCTACCAAAGAAGCCAAAGACGCAGTCGCAGCAGTCCCAGGAGGACGCCGAGAGCAGCATGGGAAAGGGCAAGCGAACCCGAAAGGAAATCGACTATTCCAATCCATATCCCTCTCCAAATCGAGCCACACCAAATAGTATACTATTAATGTGAGATAAGCATTAAACGCCATTGGGTACAAATCAACAAATGAATAAGAAACAGAAACCATATTGTTAATTTTTAAGTTTATTGTTCAAGCTTGCCCAAGCGCAGCTATCTTTAATATATAGTCATTTTGCTTCAAAGTTTCAAAAATAAGAAAAGTTAGTAATACTTTTACTTTTTTGCTCTACAGCAACAGTTTTCGCCCAGTAAATATTCTACGTTACCTTTAAAATTCTCATTAATTTAAGTGGATAATTATGTTGATTTAATTATTATATTTTAAAACAGAAATGAATAAAGATGAAGAAGAAGAGGAAAGAAAATAGACAAATGACAAAACGGAGAGCAGTGTCGAAACGATTTCGGCCAAAATGTCTGGCGAAATAATTGAATGTAATTCAATCAAAGGCAGTTTATGCGTAAAATTTTATTAAAGCCCAGCTTTTGCAGGATGAAGCAGAAAAGTCTCAATGCCAGACAAACACAGCATACATTACTATATACACTGGGAGAAAAAATGCCAAAGAAACATTACAAAAAGTTTTCTAAAATGATTAGTTTCGACATTACGTCTTTCTGCAAAATAATATTTTTGAAATGGAAGCTAACTAAATTGGATATGAGCTGCTGTAGCCGTATTTTGATTGCACTTTTCCTGGGTGTACCCATAAATGCATGCATGAGCAAGGACATCCTCGTATGCACATAAGTATGCGTTCGCAATCAATTTATCATACGCCTGATTTGACTGCCAGAGCCCTGAAGCCGGCCATCAAATGGCCCCGAGAATTGTGAAATGTAACTGCAATGTAATTAAAATGAAATAAAGACAGAGAACATAGTGTCCAGAGTGCAGGTGAAAGGTCCTGGGGATCCCCAAAGTGTCTGGCCGGGCGATTACTTAGATGCGTCCGGTGACCAGCTGATGGATTAAATCCGGCATATTTAATTATCACATACAATGGGCAAATGGTCAAGTCGTTTTCGAGATGACTTCACTTTAATTACGTTTTCTTAATCATATTTTTTGCACTTGACTTGTCTCCGAAATTGTTGCAGTTCTTTGTTAGCTTTTGGTAGATACGAGTAAATATTTCCTAATTGAAAATGAGCGGGCTTGAATGTTTATTTTAATCATGTAGAGAAGATTTAAAATAAAACTTCCCTCCGATTGATAATTGCAGCTTAACAACTTAGATAATTAAGGTGAAATTGGATGATTTAAGGCCTAAATGTGAAGCTTTTGGGACGCACATCACAAGATTATATAAATTCCATACTTCGTTATCTGGTCTGGCTTTAAATGTACCTAATTAATTCTTGCATTGTGGCCTAATTAGAGCGTTATGTCTGCGCCGAAACAATGACCTGACAAATTAAATAAGCATTAGGTAAACTACGGCCTTCCCTTCACGATTTCGAACACGTGAACGACGAGTGTAATTGACTCCTTGCTGCGTCTGAGGACCTTCACAAAGGACGAAAGACAATCGTCCTGATTAAACGGATGTCCTGCCAATGGAGGATATCTATCCATTTACTCCATGCCTCCACTTTCGGTGAGCTCATGTGTAAGACGTATTATGCAGTCATCGCATAACTTATACGCACCGTGGCCCGCAAGTTATCCATTGCGTAAAAACATCCGCACGGAGGCCAGGAAAAAGGACTCAAACAAATTGAACAAAATTACCGGCAACCTTTATACAATTACAAAAAAAAACCTTAAGCATTCAAAGAGAAATGTACGAGGAGGGTACAAACCACCGGAGGGTCCCGAAAAAAGGATGCTGATGATGGTCAGGGGCGCATTGTAAGTGTTCAGGAATAGCAATTGGCTAGGATATTACAATAAGAGAATTATAAATTTATGATACTTTGAAATTGAGAAGTAAGGGTTGTTCTGTTATACTAATGAGAAACCCTTACTTTAAAGCATTTTAGTTTTTGTTAATATTTTTCAGCAGCGGAACACTCACTTGACTTTCGCAGTAATTTAAATCTTTTCGATATCCATTGTGGAATCCTTAAAATGTATTATTTCCATTCATCATGATAATTTTTTCTGATACCTTTATGAGTTTTTCTCTGGCATTCCTCTGCCCAGTAGGCCTTGGAAAATTCCTTGGGAACCCTTAAATCCCCTCCCAGGGAAACGCCTCTGATCTTCAGAACGGCCACCACTTAATGATAATTGCGCAGCTTAAAAATGAACCTCCAATTCCGGCGGAGAAGCGGAAAAGGACCGCCCAAAACTCGAAATGGAAAAGGGGTCACGTTGCTGCCTTTGTTGAGATACCCTTTGCTTGACCCTCAAACCCCAACCCCTAGTTTTTATTTCCGGCCATACGCTGAATGTTTTAAGCCGGCCAACAAAAATATTTACAGCTATTCGCCGCTTAACAACTTAGAGCATCAAAAAAATAATACAAAATCCCCAGCCAACCTGCGAGGAAAAGGAAAACGCCGGACAAAAGCCAAACCCAACGCACATTTTTCACATAATTTCCTTGGGGATTAAGTTTCCACTTGGCCTTGTCCGGTTCGATGGCGAGGATGGGTGGGCCAGCCAACGAGGACCTTTATTAATTTCGTGCCACAAAAGTAAATAGAAAACGGGGCGACCCGAGTAAATTTCATTAAAGGCCGTCTGGGAGTCGAGGGGCGTGGCAAGGAAATGTCACTAATAGATAAAGTGCGATTACGATTTCTCGGGTCACAAATCGCACGGCGACAGGAAATGACATTTGTTGTCGCTGGCAAAACGAAATGGGTGGGCGGTGGAAAAAGCGGGCAGGGCCAAATCAAATTACAATCAGTCTGGCCTTAAACTGAATTTAGTTCGCTTCTTCAACGATTTGCAGCGTTTTATTTTCGCAACTGCGGAATATTCTGCATAAAGAATTCCGCCTGCAGGGCACCAAAAAATTTATGCGCACACCTCTTTCGGAATTTTAAAAAAGTGCTAAAAATGTCTGCGAAAAAGTATGAAACATGGCTGCAAGCACGCGAAAGAGAGGGCTAGCTTGGCCAGAAAGAGAGAGAGTGAGTTTCCTGCGAGACAGCGGGCTTTTCTTCCCATTTTCCTTGGCGCGCACTGAATGGCGACAAAAGTGAATGGCGCATAAAAATAGCGGTAGCCCCACAACTTTTTTAAGCGTCAAAAATGTGCTGCTGCGGTTTCAAGGAGCAGGATCCCTTGGCGGAACCAGGATAAAGTGCAATATTCCTACAACTTAAGGCGGCCAGGGCTGACAGGAAAATGTTAACTATTGAACTTCCAGCCAAAAGTTACAGGTTCGCACTTTTAAAGTAACTTTCCATGTTGCCATCAATTCATTGTTTCAAGTTATAATTTAATATATTTATTTTCTTTAGAACGAAAGAAAATGAACGCAAATGAACGCAAGTGAACACAAATGAACGGAAAACTTTAACATAGGAATTCAGCAAGCACTGTGCGAATTAATCGAAATATTTACCCAAGCCCAAGTTTCTGGCAGTGAAAAAGGCTAGAGGATAAGGCTTAAAATAAATTATAGACAAAATCGAGGCAATTAAATCAAAGCCACGTCGGTAACTCAAACAAGGAGGCCAGTGCTTGGCTCATGAATATGCAACGACTGAATGAGTGCGGTAAGGAGTGTTGTCTGCGGGGGGGTTCGAGTGCTGTGAGTGCTGCGACTGTGAGTGTTGTGACTGTTTGAGTGAGTGCGAGTGTGAGTAGACATCGAGAAAGGGACTCTGCCAAATGGGGCAGCATTTTCGTGATTGAATTCATTGATGAACAACAGTCGAACAGTCGAATTTTGCCACGTTTATGCGCACACATTTGCTGTTTTTGTCAAATGAATATAAAGTGTTTACGAATATGTGCACATTTGTCTTAAAATAGTTTGTATTTAAGTTTTAGTTGCTTAAATACGCACGTTTGTTGGCTAACTTCATGTTTGGATTGGTATTATGTGAATTATATTATATTGATATTATGTATTAGATATATTTTATTTAATTAAGAATATCATTTTCATGATTTAACGTAGCTATTCTCGAACTTTGATGCGTATACGCGTGACGAATGCGACTGGGAGTGAGTAAACCACAGCAATTGAAGTGTATGCAAGTGATTGGCCACATGTGCCAAGCCGAATGAACCTCTCATACCCTAGCCGACCTCCGACCCCCGACCCCGACCCCCGACCCCGACCCCCGCAACCCCCTCGAAATGCAGCCCCCTCGACCGCTATCAGTGTCTGTCCATTTCGAAATGCACAACAGCGTGAAATGTGTGGCTGGGGGGGCATTGAAACAAATCACCTTGATTGATGATTGGCATTTTGCTGGCGAGTGCCACTCCCCTGCCCGATTTGCTCGCCTTGTGTAAGTCAAAACCCCAAAAGTCGACCGCAATTAAATGAAAAGCTGAATGGTAAACGGGGGGTGGTGGGGTGGTAGAACTACCACCACCCACAACTGTGTGTGGGGCGGAGAAATTTGAGCTGCTGCTTTGCTTTATTGCTGCTGCAGTAACAGGTGCAGCATTGTTCGGGCGAATTTCCCATTGCCCATTTTCCAGCTTTCCGCTCTGCCCAGCCACTGCAGTTGTCAGCAATGTCAGATGACCCGGAATCCGGGCGTTGTTTCCACCATTTAATCGAATTAACAGCAACATTTGACGGTTTATTGCGCTAATTAAAAATTTCGAGAGCTTTGACGCAGATAGATGATGAATTTCACAGATAGAATAAATTAAATTTTAAATATAGTAGTTGGCTCGCTTGGTCTCATACTCAATTTAAGCTCATTCAATTTTATATCGGATTAAATTTTATTATTTTACAATGCAATAAACATACTATTCTATTAAAATAAAGGAATTTACTTCTAAAAATATATTAGGAACAAATGATATAAGCAATATTTTCTAGCAAGTTCAAGCGCAATTGTACTAGTAACCAGAACTTACTGTTTTGACTTGAGATGTATGGATCTATCATTGTGGATGTTTTGCTAACAAACTCCATATACCAGGCAATCTATCAGTGCAAATAGCCACTTATGAGGAATCTTGCTCATCCGGGCCTGCCCCTGTGTAAATAATCCGTCTGGCGAATCCAGAAGCGTAAACAGATTGATTGGACGGGTGATCAGGCGGAAAACCCTCCGGGCCACACACTTAACCAGCTCCAACACCTTGGCCAGCTCGAGAGCCTCCGGCTGGAAAGTCCCCCCATGGGGCCGTCGCTATCATTAAGTTCCCGGCACATTTCGGGTGGTTCGGCTTGCGAAAGTGGTGGTGAAAAAATTAAATCAAATAACGCTTAAAAATTTATTAACGTCCGCCAAGCCAGTTAAACGTCAGCAAATTGTATTTTTATGTTAAGACCATTAATGAAAACCGGAAGCAAACAGAAACCGAATGGATGCAGGCAAACAAAAAAAAAGTGGAAAGCTGCAAGCCAAACGCAAAAAATTGCATTTAATGCACACGGAAAGTGGAGAAGGGCAAGGATTTTCGGGAAATTCCAACAGCGGCGGCGGCATCGGCAGCACTTCGATTAAGTAGCTTTGTAAACAGCAGGAGCGGCCACAGGAGCTGGGAACAGGACCCCATTGAGACTCCGTACCCGGGATGTGGTTGTCCTGCACAAGAAAAAACAAACAGTTCCTTTCTGAATGTTAGGAAAAAAGTTTGGAATTCTGAGATACAGTTATGTAAATGTCCTTAAAATAAAAAGATGAAAAGTCCTTTCAGGAACATTTCATCCCGACTTTACATAAACCTAGTCCTTTTAAATAGATCACGACTTATAAGATCCTTATTAGATCCTTTATTTAAATCGAAATTCTTTTTTCAAACTACTATGTAAATGAAAATCTATAGGATTTTCTTTTAATTGCATTGATTATTCTCGGTGCGCCAGGACCTTCAGGACTGAGGCACTTGATAATGCATAACTTCTGAATGAGGTGCGGTGGAAAAAGTCCTGAGAGAGTTCCCCCCGACTTGTTTGCCTCGCTTTTAATGCATTTTACGCTGAGCTGCGTCCTCCATCATGCTGCCCTCGAGTCCTTTTTGTTTTTGCTCCCTGCGAAAATGCAATGCAAATGCTATCATTGTAAATAAAGCTGATTAAGCAGCATTTTGATAAACTTTCCCTCGATTTTACACTTAAATTGGGCATTGGCAAAAGAAAACTTGCTGCAGAGGAGTCGGGAATAAGCCGCATTGCCACTGGCATCAAGAAAAATTCGTCGCCAAAAGCTGCCGGCGATTTCTCAGCTCTCTCAGTCAAAGCCAAATTAATTAGTGGCTAACACACACACACACAGAGAGACATGTAAACTCAACTAATGTTGCAGGCTCTAGTTAATCAGGGATGGAACATGATCTCATTTACTCTCGCATTTACTTGAATAGTATCTTAAAACAGAGATTTGAACTAGTAAGTTCTAACTTTTAAGTGATTTTTTTCCAAGTTAAACTTAGTTTGCTTACTTAAATCTTAAATTATAAATCTAAATCTAAGTGAGCCCTGGATTTTCCGAACAAGTTTCAATTTCTTCACTCGCAGCCCTCGATTTCAAAGTGATTTTGGCCATAGCTCACTCGGCGCCGCTCCATTCCATTCCATCTTGAAGTTCTCACAAAGTGAGCAAAACTTTTTGGGCTGTTTGCTTATTTGTCGTGTAATTAAAAGGCTTGCACATTAATTTCAACTGCACGAATAGGAAATACGCAATGCAGACATGGCCGGCAAAGACCCGAAAAGCCTTACAAAGCGCTTCATGATAAATCCCCGAGAATTCTGGCCGAGCGTCGGTGGAATGGGGCAGTGCCTTTGTCCATCTGGAACTTATTTTATTTCCTGCTCAGTTTTTTGGCCGCCTCGCCGCGCTTACCCCTCCCCTTCCCCCCCATCCACCAAACAACAAAGTCAACAAGAAGAGTGTTGGCAGCGGCGGTGGTGAGGGGGGCGTCGAAGAAAAACCAGCAGCAGAAGAGGAAGAAAATCCCTTGCAATTAGCGCTGGAAAAGTTCTTAGCTCTAATTGATTTGCTGTAAACCGTTTGACGCTTTGCTCGCCGATGCGCCAGTCAGCTCAACTTTAAAATTTAATGCCATCCTTTTGTCCCGGCGCACTAAAGTATGCAACACAATTGTTATTGAACACGTGCGCATTGTGCATCCGTGTCAGGTGGAAAAGGGGCGTGTTTAGGGTGGTAGAGAAGGGGGCGGGTGGAGCGGAGACAGAGCCATCGTCAAAAGGAAAACAAAGAGGTTTTCCCCAGCTCAACAACGATGGTTAAAAATGCTAAAAAGTTTGCTACAAAAACCGTGTATAGCAAATAGGAGCAAGAGGGTGGATCGAGCACTTTGTGCGTTGTAATAATAAATCTATTTATCTACGTAGAAGAGCTTTGAGCTGACAAACTCCTTTTGATGCTTGCTAAATTTTTAGTTTACCGATATGTCACTTTAAACATATTTAAAATATAATGAAATATATAATAATATATTATAATATATAATAATAATAATAATAACAATAATAATAATAATATATATATTATTCTATTCGTAATTTCGCTTATCCTTCCTATTCTGTGAAATGTAGTGGATATTTTAACTACTGCCGCCTTATAAGTGCATTCTGCTATTAGTAACTACTACTACTACCCGCCCATCAGTTGCGCAATTTATGGATCCACCCACGGAGCATCCTTTTCCCGAAGTGCAATAAAATGCACAGGAGCATTGCTGCATCGGTGGCTGGGAAACAGCTTTGCCAAATGGTTGTTGGCTTGGACGGTTTGAAAAACTCAAAGCAAACAACAACGACCATCGGCGAAGCTTTTGCACTTGCCGCTCGCTGAGTTTTCCCTCTTTTCACGATCCCTCTTAAAAATCACACAAAGTTATCGCCACCATACAGGCAACAAAACAATAACTCCATCCGGTTTCAGTTTGCAGGTGAAAACAGGGGTAAGCCGATTTTACACGGGAGCGAAAATATTCCACTCTTGCCACACCATAAACGAATTTTTGAGTCTTACCATATGTTAAAATATGGAGTGTAGCATTAGACTAGCATATTTAGGGCTAGATCGAGTTAGCGGTATAGTTGATTTTAGAGTGGGCTAAGACTGCTCAGCTCGTACTTTCCAGCCCAAAAGGAAGCAAGCCAGTAATCCATCGCAAAAATGACCCTTCTTCCAGCCTAAGCCGAAGGACATGTCCTGCCAACAACTTTTGTGCGCCTTGGCAACGCGAAAATCGCCGGAGGTGAAAGAAAAAAAAAAGGAAAAGGGAGCTTCCCACCCACACTCTTTCATTTTCGAATGACTGACAGTCGGAACGGTAAGCGAGTTACACTTAAAGCTACGCCAACGCCTTTGACACGCATGGCGGGATGCCACTTTGATGTTCGTCCTGCGAGAAGGACGCTGTGGCTGGGCGGGAAAAGGAGGCAAATATTTGCTAAATGCAAATTACTTTTGACGCTTGATAAAATGAAAACGCAAGTGAAATGATTGGCTGCTCACCGTCGCAGGCAGAGGTTGTGGGATTCTCGAAATAAGGGGAATGGCGAAAATAGCACCATTAGCCAAACTGATTGGCAGCTTCAAAGCTTAAAAAAATTATATTAAATACAATTTAATAAGATATGTTAATCTCCTTTAAATCAGCTTGTCAAAATTGCACATTTATTCCATCTTAATATTAAAGATAGTGCAAGTAAGCTTTAAAGAGTCACATTATGCAACACAAAGGTATCTAGTAGATACTATCTACTGAAATTGTTCATGCAACACTTGCAGCCCTGCCACACTTGAATAGCCAACAATTTTTCACTACCAAACTGGGGAATGCAGAGTGCAAAGCAGGCCAATAAAGTGGCCCAAAGGCTTCGACTGCCCAGTGCATATGTTGCTGCCACCTGGAATGCCACTTCGTTGCAATTAAACACTCAATTTGCAGTCTGTGCCACAGAATGTTTGCAAATGAAATTTGGGAAAGGTAAAGTTTGTACGCCGGGAGCGGCAGATGCAGTTGGCATTGGATTTCTGAGACTGCGACTGGGCACAGCGTCAACGAAAGTCGCAACACAAATAGCAAAAGCGAAATGGCGTCCCACAACTTTGCCGGGAAAACCATTGGGTGGGGTTTGGGTGGGTGGTTAGATGCAGCAATTTCACCCAGCTAAAGACGCTGACGTTGCGCATTTGCCGTAGATTATTACAAAAGTTTAAATACACAGACAGATAGAGTCGACCCTGGGAAGCTCTTGTGATTATACTGGCGCAGTTCTCGCTGGCTGCCTCAGGTGTTGTGACTGAGTTTTGCTTGTCGACCCACAGGTTTCCGGGTGAGATGGGTGAAATGGGTGAAATGGTGGCCAACTAGACGGAATCCGAACTGACACTCAAGGAGTTGAATTGAGTTCGAGTTGGAGCTTTTAAATAGCCTTGGCAGTTGCAGTTGTTTCCACACTTTTCCCCAAGCAGTTTCCCTTTTTTCACTTCGAGAGTTGTTTGGAAATGCAAGTAGGGAAAGCGTAGGAAAACGCATGTCATCAGACCGCAAATCGTTTGGCCAGCAGTTTATTACAGCCAGACAGCATGTTTCGCAGATAGCAAATTTATAAACTTAAACCGGAGAAGTTTTGTTATTTGTTGGCATACTTAGGGTTGGAAATAGCACATATACATTTAGCATGAAATCCTGTGAAAGTGGGAAAAGTGAAATGCCACTTAAAATTGGTACAAAAACCTTTAAGACTGGCCTGTTTAGTCTGATTAGAACGCACCACACTGCCGGCAATCAGCTATGCCCATCAATCCTTCATTAGCTCCTGCATGTGAGTATCTTGTATCTTTCATCTCGTGTCGCCAATCATTTAATTTAGCTTACTTCCCGCAATTTGCCACCAGCTGCTCCCTTTTAGATGCTTCTGTTGGTGGCGTTTACTTTCGTTTTAATTTGGCAGCCCGCATAATTTTGCTATGATTTGCACTTCTTAATTAATTATTTTTCCTTTTCGACAGCCAAAGCGGATTTCAAGGAGCTGCGTCAGCACGCACATATGTGTGGGTGGTCCGGAAAGGGGAATCCCTTCGCCCATCAGCACACACGCGCAGGAAAACAAACTTCGGAAAAACTTTCTCCTTCAGGGAGCTGGTACAGAAAAGGGTTATTAACCGGAAGACGGAACTCGGGAAATTCTTTCCTTTGTTTAGGCGCTGCGAGCAAGGAAATTTGCTGGATATGCTCGTAGCTCGATGTCCTTTGCTGAATGCATTTAAGTGAAAATTCCCATTCGACCTTTGACCCCATTCCCTTTCAACCAAGGAGCATTGATCCTATCCTACAATGTTTACACTACCATTAAAAACAATTAAAGCCGTAATTTTTTACACATAATTAATATGAGCTGCAATAAAAACGGAAAACATAAAAATGTACTTATACAAATGATCTAGCAACTTATTGCCGCATTTTATGAGTATTACCATTCGTTTAATTGGCCCGACCAAATTTATACAATTTTAAGCTCGGAGCCAAGTTTTGTGATAACGATGTTATCTAAGGGGATTTTTATTGCCTTCTATGTTCCTGTTCGCTGGCTCACCTGCCGCCCACCCTGCGTATGCGTAATATGGGCGAAAAATCAATGCATAATCCGCATTCAATGGAAAAGGCTTTGCTCAGCTAAATCCCGCAGCTCATGGCAATTGACAGGAAGTGAAGCGTTTCCGACATCCAGAAACAGACATGGCATGGCTTTTTTTTGTTTCGCCAGCCACCCGACGCCTTTTTCTATTAGTTCTGATTAAGCTTTTGTCGATTCGTTCCATTGTCAATTGCATTTGGCGTCGGATTTGGCATCCGCGTGGATGCAAATTGCGATCCGACAGCTGCTCATTACTTAGACGCTTAACCACGCGTCGTTTTGGATTTGCATTTGGGCGATTAAAGTTGCGCCCCGGACACCACCTGGCGCTCGGAAATTGAAAATTTCGCGCGGGTGCCAAATGTCAAAGTGCCAGCAGCCACACCCGCACGGCGCCCGCCCACAGTGCCCACAAGCACACGCAAAAGAATCCGCCGTTCGACATCTCCATCCGAATCACAATCTCCATTGGCATCGGCAGCGCCATCTCTGTCGCACATCTCGCATCTCATCCATCGCCGGGCCATGTAAATTGCTCTGGCAAACAAATCACGTATACGCACACTGGTCGAAAAGATCTGGGATTGATGTACAATGTACATCATTGTACATACACTTGGGTCTTTCGAAAGTGGCATTAACTGAGGAACTTAACAAACGATAGCTGTCATTCATGGTTAGTTAGTTTTTAAGAAAAAAGTTATCTTAACTGAGACCCAAGAAATCCCAAAATTCGTCTCTGTGCATTACGTATACGCCATGCGATCCGATGCGATGCGCTTCGCTCCCGTTCCCGTTCCCGTTCCCGTTCCGTTGTCGTCGAATCAAAAGCCAGAAAAGGCTGCTGGATTTTTGCGGTCTGTAGCTGAAAGGCTAAGCAACCGCATTGAGTGACTGAGTGCCGTTATTTGGCCACGTTCCCTCGCATGCCCGCCGTTTCCCCTCGGGTTGCCGTTATCCTGGAATCAGGATCCAGGGCCTAAGCAACCACAACCGGAAACGGTTGCGACCAAACGTCTAGTCCGCTTTGTCTGCTCGGAGTCCTGGGATGTAGCTCCCCACGTGCACATACACACATTTCCTGTGCGGATTCGATGTGCGAGTCCTTAAAGAATTTACTGCACCATTGGCATGTGCAGCTAAAGTAAATATTGAAATGAGCAGCGAATGATATTGAAATGTTAAACAATTTGAATACAAAATAAAACCGGTACAGAAATAAATGGTTTTTATAAAGCCGAGATATCAAACACAATTTTTAATATAATATAAGATTCGGCTGTTGATATTTTAAGCAGTTTTAGCATATAGTTACTTCTCAAAATCTATACCTTTTTTCGATTTAAGAAACTGTATTGTATAATTGTACCAAGGTAGCTTGGTAAAATATGTAAGTGAGCCATAATGAAACCAATAAACACGAACCCTAATGAAAAAGTCTTGCTAATTACTCGAAAATATGCATTAAAAACTTTTCGCCCACAGCGGCAGAAGATGATAATAAACCAGGGTGTGGATTCCATCCAGGCGCAGAACTTGATATTGAATCAATTAAAAGGAAAACTCGGCAAGGCAATGATGCAACAAATTAAAACGCATACGAAGCGAGCTAATGAAATTCTAAGGCTCAAATGGTTGGGAAAGCCACCTTCCTCAAAGAAATGGGGAAGTTTTGGGGCCATGCCCCAACTGCTTCTATGGACAAGGGCGGAAATTACCGAAAAATTGTGCCGAGTAGATGAACAACAACAATAAACTTGGCGCAAAAAATTAAGGCAAGTGGAGTTAAAAGTTAAGCCAGCAAATGAAGATGGTGGATGGTACTGGAAGTGGAAAGGAAGATCCGGATGAATGGGAAGTGCAGGGAACCCGCTCCTGATGTACGGCCTATCGCACATATAGATACATAGGAAAAAAGGTATCCTTTAGATATTAGATAATATTAGATAATATTTACAAGGAAATGCATCTTCAAATTTGTAGATACACATGGAAATGTCTTTATATTGCAATAATTTGCCATCTGGCTCTTATTAAGGTTAGCTTTTATTTAATGCCTACTTTTCTCTCAGTGTACATGTGAGTTTCCTAGACCCACACACGCACAAAGCTCAGAGGCAAAGAGACAGATGGCGGGGCGAACTTCAAGCGCAATTTTACGCAACAACAAAAAGTTTAATTGAGGATAAACTTTGCTGCGTTTGCGCTGCTGTTGAAAATCAACCAACGTCGACATGGAAAATTTCCCCAACCCGGGAAAATCGTGGCAAACTTTGTAGGGGGGGGAGGTTGGCGGAAAGAGGCTTTTGTAGTGTAGGAATTGCGTGTATGTTTGCCTCTTATCTCTTTTGCCGTTTAAGTTTTCGCTTTCTACCCGACATTACTTTCTTAATTTCCTTTTTTCCCTATGTGGCGTTGCTTCCGCCCAAATTTTTGGCTTTAAGGTAACCTTACTGCATGACTATTGTGCCTTTAACTTGAAAAGTTGAAACACGACCACAATTTGAACATTTATTGGGCATTCATTGCGCTTCGCTTCTTGCATTGTTTGTCAAATGCCAAATTAATGGCAAATATCGATGAAAGGGAAATGAAAAACGATTCGATCCCAGAGTGGCCTTCTCCACGACCTGAGCCACCTATAAACCCACTCGGGCACCCACTTATCCCCAGAAAAACCACATGCACACACACACACATCACCAATGTGCCATAACTCGTCCTTAGAACCATAGACGAAGCCAATGTGGGACAATGAAACACAAATGACCTGGATAAAAGCGACGACGCGACACAAACGATTGACTCTCTATGAGTGGCCAGCATTTTTTAGGGGATTCGGAAGGTATGGGATGCGGAGAATATAGCCGGGCATCCAAATACCCTATGTATCTAATATGGCTCAGAAAAGGGAGCAACAGTAAACGTAACATAACCAATTGTTTTAAAATGCCATTAGTTCTTATATATAAAAAATAAACAATCTAAATATTAAATGTATCAAATGATGTGCACTAAAGTTCTTTTAATATTTAAACGTGTTAAACAATGTTCCAACTCTTGATATAAAAACTATTATTAACAGTTTTTGAATACCAGTTCAATTTTTTCTACCGTTGTGTGATGTAATTTGAAAAGAATACATTTACGAAAAAAGCTAATAGCCAGATCTTTTTCTGCACCATAAATCTTTTTGTCAAAGGGCTTTAACCAAATACCTGAAAAACCAGACAGCCAAACCAACAAGAGCGAATTCACTACCATTTTTTTTTTACCAATTTTAACGAGTTTTATTAAGGGCTATCAGTCATTGAACACACAAACGGTTGCTTAATCCCGGGGTATGTGATTTTCCCTTTACCACAAAGCGGGAGCGGCATAGTTCAAAGGTGCTGGGGCATAAGCCAGTGGAGCCGCGTATTTGGCCAAAACGGGCGCAGCGTAGGGATGGGCGTACGGAGCAGCAAAGGGGGTGGCAATGGGAGCAGCAAATGGAGCCACTCTGTTCAGGATTGGAGCAGCCAGAGGAGCAGCGACCGGAGCGGGAAGAGGAGCCGCCAAGGGAGCGGCGAAGGCAACGGGAGCTGGAGCGCGCAGGGGAGCTGCTAGGGTCCTCACAACTGGAGCAGGAGCCACCGGAACTTGGGCGATCACTGGAGCAGCGGCGATGCCGTTGAAGGTCCTGGCCACGACTTGGCTACTGGCGGCAGTGACCACGGGAGCGGGAGCAGCAATCACCGGAGCGGGCAGAGCTGCCAGAGGAGTGTGCAGCAATCCTGGCTTGGCAGCCACACAGGCGATCAGGGCGCAGATGACAACGGCCTACAAGTAAAAGAAATAAGATAGTTAACTACATATACTTCAGCTACTTGGCAATCCAAAACTAACGTATTTGAACATGATGGCTAAATGGTTTTTGGTTTTCTGTTTTGAAGCTAAGCTTGGATTGACTTGAAAGCAAAGAGCTGACTGATGACAATCGAAGGCAGACCGCGGCGTATTTATACCACTCAGTGTCCCACGCGACGGCTACTTAATATTCCGAGTGCGGCGCAACCCATTGGGCCATTATTAGTGTCTGAAAAATATTAGTTGGTAGTTCGCATGGTTTAGGTCTTCGAGGGACGGCATAAAACCCGAAGGGCAGTCAATTGCACTCGCCGACTAATTATACAGAAATGGTTTTTAAATGCAATTCGGATTTCATGGGGAATTTACTACTATTGGTAGGATGTGGTTGATGCCAACAAGTGGGTTAATAGCTGTTGGTAAGCATATTACTACATTTTCTACAACTGTTTTCCGCAACCAAAGCCATCGGTGTAGACACTATGCAGATACCCTTTGACCACAAAGGCTCAGGTGGAAATTTATTAGTTTTCCGGGTCAGAAATTAGGCAAAAATGGTGATAACAATAATTCAAGTCAACATTTCTCACACTTCAACCTAACCCTTGCTCTTTGGCCCCAGGATTTTCATTGAAAACCTGTTGGCAGCCACAAAAATATTTATGTATATAGAGACTAGTCCAGGCTTCCCGGCCAATTAAGCATTTTGAACACGTGCCGGCTTCGGTCAGCAGTAGAAAGCACACATGAACACACTCGAATGATTTGGGGAACTCCTCTGCTGGCCGGCGACATTGCAACATTTATTGTTTTGGCCATCCGGGTCAAGGTTGTAGAGCGATTGTGGTTGACTGACCTTTGCTATTTGTTTAGGGATCTCGGGGATGAGGGGCTCCATTTGCAGGGATGGTAAAGCAGCACTATTTATTCTTTTCTTATTTTAATGAAACCCATAAACTAAGCTCGCAATTTAAAAACATGCATGTGACTTAGTGACAATTAATCAATTGAAACACGCAATATGTGCGAGAATATCTAACTAACATAACTACAATGATGACTTGCTCATTTTTGTTTCCTTTAAATCGATTCAGATTCATCATATTTTGCTTAATAATATATACATTATAGTTAACAATTATCTTAAACGAATCATATTAGTAGGCAAATAAATAGAGTGACAAACTGTTGTATAATTTTGGAAAATATTTGGTAAAGCCTTGAACTCAATTCACTTTCAATTTTATTTACTACAATATAATAATACCACGCTTTTTACAGTTAGCCGGTAAGGTGTGCTCTGTGAATGCTAATTCTTTAGCGGACCGTCACGTTCTCTTCGGAGTCCACAATTTAAACAAGTGAGAATGCTAAAGGCAAGTGTTGCGACTATTGGGTACCTATTATCGAGCTAAGGGACAGAGGCGTTGGGACAGACAGACGAAAGAACAGACTTGAACCTGATCAATACTGCAGAAATAAGTAGCATCAGAAGATCTCCTTTCCTCTGTTACATACGTTTAAACGTTTATGCCCGATTAATGGGTATTATTAAGTGAAATCCGTTTCACACAGCATTCTTTTTATATAAGTGTGCCATAAATAGGCATACTTCTTTATATTGGTATTTCCTGTTGCTAACCTTTTCTGTTTTCAGCACACTTATCATTTACTAAAAAATATGTTAAGAAATACAATATTCGGACTCCCTTAAAACTTAAAAACTTAGTATATACATTACAGCGTAAAATCTTAACATCTAACTGAAATTTAGTAAGCAATCAAGAAAGGATTGTATCTTTTAAACAAATGGGTTGTTTTTCCGTGCACACTGTAGAATTAAAATTTGTTCGTAACTACGAATCTTAAACTGCCTATTACCGTTAAATTAAAATGTCTTTACTCTTTTAAGCCCTTGATTTCTTTCAATTAGCCCTGGAAAGTTCATTGCCCGACCTCGAATGCTCTGCGACCTTGACTTAATTACCTATTTCAGTCGCCAACAACTTCAAAACAAACCATTTTGGCCACTTTTAAATATCACGCATCCAGCGACGGCTGCCGGTGGCCAATAACTTGTCCACTGGCTACGTGATCTACATCCGCAAACGAGGCGTTGGAGTTGCAGAGGCCAGTCATTACTGTTGTTTATGAGCACGGCCAGCTGCCAGTGGCTAATTCAATTTAAATTCTCCGGTAGTCCCCAGTACCACTGGCCCATTGAAGTAACTTCTACTGATTTATCTCATTTTTTTCGTATTTTTATTGATCAATCGACGTTCTTACAGAAGAACTGGAGCGGCAGCCGGAAGCGCTTTATAAGCCAATGGAGAAGTGTAAGCCAGAGGAGCGGAGTAGGCCAAAGGAGAAGCGTAGGCCAAAGGAGCAGCAGCGTACTTGGCCACCACAGGAGCAGCCACGGGAGCAATCACAGGAGCAGCGGCAATTCCATTGTAGTTCCTGGCGATCACCTGGCTACTGGTGGCGGTCACAACTGGAGCGGGAGCAGCTACCACGGCAGCAGGAGCAGAGTAGGCCAGAGGAGCAGTGTATGCCAGGGGAGCACCCAGGAGTCCAGGCTTGGCAGCAGCGCAGGCGACGAGAGCGAGAACGACGACGGCCTGTGAATAAAATGCGATTAGTAAATAGGGCAGCGAGCAAAGATTCCAAACTTACGGATTTGAACATTTTGATTATGGATCTGGTGCTTTAGGTTCGAAAACTTGAACTTGTCTGATGCCGTCCAACACATTTCATACCACTATTTATACGCCGTATCGGGAGTGCTTCTGTGACCTCAGGCAATCGCATTCAGTGGCCACCAAGAGTTATTCCACATTCTGCAGTTAGCAGTGGGAAATCACATAAACTACGCAAAGTGCAAATGGTAAATGGTAAATGGTAACGGGAGACTGTCACCGCATTTAAATGAACTGAATGCGTGCGATCATTCGGGTATAAATATGCTCCACGCAGAGCAGTGGTATATCAAAAAGTTTATAGCCTTCCAAAGAAGCAAGACAACGAAATATTCCACCATGTTCAAATACGTACGTTCTTCAGAAAGGACCCCCAAAGGATTAAACTAATCAAGCTGATTTGTTCACAGGCCGTCGTCGTTCTCGCTCTCGTTGCCTGCGCTGCTGCCAAGCCTGGACTCCTGGGTGCTCCCCTGGCATACACTGCTCCTCTGGCTTACTCTGCTCCTCTGGCCTACTCTGCTCCTGCTGCCGTGGTAGCTGCTCCCGCTCCAGTTGTGACCGCCACCAGTAGCCAGGTGATCGCCAGGAACTACAATGGAATCGCCGCTGCTCCTGTGATTGCTCCCGTTGCTGCTCCACTGGTGGCCAAGTATGCGGCTGCTCCTCTGGCTGCTCCAGTAGTGGCCAAGTACGCGGCCGCTCCTCTGGCTGCACCTCTGGCCTACTCCTCGCCATTGGCTTACTCCGCACCACTGAGCTACGCCGCTGCTCCTGCACCATTTCTCATCTAAATGTTTACGCTGTGATTATCTAGGACGATAAATGAATATATATAAACGCTTATATCGATTATATGACCTCACAAAATTGCTGAAGTACTGGATCTTTGGAGTTGCAAAAAGCCATATACTTGTAGAATAACAGGGTATATGGGTCAAAACACTTACACTGCGTCTATTCATGCTTATTCTTAACCTTCTACCATGCGGACAGACGGACATGGCCAGATCGACTCGGATATTGATCCTGATCAAAAATGTATATACTGTATATGGTCGGAAACGCTTCCTTCTGCCTGTTACATACTTTTCAACGAATCTAGTGTACTCTTTTACTCCACGAGTAACGGGTATAAAATGTACAAGAGAGAACGCTATAGTAAAGTTATTCGACTATCAGATACCAGATAGAACAAAATTTACACAAATTATATGAAACAAAATTTTAAAATTTTTTTTTTCAATTTAGGCGGTTTGAGTGGGCGTATCAATCTTCAAAATACCTTGCCCTGCGCCTACTCCTCTAAAATCTTCATGCCCAATCCAAACGGTCTAGCTTAAATAGTTCCCAAGATCCCGCCGTTCATCCCAACTGTCCAAAGAAAAATATACATTCTGCTGTCCTTCAAGAGGCGGACATGGACAAATCAACTCGGCTGGTGATCCTGATCAGGAATATTTACTAGTTCTGTAACAATTTCGTAAGGCTCGGGTGAAAATGTGCGATATGGGTTATGTGGGTTGGTGGGTGGTCTTGGCCCGGATCCGCAGCATAGTTTCATTCTAACGACTATCGACATGACTGCGTGCTATGGGCAAGAAGAAAAGAGGGCGGCTAATCGCCATCCACGACACAGACAACGGACAGAACGATTCTTTTAAATTCATATAGTGTAAGATGTAAGATAGCCGAGGTAACAGATAGTTAAGTTCAGTCGTCGTTTGGCTGTTTTGAAAGGCATAAAACATAATAGAAGGCCCAGGAAAGCCTAATTATCAGTGAGAGTATCCTATAAACACATTCTGCATCGAATTCACAAAGTTCCATGCACACAAAACAAAGTGATATATCACATGTTATATTGCCAATTAATCTCACAATACCTTTGTTCTCAGTGGAATGTAAGACAGCCGAGGTAAAAGATATTTAAGTTCAGTCGTCGTTTGGCAGTTTGAAAGGCAGAAAACAAGGGAGAAAGCCCAGAAAAGCCTAATCATCAGTGAGAGTATCCTATAAACACATTCATTTTAAGAACGATTATATCTAGTATTAAACATGTTTAAAGCATGTAATATTTTTTTTAATATTGGTTAATGTTTATTTTTATTATTTAATGTAACAAAGTTTATGAGAAAAGACAACCCGACTACTTCTACTTTCAATGACTTATCCGCCTTTCCACAACTCTCGTTGTATTACCATTCATTTCGATTTCAACTCAGCAACTTATTTTCGACCATTCCTGCCATCAGACCTCCTGATCCTATCGATAGTTTCCTATCACACTGCCACCACCATCATTTTTGACATACATTTGTACATTTATATCGTTGCAAGTAATCACGTGTTCATAATTTAGAAGAGGATCTGCGCAGGAGCAAACGCGTAGTTGAGTGGTGCGGAGTTGGCCAAACGCGAGGATTAGGCCAATGTAGCAGCCAAAGGAGTAGCAGCGTACGTGGCCACCAGTAGAGCAGCAACGGGAGCAATCTCAGAAGCAGCATCGATGCCATTGTTGTTCCTAACGATAATCTGGCTACTGGTGGCGGTCTCAGCACAGGCGACTGGGGGTCCTTTCTAAAAAACGTATGTATTTGAACATGGTGAAATCAAAGACACTAGAATAAGAAGATGCGTAACGCCATACGATGGTTTGGCACACGATTTTTTCGGCGTGGCTCTAGAGGTGGCTCCAGGCTCTCTCGAGTTTTTGTTCAAGAGCGAGAGAGCGGAGAGCTCTACAGCAATTGACAGCAGACAACACTATGCGTGCCCACGTGTACTCACGCATTGTAAATTTGACAAAATATGCCCTTTACCATAGAAGTTCTTAGACTTTAAATATATATTATTTTTGATTAATTGGCACCCTGTGAAAAATTCTTGTTTGGCATTGCCCTAACGTTCTTATGTACAAAATATACCAAAATAAATTTCAAAAATTACTTTATATTACAATATTTGTCATTAGAGTATTTAGCTTGCGACGTGTGAAAAATTAATAAGGCAATGATTGTTGATTGCGTGTGTCCGCACTTTGTTCCTCAAGATATTACTTTTGCAATAAACAGTTCTCATATTTTTATTTATTTTATAAATTTGTATAGCTTAATAGACTCGGAATTCGGGAAACTGCATAGTGCCAAAGCAATGTATGGCCGTTACGGATCTTGTTATTCTAGTGTCTTTAGTGAAATATTTCGTTGTCTTGCTTCTTCGGAAGGCTTTGATATCCCACTGCTCTTCGTGGAGCATATTTATACCCGAATGTGCGCTCATTTAAATGCGTTGACAGTCTCCCGTTACCATTTACCATTTGCACTTTGCCGTAGTTTATGTGATTTCCCACTGCTGACTGCAGAAGGTGGAATAACTCTTGGTGGCCACTGAATTCGACTGCCTGAGGTCACAGACGCAGTCCCGATGCGGCGTATAAAGAGTGGTATGGAATGTGTTGTGCCGTGACAAGATCAAGTTTCCGAACCGAAAGCACCAGGTCCATAATCAAAATGTTAAGATCCGTAAGTTTGGAATCTTAGCTTTCTGTCCTATGTACTAATTGTATTTTATTCACAGGCCGTCCTTGCCTTGGCTATCGTGGCCTGCATCCCTGCCAAGCCTGGACTCCTTGGTGCGCGTTTGGCCTACACTGTTGACGTGGCTTACTCTCCTCCTCTGACTCACTCTGGTCCCGCTGTCGTGGTAGCTGCTCTCGCTCCAGGTGTGACCGCTGCCAGTAGTCAAGTTACTGTTCGGAACTACAATGGCATCGCTCTTGCTCTTGTGATTGCACCCGTGGCTGATCCACTTGTGGCCAAGTACGCGGCCGCTCCTATGGCTGCTCCGTGACCTACTCCTCGCCTTTGGCTTACTCCGCAGCACTGAGCTACGCCGCAGCTTCTGCATCGCTCCTTATCTAAATTACTAAGCTGTGATCACCTCGGAGACAACGATAATAAATGGAGAAATAATAAAACGTTATTCAATTGTACATTTTCTTTTAACACGTTTCAAATGAATATTTATTTCAATGAAAAATTGGCTCTGAACGTACACGAAAATGATTGCTAGAAAATTTCCCAGCATTGATAAACAATAATTCCGAGAATACACTCTAAGGACATCGAACAACTGATACTTTTCTTAATCACAGTCCTAATCTGTTGAATCTAAATTAACTGCCAATTTCAAAAGTAATGTAGTGATTCAGGAAATATTGGTGTTTCGCTAAATGATTACCGAAATACTTGAGTTGCGTCTACGTTTCTAAATAAAATTGTAAAACAAGCGATATTACAATTATACCCGTTACTCATTGGAAAGTATGTAACAGGCAGAAGGAAGCGTTTCCGTACCATATAAAGTATATATATTTTTGATCAGGATTAATAGTCGAGTCGATAAGCCATGTCCGTCTTTCCGTATGAACGTCGAGATCTCAGGAACTATAAAAGCTAGAAGGTTGAGATTTAGCATACAGATTCTAGAAACAAAGACTCAGTGCCACGACCACTCTAAAGCCCACAAACCGCACAAAACTGACACGTCCACATTTTTGAAAAATTATTGAATACATTTTCATAACCTATAAGTCGTTTAAATTTTTATCGATTTGCCAAAAAACTTCTTTCCACACCCACTCTAACGCCCCCAAGCCGCCATATCGGGCACGCCCACACTTTTGAACAGTTTTAAAATTTTGTTCTCATTTTATTTCCCAATATCTATAGATATTCCAGAAAAATGATTAATTTTCGCGGGTATCTGATAGTCGTTTTAGTCTTGTTTTTAGCTTTTATAGCTCCCGAGATATCGACATTCATCCGGACGAACATGTGTTACGTATTTCCAAACGAGTCTAGTATACCCTGTTATTCTACGAATATCGGGTTTTTTGCAACTCCAAAGATCCAGTAATTCAGCAATTTTGTGAGGTCATATAATCGATATAAGCGTTTATATATATTCATTTATCGTCCTAGATAATCACAGCGTAAACATTTAGATGAGAAATGGTGCAGGAGCAGCGGCGTAGCTCAGTGGTGCGGAGTAAGCCAATGGCGAGGAGTAGGCCAGAGGTGCAGCCAGAGGAGCGGCCGCGTACTTGGCCACTACTGGAGCAGCCAGAGGAGCAGCCGCATACTTGGCCACCAGTGGAGCAGCAACGGGAGCAATCACAGGAGCAGCGGCGATTCCATTGTAGTTCCTGGCGATCACCTGGCTACTGGTGGCGGTCACAACTGGAGCCGGAGCAGCTACCACGGCAGCAGGAGCAGAGTAGGCCAGAGGAGCAGAGTAAGCCAGAGGAGCAGTGTATGCCAGGGGAGCACCCAGGAGTCCAGGCTTGGCAGCAGCGCAGGCAACGAGAGCGAGAACGACGACGGCCTGTGAACAAATCAGCTTGATTAGTTTAATCCTTTGGGGGTCCTTTCTGAAGAACGTACGTATTTGAACATGGTGGAATATTTCGTTGTCTTGCTTCTTTGGAAGGCTAGAAACTGTTTGATATACCACTGCTCTGCGTGGAGCATATTTATACCCGAATGTGTGCTCTGACTCATGATCGCACGCATTCAGTTCATTTAAATGCGGTGACAGTCTCCCGTTACCATTTACCATTTACCATTTACCATTTGCACTTCGCGAGGTTTATGTGATTTCCCACTGCTAACTGCAGAATGTGGAATAACTCTTGGTGGCCATTGAATGCGATTGCCTGAGGTCACAGAAGCAGTCCCGATACGGCGTATAAATAGTGGTATGGAATGTGTTGGACGGCATCAGACAAGTTCAAGTTTTCGAACCTAAAGCACCAGATCCATAATCAAAATGTTCAAATCCGTAAGTTTGGAATCTTTGCTCGCTGCCCTATTTACTAATCGCATTTTATTCACAGGCCGTCGTCGTTCTCGCTCTCGTTGCCTGCGCTGCTGCCAAGCCTGGACTCCTGGGTGCTCCCCTGGCATACACTGCTCCTCTGGCCTACTCTGCTCCTGCTGCCGTGGTAGCTGCTCCCGCTCCAGTTGTGACCGCCACCAGTAGCCAGGTGATCGCCAGGAACTACAATGGAATCGCCGCTGCTCCTGTGATTGCTCCCGTTGCTGCTCCACTGGTGGCCAAGTACGCGGCTGCTCCTCTGGCTGCTCCAGTAGTGGCCAAGTACGCGGCCGCTCCTCTGGCTGCACCTCTGGCCTACTCCTCGCCATTGGCTTACTCCGCACCACTGAGCTACGCCGCTGCTCCTGCACCATTTCTCATCTAAATGTTTACGCTGTGATTATCTAGGACGATAAATGAATATATATAAACGCTTATATCGATTATATGACCTCACAAAATTGCTGAAGTACTGGATCTTTGGAGTTGCAAAAAGCCATATACTTGTAGAATAACAGGGTATATGGGTCAAAACACTTACACTGCGTCTATTCATGCTTATTCTTAACCTTCTACCATGCGGACAGACGGACATGGCCAGATCGACTCGGATATTGATCCTGATCAAAAATGTATATACTGTATATGGTCGGAAACGCTTCCTTCTGCCTGTTACATACTTTTCAACGAATCTAGTGTACTCTTTTACTCCACGAGTAACGGGTATAAAATTTACAAGAGAGAACGCTATATTAAAGTTATTCGACTATCAGATACCAGATAGAACAAAATTTACACAAATTATATGAAACAAAATTTAAAATTTTTTTTTTTTCAATTTAGGCGGTTTGAGTGGGCGTATCAATCTTCAAAATACCTTGCCCTGCGCCTACTCCTCTAAAATCTTCATGCCCAATCCAAACGGTCTAGCTTAAATAGTTCCCAAGATCCCGCCGTTCATCCCAACTGTCCAAAGAAAAATATACATTCTGCTGTCCTTCAAGAGGCGGACATGGACAAATCAACTCGGCTGGTGATCCTGATCAGGAATATTTACTAGTTCTGTAACAATTTCGTAAGGCTCGGGTGAAAATGTGCGATATGGGTTATGTGGGTTGGTGGGTGGTCTTGGCCCGGATCCGCAGCATAGTTTCATTCTAACGACTATCGACATGACTGCGTGCTATGGGCAAGAAGAAAAGAGGGCGGCTAATCGCCATCCACGACACAGACAACGGACAGAACGATTCTTTTAAATTCATATAGTGTAAGATGTAAGATAGCCGAGGCAACAGATAGTTAAGTTCAGTCGTCGTTTGGCTGTTTTGAAAGGCATAAAACATAATAGAAGGCCCAGGAAAGCCTAATTATCAGTGAGAGTAGCCTATAAACACATTCTGCATCGAATTCACAAAGTTCCATGCACACAAAACAAAGTGATATATCACATGTTATATTGCCAATTAATCTCACAATACCTTTGTTCTCAGTGGAATGTAAGACAGCCGAGGTAAAAGATATTTAAGTTCAGTCGTCGTTTGGCAGTTTGAAAGGCAGAAAACAAGGGAGAAAGCCCAGAAAAGCCTAATCATCAGTGAGAGTATCCTATAAACACATTCATTTTAAGAACGATTATATCTAGTATTAAACATGTTTAAAGCATGTAATATTTTTTTTAATATTGGTTAATGTTTATTTTTATTATTTAATGTAACAAAGTTTAAGAGAAAAGACAACCCGACTACTTCTACTTTCAATGACTTATCCGCCTTTCCACAACTCTCGTTGTATTACCATTCATTTCGATTTAAACTCATTTTCGATCATTCCTGCCATCACCCCTCCTGATCCTATCGATAGTTTCCTATCACACTGCCACCACCATCATTTTTGACATACATTTGTACATTTATTTCGTTGTAAGTAATCACGTGTTGATAATTTAGAAGAGGATCTGCGCAGGAACAAACGCGTAGTTGAGTGGTGCGGAGCTGGCCAAACGCGAGGATTAGGCCAATGTAGCAGCCAAAGGAGTAGCAGCGTACGTGGCCACCAGTAGAGCAGCAACGGGAGCAATCTCAGAAGCAGCATCGATGCCATTGTTGTTCCTAACGATAATCTGGCTACTGGTGGCGGTCTCAGCACAGGCGTCTGGGGGTCCTTTCTAAAAAACGTACGTATTTGAACATGGTGAAATCAAAGACACTAGAATAACAAGATGCGTAACGCCATACGATGTTTTGGCACACGATTTTTTCGCCGTGGCTCTAGAGGGTGCTCCAGGCTCTCTCGAGTTTTTGTTCAAGAGCGAGAGAGCGGAGAGCTCTACAGCAATTGACAGCAGACAACTCTATGCGAGCCCACGTGTACTCACGCATTGTAAATTTGACAAAATATGCCCTTTACCATAGAAGTTCTTAGACTTTAAATCTATATTATTTTATTAGATATATATTATATTATTATACTATATTATTTTTGATTAATTGGCACCCTGTGGAAAATTCTTGTTTTGCATTGCCCTAACGTTCTTATGTACAAAATATACCAAAATAAATTTCAAAAATTACTTTATATTACAATATTTGTCATTAGAGTATTTAGCTTGCGACGTGTGAAAAATTAATAAGGCAATGATTGTTGATTGCGTGTGTCCGCACTTTGTTCCTCAAGATATTACTTTTGCAATAAACAGTTCTCCTATTTTTATTTATTTTATAAATTTGTATAGCTTAATAGACTCGGAATTCGGGAAACTGCATAGTTCCAAAGCAATGTATGGCCGTTACGGATCTTGTTATTCTAGTGTCTTTAGTGAAATATTTCGTTGTCTTGCTTCTTCGGAAGGCTTTGATATCCCACTGCTCTTCGTGGAGCATATTTATACACGAATGTGCGCTTATTTAAATGCGTTGACAGTCTCCCGTTACCATTTACCATTTGCACTTTGCCGTAGTTTATGTGATTTCCCACTGCTGACTGCAGAAGGTGGAATAACTCTTGGTGGCCACTGAATTCGACTGCCTGAGGTCACAGACGCAGTCCCGATGCGGCGTATAAAGAGTGGTATGGAATGTGTTGTGCCGTGACAAGATCAAGTTTCCGAACCGAAAGCACCAGATCCATAAACAAAATGTTAAGATCCGTAAGTTTGGAATCTTAGCTTTCTGTCCTATGTACTAATTGTATTTTATTCACAGGCCGTCCTTGCCTTGGCTATCGTGGCCTGCATCCCTGCCAAGCCTGGACTCCTTGGTGCGCGTTTGGCCTACACTGTTGACGTGGCTTACTCTCCTCCTCTGACTCACTCTGGTCCCGCTGTCGTGGTAGCTGCTCTCGCTCCAGGTGTGACCGCTGCCAGTAGTCAAGTTACTGTTCGGAACTACAATGGCATCGCTCTTGCTCTTGTGATTGCACCCGTGGCTGATCCACTTGTGGCCAAGTACGCGGCCGCTCCTATGGCTGCTCCGTGACCTACTCCTCGCCTTTGGCTTACTCCGCAGCACTGAGCTACGCCGCAGCTTCTGCATCGCTCCTTATCTAAATTACTAAGCTGTGATCACCTCGGAGACAACGATAATAAATGGAGAAATAATAAAACGTTATTCAATTGTATATTCTCTTTTAACACGTTTCAAATGAATATTTATTTCAATGAAAAATTGGCTCTGAACGTACACGAAAATGATTGCTAGAAAAATTCCCAGCATTGATAAACAATAATTCCGAGAATACACTCTAAGGACATCGAACAACTGATACTTTTCTTAATCACAGTCCTAATCTGTTGAATCTAAATTAACTGCCAATTTCAAAAGTAATGTAGTGATTCAGGAAATATTGGTGTTTCGCTAAATGATTACCGAAATACTTGAGTTGCGTCTACGTTTCTAAATAAAATTGTAAAACAAGCGATATTACAATTATACCCGTTACTCGTTGGAAAGTATGTAACAGGCAGAAGGAAGCGTTTCCGTACCATATAAAGTATATATATTTTTGATCAGGATTAATAGTCGAGTCGATAAGCCATGTCCGTCTTTCCGTATGAACGTCGAGATCTCAGGAACTATAAAAGCTAGAAGGTTGAGATTTAGCATACAGATTCTAGAAACAAAGACTCAGTGCCACGACCACTCTAAAGCCCACAAACCGCACAAAACTGACACGTCCACATTTTTGAAAAATTATTGAATACATTTTCATAACCTATAAGTCGTTTAAATTTTTATCGATTTGCCAAAAAACTTCTTTCCACACCCACTCTAACGCCCCCAAGCCGCCATATCGGGCACGCCCACACTTTTGAACAGTTTTAAAATTTTGTTCTCATTTTATTTCCCAATATCTATAGATATTCCAGAAAAATGATTAATTTTCGCGGGTATCTGATAGTCGTTTTAGTCTTGTTTTTAGCTTTTATAGCTCCCGAGATATCGACATTCATCCGGACGAACATGTGTTACGTATTTCCAAACGAGTCTAGTATACCCTGTTATTCTACGAATATCGGGTTTTTTGCAACTCCAAAGATCCAGTAATTCAGCAATTTTGTGAGGTCATATAATCGATATAAGCGTTCATTTTTAATATATTTATCGTCCTAGATAATCACAGCATACAAATTTAAATGAGAAATGGTGTGGGAGCAGCGGCGTAGCTCAGTGGTGCGGAGTAAGCCAATGGCGAGGAGTAGGCCAGTGGTGCAGCAAGAGGAGCGGCCGCGTACTTGGCCACTACTGGAGCAGCCAAAGGAGCAGCAACGGGAGCAATCACAGGAGCAGCGGCGATTCCATTGTAGTTCCTGGCGATCACCTGGCTACTGGTGGCGGTCACAACTGGAGCGGGAGCAGCTACCACGGCAGCAGGAGCAGAGTAGGCCAGAGGAGCAGTGTATGCCAGGGGAGCACCCAGGAGTCCAGGCTTGGCAGCAGCGCAGGCGACGAGAGCGAGAACGACGACGGCCTGTGAACAAATCAGCTTGATTAGTTTAATCCTTTGGGGGTCCTTTCTGAAGAACGTACGTATTTGAACATGGTGGAATATTTCGTTGTCTTGCTTCTTTGGAAGGCTAGAAACTGTTTGATATACCACTGCTCTGCTTGGAGCATATTTATACCCGAATGTGTGCTCTGACTCATGATCGCACGCATTCAGTTCATTTAAATGCGGTGACAGTCTCTCGTTACCATTTACCATTTACCATTTACCATTTGCACTTCGCGAGGTTTATGTGATTTCCCACTGCTAACTGCAGAATGTGGAATAACTCTTGGTGGCCATTGAATGCGATTGCCTGAGGTCACAGAAGCAGTCCCGATACGGCGTATAAATAGTGGTATGGAATGTGTTGGACGGCATCAGACAAGTTCAAGTTTTCGAACCTAAAGCACCAGATCCATAATCAAAATGTTCAAATCCGTAAGTTTGGAATCTTTGCTCGCTGCCCTATTTACTAATCGCATTTTATTCACAGGCCGTCGTCGTTCTCGCTCTCGTCGCCTGCGCTGCTGCCAAGCCTGGACTCCTGGGTGCTCCCCTGGCATACACTGCTCCTCTGGCTTACTCTGCTCCTCTGGCCTACTCTGCTCCTGCTGCCGTGGTAGCTGCTCCCGCTCCAGTTGTGACCGCCACCAGTAGCCAGGTGATCGCCAGGAACTACAATGGAATCGCCGCTGCTCCTGTGATTGCTCCCGTTGCTGCTCCACTGGTGGCCAAGTACGCGGCTGCTCCTCTGGCTGCTCCAGTAGTGGCCAAGTACGCGGCCGCTCCTCTGGCTGCACCTCTGGCCTACTCCTCGCCATTGGCTTACTCCGCACCACTGAGCTACGCCGCTGCTCCTGCACCATTTCTCATCTAAATGTTTACGCTGTGATTATCTAGGACGATAAATGAATATATATAAACGCTTATATCGATTATATGACCTCACAAAATTGCTGAAGTACTGGATCTTTGGAGGTGCAAAAAGCCATATACTTGTAGAATAACAGGGTATATGGGTCAAAACACTTGCACTGCGTCTATTCATGCTTATTCTTAACCTTCTACCATGCGGACAGACGGACATGGCCAGATCGACTCGGATATTGATCCTGATCAAAAATGTATATACTGTATATGGTCGGAAACGCTTCCTTCTGCCTGTTACATACTTTTCAACGAATCTAGTGTACTCTTTTACTCTACGAGTAACGGGTATAAAATGTACAAGAGAGAACGCTATAGTAAAGTTATTCGACTATCAGATACCAGATACCACTAGTGGGAGTGGGAGATAAAACAAAATTTACACAAATTATATGAAACAAAATTTTAAATTTTTTTTATTCAATTTAGGCGGTTTGAGTGGGCGTATCAATCTTCAAAATACCTTGCCCTGCGCCTACTCCTCTAAAATCTTCATGCCCAATCCAAACGGTCTAGCTTAAATAGTTCCCAAGATCCCGCCGTTCATCCCAACTGTCCAAAGAAAAATATACATTCTGCTGTCCTTCAAGAGGCGGACATGGACAAATCAACTCGGCTGGTGATCCTGATCAGGAATATTTACTAGTTCTGTAACAATTTCGTAAGGCTCGGGTGAAAATGTGCGATATGGGTTATGTGGGTTGGTGGGTGGTCTTGGCCCGGATCCGCAGCATAGTTTCATTCTAACGACTATCGACATGACTGCGTGCTATGGGCAAGAAGAAAAGAGGGCGGCTAATCGCCATCCACGACACAGACAAGGGACAGAAAGATTCTTTTAAATTCATATAGTGCCCGCCCTGCATTGGCCACTCTATACCTAAGACCCAAAAAGGATCCTCATCCAGAATGGCCCCTTAAAGTTATTAACCGCGGCTCACAGAGCATACATCCTAGTCAGAGGTAAACATTTAAAGACTTCAAAACATAATTTGTATGTTTAACAGCGAGAATACATGCTAATAACAATTTAAGTAAACGTAAAAATCTCGAGTTTTTACTAAACTTAAATGATAGATTATTGTGCTTATTATTATAGTAAAGAATAATTTTTGTGGAAAAATAATTAAATTCGGAAATAAGTAAGAAAACAACTTGGAACCTGACGTTGACGCTTTTAATTACTTCTTGCTAGCTGTTCAGTTCGATCGACTAGGAATTTTGAACCCTACATAAATCCAATGAAGCTTCAACTGCATCCGCTTCCAATTAGTTATACGATATTGGGCGCCGAGTCTGCATAATGCTAACACGCAGTTTGGGATGGCTAAAATCCTTTATGTTCTTTACACTACCCTTTTCTCAAACCCTTTTTCTGATCCCACGCCATTCTGCTGGACAACCAGCTCTGTTGCCTCTTTCAGTCCGAAATTCCTGACCCCAAGAATTCTTCTTTTGCTCCGATTCCAGTTTTAGAAACCAGACACACAACCAGATGGCGGCCCAAAACCTTCTTTCCCCCTATATGGCACTGCACCAACTTCAGCTTTTACCTTTTATCCACTTTTTCTAGAATATAGTACCTTTTACTCTAGGGGCAACCGTTATGAAACAGTATGAAAAAGGATTTTTTCTCATGTATAACATATATTTTACAAGTGCAATAAAAACCTTTTTAAACAGGCAACCAAACACAAATTGGGCCATCAGTTCTAAGACAGGTTGATTCTGCCAAATCTGTGGCTCCTATCGGTCACAGGTCAGCTTTGACCTTGACATAATTTCGAAGGTCTGTACTCAAAGCAGAAAAATAAAATAAACCTATAATACAAATCAATTTCGCACAATTTAATGTAACAAACATTGGACTGCAGCAACTGCCGCTGAGCTGACAATAATTTTTATGACCATTACGTGACCTGCGTTCGAATTTTTCAAATGTCCCCCCATCAGCATGTTGTGGATTTCGACGCTCTTAGTATGCCAGCGGTAAATCCAATTAGCGAAGCCCAAAAAAGTGGGAGAACTTGGAGTTCGTTTGATTTTTTTTATTACTTTTAAAGTTTTCTAAAGAAGAACAGGAGCTGATGGCAGGGCACTGTATGCCAAAGGCGAGGTGTAAGCCAAGGGAGAAGAGTAGGCCAAAGGAGCAGCAGCGTACTTGGCCACTACTGGAGCAGCCAAAGGAGCAGCAACGGGAGCAATCACAGGAGCAGCGGCGATTCCATTGTAGTTCCTGGCGATCACCTGGCTACTGGTGGCGGTCACAACTGGAGCGGGAGCAGCTACCACGGCAGCAGGAGCAGAGTAGGCCAGAGGAGCAGAGTAAGCCAGAGGAGCAGTGTATGCCAGGGGAGCACCCAGGAGTCCAGGCTTGGCAGCAGCGCAGGCAACGAGAGCAAGAACGACGACGGCCTGTGAATAAAATGCGATTAGTAAATAGGGCAGCGAGCAAAGATTCCAAACTTACGGATTTGAACATTTTGATTATGGATCTGGTGCTTTAGGTTCGAAAACTTGAACTTGTCTGATGCCGTCCAACACATTTCATACCACTATTTATACGCCGTATCGGGACTGCTTCTGTGACCTCAGGCAATCGCATTCAGTGGCCACCAAGAGTTATTCCACATTCTGCAGTTAGCAGTGGGAAATCACATAAACTACGCAAAGTGCAAATGGTAAATGGTAAATGGTAACGGGAGACTGTCATCGCATTTAAATGAACTGAATGCGTGCGATCATGAGTCAGAGCACACATTCGGGTATAAATATGCTCCACGCAGAGCAGTGGTATATCAAACAGTTTCTAGCCTTCCAAAGAAGCAAGACAACGAAATATTCCACCATGTTCAAATACGTACGTTCTTCAGAAAGGACCCCCAGGGTTAAACTAATCAAGCTGATTTGTTCACAGGCCGTCGTCGTTCTCGCTCTCGTTGCCTGCGCTGCTGCCAAGCCTGGACTCCTGGGTGCTCCCCTGGCATACACTGCTCCTCTGGCTTACTCTGCTCCTCTGGCCTACTCTGCTCCTGCTGCCGTGGTAGCTGCTCCGGCTCCAGTTGTGACCGCCACCAGTAGCCAGGTGATCGCCAGGAACTACAATGGAATCGCCGCTGCTCCTGTGATTGCTCCCGTTGCTGCTCCACTGGTGGCCAAGTACGCGGCTGCTCCTTTGGCTGCTCCAGTAGTGGCCAAGTACGCGGCCGCTCCTCTTGCTGCACCACTGGCCTACTCCTCGCCATTGGCTTACTCCGCACCACTGAGCTACGCCGCTGCTCCCACACCATTTCTCATTTAAATTTGTATGCTGTGATTATCTAGGACGATAAATATATTAAAAATGAACGCTTATATCGATTATATGACCTCACAAAATTGCTGAATTACTGGATCTTTGGAGTTGCAAAAAACCCGATATTCGTAGAATAACAGGGTACACTAGACTCGTTTGGAAATACGTAACACATGTTCGTCCGAATGAATGTCGATATCTCGGGAGCTATAAAAGCTAAAAACAAGACTAAAACGACTATCAGATACCCGCGAAAATTAATCATTTTTCTGGAATATCTATAGATATTGGGAAATAAAATGAGAACAAAATTTTAAAACTGTTCAAAAGTGTGGGCGTGCCCGATATGGCGGCTTGGGGGCGTTAGAGTGGGTGTGGAAAGAAGTTTTTTGGCAAATCGATAAAAATTTAAGCGACTTATAGGTTATGAAAATGTATTCAATAATTTTTCAAAAATGTGGACGTGTCAGTTTTGTGCGGTTTGTGGGCTTTAGAGTGGTCGTGGCACTGAGTCTTTGTTTCTACAATCTGTATGCTAAATCTCAACCTTCTAGCTTTTATAGTTCCTGAGATCTCGACGTCCATACGGAAAGACGGACATGACTTATCGACTCGACTATTAATCCTGATCAAAAATATATATACTTTATATGGTACGGAAACGCTTCCTTCTGCCTGTTACATACTTTCCAATGAGTAACGGGTACAATTGTAATATCGCTTGTTTTACAATTTTATTTAGAAACGTAGACGCAACTCAAGTATTTCGGTAATCATTTAGCGAAACACCAATATTTCCTGAATCACTACATTACTTTTGAAACTGGCAGTTAATTTAGATTCAACAGATTAGGACTGTGATTAAGAAAAGTATCAGTTGTTCGATGTCCTTAGAGTGTATTCTCGGAATTATTGTTTATCAATGCTGGGAAATTTTCTAGCAATCATTTTCGTGTACGTTCAGAGCCAATTTTTCATTGAAATAAATATTCATTTGAAACGTGTTAAAAGAGAATATACAATTGAATAACGTTTTATTATTTCTCCATTTATTATCGTTGTCTCCGAGGTGATCACAGCTTAGTAATTTAGATAAGGAGCGATGCAGAAGCTGCGGCGTAGCTCAGTGCTGCGGAGTAAGCCAAAGGCGATGAGTAGGTCACGGAGCAGCCATAGGAGCGGCCGTGTACTTGGCCACAAGTGGATCAGCCACGGGAGCAATCACAAGAGCATGAGCGATGCCATTGTAGTTCCGAACAGTAACTTGACTACTGGCAGCGGTCACACCTGGAGCGAGAGCAGCTACCACGACAGCGGGACCAGAGTGAGTCAGAGGAGGAGAGTAAGCCACGTCAACAGTGTAGGCCAAAGGCGCACCAAGGAGTCCAGGCTTGGCAGGGATGCAGGCCACGATAGCCAAGGCAAGGACGGCCTGTGAATAAAATACAATTAGTACATAGGACAGAAAGCTAAGATTCCAAACTTACGGATCTTAACATTTTGTTTATGGATCTGGTGCTTTCGGTTCGGAAACTTGATCTTGTCACGGCACAACACATTCCATACCACTCTTTATACGCCGCATCGGGACTGCGTCTGTGACCTCAGGCAGTCGAATTCAGTGGCCACCAAGAGTTATTCCACCTTCTGCAGTCAGCAGTGGGAAATCACATAAACTACGGCAAAGTGCAAATGGTAAATGGTAACGGGAGACTGTCAACGCATTTAAATAAGCGCACATTCGTGTATAAATATGCTCCACGAAGAGCAGTGGGATATCAAAGCCTTCCGAAGAAGCAAGACAACAAAATATTTCACCAAAGACACTAGAATAACAAGATCCGTAACGGCCATACATTGCTTTGGCACTATGCAGTTTCCCGAATTCCGAGTCTATTAAGCTATACAAATTTATAAAATAAATAAAAATATGAGAACTGTTTATTGCAAAAGTAATATCTTGAGGAACAAAGTGCGGACACACGCAATCAACAATCATTGCCTTATTAATTTTTCACACGTCGCAAGCTAAATACTCTAATGACAAATATTGTAATATAAAGTAATTTTTGAAATTTATTTTGGTATATTTTGTACATAAGAACGTTAGGGCAATGCAAAACAAGTATTTTCCACAGGGTGCCAATTAATCAAAAATAATATAGTATAATAATATAATATATATATAATAAAATAATATAGATTTAAAGTCTAAGAACTTCTATGGCAAAGGGCATATTTTGTCAAATTTACAATGCGTGAGTACACGTGGGCACGCATAGAGTTGTCTGCTGTCAATTGCTGTAGAGCTCTCCGCTCTCTCGCTCTTGAACAAAAACTCGAGAGAGCCTGGAGCACCCTCTAGAGCCACGGCGAAAAAATCGTGTGCCAAAACATCGTATGGCGTTACGCATCTTGTTATTCTAGTGTCTTTGATTTCACCATGTTCAAATACGTACGTTTTTTAGAAAGGACCCCCAGACGCCTGCGCTGAGACCGCCACCAGTAGCCAGATTATCGTTAGGAACAACAATGGCATCGATGCTGCTTCTGAGATTGCTCCCGTTGCTGCTCTACTGGTGACCAAGTACGCTGCTACTCCTTTGGCTGCTACATTGGCCTAATCCTCGCGTTTGGCCAGCTCCGCACCACTCAACTAAGCGTTTGCTCCTGCGCAGATCCTCTTTTAAATTATCAACACGTGATTACTTACAACGAAATAAATGTACAAATGTATGTCAAAAATGATGGTGGTGGCAGTGTGATAGGAAACTATCGATAGGATCAGGAGGTCTGATGGCAGGAATGATCGAAAATAAGTTGCTGAGTTGAAACCGAAATGAATGGTAATACAACGAGAGTTGTGGAAAGGTGGATAAGTCATTGAAAGTAGAAGTAGTCGGGTTGTCTTTTCTCTTAAACTTTGTTACATTAAATAATAAAAATAAACATTAACCAATATTAAAAAAAATATTACATGCTTTAAACATGTTTAATACTAGATATAATCGTTCTTAAAATGAATGTGTTTATAGGATACTCTCACTGATGATTAGGCTTTCCTGGGCTTTGTCCCTTGTTTTCTGCCTTTCAAACTGTCAAACGCCGACTGAACTTAAATATCTTTTACCCCGGCTATCTTACATTCCACTGAGAACAAAGATATTGTGCGATTAATTGGCAATATAACATGTGATATATTATTTTTTCTGTGTGCATTGAACTTTGTGGATTCAATGCAGAATATTTTGGTAGAAACAAATTTGTTTAAAACATAGATACCAATAGCCAATCGTCTATGAGAAAATACATTTTCTGTCATTTTTTTCAGCGTGATCCAAGCACTTTCTTCGTGGGCACATGGTTTTCGTAGTTTCGGCTCTCGGCTTATCTAAAACGCTTTCATGGCGCATTTCATGCATTGATGCACAATTTAAATAGCCATTTTTGGGTTCCCGCGTTCAGATAGGAGTTGGCAGTGCCTTGCCAGCTGCCAGAAGCCAAAAGAAGAGCCGGAAAAATCCCCGGCATATATGTTATCGCCTGCCACGGGCTGGAAATCCCCACATCCTCAAGGATTTGCGCGTTGGCGCTTCTTTTCCTTTTTCGGTGGCCGCGTTTCGTCTTCATGTGCTGCCTTTAATTTGATTACTTACAGCTGGTGATTACCGAAACAGGAAAAGCAATAATTCCGAAGCTCAACAAACCCGCTGTATAATGAAGTTTACACACCAGGTCACCAAGTCACGCTACGACCAACAAATCTGCAACTGCAAGCAACAAAAATATTTGCGAAAAGTGTTAGGAAAAAGTGTAAACGCGACTTTTGCGTTCTCTCGTCTAAATAATTAAAAGTTCGCCCTTGCCCAACGTCCACGCCCCTTTTTTTGCCGACTGCCTTTTTGGTTGCCATTTTGTAATTGCTGTTAATGGCAAAAACAAGCAAAATGCTACACAACCTCGACTGTGGAAATCCGGGAGCGAAAAGGCTCCCAACTTACACGAAATTTGCATTAAAAAACCAGTGCTTGTAGAGTAGCGGGCTTACAAATATGTTTTTATTTACCGCACCGAATGCGTAAACACCCTTAATAAGCATTACTGCAATGAGAGCCATCACTTAATCCATAGTAAGTAGTATTCAGGTTTCAACATTCTACGTTTCAGTTTGTATAACAACTTGAATAAGTATAAAAATATATAAAATAGTGAAAAAGGTGTATAAGCTAACTTCTGCTCAGTTTCTGAAAATCAAGAAGAAATTTCAGTTGCATCTCATATATTTATTGATAGAAAAAATATCTTTCGATAGAGTATTTTAAAACTGTGTGGCTGGCGCCAAGACGAACTTACTACATTCGGATTCAAAAATTTGTTACCCTGCATCCAACTGGGCCAGAGCCCAGTTACCAAACTTTATGAGTTCTCCATGCCATTTTCAGTTGCCTTCTGCTGTTTGTTTGTCAGGCGGCATATGTATGTATGTTTTCTGCTGGCTGGTAATTTTGTTTGCCGACAAGGCGCAAAATGGTTGAATAATGGCCAGCGACATTTCGCTTTATGTTTGACTTGGCTGCAACAAGAAATGTGATGCAGGATGCGACGGAACGAGGCACCACCAGTACAAGAGCCAACAAATGTTTGCTAAGATTATTTCCTTGTTGCTCCTTAATTTGATTATGAAAAAGGATTACTCGGGCGGGCAGTGAGGAAACACATCCCTCATCCAATTATATTCTTTCCTCATTTGAACTTAGATAATGTAATATTTTTTGAACATTTCAAACACAACTAATTCAAGATGTTTTAATGTCGTGGCATACGTTTCTGATACTTCCCAAATTGAATACATGCTGGCCCCTCGAAAATTCCTGCCAAGCTCTCAGACTTGGCTAATGATCTAGAACCACAGCCAAACCAAGAGGCCTAATTCCCCGAAAACGGAGCGAATAGCTGGCCATTGTGCGCCTATCTATATGGCTAATTATGCTAAACAAATTATGGAATATGATTAATAGAGAGCACGGCCTGGCAATTAACTTTTTGCGATAAATAAACCCGAATTTATACGTAAGTCTGAATTAATGCTCGCTGGTATTGCGGGCAGATTTATTGGTCCCGCCCACATTTGGCGCCCCTAGGGTTCGTTCTGCAGAACGGATTTGTCCTGCGATTTAACAATTCACGTAGTGACATTTGCATTTTTGATTGCCTCAATATTTCTTGCACTGCTTTGTTTTTGCTTATGGCCATCGCCATCGCACCGTTGTAGGTGTTCCACCCCCCAAAAAAAATGTGGGCAAAAAAGTTTAAGGCCAAGAAACGTGTCGTGTAAATTAAACAGGTTTGGGTTTTAGTGGGGAGTTTTTCGGTTTAAAAAATGATACTCCAAAGGTCAGCGAGGCTTTAAAATGTTGTGCAAGTCATTTATATACAGCTACCTTATTTTTTAGCTGGGCGTGACAATGTCTAATTATGCCGTATTGTGGGCGGCTCAGCTGTTTTTTACTTGGGAGTCAACGACATTTACTTGATTCGTCCGCGGTTCATTCACGCCACCGAGGAATATATTTCAATCTGCGGGATTAAAGGCTAAGCAAAAGTTCGAGGGACCAGCACAAAGAGCCGATGTATTATATTTCCAGGCAATTGTTTATGAGCCCTTCTTCTTCTCTTGGTTGGGCATGGCATGGGGACATTATTTTTTCGGTGGGAAGAATCGTGCCAAAGTGGCGGCAAACATAAAAACAAAAGAAAACGGAACGACGAACCCCAAGCGCCGTGGAAAACTCCTACACGCACTCCTCTAAGGGATTCAGGACTCAGGACCCGAGGAGTGACGCGTTTGGCGCTGCACCAGCACTTAACCTTGGCGGAACACCGAGGACACGGCACTCGAGGTATGAATTAAATCCTGACACGAATCCTGTCCACAAAGATATCTAACATATAGACGAGGCTTCGTTTCTCTGTGGAAACTTTAACCTAAAAGCCTGGCAGGACGAAGTTGGCTCTCTTTCGAGGGACAGGAAGCTTTGTCCTGCGACTTCCATTCAGCACTTCTCTTTGGCGAGAGCTTTCAGGATGAAGAGAAGTAATGTTAAGAGAGTGTAAGAGAGGAGGTCTGAAAACATGTTTGTTGGGATATCTCCGAAGGGCAAGTGTTGCAAACTGCTGCATATTTTTAAATCAGAAATAATAAAATAATAATAATAATAAATAAAGAAGAAATAATAATAATAATAAAACTGTTGCCAGCAGTATTATTACATAATTATTGATATATTATATGTAAAAAGATTTGTTGCCAACTTGCAATTAACATTTTTTCTTGGTCATTTCTACTCCAACTGATGATTGTCCGTAAAAAGGTTTAGTTTCTGCAGCATATTATCCGCCTCACTCGTATACACCTGGATAATTCCTGGGAAATGCCTTGTCCACGTAGAAGACATATTTCCTATGGCGCTCTGGAGAAAGAACGCTTGATACTGTGAAAGTTCATATCGCATTGGAGGATACATTTTCCAAACGTCCTTTGCATGGGAGATAAGATCCTTGTTCCTAGGAACTTAACTACGATTTTTTCATTGGCTAGGCGTGATAATATCCATTTCTTGATGGTCCATGTTGCTGATTCTACTGGACAGTGATCAAATGCAACATCTTCATAATGCAGAATCTGGGGCTTCGACATTATCCTTAAAATTGGATTCTCTCTATCACTTTGGGGCCAGTTGATCTCCTCCAATTCTAACCACTTCCTTCTAATTATTCTTTCGAAATCAGTTTTGAAAATATTCTTTTTTTCGCCGGAATCGGAATTTGCCATGCACCACAAGGACCATACAGCTTATGTCGGCTTTATCAGATCCCACTTAGATGTTTAGTTCTTAATGATTTCGTTTTGATATTTGTACAATGTTGTATACCCTTACAGAAGGAATGTTGCTTTCAGCCATAAGCTTGTAAAGCTGACATTTGCATGTGCATAGATACATAATATACATAATATGTACATATGTACAGATATTCCGTGCACACACTGTCTCATAACAGCCAGCTTTCGTAAGCCAGCGGCACTAATGCATACTTTTGGTTGCTGATTGTGGCGAGCCATACAAAAAGCGATCAAAAATTAAAAACTTTTCGGGTAACTCACTGGAGCACTAACACAATGGCAGGGGAAAATGCGCACGGCTTTTGATTTGGCCACTCTCTTTCTTTTACCGTTTGTCTTCGGCTAACACACACACACACATACCCTTACACATCCTTACGCCGAGGAAAATGGAGAAATAGTCAGGTAGTTAAAACTTTTAAATTGAGGGCGGGGATCATTTGTGATTTCTGCCGTCTGGGCACTGCACAAATAAAAGGAAAGGAGCCGGAATGTGGGAAAATCCTGGAAAGTTACAGTCACGGCAGAAGCGCTCTGTCACTGCTCATTTGTTGCTAATAATTATAAAAGTTTTCCCCAATCCCCCGAGTGACGTAAGTGCGACAGGAAATATATAGAAAAACACTTGCCAGACTATCTGTCTGTGGGCTGATGCTGATAGAAAAAGGACCCGAAACTTTTGACAATTGTTTAGTTTACAGGATGTGCTCGACAATGTTTGCCGAGTCCTTTTTAGAACTGGCATTTAGCTCAGATTTCGCAGCGCATGGCGAATAGTTTGCAGTCGCGGCTCGGCCTAAAAGCATGCAGTATTAAATTTTTATTTGCTTACTTCATAACAATAGTGAGGGCTGTGCCACTCCCCCTTTTATAAGTCATTTGGTTCGGGCACTTGGAGCTCAGCCAGAATCCTCGGATGGCAAACAGGCCGAACAAAGCAAGCGCCAAATTGCCCTAAAAGCCTTTTCAAGTCAAAAGTTTTGCCTGTTTGCGCATAATTATTTAGCCGTGACATAAACAAAAAATCACAAAGCTGCTCGGATGGCAAAGGATCCTGCAAAACTATCCTAAGTAGTATTTAACTATTAGGGACTTTGTTCATTATTATTCATCTTCATTATTTTACCTTGAAGAAGGTTCTACCATAAGTTCTATTTCACTTCAATCTCTTAGCTGCTATGATCCCTTGCATTGTCTAAACTGCAGTTAAGCTGTCTTCCTTCAGTCCTCCTCAGTATCCGTAATCTGCTCGTCATCCTGGTCCAGACTTGGCAGGTTTCCCTCTTCGTCGCCGAACATAAGCCTCTCCATGAGCTCCATTTGGGTGTGGAGAATGGCGGCCAGAGTGAAGGTTCGCTCGATCCGCTCCCTATATTTCATCTGCTCCAGATCCTTGTTTATCGGCATGACATAGATTGTCTCGGAATAAATTGAACTTATCTTCGTCTTTCGACGCTTAAGCTCGATACTATTCAGTTCTCGTTGGATGTTCTGTGCAACTGTGCGATTCTTTCGCTGATATCCCCTTTGGCAGTGGAACACTTTTACGATGTAGTTAATGAAGAAGGCATATTCAACGCGCAGGAATTGCCAGAATGTTATGCGCTGCCTCACTTTCTTATCCCTATCCGCCTTGACACTGGCCATCTGATCCCTCATCATGGAAACGATCAAGTTGATCAGCATGTACTTGACCACGAATCCCATTATGGTATACAATACGATGCCCAGCCACTCTCCGCCGTAGAAGATGTCCGGTGGGTACACTAAATTCGTATAGCCAAAAGCAAAGCAGGTGACCGTAACAATGCCCTTGGGGAAGTCCCTGAAGTTGCTGGTATAGTTGCCATTGATGGTGACCGTCGCAATGCCAATTGCAATGATGAAAATTACGGTTATTACGAAGGTGCAGAGCAACGCGTCCCACGCCATAGCGATTGTCTTGGTGAACAGTTGGAAGGTGGCAGAAAACTGCATCACCTTCCACAAACGCATAGTGACCAGGGCCACGGTCAATCCCGTGACCACATCCTCAAGGTAGGAGAGCTGGGCGGGCTCCCGAAAGTCCAGAAAGTCCACCACAACGGCGATTTCAACTTTCTTGATCATCTTTTGAACCATGTTATCCCGCACCGCCATGATCATCCCCACAATGACGCTGAGTGCCACGATCATTGCATCCACCAGGACCCACAGGGTCTTCAGCTGTCGAGGATCGTACCAGACCTTCACGAAGAACGCCTTGGTGAACTGCAGCCACGTGACGACAAAGACAAACACCATTAGCATTCCGAACTTCGTAAACTCCCGCAGTTGCTCCACAAACGTGTGACTCTCGACCTTCATGTGCCCATCAGGATACTGGTAGGGAAACTTCTCCACCCACAAGGTGCACACGGTAAAGGTATTGGCATCCGCGTTATACAAGCTAAAGTCCATGAACAAAGCTGTCGTATTGGCATCCAGCCAGTTTTTGTTCATCAAGTAATCAATAATTTGCAGGCTTTTGTAGCGGGTGTCCGAGAGCAGTACCTTGTAGCCCTTCGATTCCGGATAGTTGAACATGTGCCCCACGTGGTTGATGCCCATAAGTAGGTTGTCCCGAGCCACAGACACACTGGGCAGCCAGGGTGTGTAGATGGGCCAGTACTTGTCCGTATAGGGAACCCTTTCGTAGGGCAGTGTCCAGCTCTCCCCAAAGTCCCGCTCGGTGAACACGGGAAGCGATAGACCCAATCGGTTGCTCTCCGTCCTCAGCTGCCTCAACCTCACCACGCCCAGTAGTCTAGTGCCCTCCGCATGGATCCAAGGGGCTCCGCCACTGGTGTTCTTGCCATCTGTAAAGGCCAGCACCAACGAGGTCACCACAAAAAAATATATATCCGGCACATCCGCCACATGGAATAGTCCGAACGCATCCCCACGATTATACTGGAACAGTATCTCAGTGGCCTCTGTGTTGAAGTACAGCAACTCATCGAAGAAAGCTAAGGCCATGAAGAAGTAAACCAGGAAAAGCTTGCCTGTGAGCCAGAGTTCCTCGGTAATCAGGCGATACTTCAGGTTCACCCTCTCGTTCCGATGCCTCTCCGTGATCATCAGCTCACTCCGCAGCGTCCGGAGTCGCAGTCGGAGATTATCCATGAACGTGTCCACATTGGCATTCTCGTTGGGAGTCTCCGGGGCTTGGTGGGCCGGCCAGAAGGCGGCATCCAGCGACAAAATTGTGAACTTGATGGGCGTAAAAATCAGGATCTGAAGTAAAGTAACGGCCAGGAAAGCAACCAGGATCATGTTGAATTTGCCATACTCGTGACGGAATCCCGAGAACATCCAGATGCAGGCCACACAGATCGCTATGATTATCAGGGTCAGGTAGAAGATAATGTTACTGAACTTCTTCGCCATTGCTGTTTATCAAGTTTTAGTTAAGCCTCTTTTACACAAATCGAATGAGTAAGATCTCCTTTGACAGTTTAAGATGGGGTTCTTTCGATTTGATTACAGTGCATGTCCCCACTATGTGACTTATTATCAATAATAAGTTATAATAGTTATAATTATAATAGTAACAGATTTAAGTTTACAATACTTTTTTGGAACTGGTTCGATACATTTTGTTATCTTTTTGCAACATACTTTAAGTCCAAACTTCAAATTTCGAAAGTAGTAATAGTTTTGGTGGTTTGGATTCTTCATATGGAAAAAATGAGATATAATGGAAGTCTTTTTCTAGAATTCTAGAAACGTAGACGATACTAGAGTATTTCGGTAATCATTTAGCGAAACACCAATATTTCCTGAATCACTACATTACTTTTGAAACTGGCAGTTAATTTAGATTCAACAGATTAGGACTGTGATTAAGAAAAGTATCAGTTGTTCGATGTCCTTAGAGTGTATTCTCGGAATTATTGTTTATCAATGCTGGGCAATTTTCTAGCAATCATTTTCGTGTACGTTCAGAGCCAATTTTTCATTGAAATAAATATTCATTTGAAACGTGTTAAAAGAGAATATACAATTGAATATCGTTTTATTATTTCTCCATTTATTATCGTTGTCTCCGAGGTGATCACAGCTTAGTAATTTAGATAAGGAGCGATGCAGACGCTGCGGCGTAGCTTAGTGCTGCGGAGTAAGCCAAAGGCGAGGAGTAGGTCACGGAGCAGCCATAGGAGCGGCCGCGTACTTGGCCACAAGTGGATCAGCCACGGGAGCAATCACAAGAGCAAGAGCGATGCCATTGTAGTTCCGAACAGTAACTTGACTACTGGCAGCGGTGACACCTGGAGCGAGAGCGGCTACCACGACAGCGGGACCAGAGTGAGTCAGAGGAGGAGAGTAAGCCACGTCAACAGTGTAGGCCAAAGGCGCACCAAGGAGTCCAGGCTTGGCAGGGATGCAGGCCACGATAGCCAAGGCAAGGACGGCCTGTGAATAAAATACAATTAGTAAATAGGACAGAAAGCTAAGATTCCAAACTTACGGATCTTAACATTTTGATTATGGATCTGGTGCTTTCGGTTCGGAAACTTGATCTTGTCACGGCACAACACATTCCATACCACTCTTTATACGCCGCATCGGGACTGCGTCTGTAACCTCAGGCAGTCGAATTCAGTGGCCACCAAGAGTTATTCCACCTTCTGCAGTCAGCAGTGCGAAATCACATAAACTACGGCAAAGTGCAAATGGTAAATGGTAACGGGAGACTGTCAACGCAATTAAATGAGCGCACATTCGGGTATAAATATGCTCCACGAAGAGTAGTGGGATATCAAATCCTTCCGAAGAAGCAAGACAACAAAATATTTCAACAAAGACACTAGAATAACAAGATCCGTAACGGCCATACATTGGTTTGGCACTATGCAGTTTCCCGAATTCCGAGTCTATTAAGCTATACAAATTCATAAAATAAATAAAAATATGAGAACTGTTTATTGCAAAAGTAATATCTTGAGGAACAAAGTGCGGACACACGCAATCAACAATCATTGCCTTATTAATTTTTCACACGTCGCAAGCTAAATACTCTAATGACAAATATTCTAATATAAAGTAATTTTTGAAATTTATTTTGGTATATTTTGTACATAAGAACGTTAGGGCAATGCAAAACAAGAATTTTCCACAGGGTGCCAATTAATCAAAAATAATATAGTATAATAATATAATATATATATAATAAAATAATATAGATTTAAAGTCTAAGAACTTCTATGGTAAAGGGCATATTTTGTCAAATTTACAATGCGTGAGTACACGTGTGCACGCATAGAGTTGTCTGCTGTCAATTGCTGTAGAGCTCTCCGCTCTCTCGCTCTTGAACAAAAACTCGAGAGAGCCTGGAGCACCCTCTAGAGCCACGCCGAAAAAATCGTGTGCCAAAACATCGTATGGCGTTACGCATCTTGTTATTCTAGTGTCTTTGATTTCACCATGTTCAAATACGTACGTTTTTTAGAAAGGACCCCCAGACGCCTGCTCTGAGACCGCCACCAGTAGCCAGATTATCGTTAGGAACAACAATGGCATCGATGCTGCTTCTGAGATTGCTCCCGTTGCTGCTCTACTGGTGGCCACGTACGCTGCTACTCCTTTGGCTGCTACATTGGCCTAATCCTCGCGTTTGGCCAACTCCGCACCACTCAACTACGCGTTTGCTCCTGCGCAGATCCTCTTCTAAATTATCAACACGTGATTACCTACAACGATATAAATGTACAAATGTATGTCAAAAATGATGGTGGTGGCAGTGTGATAGGAAACTATCGATAGGATCAGGAGGTCTGATGGCAGGAATGATCGAAAATAAGTTGCTGAGTTGAAATCGAAATGAATGGTAATACAACGAGAGTTGTGGAAAGGCGGATAAGTCATTGAAAGTAGAAGTAGTCGGGTTGTCTTTTCTCTTAAACTTTGTTACATTAAATAATAAAAATAAACATTAACCAATATTTAAAAATTTTTTACATGTATTAAACATGATATATTCGTTCTTAAAATGAATGTGTTTATAGGATACTCTCACTGATGATTAGGCTTTCCTGGGCTTTCTCTCATGTTTTATGCTTATTCAAACAGCCAAACGACTACTAAGCTTAAATATCTTTTATCTCGACTATCTTTCATTCCCCTTTGAACTAAGATGTTGTGAGATTCATTGGCAATATAAAATATGATATATATATTATTATACAAGTTACTCTTAAAGTAAATGGGTACACTAGATTTTTTGAAAAGTATGTTACAGGCAGAAGGAAGCATTTCCGACTATAAAAAGTATATATATATTCCTGGTCACAATCAATAACCGAGTCGATATAGCCACACTTTTGAAAAATGTGTTGATATATTTTCTTATGTTTATTGGTCTTGTAAATTTCTATCGATTTGCAAGAACAGAATTTTGCCACTCTAATGCCGAAAAACCGCCCAGATTTTTAACTTTATTTTGATATTATTTTCAAAATTTTTTTAACCTCGTAACGTTTTTGAATAATTGTTGGATATATTTTTATAATTTTATTAGTCGTGTAAATTTCTTTTGACTTGCCAAAAAACGTTTGGCCGACGCCCACTCTAACGCCCTGAAGCCGGTCACGCCCACACTTTGGAAAAATTTTATATTTTTTTTCATTTTATTCCCCAATATCTATATCCCAGAAAAATTATGAAATTTCGCTTTCGCATTCACACTAGTTGAGTAGTAGTGGTAGCTGATAGTCGGGGAACTCGACTATAGCATTGTCTCTTGTTTATTTTTTTCGGTATGTACACTTTAAGAACTTCTTCGATGCCCTCATCTTGCTTTTGGTTTTCCGCCGTTGGCCGAAACTCCATTAAATATTCAGCCCTCTAATCCCGCATCCGGTATTCCCAGCAGTCCTAACTCGCTTAAATTTCACTTGCCTGCTGGTAGTTAGTTAACCTTGCATTTCTTTGTCCTTGTCGGTTGCAAGCCGTGTACAAATTATTGTGCTATCAGTGGCACTTCAATGGGCTCCCAGCAGTTGCCACTAGGGCAGCCGACGAGTGCAGCAGATGCACCACCACCTACCGCCCACCAAGATGTGACCCCCAAGCCCCTGGAAGCCACTGGGCTCTCAGTACTGGTGCTAGCAATAAAATTCCTAAACCGTTTTTGACAAATGAAACGTGCAACAAACAAGACGCCCAGGCGGCTGCAGGCGGAAAAGTACGTAAGAAGGGGGTGAAGTACCAACCAGCCAGCCTGCAGCATCCAGGATACAGGTCCTGGGACTCAGGACGCAGGACCGAGAATCTGCGAATGAGCCGAGCTCCAGTGCCAACAAAGATTTATGCATTTTACAGGGCAGACTACACTTTATGCGAAACTAAACGGCAAACAGTTTGAGTGAGGAAAGCTTTCACTCTCCATGCAGAGAAAGAAAAATTGTCAAAGTCATCAAACCTAAAGATTTAATGCTGAAAAAAAAAACTTTTGAATGGAAACAAAGGTCTTCGGTATTATCTATGCTGAAGTAAATTTGATTATGTCAGACCCCATTTGAAGCTTGTATAATATCACGTTTGAATCATTTGCAAATCACTTTCTGAAGTACTAAGTAAGGTACTAAATAATTTTGCAATTTAATAATTATTTTATTACTTCGAGTTCCAGAGTCAATTTATCTCTGTGCACCATCTGTGCATTCCTTGGGGAAGCGGAAATGAAGCATCACATGCCCCGTGCCCCCTTCGGATCCGGGGTTTCATGGGAGGAAGTCCATTGTGCCTTTTAATAGACTGAACTACACGGCATCCGACTCTGAGCGCCGGCATCCTGCCACTTTGTTTGCCGGCAAACATTTGTGCAGCTTATTAATATGCATGCCACCCGGCTCTTCTCCCCCGGCTCCTCATCGGGATTAAGTGTAGGATCAGGTGTGCCCGCCCATTCAGGGCGCCACCTTCATAGCCCAGCTCCCCCCCACCAATCGAAGCATTTTATCTCCTAGGCCAAGCAGAAAAGTTTTAGCTGTTCTCGGTCCGTATCGAAAAGTCGTTAGTAAGCTGACCGCAGAAAGATGCGAGGCAGAAGTGCAGCGGCTCAGTGGAAACTTCTGGCCCAACTGGCCGCTCCTATTTCTTGTGTCTCAGTGGCAGTCGGGCAAAAAATGGCCAACTTCCCTAAGACTTGCACTTAGCCCGCACAAAAGTTTGCTCGCCATTCCGAACTTTTCTGACTGAGCCGGAGATGAAACTGAAGCTGAGGCTGAAACTGAAACTGAAGCTTCAGTGTGCTGTAAGTAGATTTGTGGACATTGGCATATGTCTCGTTCCCGTGGCTACTGGAGTGAAGGAAGTGCGGGTCTACTGCCACAAGGTACTGCATAATAGGGTTAATAGTTATGCTAAACACTTCCTATCTAAATGCCTACGTTAATTAACCATTGAATTAATTATTACGCTTCAGGATAGTCAAATTAGGTGGCTTTGCTATTAGCTAGGAACATATATTAGATTGCATATTATAAAGTTAGCCCCTTCTCACTGACAGTCAGCTTTCTAATGGCGGCCACCCAGTCGAAATCGGTGCCCACATGGCGTTTGCTTAATTCCCGGAACTCCCCTTAGCTCTGCCCACCATTAATCATCGAAATGTAACACGCTTAGCACATGCACTTATAGATTTGTCAGACGCCCACCCACACACACTCACCACTTGCCCCTCTCCGCAAAATCAAATTAAGATAAACCCAGAAAGACCGCTTTAGTCGATTGTCGCGACTATTAGATACCCGTTACTCAGATAGTACAGCATTAGATAGATGAAGATATAAGAGCAGTTAAGTGAAGAATTTCAATGCTTTTGCATTCCAATGAGCTTAGTCCGATTTGAACGCACTCCGAACGGCCCAAAGGAGACCCCGTACTCGGGGTGACCCCACACACACCCGACAAAGAGACGGTTCTACTGATCCTGATAAAGAAAATGCGTACCTTATAGGAAACACATCCTTTTACGTGTAACATACTTAGCAGCAAATCTAGTATACACTTCTACACTACGGGTAACGGGTATAATTAAAAGGAGCAACAAACACACGACGAGCTGAATGCAATTGGGAATGCCCGACTTGCTACATGGGGGATTCGTTTATTTTTTGGCAAACACACAACATATGCGTCCCGTTGACAAATAAAGTTTACAAATATGCACACACCAGCACACGCGGAGCAGGAAAAACTGACACACACACAGGCGCAGAGGAGAAGCTGGGAAAACTGGAAGAGCGATGGCAACGCACACGAGTAAACAATGGCGAACTGGCGAACGAGCAGATGGTTAGGGCCGGGCCAGAATGAAATGGGCGAGGTGGAAAACACTCCCCAATGAAATAGTTTATGGTAAACCGCAATGCGAAAAATGTCACCTCCCAGCAAAAATGAGCGGGCAGCGGGGAAATGTGGAGCTGTAGGGCTGTGGAAATGTGGAGCTGTGGAGATGGCAGCAGGAACTGAAACAGAAATGGAACCCAAGATGGAGTGGCGCGGCGCATCCAACTGGCTAAACAAGTGCGGAAGTTGTTTGCGTTTGCCGCTGGCAAAGGCCAAGCGGAAGCGGCCTATTGGGCAATGGCAGTGACGGCATTCGACTGTCGCCACAAGGCGGAAATGAGCCAACTTGGCTGCCACATGGGGCGCAAAAGACGCCGGCTGACAATATCCGAGTGCAAACGTCGAACGGCAAGTCGGAACTCCAATCAAATGAACTTAAAGAACTAGGCTTGCTGATAGTTGGAGAAGGCTCAATCCCTTCACATGAACTTTGACTTCATTCAAAAAAAGATTATGAAATTTTTAAAAATGTATGATATCGATATGTAAATTTGTAATCTGTATTTTTTATTGGTAAACCTATCTAGATTAAACAATGTGTAACCGTAAGCTAAAAATGTTCCTTTTAAAACTAAATAACCTGAATCTAAGTCTCACTAGCTGCCATTTCTGTCATTGATTTCCAGTCCTTACTTTATAATAATTTTCGAAAACGCTTAAGACCAACCGAATCCTTGAAAACATAAAAAAAATACTCTCATAAGAGTGACAGACAAATGTTAAACGCACTTTTATTCGGCCTATGCTAAACTATGGACCTAACTAATGTATTACTGCTGCTCGAGGACTTTGGACAGTCCCATTCCCTGAGAAGTGTAGCACCACAACGATTTTCTATATCCACCATATTGCGGTTCTTAAGGACCTCGGAGAGGTGGTTCTGTGAAGGCTTCGTTTCGAGACTCGCAACGCTTGTCATCCGCTTCCGTGGGAACAACGTCCTTGGCGAATTCGAGCACCTTGTCCAGGGGGCACTGGAATTCGCATCCTGGCAGGGTGAGCTTCTGAGCTTGGCCCTTGGGATCGTTGCGGAAGTAGATCTCCACCCAATAGTCGCCGGTCTCCTTGTTTTTGTGCAGCTCAAACATGATCATCGAGGAGTAGCGAGGCATCTGGCGTTCCCAGATCTTCAGGGCGGAAAGTACGTTCACCACCGTCGAGTCGTGACCAGCGTAGATGAAGAGCTTCCTGCCACTGGGTTTCAGGGTTCCGTTCTTCTTCTGCTGCATCTCATCGAGCATTTTCTTGAGGAAGGGTCCGCCCTTGATCTTCTGCATCTCGGGCGTGTACACGTTGTAGATGTAGCTCTGTTCGGCGAGGAACTGAAGCCTCTCCGGGAAGTATGCGTGCGTCCATTCTGGCAACTCCAGACCCCACTCCTGTTCGGCGAGCAGAGTCAAGTAGAGGGACTGCACGTCCTCAGGTTCCTTAAAGCTCAGACCCGTGTGCTCTTCCAGCTCTTTGAACATCTCCAGATACGGTTCGATTTCCGCTTTCACCTCGGGCAACTCGTAGACCTCGTTGAGGGCCTCAAAGTATCGCGGACATGGTTTCCGCACCAACAGAAGCTGAATAAGAGTTAATAAAAGTTAGTAGTAAATTCAAGAATTAAATATTTTCTACTAATAGCTTTTAGTATTTAAATTTTGAATGTTGGCGTTTTAACTTTCAATGAACTTACAATAAAATGTGCGGATTTAAAAACTATGTATTGAAAGCATAAATAAATATTACAAAAACTGCTGTGCTTAAATCAGCACATAGATTTACTTTATAAACCTACACTTTTTATTCAAGTATTATACATAGATAACCGAATATAGTGAGTAAAAAAACCACTAGGTATTTAATCATTGTCAAATAACCAATCGCGTTTTGACCCTCTGCGGAGCTGATTGTATTGATTAATCATCACAGTTATTAAGTATACGCACCGTATCCTCATTCAGTTCCTGGGAGAAGACAGGTATGGGCTGCCAATTAAACCGGCTATTCCACTCCATGTCGGTGCCTTTGGGCGGGAAGAAGGCGGCCAGAACGGTCTGCATGGTCATGTGGGTCCGCGGAACTCCCGTCGCCTGAGCATGGACCGACTGTCGGCGGGAAGGGAGGCGGAGACGGTGACGGAGAAAGCGGAGAAGCAGAACGCAAGGAGCCAGAAGCAGAAACAGAAACAGAACGAGAAGAGAAGAGAAGGAATTGAGTGATGAGCCAAGCGCGCTTGAGCTTTGCAATTTGTAAACGTCCGCACTATCAGGCAGCAACCCCATGGACGTGATGGGGGAACATGGTTGGGGTACACAGAGAGAAATCAGTTGCATACAAAGGATGATCTTTTTTTATAAACGATTGGCATGTCTTACTCGGAAGCTAAATTTTGTTAAAAAAAAATGTGGTTATTTTGTAAGTATTTTACATTATATATAAATTTATATATAATATAAATATATACATTTAATTGTAATGGATCCACATTATACCTATTGTTTTTGCACTCTTGATATAATTCTATCAAATAAAAACGAGCATCAAGACACGTTTTCAACTTGATTGCTGTTAAATAAATATTTTAGTTGCTATATTTAGAAATTTTAATTTGATTTCAAGCTCTCTTTAGATTGTGGTGAATGATTTCTATTCTCTCTTGCGCTCTGAAAATAACCTTCTTTTATAAACAATTATAAATTATAAACAATGCAAATCTGTCAAAAATTTCTCTCTGTGCAGGGGTGTAAGGGTTGCGCCTTTTCGGTTCGTTAGTGACTGCTTACTCACATCGGGACTGTAGTTGGGCGCCAGAAATTTGCCATAACGCTTACGCAGCCAAGTACCAATGTTGAACAGCTCGCGTTTGCCATTCTGCAGCGTTGATTTATTGCATGGCATGAGCGGATGGCACGTGAGACAACACCAGAGGACGCGGGAAGTGGGGATCCAAGATGCAGGGAGCCGGGGAGTCCGAGGGGTCCGAGACGGAGATGGAAAGAAGTGTTATAAAATAATAAATGCCTTGCATTTTTGCAATTGCATAAGCATATGCATGTGTATATGTTAATGCAGCCGCACCCTCCTCCTCTTCCCGCTTCCGGAAAAACATTTGCATTTCAATTTATTTAAATGCTTTGCCGGGGAATGGGATTCGGGTGCGGGAATGGGGATGCGGATGGGGATGACGAGGCAAAAGTTTGTGCTGCACAACTTTTTCTCCACTCACATTTGTTATTTGTCCCCAGCCAAAGGGATAGTAGGTCTCATTTACATAGGGATCCCTGGGATACGTATCCGCCGGCGTTCGTGGTCCATGTCGGAATACCTGAAGTTTGGCAATTACACTTTTTATTAGTAAACGAATTCACCACATGCTAATACCAACATATATATACTTATATTACATTATCAAGCGATCGACGAGCAGAACGACTTTAATTAGCTGACGGCTCTGAGAAACTTATCACGTGAATCCAAGACTCTGTAGTTCATGAGAACGCAGATTTCAGCGGAAGTATTTTCTGTTTGATTGCTCTAGCTCTCGTGTTGATAAGAAGGCGCCCCACTTGAAGGTCAGATCTCCGAGATCTGGATCGGACTATCTGTATAGCTACTATATGTATGTGGGTTTCCAGTTAATCAATGGCGGATGAGCGGAGCTCAAACAAAAATCAAAAGTGCGTCGCAGCTTTATTTTATAATATTTTACGACTGACTGCGGACTGGTTTTTGGCCAAAAAGTAATTTGGAAAGCCTGTTTTTTTGTTTGGTTTTGATTTGTTTTGATTGCTGTTTTGTAATTAATTTTTTTTGTGGGTCTTCGAAAGACGAATGAGTTAGCAGAGTTTATAATCATGTTAATTAAAGTGAGAGTTATTTTGGAAGAACTGATAATTTATGCGGTTTTTCTTGCTTTTATTCAAGTTTATTTAAAATAAATTCCTTGTTAATTAAGACGTATAATGACGAGGAGAATAAGCATTCCACAAGTAATTCGTTTTATATTTTAATACTTTTGTTATTTAAATTATATCTACTTCTATTTATTTTTAACCCCTATTATTCTAAGCCTCTGATCATTTTAATATAACTTAAAATAATTGGCAATCTAATTGGGCATCACAAATAATAAATTATTTATAATACAGCACAATTATTTATGAGGTTTTATAATTGGTTTCGCTAACAAACAAACCTACGAACCTACAAGCTATTAACTGAAAGATACATTTACGCTTGACTTCGTGCGATTGTTCTTCGCAGAGTGTATCTCACGGCTGTTATATGTACAAAGTATCTGAATGAATTCAGTCAGATAAATGGCTAAACAGCTGATAGCTGTATAGTAGATAGAAAAAGGGGTAAGCCACCGACTATTGTGTGATATCTTTATCGAACAAGTTCACTTTCCGTACAGATTATCACGATATATAAATAACCGGACTAAGTCTTATCTGTTGACAGAAGACTAAACTATACCATAGTACAATCGCTTACACACGACTATAAAAAAATGTGCCAGCGCCTGCACTTTCGCTTAACGCGATTATAAACAAATGCTTTATCAACAAAATGCTGGTTTTTACAGCCCACGTAAATGTCAATGCCAGAATTTCTCAATGCGGCAAACAAATTTTAAGAGTGACAACAATAATGTGTGTTATCAGCTGAAATTGTGTGGCAAAGATGATGCCGACGCCGAATTACTCAAAGTGGAATTAATTGGTGTGAAAAGGTTTACTACGATATATATTATAAGCACTATAAAAATATATTTGCCTTATGCTTGTTATTATCGTAGGCCTAACAAACTCTACCTCAAGTGTTAGATACCCTGTTAAATCTAGAGGGGCAGGGTAGCTAAAATCTACTCTACTGTTACTTATATTCCATTTAATAGTTAGTTCCTATAGCTGGCGATTATCGATCTCACTTACCACATGCAGCAGCTCGAGCGTGGATTTATCAGCGCCGGGATCGTAGAGCTTGGCCGTCGACTCGACCGCCGAGTGAGCGACGCACCAGATTATGACCGCCGATGCAATTAGTCCGCCCGTCATCGCGAGACAATGCCGTCGGGTGAAATGCGAACGCGGCATTTTGTTGGCCGGGCTTTATAGGCGTAGAATTGCCAGGGGATCGGATCTGCGATTCTCCGAGCCACCGAATCTCCGTATTTGAACTTTGGGCTGGTTCTGGTTTCGCCGGCTTCGGATTTGGTTGTTGGTAGTCGCGTTGGTCTCGAGACAGATCGAAGACTAACTCGTTGAGATCGCTCTTGGCTTTGACTTTTTGTTACTTTTTTCGTTTTTTCGACAGGTTTGCGGGTGGTGAACGGGTTTGGTGCCCCCACTAATTACTCTGGTTTCTCCGAGTGTAGGGCCAGCACTATCTTCTGTTTACCATGGACTAAATACTATGCGATACTAGGCATTGGGGCTTTGGCATTCGACTTTTCCGAGGGTCGCACGCGACTGTCTTTGTGTACTATCGTCGGCCAGACTGCGGGAAATATCATTGCAGAAGTCGAAATGGCATGAGTTTGGCTCTTTTATCGTTCCATTATCGCCGAAATGCTTTCGTCACCGTCGCTCTTGTTACTTCTATTATTCCATTTGCTACTTGCTATTGTATGTGGCCGGCGGTCTTTTGTACGAATATGTGTATATACATATGTTTGGTTTGACCGCGCTGAAAAACCAGACACCGACGCAACGCCGCAGCGATTGAGGCGTTTTAAAACGCGGTCGCGACTTTTAATTTATATGAACTTTGGGATTCGCTTCGTTTACTTATTTTTTGCTGCTTAGCGCCGCCGCCAACTCGAAATACCAACGAATTTGTCATCGAAACTGCGTGTGTAAATACTTTGGATATAAATCGATTAGCTTCTGGATCCGGCAATATGTTAATTTGGCATTATCCATTCTCGTTGCTTAATTGCCGGAATTATATATGGGCTTTGGTTGGGGCTTGGCTGAAACAAACTGATTTACGGCTTGGAAAACTGGAAGTTTTTGAAAAACAATGTCCATCTGGTATAATTACATACTGCCCTTTTGTTTGAGTTTTTTGTGCTTTTTTGTGAGTTACTTCCGATTCAAGTGAGTGGAGCTTCGAATGCCAACTGTTTGAATTTTAATGAGAGCGAATAAACTTTATATGATGGATGTGCGGACTTCACGGAGAGGGTAGATTAAGATGTTCGAGATAAATGTCTTAATTATCCAGAGAGGTATCATTACACTCATTACACTCATGCTGGTCATAAAGGCTCACTTAAATTAATTAAATAAAATCTTCAAATAACTCTCTGAGGTGTTTTCTTTCCAAAATATGCGGCTTGAAAATATTAATTCACATTAAATTGTAACATTTTTAAATTGTTTATATCGAGATACTTTAAATGGAAACCAAATGTGCAAATATTGTTAGAGTACACATTTGACTTAAGAACTTTTCTTAGAATATCCGTAGCCTAAAAGTATGCTCTGTCTAGAATACTTTACTTAAGTAATAAACAAAAAGTAAATATATTAAATTAATAAAGTAAAAACATTGCTTTACTTTAACGAGTATAAAAGATAATTTTATTATGATTTATCAAGAAAGAAAAACAATAAAACAGCGGAAGATTTTAAAATAACAGTCAAAACATTATATTGTTTGATAAATATTTATTTTATAGCCAAATGCTTAAATTATTAACTCTATGATCTGCCTCCTAACTTCGAGTGTCATTACAAAACTAGTTGCACTCACACTTCCAAAGTTAATTAGTTAATAATACATCCCAAACATGCCAATCATCCAAACACTGAAATTAAGTTACACGAAGCAGTTACGCAATTACATATATTCATTTAGTAAGTAACATTAATACTGCATACTGGATCATTAATCATGATTAATCAGCATTCTAGTGATAGCTTATCTTAGCGCCGCCTTGAGTTCCCTTCGCTTTGCACAATTCTGCATAGGGAGCATCGGGAATGATGTCCTTGGTGAGTTCCAATAACTTGCCAATGGGACACTGTTTCTCGCAGCCCGGAATCTGCAGCTGCTGCGGCTCCTTGTGGGGATCATTTTGGAAGTAGAGTTCCAGGAAATACTCCCCAGTTTGCGGGTTTTGATGCAGCTCAAAGGCAATCAGCGCCGAGAAGCGGGGCATCTGAGCCTCCCAAACATTCAAGGCGGATAGCACATTTGTGATGGTCCAATCGTGACCGCAGGAAAGGAACATCTTGCGATTAACAGGCTTCAATGCTCCGGAGATCCTGTCCTGCATTTGCTTCAACAGCAGCTCCACGAAGAAGCCTCCTTTCATTTTGCGCTGCTCGGTCGTATAGGCATCGTAGACATATGACTTTTCAGCCAAGGGTAGCATCTTCTCCGGAAAGTAGTCCTTGGTCCACGAGGGCAGCTGCAGACCGAAAGTCTGCTCGCAAAGCAAGGTGATGAACACATTGGTGACATCGTGGGCATGGGTAATATTGACTCCAGTGTGAGTGGTCAGTTCGCGTAGCAAATCTGAGTTCTCGGCATGCAGCTTTTTGACCTCGGGTAGGTCTATCACCTCCATAACAGTCTCATCGTATCGAGGGCAGGGTGCCTTCATTCTAATGTGCTGGGAATAAAATAGAAAATGTATAAATAATACAGCTCTAATTAAGTTGAAGCGCTGCTGCTCTTACCACGTCAGTTTCCTCTGGTTCCATCACAATGGGTATGGGCTGCCAGTTGAGCAGCTGGTTCCACTCCATGGGAGTGTTCTCCGGTGGAAAGAGTCCGGCGAGGACCATTTGCATAGACATCAAGGTGCGCGGTGACTCCGAAGATTGGGCACGGATCGCCTGAAATAGAAACACTCCGATTATATTCACAACTCAGTGGGATGGCTCATCTTATCGTACGTCGGGTTGATAATACGCCGGGAGGAAATCTTTATAGCGCTGCCGCAGTTGCTTGCCTATTTTATACAGCTCCACTTTAGCACCCTGTAAAATTAAAATCTCATCTTAGCTTCGATAATAGTCTTGTTTATGTTTGATAAGTACTAACATTGGTGAGCGCCCCCCATCCGAAGGGTTCGTAGGTTTCGTTTAAATACGGATCGTTGGGATAAGTGCTCACTGGAGTCCGAGGTCCATGACGAAAAAACTGTGGATAATAAAAATGAGATACATATTTATGACTGTACACAATCCCATTGATTATGATGGCCTGACGTACTTTTATGTATTAAGTACGTATTTCAGATGTTTTTAATTAATTAATGTATGACAAATATTCGGCAAGTAACTTCTGAGTACTTATATGGAAATATGAGAGTCGAGAATTCTGATCAAGTTTCAATATGTAAGAGTTAAAGTTAATTTACACAAGGATATGTATATTTAATTTGCACATTTTTAAAGATTTTCCGAAGTCAATTAAAATTTCACCAGATAATAAATCTCGACCCCCAGCTGATTTCAATAAATAAATATTTATGCATTAACTTGATCTTTATTTAACTCAACACATATTAAGCTCAAATTATGCAAATCAATATGGGAATATAAAATAATTAATCGATCGTAAAGCTTAAGTTTCATTAAACCGGTTTTAGGTCTTGTAACTGTATGCAATATTACGTATACGTCACGCAAGCAGCAAACTGGCTTAGGAACTGTGGCCAGTAGTTGGCTAAAAGAGAATTGTAGCGACTTCTCATTGGAAAACCCAGGTTAGCCGTGGTTTACTTAAGAGAACGCTTTATTCCAATTAAGTTCGCACCATTATAACACTTGTCACTACACGTTAATGGCTCTGATTAAAAGGTATGACACATTTGGATAATTTTATGGTCTGCTGACTTGCATAGTTGGAAAAATTTAACGAGCCCTAATTCGGCATGAGTTCATTTTTGGAAAAAGCCATATTTTGGGCCAATTATTTCGCTTTCCTTAACGTTCGCCACTCACTCACCACGTGAACCAACTTCAGGGTTGAGTTGCTGACACTGTCCTTCGGCTGGCTTATTTCCGCTGAGTTTTGGGACGAAGCATCCACAGGACCCTCCGTGACTTCCTGCGGCACTTCAATCTCCATGACGCCGCCGCGGGCGATCAGAACACAGCTCACGGCGAGCAGCAGACCGAGAAACTTTCGCATTTTCGCGAACTAAAATTAGCGGATCGTTAGGAATTAAGTGGACCGGCTTGCTTGCGGCTTGTGCGTCGAGTGAGTGCATCAATAGAAGCGCGGACCGCTTTTAAGTCTCGATTATGTGGTCGCCACACTCATAAACATACACACACACACACAGCCGCACATCTCACAGCGGCGAAGAGCGAGCTGCCCAATCAGCGAAATCATCAACTACAATAGCAAACAGTTCACAAACAGCACGTCTAATTAGTTTCACACGAAAATGATTTCCCCACGAAGAATTAACTCAATGACCTGTATTTTTTGGGGATTTTTATTGTACTACACTTTTTTTAATATAATTTTTTTTATTCTTGCACCGCTCACTCCCCGCCGACGCCTTTGTAATACTGAGTGCGCAAATTCGCTTTGGCAATCGCTTTTCGCTAACGGCCATTCTGATCGATTACGCGCGGCGGTGGCTCCACGAAGTTCGGGTCATGTGGCCGGCATCTCTGCTCCGCCGGCTCCGTGGGCAGCACATCGGCACTCAGCTTGATGAGGCGGTCCAGTGGACACCGGCGGTCGCAGTCTTGCAGCTGCAGCTGCTCGAGACAGCCGTCCTCGTTGTTGCGGAGGAAGATCTGGGAAAATCGGGAATCAACATAGTTATATTGTATATTTATATTATATTTGGAAATTTAAAATTACTTCACTTGTACTAACGGGTGAAACTAGGTTGATCTAAGTTCGCCTTTTCCTGCTTTAGCTTACTTTGATAGGCACCAACTTATATTTTTAATTATCTCGCATAATTTATAGTATAAAATATAATTAAAGATAATAATCGTGAGATTCTCTAGAACGGCGATTTCAACGAAAACCTTGAGATATTTCCAACTAGCTGTTAAACCGAATTCGTTGACGAGAATTTATTTTTACCCAAGCACCTATTAGATTCCCTATCTTCTACAGGTTTTCTTACCTCCACATAGTACTCTCCGGTTTCCTTATCCCTATGCGTCTCGAAAATGGCCATCACCGCAAACCGTGGCATCTGGCGCTTCCACACGCCCAAGGCCATCAGGATATTGCCGACGGTCCAGTCGTGGCCGGTGTATATGAACATACCGCGATCCTTGGGCTTCAGGCTACCCGCCCTCTTGGCGACCATCTCCTTGTACATCCTCTTCAGAAACGGTCCGCCCTTGATCTTCTGCATCTCGGGGGTGTACGCATTGTAGACGTAGCTCTGCTCGGCCAGAAACTGCATGCGATCGGGGAAGTAGTCCTTGGCCCAGTCGGGCAACTTGTAGCCAAATTCCTGTTCGGCCAGGAGGGTTATGTATAGGGAATTGATATCCTCGGCACTCTGGATCGCCTTTCCAGTCAGATTTGTCAGCTCGCGGAACATTTGCTCGTAGGGCTCCGTTTCAGCGATGACTTCCGGTCTCTTAAAGACCTCCTCCAGGGCTTCAAAGTAGCGGGGACAGGGAGTGCGCACCAGCAGGAGCTAAATCACACATTTAATTTAATTTATGCGCAACTGGGAGATGAATACCCACCGAGTCCTCATCCAGGGGTTCCGACACAATTGGGATGGGCTGCCAGTTGAGGTGCTTATTCCACTCCATGGGGGTTCCCCGCGGCTCAAACATGCTGGCCAGAGTTGTTTGCAAGGACATCATGGCCCTCGGAGAGGCAGTGGCTTGGGCATGCAGGCGCTGCGAAAGCGAAATCCTTTTAAATACGGATTTAAAAGGTACTCGAAAAACTTACATCCGGTCTGTAATAGGGACCCATGAACTCGCCGTATCGCCGATTCAGCCAGCGACCCATTTCGAAGAGCTCCCGTTTTCCTGACTGCAAGTTATGTTAAAAGTTTATGCACATTATTATTAAGAATTAAAATTTGGAACTGTATTCTTAATTTACATGCGAACTAATCCTTTTAAAATGCCCAAATGATAATATACTATTTTTAGCATTGATAAGCAAAACAACGGAGGACAAATAAATTGTTTCTATCTTTTTTTTACTTTTCTTCGAATCGGTTGTTTTTTAACTGTCGCATATCGGAAGTGATATATTTCAGAAGAAAATATGTTGACTCATATATAACTTTTATACAAATTGAAAAATGACAAAAATTAAAGTAATTATGCATAAATAAACAACTTATGATGAACAAAAATGAAACTACTCTTTCCTTTTTAAAATTTGTTTTTGTTGTCCGATATTTATCAAATTTAAACCGAAATTAAACCGAATAAAAATACACAAACAAATAAAGTACATTTTTGGATATATACTTTTGGAAGTAACTTTAAAACTGAGAGACTGAACTATGGCTATATCGACACTCAGAAAGAGAACAATAAGTGCAGACTTAAAAGTTTTGAAGATATTTTGGAAGGTGTAAAAACTGTAAGCAACAATATTTTTTTCCCAGCCTTATATTAATAAATGGTTTATATGACATGGTTAAGTGGCATAACTTCCTTTCAATGATATTTTGCTGAGAACACTAAACTGATCCACTCACATTAGTCACATGTCCCCAGCCCGTTGGCTTGAAGCCGTCGTTTAAGTAGGGATCCTTGGGATAAGTGTCCACTGGGGTGCGGATGCCATGTCTGAACACAATGTGCACCAGCTCCAAGGTGGAGTGCGTGGTGTTGGGACGCGTCTTGAAGCACTTCGATCTGGACGCCTCCTTCCAGTCGAGGTCCTTCGAGGACACGCCGCTGTTGAGCACACCGATCACAATCACAAGGCCCAGAAGGCCAGCTCCCAAGCCGAACATGGTGAGCATCTGTTTGCGCGTCCACCGAGCGAATATCATTTTGGTGCCTGATTCCCTTTTATACCGATCAACAACAAAGCCGGAAGAGTCGATATGCCGAATCCCGCGAAAACGAGATTTGGGTAATATTGATTTTTGGCGCTCGCTTTGTTAATTTGCTTGTTTAATTGCAATGTTTAATTGCTGCCAGATTTGTGTTGTTTATGCGAATTTTTGGGGCGAGCTGCAAGGCGCGTGCAACTCACAGCGCGTCTGAAACTAAAATAAAGCGTTGACAACTCGATACGGAGAACTTAAAAGAGAGATAAATCAACGTTCGTCTATTCGGCTTTTGTTGCGTCAAGTGTCAAGTTGTTGTGATCGCTGGTTGCTTGTTGCTGGCCACTTTCCACCGAACTCGGCTTCGAGCCGAGCTTACAAGCCAGGCCTTCCAAGCTGAAACAAAAAAATGGAAAAAAAGTCCCAGCTAATTGGGCGTTTCTCATTGAACCAGGCAATTACGTATACGACATGTGCGACCATTTGCGGAACGCAGTGGCACGGGCCCACAAAAAACAGTTCCAACATCCCATTTTGGGTCTATTTTTAGCACCGTACCGCCCACTGTCTTCCAGTTCGAAGTTTTCTTGGCAGCTCGCAGCTCGTGATTCAGTTCCTGGCCACTATTCAAAGTGGTTCGCTATCTCCTGACTCATGACTGGGTAAGTTTGTTTACTGGCGACTTTTATGCAGTATTCGGGGCATCCCCAACACTATAACGGTATGAGTGCACTAAAGAAATAGTTATTCAAAACTAGTTTGCAGTCGAAAATGGGTTTTACACAAATCTGCAATGAACTCTGCTGGTTTAAAAGTGATAAAAAACATTGACATGCTGATAAAATCCACTTTTGATTACAGTTTAATTAAATAAAATCTCGGCCAAGATTGCTGCAGCTCGTGTTATTTGAGGGTATATGGCTAAAGGTCTGATATAAAGCGATTTGAACTGAGGTAGGTTAGTAATCAAAGGGGCGTGTCAACTGTGTGAGGCTGTAACAATTTTAATAAGTTTTATAAACTAACTTAGCTTGCATAACTGGGACACGGTGAATAAGTAGATTAGGGTTCGTGGCCCTTTTAATTATATCTAAATTTATTCTAACATTCGAGAGTTATTAAAGTCTAAATCTCGAACCGAAAGATACAACAAGTAATAAAATCGTGGTACATGTGTGTGTGCTTTAGCTGCACTAATTATTTGCCTTGTCTCACTTTGTTGACACTTGGTCTGTTGGGAGATAATAATTTTAAGTTGCGTATTCGCAATTTCGTCTTGTTTGAACAACTTGCTGGGTTGGCTTTTTGTTTTCCGTACGACTGTCAGAAATTGGCAAATAAATGCTGAGCTGAGGTCTCTATTTCGCTCTCTGTCTGTTTGTTTGTTTGTTTTGTGTTCGTTTGGTGTCAGATTCGCCTTATTTTGTTTGCCCGAGAGCTAATTACCCGACCGGACTGGCCAAGTCCGTTGTCAGAAGTCCAAGTTTGGCATGTGGCTGGCTAATTGTTGTCAAAATGAATTTTATGGCTAATTAATGACGGCGTCGCCGATTAACCGTTAACTGTGTCTTTGCCAACTTCCGAACTATGCAATTACCTGAAACAAAAAACAAAAAAGTAATGTATTAAATCAATGAGTGCGCTGCGTGCTGCAATTTCGTAATTGCCTATGACTTTTGCACATGAGTCTTGAACTTTCGTCTAGTTTTCGAGTTCATGTTGTTTTTTCTTTTGATCTGAGTCAAAATTAGAATCAATCAGTCGGACATACACATGGAATAATAACAACTATGACTGGGAGCAACGCAATCGACATTTGAATTGCATCAGCTGACAAAGCGATTAACATTTTTTCAGACGAATAGTGAAAATAAACGGCCTTGCTGGCGAACTGTGAAAGTAAAGTAAATTCGGATTAGTTCGTATTCAGTAAAAAACAAAAGGTTGATACCAATAGTAATCAAAGTTCTGGTAATCTGGCTTTAAATTTTGCTCTGCATTGTAAATTCACTTTACGTCACAGATTTTGACACTCATTGTGTTTGTTTTGAATATTTGGAAATGTGCTTCTTTAAATTGATAAGGAAGTATTCAATTATGTTTACTTTTAGAATGGAAAATATTATGTAACAGTGTTACAGTAACACTGTGCGAAAATTGTGTTTTTATCACACAAAAAGAAATTCCCCACAAAAGTGTTAATCTTGAATCATACAAAAATTCGCATTAAAGTGATTCAGACAAAATTCCGCAATGTGAAAATGTTTATTATAAATATCAGATTTATATTTTCTTGAAATTTTACAATCTCATTGTTTTGTTCATGCTCTCAATATTCTTCTGTGAAATTGAAATTTTCGTTATGAACTGAACCTCTAAACTCGGTGGTAGTTTTTATCATTAACTTAATTTTTCAGGAAAATACCAGTTTGGAATAATCGCATGCGTAAAATGTTGTTTTTTCTTTTTGCTACGTTTCATTTCGATTCATTTAACTGATAGTCCGCTGATTATTTATTTATTTTTGAGCACTTTGTAATATTCCTAAGCTAACTAATTCTTTCTGTTTTTTTTTTCGTGTGTGCTGCATTTGGAATTTATATTCAGATTGTTGAATAGCTCTCCTAAGCCTATTTGCTAATGACTTTCACTGAAATTTATGGTCGCTGCGCCATTGCAGAGCAAAAACGAAGAAGCCGGAACCGGAAACGGGAAATATTTTCAAATAATATATTTCTGGCTGGTCAGAGAGGTGGGCGGTGGGTGGTGTTTGCTGGGTGTTTGTAGTTGGTAGGAGCACGTGCTAAGTTGGCCATAAAACGTGCATTAGACAAACAGCAAGAATGGGAAGCGCTTTTGGCGCAAAAGCGTCTTCAGGCTCTGGAATCCATCCACACACACACATTAATATTTATCAGGGCCGCAATTACGATTACCGACATCCCGGACAAACTATCCAAAGCGGAGGGGTAATGAAAACGTGGCATGGACGAGGGGCCCGGGGGAAATCTGAGGAATTCCGCCAAATTGTCCGACAAAACGTTGCCGCGAATGCCTGGGCTAAATTTATTGATTCCGACGCATTGAAAATAGTTCTCGGTGGGGCAATTTCGAAGATTTGTACGACAAATTTTTTCTCGACGCTCCTCGACTTCGGTGTTCTTTTTTACATTTTCGCTGAAATGGCTGAAAATTTCTAACTGACGGGCATAAAAATTCGAACACGCGTAGTTAAGCCCGCACACACACGCCCCAATCGGACCCCCCAAAAAAGGGGGCGTGGCCGGGTCTATTCAATGAGACAAAGGGCGCCGGACCCGGGCGGTCTGCGTTCGGGGATTACGTCTGGACCGCGTTTTTTGGCAACAATTTCGAAAGCGGGACCTGGGGACGCATCGAAATGGGGTGGAGAAATGGGGGAAAAGCTGGAAAACGGGTGGAAAATCAGGGGGCGGCAGTGGGCAACGGGCACTCTGTGTTGTCGCCTAAACGATAAAGCAATGACAAAAGTCAGCGGCGATTAAAGTTCAATTGGTGTGACCTGCCAATTGGCATAAAGGAAAAGATTTCAAATGGCCGCCAAGTTGGCAAAATGTTGGCCTCGTGGAAAGTTTCCGGGGAAAATGTCGGGGAAAAACGGTCGTGAAATGAAAAGTGGAGGCTATGAAAAGGGCGCGCATAAAGGATTGCTGTACAGATATCGCAGGGTTCTGTTGAGTAAACAAGACACATTCTTGTTGAATAAATGGTTGAATAAATCCAAAGCAATTACATGCATTTAAGTGCCCAAATATTATTTGCTTGAATCACAAACACTTTTTTATTGAAACTATCTTACATTACATTACATTACTCATATTTCCTCTACAAACTTACGTCTTTGTAAAAAGTAAAGAAAGTGAATATGATTTAGTATGAATGAATACATTCCATCTGATTAAATTCCCCAGAGCTGAGTTCAAGTTTTGACCATTGAATATATGTGAAAGACACGCCTTTAATGCCCGCCTGATTATCGTATATTAATGAGTTTATTTAACTTTTTCGATGCGATTGATGGCCCACGGGTGGTGGGCTGGCACACGGTGGGCGTGGCTGGCCTAAGGGGGGTTAAGGCCTGGTTAAATGCGCTCATCTCATGCACGGCGGCTGTTTGTGAAGCTTTTCACAGCAAATTACAACAAATTATACACATAATTACGCTTTAATGCTTGGCCTGCCCACGCCCCCCGTTTCCTGCTAACGAGACACCGCCCCTCTTCTTGTCGTGCAACGCATCAATGCAAAGTAAAATTGTGTGTAAAAAATGTGATAATTAACTTAAGTCCTTTGAGAATTCGCGTGGTTTCAGGGGAGAGGTTGTGCCCTCACTCACACACGTGCAAATGGCGAGCACATGAATGTCTGTATTTTGGTTGTTTGTTTGTGCACATAAAACCATTGTCAGTTAATTATGTAAAATGTCATACATACAACGCGTGGGTGTATGTGTTCACATTATGCGGTCGAAAAGGAAAAATGTTGCCACAAAGACTTGCTTTCACTTCAAAAACAAACATACACAGCCGACGAACACCCACATATTTATGTACATATGCATATTTGCATTTAGATGTGTGTGTGTGTTGCGACCGGAAGTCTAATTGTGGATTCCATCCACAATTCCATGTAAATCCATCCTTGGGGTATATCGAATTTCTAATGCCAGTAACTTAGGAAGTCCGACTGATTACAGTTTATAAATAGTAAGATTTATACGCAACATCGACAAAATATTCAACTAAATATTTAAAATATTAAATATTTATACCCAACTGAGAATATCAACTGCAAGATATTCGAAATTCGCGTCTAAGCAGAAATTCTTTTTTAAATATATATATTTAAAGCTTTAAGTGTGTTAATTGATTATAATATCTAGTGTGTTTAAAGAATTGAGCTTTTGGAAGACAGCGCGTTGCATGCCCCCGTGGATGTTTTTCCTCTTAACGTGTACATTACAATGTTTGTTGATGGTATCCTTGATTTGTTTTCCACTTGCCGCTCAACACCAGTGAAATTAACACCAGCGTAGAGTGCATATGACTGGTTTGTTTTGCGAAGCAACAACTTGGACTTCTGTGCTGGGAAATTCCTGCGGTTTCATTAATTTAAATTATGTTTACCCACAGGCACACCGGCGCACAAACACCCACACATGCCCAGGTGTTTTATGGAATTACTCCCAGCTTCCGTGGTTCGCTTTCATTTCGTTTTTGGCATTCAAGGCTCTGGCAGCCCTGCGACTGTTCTTCATTTGCCTTGTTAATGAGCGCCTCACAATGCATACAATTAAAGACGGCAACAATAGCGGTCTTTTTGGGGGGTTAAGGGTTGGCAAGGGGAGACCAGGGGGCAGATCATGTCGGTGGCAATTAGATGTCCTCGTTAGGCAGAGGTTGACTTCCTGTTATCCTGTCGGGCTGCCATGCGTGACGACAGTTGAGCTGCGCCTCACATCTGATAATCCTTCGTAAATAATACATTAAATACTCCGGTGGCAATGTTTTTTTGGACTATTCCGGTAATGCAGAGGCAACCCCTCCCCCGAAATCTCAAACCCACTTAATTCAATTTGCATAAAAGTGCCTGGTCGTTTTATTAACCCACTAAACGCAATCTAGTGCCCGGAGCGCACGCTTCAATTGCCCTGCTGATGTAGTGCCGCTTAAGGACGAAACTCTCCTCCTGCTCCTTGGGCCTTGCCAATTTCTTGGTCCTTGTATCCCTGGAGAGTCCTGCGAGACCCTGCCCACCAATTATCGGCGCACCGCCCCCCGCAGCGGCGCAGCTTTTGTTGATTCCGCCCGACGACCTTGCGCCTAGTCAAGCGTTAAGTGGGCCATTTTGGCGAGCTGCTTTGTGGAATTTCCCTTTTGATTGCCGTCGTTGCAGCTACCTGGCCAAATAATATTTTCACCGACGGGGATTCATGCCAAAAAAAACGCGGAGAAATGGGTCAGATCTTTGAGGCTGACTAAGCCGAAACACTTAATGGTACTTATAAATACAAATTAAGGGGATAAAAATCAGGTTGATGGAGGGTCTGCCATTTAGGCTTTATAAGCATTGAAATGCAAAGAGCATTTGTGGCATAAGCGAATAAAATCAAATTATAAGTACGCAAGTTAATTTATTTAGTTTTGTATTGCATCATTACTTTGCAATTATAAAGTACGCCTCCTTTATAGATGGAAAGCTTGCTAAGGCGCATTAATGCTTTTCCAATTTAAAAACCAATATAAATTCTTAGAAAGTTAATAAATGATTTATCAGAAAATCCTAATACTACCCCATATGTTGAGGTACCCCACTCCATGCCTCCCGATTAGCGTTTTCCCATTAGCAAAAGTTTTCCTTTGTCTTCGGCCAACATCTGTTCGGCCTATAATTAAACCATTTTTAATGGCCATCAAGGATGACCTTCAAGCCAAATCTGCGTCGGACACAGTGCATAAATATATATGTACTTTTGGGTTAATTGCGGAAAATAATCATATTTTTTCGACTGCCGAGCCAAGTGGCAGGGGAGTTGCGGAACGGCCGCTGACCAGCAGGTCCACTTTGACCTGGTTTTGTTATCATAAAATGCCACAGACGCCACCGCCAACGCCACATGTGTGTGTATATCTATGTGGAAAGTTTCGGCACATTAAATGAAATTTAATTCCCGCCGTCATAAGCAGCCAGGACAAGTCAGGACAGCAGCTGGACAGGCCAAAGTACCACGCATCCGGAGCAGGGGAGAGGTCGCCGGAGTCCAGGGTAACCGCCGAAAACTGTAGCCAATGTTTCTGGTGCTGCTTTGGCAAAGCCTTCTTCTGTCATGTTTGCCCGTGCACTGAAAGAAATTTCTAGTCGAACTCTATGATACTTTCTAGAAAATTAGTTTACTTAACAGTGGGCAGAGTGAAAAATGTATCATTTAAATCCTATTCCTAATATAATCCCTGTGACCTTCTCAAATGTGTTACTGATTAAGGACTTTTTTGCCAGTGCACCCGCATCCTTCTACGCCACATCCATGGCCAGATCCTTCCGTCTGCCGCACCTCCTCGCCGCCGCCCCTGCGCTTTGTACGTGTCCTGGGCCTCTGTTTAAATGTTATTTAACGCTGGCCCAGAAGTGTCATGACTGCCTGCCATTGTTGAGTATGTGTGTGCGTGTGTTCGTGTGTGTATGTGTGTGGGTGTGGCAAACTCATAAAATGCCGCACAGTTGTTGCAAAATTTGTGGCCATTCTTCGCTGCAAAAGCCAAACCAGCCACCCCACAACAGCCCACTTTCCACTGGGCCACGTTTAAAGTGGATCACAAATCCCCCAAAAAAATGTTCGAAATTTCACGCTCATCTGGCTAAATGGTTTTATAGGTTTTGATATTTGCTCATTTGTTGATCCGTTTCGTTCGTTGAATTTCGTATTAATATTGCTGCTGTTGTTGCCATTGTTTTTGCAATTTATGAGGCGGTCAGTTTTGGCCTTTTATACCCAAATTCCACGCTTCGTTATCCTTTGCCGTTGCCTTTTTCTTTTTATTTGTTGGTCCAAACCCAATCATGTAAAGCCTTTTTTGTGTCTGCGTTGGCAAAACGGCGCTCTTGGATTTGATATGTTAATCATATTTTGTGTTTTATATTTTGCGCTTCAACTATTTGATTGCCGACCTCGGCTTTATTAAGATATTTGTCTGCTGGCCAAAAGGGCGTGAAATCCGGGGCAGTCTGGTGCTTCTGTGGGAGGTGCTGGGTGCTGTGGGGTTAGTGTGGTTAGTGGTTGCCTTTCTATGGAAAGGAAGGGCCTTCACAAAAGCCTGGCTAAGAAGGTCACCAATTAGCGGTGATATGTGGGTTTTATAGAAAAAGGAGAGAGTAAATAGGTGTAACTCAAAGGAGTCCTTGTCGATTTCAAGGCTTTAATAATAATTGCTCAGTCATAAGCACTTTATAAACTTTTCCCCAAGCCCACAAGCGATAAACAACCTTTACCAAGGCAGTCAAATAACAATCCAATTTCCCTATTCGTATGAGGATCGAGCACAAAAATTAATGGAATCCTCTGGGGTCACTTTTATGTCCTAATCCTTCGTTTTGATGTCACTTCCCGTTCGCTCGCAGGACGTCTTCAGTTGATGTGACATTTAGGCCAGTTTATGGGCTGACCTCGTTGCCGTTTTGCGAGCCTTTCGTCCTTTCGTCCCACGGGGCGTATGCGCCATATTTCAGAACGCTGCTTGTTGCTCTCGGCCAGCCGGCGGCTCCGTCCGTGGCCATAATCGTGCTCATCATCATCAACTTTCTTCATCTCCATCATCATATTCACAACTTAACGTCCACTTTTCCGTCAAACAGGCCGTAAAGTGGCATTTCCGTTGTCGTTTCGCCTCCCCGCTCGTTCATTCGTTTGCCAGTTGCGCCTTTTTGTATGCAGCATAAAATTAAATTATTTGTTGCATAAGCCTCGCTTCCCCGCCCTCCCACGCCCTTTTCCCGTTACCCGCTCCCACCGGCGCTCTGGAAAAGCCAACGAGGCATGCAGCAAAGTGCTAAGCCATGAGAAAGTGTGCACTTGAAGCAGCGCTAGCCACCATGATGCACTTTTCCACCGGGCCACGCCTGACCACGCCTACCTAGCGGCAAGGCGGCAGTGATGCCGAAAATTCGAGCGGAGAAAATAATACATAAATTTACGTACATGCAATGGATGTGCAACAACACAGATATGGCATGATTATTATTAAAATTAAGATACTATATTTCACTTATACGCTTCTGCAACTGCAAGTTATTAGATATATAAAAGCAACAAAATTAAATAAATATAATATAAATTATAGCTTCACTGAAACGAAAAAATCCAATGAAACGTATAAATACAAATAAATTCTTACCAATATTTATAGATCCCACGACTAAGAATTTCCCAATTATTAAAATCACAAAAAAGAAAAACATATTCCTTTCTAATTGGAAATGTTGAAGTTATTTTTGAATAACTATTCTTAAATTGTGCTATAAGGACCCCCAGAGCCAGCAATAAAATATGAAACCTATGACAGCACTATGGCACTTCGGCAGCCAAGGAAGGTGGAGTCTGGGATCGCCGGGTCACATTATTATACTTTGAGCGGCGCCGAAATCAGGCAAAACTTTCCCGCACACCCTGGACTCCTAAGCCCCGCCTGTCATAACAACGGGGCAGGATGGTCGGCGGAAAACTGAAAACTGAAAGCTGCAGGCGACACAAAGGGGGAAACGGTTTTTCCAGGCGCTGCTCTTTTCCACTCCTCGCCGACACCCCAGCCCAAAACACTCCCTTCGGGATTCATTTTCGTTTCATTCATTTATTCGTCGCTAGCTGCTTTTCATTCATTTTGAACTTTCGACGATTTAATTCGGCTTTCGAGCTGCTTTTCCTTCTTTTCCGTCTCTGTTTCACATTTTTCCCATTCTGAGTCTGGCGAACGCCTTTGGCCAAGCGACAACAAAAAGTTGCAAAAGGGGAAACAGTACTATATTACGAAAAGAATGCAATTGGGATGCACTGCGAGAAACTGGAGTTAGCTGCAAGATTTGGCACCTGACATCGCAGATGATGAAATCAACCAGATGATGAGAAATTTCCATATGTTATTACTTTTTTGTAATTGCTGACAAATGAAGAAGAAGCAAGAAACAAGGGAGTATGTTGACTTTAAATTAAATCCTAGTGTCTCAAGATGAAGGATGTCCAATATTTGAGTAATTTAATCATAAGACGCAAAAATGTAATTATTTTAAAAATGGATTTGATCTATAAAGTACTCTATTCCTCAAAGGAAATATAAGAAAATGTGGAAATATAAATATAACCTTTCAATGAAGACAGTTCCTAATGAAATGTACAAGCTTAACGGATAAATTTTATATCCATTTTTGGTTTGATTAGTCTTCATACTATTTCTACTTTACTTTTACAACAAAATCGAAGATGAGAACAAGAACAGCTTCGTAGTCGATATACCCGATAGAAACAATAAATTTCGGTCCCTGAACCCTTGGCATAAATTTCACGTCTGTGTTTCGGTCTTTGTGTGAGCTTTCCTTTCTGTTTATCGGTTTTTTTTCGTGTTGACCCCACCTGGCTGCCGACCACGATTGCAATCTCCAGTGCTCATTTGCATTTTTAATGAAACCATATAAAGGCGAAAAATTGGTGGGGAGTCATGGGGCCCAAGCAGGACGTCGGTGTGTGGAGCAGCTGCAAATTATGAGCCAAAGGTCCGGAGAAGGATTTGCCCCTTGCCGCCTTGGCCTTATCCTCCGCACACATGCACCACTAGCTTGGCAAATAAATCCGACCATATCCCTGGCAGATCGGGATCCAAACTGTCAACAGTTTGTCGCCTATCGCGGCGTCGAAATTTTCTCTCTGTAACCAATAAATGTTTCAACATCATTTACATTTGTGGTGGCAGTCTTATCCTCGGAGCATTGGAAGTGGAATTTTCCCGGGGCGGCTACTTCAATCATTTCGGACCTCGGGATGCCTGACCTCAGGCATTCAGCTCGGTTTCCCACCGACTCCGGCGATTGCGTTCCGGGCAAACAGCCCTCCCAGATTTATGGGACCGCAAAACTTTGCTTCACGGCATAAATTAATGTTTAATTGATGAATTTATATGACGAGGGCACGATGCTCTGGCTTACATTGGACAGCATTCCATCATTGTGCGGACCAGATGACAAAGTTTATTCGCGGTTGTTTTAAAGACACTTATTTTCGAGATTTCAAAAACACAAGCTTCTAGTATTGAAAATACACAAATCAAAAGACGACATAGTTTTACGACAATCAAGAAGTTAAAGAAATACATTTAAGTTGAAATACTTATGGTTTTTAATTTTAACACAAGGCGCGAATGCATTTTGAACGAACTGTAAACTCTCATGTAAATCTTACATAAACCGCTTTACCGGCTCTAAGCAGTGCAACCAGAAGTTCTGAAAATTTCCGACAGGGGTCTAATTTTTTGACATTTTTGGTACTTTGTACGACGAGAAGTAATGTAAAGTAGATGTTTTATGTATTTTACACTGTGATACAAAGTCTCACACTTTATGTAATACAAAAGATACTATTGTTAGGGTCGTGAGGATTAATTTTGTGAATAATATATGTGTTTTATTGTATTTCTTATTTTAATTTAGTTCAACATACACACATGTTAAATTAAAGCTAACCAATGTAGACAGTTTTTATGATCTGGGGTTGTCACCTATAGCTTTCTTATACTTATCAACTCAATCGAAAAGTAGGCCTTGAATAGGAATTCTCAGGCGTTGTTTCTCAGTCTCAGCAGACTAATAATATCAAAAAATGGGAGGTACGAAAAAACTTTTAATGGCATTCGTTCCGAAGTCCACGACTCTGGGCATCGACATCGAGTGGAATAAGCCGAAGATCTTTGGAAACGCCACCGCAAGAAAGACTTGGCTGAAAAACGCTCTAATCGAGGCCAATCGGATAAAGCTGGATCTGCAGAGTGGTCGACTGAAGCCTGATGAAATGCCAGGAAGAATAATAGTGATTCCAAACCGAAAACAGGTTCCAAAGGTCGCAGCGAAGCAATTTGAGATGGAGTTGTTAAATCGCGAGACAGCTCTTATCACCGAACGTGACTTTATCGCTCTCTTTAATAAACTGGAGTGCTGTCTAAGGTCCTGGGATCCCAAAGAGTGCAGAAGCATTTTTACCAAGATGAAAAGGCTGAAAATTACCAGAATGATGCTACTCCGTAACCCGGAATGTGTTCACAAGATGCGAGATCTTCAGGAGTTTGGAGGCGATGTAGAAGAATTTAAAAAGGATGATATGTTCATCCGCCAAAAAGCCACTGAAATGTACGTGAAAATCAAGAAAATATTTACCAAGGACCCGGTCTCTGATGACAACTTTTGGAAGGACTTTTCCGAACAAGCCGAAACCTTCAAAGTCCTTACAAAAGATGTGCCTAAGGTCTTCCGAACCTCCTTAGGTGAGCAAGAATACAAAAGACTGCAAGACACCAAGGCCTCCACATCCACCGAATCGAATGTATCTTAGAATTATAACATAATCACTCTAATTTCGATTTCATTGGATCTATTGGTTGTTACATTCATTAAATAAACGGGTTTCTTTGTATAAACTTCAAATAGTAAAGTAGTTTGATTTGTAGTTTTGTTTTTGCATTTATTTACCTACTATTTTAGTTAACAATTTTGTAGTTATATTTACAATAATTAGATCGGTCCGAATCGCTTGCAGTCAGTCGGTTTGGTCAGCTCCTCTACCACCACTTGCTGCTCTTGTCCTCCCACTTGCTGCTGGTGTCCTGTTTGACATCCACGTAGCTGGTGGCATGACCATGCCCATGTCCGTACTGCTGGCCATGGGAGTGGGAGTTGTGCTCCAAGTGACTGGCGTGTCCCACATGCTTCACGGTTGCCTGGAATCCGTTGTGCGCGTCGGCGGTGTACTCAACGATCCTGGTGCGTCCGTCGGCCTCCTTCATGGTGTAGCCTCCCTTGACCTTGTCGCCATCGCGTGTCTCCCACTGCTGCTTGATGTCGCCGGTCTTGGTGTCCTTCACCCCGTAATTGAATTCGTATTTGGGATGGTGTTTGGGCTCCTCGTGGTGGCTCCACTGGTGGTGGCTATCGTGCGCAGCGACTGGAGCCCACTGCTGGTGGTGGTGATCCTGAACTGCGCCCCAAGAGTGGGCCTTCGGGGCATCCACCCATTGGTGGTGAGCCTGGTGGTGATCCTGCCACTGCTTGGGCGCCTCGTGATGCGTCTGGATGCTGTAGCCCACGCCGTGTTCGTGACTATATCCACCATGAGGGATGTAGCTGGCAGCAGCCACACCCAGAAGTGCGCAGCAGAGGATACTTAATTGGTGGGCCATTTTCGTTGGTTTCTTGCTTGGACTTGCTTGGCCTAAATCACGATTGGAACTGTTATAATCACCAGACAATGACCAATGCTTTTATACTTCTGGCCATTCTATGGATCGATTAATTACATTTTACACTCGGGGCTAAATAGGCTAGAAAAAAGTAAGAGCCCCAAAAACGGGTATAAAAAATGCTTCGAATTTTTGTGCAAATTTTCATTTTTCCCCATTCGTATTCATAGTCTTGGCCGGTCGATCGGTCGATTGGCAAATTATAACTTACCAGCAGCAACAACATCATTAAGCGGGGCGTGAACATCGCTAAAATGCTTGAAAAACGCAACGCTTTTCGATTTTGTTGCTTAGAAATCAATCAACAAGTGTGGCCCGCTTTCAAATTGCTCAGCAATAGCCGCCTCGCCTCGCCTCGCTGCGTTTCTACGGTTGGACCCTCTTTTTCGCCTACTTCACTCCAAATGACCTTGAGACGGACGGTGCGGTAAGGGGCACAGAGGGGGAGGGCAGCGTTGGGCGGACCGTCCAATCGGTCGGTGTTTCTGCCCAGGGGGTCTGCTGTGGGGCACCCAGAGCTTCCGAATTGGTGTTAACTTACCGATAGTGTTTTTTAATGCATATAATTTACAAGGCTAATCGACTTTAAGCTTGGAAATTTAAAATGCGTAAAAATATAAGCAAATTGGTACTTAGCCGATGTCAATTATTTTGAAGACTTTTGATTGCATAAATTGTTTCTATGTCTATATGAACAACATGCATTTTTAATAAGAAGATTCTTTAACTCCTAATAACTATAAAAAATATATATAATGCTTTCTACGTAAAACCCATAATTATTTATGGAAAAATAGGTTTTCTTTGACATTTACATAAGGATTTAAAAGTCCAACACAGCAAAGTTTATTTCTTAGTTAGTTTAACAGCATTTCCTTGTTTTTTTTTTCAAGCAAAATCTGCAGCCTTCATCAGTTCACATTCTCAGTCATAATTAATTTTGGTAAATTAAGCAATAAGTTCTTGTCTTAGTTTTTCCCTTCTCTTTGACTGAATACCAAACCCATCGAACGAACTAACAAAAACCTTTTCGATCTAATATTATTAATTATTACTAGCAGAATTTAATTGTAACGGATTGGACTTTAAATAAAATGCGCCGATTTTCTATAGAGCTCAATGGCCGAAACAATAATAATAAGTACGAGTTAGTGAGGTAATTATCAAATCAGCCAGCTCGATTGGTGAATGGTGTGGCCAAGAGAATGACCACCCGATGGTTGATTGCCCCAGAGTCTTCGATAGCTATATAAAGTCTAGGTGAGCTCCCCAAGAACCAGCAGACATCATCACAGTTCCGATTGGAAAACAGCGAATAAGTGATCGATATGAAATCCTTTAGCGTAGGTCTGTTCTTTGCCCTTCTGGTGGGAGCCAGTTGGGCAGCTCCCCATGGTGGACACGCCACCAGCTACAGTTCGGTGACCAAGCACGAAGGACCCGTCCACAAGAGCCTGGACTACGGATACGACCACGATGTGGTCAGCGCCTACGGTGGGATCTACGGACACGGCTATCCGATTGTCGGCCATTCGGGCTACGGATACGGATACGACAAGCACGAGCCCCACCACTATCCCAAGTACCACTTCGACTACGGCGTCAAGGATGCCCATACCGGGGATCAGAAGAGCCAGTGGGAGACGCGGGATGGCGACAAGGTCAAGGGCAGCTACTCCCTCAAGGAATCGGACGGCACCACCCGAGTGGTGGAGTACACCGCCGATGACCACAATGGCTTCAACGCAGTGGTGAAGAAGCTCGGCCACGCCCACCACCCCCAGGTCTACCACAAGGGCTACGGACACGGCGATATCTATGGCGCCGACTACGGCTACGGTCACGATGTGGCGCAATACGGCGGATACGGATACGGACACGGAGGCCACGCCAGCAGCTACGTGAGCGTGAAGCAGCTGCACTAAGCAACCAAGATGCGGACTCACCCGGCGAAAACGATCTGGAAACATCATTAGTTAACAATGCAACAAACTTACCTGACTAAAGCAAGCTTTTTACAAGTGTAGTATTGACGATATGTATAATTTTATTGAAATAAATAAGCATAGCTGTTTCTTAGCTAATTAGAAATTTACTCTCTATATCATTAATAAATCCTCTACTAGATGTAATAGGTTAGTAAATTCCTTATCATACAGAACTTTCTTAAGTAGGTATGAAAAATAGATGAAAATGCAGTAAAAAAGTAGTGTCCGCTTTGTGTACGAGTCTCTGGGAAGTTTTCCCAAGCCGCAAGCACTTGATTTTGATACGCATTAGCAGGATTAACTGGCCAAGTGGAGACACGACAAACTCGCGAAGCAAATCGCCATTAATTTATGTAAAGTCGAAACGTAATGCTGGCAGGTATAAATTTTATAATGCCATTAGACAGCTGCAGCGAAGCGTCGACGACGACTTTTACTTGCCGCTCGGCGGCGCCTGAAACCAAAAGTTGGGGCGCCCAAATCGGGGGAGCATGGGATATATACAACATATATATATAAATTCGTGCAGCATATATGGATATAGATAGCTTGGCGGTATCGTGGCTCAAACGGGTTTCGGAACGAGGAGCTCCCGGACGGCAAATAATTGTCAATTAGACCGAGCTTAGGAAGCGACAAAGCAGCTGCAATCTGCTCATCGCAGTTGGTTGCGTCTGGCGACTTGGAAGTTGGATGTTAGACGTTGGATATTGGGCATTGGACGTTGGAAGTGGAACCGGTGAAGCCGGAAAATCTTGTCGCCGGGAAAACGAAGCGAATCGAAACCGAAGCGTTGTGCCGGTCCTCGTCTTCATCTATAAATACTTTGGCAATGCCGCGCCAACGCTTTAATTACGTTTTTGTCCTTGACATTGAGACCACGGCAGCGGATCGCAGAGCAGCGATTTGTCAGCGTTTTAAAACGCCAGTGTAATTGTGACGCGTTTTCCGCAGAATAACTCGAGTTGATTGTTTAGGCGACATGCGGTTCTATGTAAGTGCTAAGTAAATGAGTAAAATTGCAGTGGTTGATGGTTAGGAATTCTTTGGCCATCGGCTAAGCAACAATTTTTGGCAATTGGAAATCGAGAGCGAAAGCTGAGATGTGCAAACTTTCACTTTGAGTGAAAGTCTCGAAAAATAAGTACGAATGCAAATCGAACTCCTGTGCATTGAACAATTAAAACTATATTTCAATTGAATATAAGCAATATACAAATAAATATTTTGCTTCATTAGCATTTCCAAACTATTTTTTTAGCCATGCAAAAGTTTTCTAGACAATTAGTAATACATTCAAGTGAAATAACTAAATAATAGTTTATATGCTTGCAAGATGAGTCGAAAACAGTTTCTATTTTAACAATAGACATTTCAAAGTTATGTTTTTCCGATGTGCATACCAATATGCATAATTTAACCGAATTAATTGTTTTTTCAGCTTATCATCCATCCATAGAAAACTATCATTAAATTGCAAAATCATTAAGAATTGATTGAAATTCTATTAATATAATTCTGTTTAAAGTGCCTTAAATATAATTATTAACCATTTACTATTACAAGCTTTACTTTTCCAACTAATATTCCGCATTCGTGGTACGATTGACAATTTCGATGAAGTTTTTAATTTTAATGGAGGTAATTTAATTTATTAGTAGAAGTTATATAGTAATGCATGATTGCTCAATTGAAAAAATATACTTTCTCAACTCGTGTATAATTTTTGAATAAGAATTAAGCTAAGTAAGCTCTAATTACTTTATATAGCAAGTAATAAATAGTACGAGCTAAGTTCTTTCAATTTCTGGAAACTTTTAACACATAATCTCAGGTTCTAGCCAAAAACGGGAGCCAGAGAAAAGTGGCTATAAGTTGACGTATGTTTTTTTGCAAATGTACAGACTCGATATGCAACTTCCGTCTTAACTGCTGAACACTAGTGCGTGATGCCTGCTGATTTGTTAATACACACTTCATTCGACTATGACAGCTATGCCGAAACGGACCGCGCCTCAATTCCAGTGGCATGCCGATCGTGCCATTCTTGACAAATCTCGCCGGCAGCGATTTGAATGGCCATCGTCTCTGTGCTAATTAAAGCAACCCAAAGTGAACCTCCCCAAAGCAGCGACACATGCCAATCTCGCAATTCGCAGCTCGCAGCGAATATCGAAAATGTCCAAAAAAATATTTGCAATTTGGAAAGAAACAAATGCGGGGCACTTGCAATTGGGAAAATTGAATTGTACCAGCCATCCTGTCAGACCCGTTTCTCTTTTTCGTTTCCAACGAATCGAATCAAATCGAATTGAAATCGAGATCGGGGCTCAGTTGGGCTACTGGTCTTAAGCAAAGCCATCAATCTCCAAAAGTTTTCGCTGTACAGCCATTTGCTGTCATATGCTCGGTACAAATGTGCCCGGTGTCCGTATGTCTGTCCGTCTGCCTGTCCGTATGTCTCTCCGTCCGTCCGTCTGGCTGGCTAATTTTGGAGTTGGGACTGCGAGATGCAAGGTGTATTTTGCCATTACCATTTGACAACTGTCACAACGCTGTATGACATGGTCTGGAATTGGGATCCCGGCCAATCCCCGAACACGTTCCCCAGATCGTTGGTCAATTAATTTTTGGCTCTCGTTTTCCTCTGGGCTCGCGTAATGATTTTGTAGCCAATTTATAAACTGTTCGGTGTATTTGCTTAACTCGTTTTATCGCCCCGTTTATTAAGCGCTCGATTGATAAAAACGCATTCATATTCCGTTTAAATGCCTTTTTGCAGATAACGACCCATTTGCCGCCCATCCTGCTCGCTTTGATCTGCCTGGGGACACGCCCCCCACCCATCGGGGCGGCTAGGGGCGGATCACCTGTTGTGGTCATCGATGAGGATGACGAAACCATGGAGTACGCCCCGAATTATGTAAGTAAGCGAGCTGGAAAAAAAAAATGGAAAAGTAACTCCACTGAGCAGGCAATTCGAGTGCAAAATTGATTAAGAAAATAATGAATAATAAATAATAATAATAATTTATTAAAACCAATAACGAGCAATCCTTCTATCGATCAACAATTTCAAAATCACAATTTTACAAGCCAAGTCTTCATCATTGTTTTGTGGCTCTTTTCATTTTACCAACAAATCAAAAGACACATTGTTAATAATTTTAAAATTTCGCATCGCAATCCATTTATTTAATTAATGGCCTTACACAAAAATATTGCCAGAAAAATCTTTTTTTTTTTGCGGTAATAATCTCGGACAGCTGTCTGCAAAATCGATCGTTAGAGCACTTTTAAATCAAATAAATCATCTGACGGCTCACAATTAATTACGAATTTGATCGATCTATCAGAAAGTAGAGCGGAACCAGGCCCGGATTAATACATCAAAGCAGTTTAAGTCGGAGTCCCCTCGCGCACGCATAAATACCTCGGCTAATCGCTGCGATCGTGGAAATCGCATTTTCCGCCATTGAAAGTGAATGTTGTCGTGCGACTGCAGAATGTTCATTGCTGTAGCTTTCGATGGCTAGAGCCGCCTCCGCCGACGCCCACATAAATCAACTTGCTAGCCCGACCTGACTTCCAGTCCATTGTCTTTTTTCCGGAGAGGGAATCCAGGGGGTTAAGTGGTAGAGGCTGGCAGGTAGCCAAAATGGCAAGATCGCGAAAAGGCGAAAATGCGAAAATACGAAAATGCGTTTTGCGTGCACACACGATCGGGGGCGCCATATATGGCTATATAACGCAGCTTGTGGCTGCTGCACCTACGGGCCAAGTTAAGCGAAAGGTGGCCCGAAGGCGAGATTGAATTCTTTTCTTTTGTATCGGTTTTCGGCCCGGCGACAAGGTGCGTTTTCGAAAAATGTTAAAATGTTTTCCATGCTGTCTGTCTGTCCGTCTGTCGGTCGCTTCGACGGGTAAACGCCTTTGGAACTGTCGCCTCTGTCACAAATTTTTGATTTGAATCGGCTCTGTGAGCTCCCACGATCTGTCGGGCGATTTGTTGTCAAAACGTTGACAACACGGCGTATGCGTAATTTGCATTTAATTGTGGAGCGAAGCGGAGCGATTGCGCATACGCCCAGCTCGACAGTTAGTCAAATCATAAATTGGTCACCCATAAATTTATGAGTTAAAGTTCACACGCACCCACAAAGCTGCCTGCGAATTGGCCACCAACCGCGGCCGCTGCTCCCAATGATCTCTTTGGGTGGCCACCACTGCGCCAGCGCGCCGCCTTATGCAACTCTTATTAAAACCACCATATATCCAGGCTCTCCGATATATATTTATAACACACAGTGTGGCTTCGATATGTGCAACTTACGCTCTTAAAAATATTTCCAACTCTTATTGTAAGTGAGTAAGTGTAAGTGTAACTAAAAAAAAAGAAAATATAGGCAATCAACATATTTTCTTTTTTTTTAGTTCGTTTATATTGATTGATTGCCCTCTTGATTGTTATTATATATAACTAATTTTTAAAATTGTAATAATAAGCAATACTAAACTTAATGTGCTATTAAGTAAGTTAGTAGCTAGAACCTCAGTTCCCAATGCAATACCTTCTTAGGGATATTTCCATATAGCGAGTTTCCACTGTGGCCTGCGTAGAGGGACATGCGTGCGACGGCTGCCGCTCAAGTTACACTCGCTTGTAATCATTTGTTTGGTCCGGACAGCGACAGCGAAGCAGGGAGTTAAAATTGATAGGTAGCAGCAGCAGCAGCAGCGGCAGCAGAAAAGTAACCAATAGTTAGCAGTTAGCCATTATTTAAGCCACTACTGCAAGTCGGCCAAAAAATGGAAAAGATTAGGCAGCCAGCGTCTGTGTGCGTGGCCATTTATGGACGTCTGCGCTTAATTGAAGCCAGCGCCAAGCATGCGAAAAACTTTTGCAATTTGCCGTGGAAATACTGAAGGTGCCAGAAAAGAAGGGGAAAACACGAGCAACAGCATACTCATAAAACAAACGTGTCCAAGTGACACCGAATGCTCTACATTTTATATTAATTGAATTTATGTAAATTTTCGGCTCGCTAGTGGCTGGCTTTATGGGGTTAATGCGTGGCGGTAAGGCTATAAATAACTATCTAGAATGTCATTTTGGCTTAAACTAAAGACATTTGCATTGAACACTATTATTATCAAAAATGATAAAGGCAATTAAATTAAAAGCCTTGTGATTAGAGTTACTATTACCCTATTAATACTTTGTATTTGCTTTTCTAGGGTTAAGCTGCCCTCCTAATTAATAGTTTAAATGTCGGCTGCAGATCAAAAGAATACCCAATCCCCCAAGATTCGAAAAACCCAACCCAGGGGCCTCCTCCAATTGCTTTCAAACTGTGCACAGCGCGCGTTTTTGCCTTGACACAAAAAAGTTGCATTTGATTCATTTTTTTGGCATTTTTTTGTTGGTCGACGTGAAAACATATAAAGTTCTACAGACGTTGACATAGCCATTGGGGTTTCGAATAGTTTGTGTACGAACTTTTTGGGTGCGGTTGAAGCCCATTACAGACGCACGCGTTTTCTTGGCGTTTTAAAACGCGCTAAATCGCACATATCAAATTTTTCATTTCAGGAGCATCAGGGCTACGCCTTCAGCTACGGAGTCAAGGATCTGCACACTGGGGATGTGAAGTCCCAGTGGGAGTCCCGCGATGGCGATGGCGTCAAGGGTCACTACAGCGTACTGGAACCAGACGGCTCCATTCGAACGGTTCACTACACAGCAGATGCCAAGAAGGGATTCAATGCGGTTGTCAAGACAGTGGGGGCTAATTCGCATCCCATCACAGAGAGCCCGGAGGGCAGTAACCAAGTAAACGATGACACCTCGCAGTCAAAGATCAACCACTACAGCAAGGATCAGGAGCACATTGTGCTCAGTTCGGACATCAAGCCTCTGAAGAGGCCCATCGAGGACTTGACCCACTCCCATCCGAAGGTACCCAGCTTGATTGAGATCAAGCCGCACGCCAGGATCAAGCAGGTGCCCATGGACATGGATCCCGGTATCAGGGACCGTCTGCAGCAGGCCAGGGATAATTACTACAAGCAAATAGCCGCTGCCCATAAACTAGAGGACTACTCCCAGAAACTTCAGCCCACTTACGCGGTGCAGGAGGGCGATTGGAAGGCGGTGATCGTGAATGAGCCGAATGAGTACCGACCCCATTACACCACCGGATCACCTGCGCACTCCCATTTCTACGACCACTACAAGCCCAAGGAGATCCCCCACAACTACATACACAAGCCGTCGGTTCCACAGCAATCCCTCCACACTAGTTTCTCCCCCTCAAAGCCCAGGGTTAGCATCTCCGAGAGCATTCCCAACCACATTCATCAGAAGAAGGTGGTTCACACCACGCCGGGCTTGAAGCACTACAAGTACAAGGGCGTGTCCAAGTCCTACTCCCGACCCGATTACTCCAGCTACTTCCACCGCAAGCCCAAGAAGCTGCGTCCCCAGTATCCCAAGCAAAAGCCACGCGTCCACAGACCAGAGAATTCAGGTCCAGTCCTCTTCCCAAAGAGCCTAGATGACGAGTTTGAGGACTTCGAGGAGGACGAACAGGGAGCGGCGTCGGCCACTATGGTCCAGAACATGGTGCGCAAGGACAAGAAGCACATGGTGCCCATGTATGCGGGTGGCCACAGCTTCGACTCCGGCAGCTACCGCTCCTTGGAAGGAGTGTAGGGTTAAGAGTGAATCCCTCCGAGTATTTCCCATCTCTATTTATTTCGTTCGTTCTACGATTAATTTATTTGCTTAGTTATGTAATTTTTAGATATTGTTTGTCCAATAAAAAATGACTAAAAACACGCAATCTTTTCTCTGTTGGAAAGCCAATTTCAGCAAAGTATTGTACGCTTTCATTATCTGATGTGAAAACTATTAAAATTAATAGTTAACCTATTAGAAACATGTTTATTATGAAGGTACATTTTAATAAACATAAAACATATTTCTGGATAAAAAAAGGGGCAATAAATAAACAATGATCAACGGCTCTAGACAATAAATAAAAAAATGCATATGAAACTTTGCCCATATTTTCGAAAATGGTGTTGGTATCAACCAAAGGTACAATTTTGTATATCAATTATTATGACTAATTTTTTGTAATTTAATTAAAATTTATTTGTTTCAACTGTCCAATCCAAGTACTTGTAATCTTTGAAATCTTGAGCTTCTAGCTAAGTTAACGTTTAAAACTAACAATTGTTTCTTCCCATAAATTTGTAGGCAATAAATTAGCTGCGAGCTGTTTTTAAAAGAAATAGCAACACTCCTTGACATGGTAAGTAATGATCAGCATCATCAGCATTGCGGAATCAAGTTTGCACTTGCTGGCGATTTTCCACCATAAATCATAGAACTCGGGCTGAGATAAACAATGAGCCAGAAAATTCGTGGGTTGGCAGGAAATCGCTAACAAGCGGCCAGAGATCGCCGACTTCTGATCCCCCTGTCAGTGCCCAACCTCCAATTGAGTTTTGTGATTATGCCACGCAATGGCAATTGCAGCGCAGAAAGCGACAACCATAAATTAACACCAGTTCGCATTAATTATTTCAAGCCGACAACGCAACTTCGAAAACGCCCAAAAAATAAGTACAGGTTAAGTAAGAGCTGCAAATACCCTATTTAAATAGGAGCCGAAAAACTATGATTTTCTGAGGGTGAGAATATCATGGGATCTTCGCTTCATCTCGATTCAAATTGTTAAGTTTTTAAATAATGTTTTAAATAATGTTTGTCATTATTATTTGGTATTATCTCTACATATAAAGGCATAAATATGTCAAAATATTTATATAAGAATTTTTTGAGTAGTTTATTATATTTTGAACGAGAATAAATGGGATTAGGCAGTTAAGTAATTATTTAAGTGATCAAGTCTTGTAATGCTCCTTGGGTAACTTACACATTTTCCGAGCACAAAACTTGGCTGTACGGCCAATAAAAATTCGATCAACCCTCGCAAGGGTATGCCTGGAAAACGCGTGCGATTTGACAGCGAATTATGCGACTGCAATTGCATATGCACTTCTGAGAATTGTCGCTCACATTTGTTTAGGCCGCTAATTGCTTTTGGCCAGTGTTCTCGGCCGCGGGGAGGGATCCTCTCCTTAAACGGCGTGCGTGTCAGCGGGCCAGCTTTTCCACCGACGACTCCGGCAAGCCCCAATCCCCAAGCCCCAAGCCCCAAGCCAAACCGGATCTAAGTCTCAAGAGTCTCGGATACGAGATATATGAACGCAGATCTGACTCATAGCCCCTGACTACATTCAATGTCGTCGGTCGGAGGCGGCGCCTAATCTAGAAAATTGTAAATTATTTAATTGGGAGCGCTGCGAAACGCCTCTGCAATCGCTTTGAGCTCAGTCTTTTGAACTGAAATCTGAGAATCTGTTGCACTCGCGCGATTTTAAGGCATTCTCACGCGTCTAAAAACGCGCTAAGTGATTCTGCAGCGATCTCCGTTTATGAGCATCGATTTTTATTGCCGCCACAGCCGGAGTACTTTGGATCCGAACTGGTTCGCCTAGAATCCCCATGTGGGAGCAATTTGCATATATCAGTCACTATTTCTCAAATCGCCCTCTTCTCTTCGATCGATTCAGTTGACACTTTGCTCCCTGATCGCAGGTCGACACTTCATGTTATGCACCGAAATCGCAAGAAAATCCAAGTCAATGCCATACGCAACGATCTGCGTTGACAAAAAGTACCAGTTTTCAGGCTGGCATTCGAAATCGAATTTGAGATCAGAACTGAAATCGCACCCGTAATTAGAATACTCGATCTGCAGTCGAACTAGTTATGCATCAGATTAGCCAAATTGGATTAGCCGAGGGGTCAGCCATTCGCTGGTGGGAGGGCCACTGCATCACAGCGTTCATTAGGAATGCCGAATGGCTAATCTGTGTTAATTATGACAAATGTTTACGACACCCGATCGATATGTGCTGCCCAAGGGGGTTGATGGAGCAGTATCGGAGCAGAACTATGAGCCATACTTTTAAAAACACACCTAATTTCAACCGTAGATAGGCCTAACCGCCCCCGTCGGTATGCTTTATAAATGAGTGGTTATATCCGTCTAAACACCTTAGATGTTTCTCAAATAAATGACAAATAACTTAATACTAGTTTTAATTTATAGGATCAGCTTTAATAAGGGAGAACGCTATTGTCAATCAAGTTCATAGTCTAAACAGATATGTGGTCAAAACTGATATCTATATCATTCTGAGTTTTGGCCAGTTAATATAGAACGTTACATTTATTTCATATTAATTTATTAATATTTATTTAATATTTATGTGAAGGACTTTAAATTTAATGGTGTAAGATCTTAGTGCGCAAGAAATGACTAATTATTACTGACTATGAAATTTAAGATATTACTATGTTAAAAGTCTAACAAATGCATTTCTGAGTTTTTTTTCTCTATCGATTCTAATTTCATATTTCAGTTACAGATTTCAAAACAAATGACTTGGACCGCGAACAGGATTAACTCCCAGTGGATCCAATTAATAACCACTGTGACGGTTATCGACTAAACGCACCTTTCGACCGCATTTAATTAGCTGTCCGCCGCGTCTGAAGTCTGCCACTTGGTGGCAGTGGCAGCCATCAAGCTGCCATCGGTGCCACATTGTCCCTGACTCGCGAATGACACCGCATGCCGGCCAAATCAATTAAAAACACCCAGATGGAGATGGAGAAAAAACGGCCGAAATAAAGTCAACCAAACTCGGCTGGCTGGGAAATTGATTGAGCAGCATACGCGTTGACATTTCAATTAGAAGCCCAGGCTGGGTCTAAAGAAAAATCGAGGAAAAAACGGAAAACGCAGACACGCAACCGCAGCTATAGAATGCCGATCCAGATCAGTAGGTGATAAGCCAGGTGGAGCAATTATGCTTTTGGGTGATTGGGCGTTGCATGATGCGATTTTATCGGAAAAGCCGGGAGAAGTGAAGAGCCAAGTAGTGCGCAAGTGTTCCCGACTTTTCCTCCAATTTTTCCGACCGAAACTGCGACTGGGACGGCTGTTAATTGAACATGAAACATGTTTTCGGGCTGTCGCGACGGCTTTTTCTACATTTTGGGCTTTTCGCGAATGGTTTTCGCAATTTGATTGAATTTTAATTTTTCAACATTTGCAAACGCGAGCCGAGAAGTCAGCTGCGCGATTTTTAACCTACTTCAGGCTGATCGCTGGACGAGTTTAGTTCGCCTAGCCACGCATTTGTCACACACACGCACAGATTGGCCTGGGTTGCGTAAGTTTGGCGAAACGATATATAGCCATATAGCTTTTGCCTCAGATTTAGCTGCAGCTTCAGGTACAGATACAGCTGGCCATGGCTGCCTCACGACCATGCCTACTAAGCATCATGACGAAATCAAATCACAACCCACCCCCGTTCGCTGCGGACTTTAATTGAAAAATCTGGATTTTCGCCCCAGCCGGATCATTTACATTCGACTTTGCTTGGCTGCGAATCCTATATCTATATCTATAACTATATATCCGATACCTATATCTACCGAAAGCATGTTGACCTGGTCGCCCGCGTAAACATTTTCAAATTTGCCAAACATATTTATAAAATCGACGATGTTATGTTTCCCCATAATCGATCGATCTCGCCCGAGAATTCTAAAAGCTCAGATGTTATTTGCCAGCATCGCGAACCAGTTAAGTTAGTACTGGAGTGCAAGTATTGCGTGTGTTTTTGAGAAAGGCCGACGGGCTGGGCTATTCGGCACAACGTGGCGTATGCGTGATGCCAGCGGGGTAGTCGCAAGAGCGGCAGGATTAGCTTAGCGGCCGAACGAGCCGCTCAAAATTATGACTTTAGGTAGCCCAATGGTCGGTGCTTATGAGTGGAAATGCATTTTCCGCACCTTGTGTGAAATGCCTGCCAAGCGGTTGTCCACAAATTCGTGGGCGCCGTCTGGACTTGGCCAGAAGGCAACATGGTTTAGTAACCGCTGCGCTTAATGGCACAGTTATGATTTCTTTTATTATATAATATTAATAAATCTGTGGGAAAATATTAAAGATTATAGTTTATAGTTAAAGTTATAGATATGAGACGTTTTAGGAATTATATAATTATATATATTATAAAAGATGGAATCTCTGCTTTCTTAGATGGTTCTCCATTTATTACTCTTACTATGTTATTTCTATTTGTATTTTTTCTATTTCTACATATACGTATCTATATGATATAAAGCCACAATCCTTGGCTAACTGAACAACAAAACGAACCATAAAGCAATCCGCTTCTGACCCCAAATTCTTTGCCTAGTTTATTTCAAATCGCCTGTCAACCAACCGATTTATCAGACATGTTAACGCGTTGGGTTGGCCACTTTCGACATCCAACGTATTCCCACCCTCGCAAAGAGGTTGACACTCGATGCATAGTGACCTTAATTGCCGAGCAGTCAACACTTGGCCATATCTCCCGGCTATTCTATTAGTTACACATTGTATCGCATTATGATGTGGCAATGCGCCTTTTAGCCAACTAATGCACAATCAAGGCCCAAGGCGCATAGCACGCATGATTGCACACACACACACAGACAGACAAAATTTATTGATAGCGACATTAATACCACAATTCTTGTTTTATTTTCTACATACATTGCTCTCTATTTTGTTTTTTTTTTCTTGCCTGCTAGCAAATTGCGTATGCATTTATTTTTTCTTCAGAGCTACACGCAATGGCCGCGATTAAAATCTAAATCAAATTAAGTCGCTTTAAAAGCATGCGGGTATGCAAAAAATAAAAACCAAATAAAAATCTTTAAAAAAGTCGAAATAAAACTGCGGCAGAAAAGACGGCAAAAAAAGTCGGGCAACAATGCACCACGCGCATTTTGTGATCGGTTTATTTTTGAGCCGAGGCGTTCGCGACTATGATCTAATAAAACGTTACCAACTGAGGCTCCGATCGAAGGTGGGGCCCAACAATTGGCCAGGCAGGTTGCAGTTCGTTTCAGTTGGAGCTTGCAGTTCGCAGTTTTCGGTTTGCGGATTGGAGAGAACAAAGCTGCTTTGCGACGAGATCTGGAGTCGAACAGTCATCAATTCTTCATCTGCACCCGCCAAAGTCGCAGCTTAGGCGCAACTCACTTGGCTCTTTTCCTGCAGCTAGATCCATTTTCTCGCTTTTCGTTTCGACCGTTTCGATTCGATCTCAGCCAAACACATAGTTACACTCTATTTTTTTTGTCGCTTTGTCGCCAAACTGGTGCGTGGCTGCTGCGCATGCGTGCGAGCTTTTCGCGACTGTTGGCCAACTGACCGAACGTATATAAGCGATTATAGGGCCGGGCTGGCCAACAGTCCAGTCCAGTCGGCCGCGTGGCTCTGCTCTACATCCCGAATCGTTCCGTTTCGATCCGTTCCGATACGATCTAACCCGATTCGATACGATCCGTTGTGTTTGCTAGTAGAGTTTAGGGAAATCGGTGATCGATCAGCTTATTGTGATTTTCAGAGCCAGACAAGGATAAGCCTTTGGATTCGCATCACCAAGGATCGCAGACTCGTGTTTTCTTTTTGGAAAAGTGCAAATGTGGCGTTACTGAAAAAACATCCTTGCTTTAACGTTCGCGAGTCCTTTCAAACGAAAACCAACCATTGACTGTGCAGAGTTTGAAAAGTGAAAACATGAAGGTGGGTCCTTTATCTAGGCGTCGCAAAATATTGACATTTAGAAAAGGACTATGATATAATAATATGTTCTGGGAAAAGAGAACAAATCAAATATAATTTAGTGTAATTTTTAAAAAAAGGACACGCAGTGGCAAATCTTGGACTACCCAAAATATGAATGTGCTGTTATTCTTAATTGAATATTATTAAAAACGAAATCTGGGTTTAAAACTAAAATACTGCTTAACGTGATTAAAAAAGTCTTGACAATTGAGTTGTTTTATTTATATAATTATAGTAGTGCAAAGTTTCTATTCGGAATGCATAACTTAAATGCATTAAAAAAGGATTTAAAAATGTGCACTTGGAGTTTGTAGATTATAAAAGTGCATTGTTTTTACATGTTTAATCTTTGAATATAATTGCAAGCTACAAATTCAGAAATTTAAATTCAAATATTCAAATATAGGATTATTTTCTTAAATTTTCCAATGCTTTTCTAAATTTTAAACCAATTTTCCAAGAAATAATGTAGGACAACAATTACAATTTATTTTCACGTTTTCTTTCAGCTTCATCTGGTGGCCCTCCTGGGCATGCTCAGCGTGGTACTGGCGGATCCGTCGCCCACCTTGGCTCCACCCATCTTGCCCTGCGTGCACGCGGCCACTGCTGGTTATGCCTATCCTCCGCCGGCGGAGGTGAAGTTCTCCATTTCGCCCGGAGTGACCAAGTACAGCCAGAGCCCGGCGATCTCCACGTACTCGGAGAACGGACAACTCCTGCACACCTCGGTGGGAAGTTCCGGAGCCGCCTATCAGTCTACGGCCGGAATCGAGGGCTTGTCGCATGGTGGCATCACTCAGATCAACAAATACATAGCTCCCGTGCAGAAGAGCCTGTTCTCTCCCTCAGCGGAGTACGGAGGAGCGGGAATTACCTATGCGGACAAGTCACCAGCGGCCAAGTACGCAACCGTAGTGCCGTCGGGCATCGAAATCAAGAACCTGGTGTCGCCGGCGATTACCAAGTTGGACAACTCCTACTTGCCGCCATCACCAGGAATCACTAAAGTGGCGACCTACACCTCGCCGGGATATAGTTACAGTTCGGCCAGTCCGGGAATATCCAAGGTGGCCACTTACTCCTCCCCATCGCTTTCGAGCGTTCCCTACTATGCGCCACCAGTGACTTCCAAGGTGGAGACATACAGCTCACCTGCGTACACGTACAGCAAGGCCACACCCGGCTACTCCAAGGTGGAGACCTACAGCTCTCCTGGTTACAGCTATGGACAGATCTCGCCGGGCATCTCCAAGATAGCCACCTACTCGCCATCGGTTTCGTATTCAGCGCCATCTATTGCCAAGGTGTCCACCTACTCAGCGCCTTCACTAAAACTGGCCACCACTTCGTCACTGCTCTCCTCCCATGGAACAGGATACTCCGCCAGCTATGCTCCCTCAATTACCAAGTACAGCCAGGTAGCAGATGTGTCCCACCAGTACATATCCAAGCCTATAGTGGCCGCCTATCCAGCCGTTGCTCCGGCGATCACCAAGGTGGCGGCCAGCTACGGAGGCACTGCATCCGGAGCGCTGTCCCACCAGTATGTCTCCCAACCAGCCATTGCCAAGGTGTCCACTTACGCTGCTCCGACGGTGGCCACCTACTCATCTGGTCCTGCCATCTCGAAGCTCTCCACCAGCTATGGAGCTTCCGGATCAGGAGCCGTCTCCCACCAATATGTCTCCAAGCCAGCTGTGGCTATTGCCGCTCCAGCAGTTGCCAAGGTGGCAACCTATGCTGCTCCTGCCATATCAAGCTACTCCACTGGTCCTGCCATTTCGAAGGTAGCCTCCTATGCAACCCCCACTGTCTCTACCTACTCCTCGGGATATGGTTATGGTTCGAGTGGATCAGGTGCCGTCTCGCACCAGTACGTGTCCAAGCCTGCGGTGGCCATTTCAGCCGCTCCTGCCATCGCCAAGGTGGCTACCTATGCAGCTCCTGCCATTTCCACTTATGCGGCAGCTCCAGTGGTGACCAAAGTCGCCACTGGATATGGAGGAAGTGGCTCGGGATACAGTTCGGGCGCTGTTTCCCATCAGTATGTCTCTAAGCCAGCGGTGGCTAAAGTGGCAACCTATGCTGCTCCTGCCATTTCAACATACTCAGCAGCTCCCGCAGTGACCAAGATCGCGACAAGCTATGGAGGATCGGGTCATGGAGCCGTCTCCCATCAGTATGTCTCCAAGCCAGCAGTAGCCATCTCAGCAGCCCCTGCAATCGCTAAGGTTGCGACATACGCGGCTCCGGCAATATCAACGTATGCCACTGCTCCTGCCGTCTCAAAAGTGGCTACCTACGCAGCTCCCTCCATAGCCACCTACTCCTCCGCTCCGGCTCTAGCCAAGGTTTCATATAGTCAGGCAGCGGATGTATCCCACCAGTACATTTCCAAACCTATTGTGGCTGCCTATCCGGCAGCTGCTCCCGCAGTGGCCACATACTCTTCCGCTCCTGCCATCACCAAGCTCTCCACAAGCTATGGATCGTCAGGATCGGGAGCCGTCTCCCACCAATATGTGTCCAAGCCGGCGGTGGCTAAGGTCTCCGCATATGCAGCTCCAGCAATCTCAACATATGCTACTGCTCCCGCCGTATCCACATACTCGGCAGCTCCAGTGGTAGCCAAAGTGGCCACGGGATATGGTGGAGGCGGATCGGGATACAGCTCCGGAGCAGTTTCACATCAATATATCTCGAAGCCAGCGGTTGCCATTGCATCAGCTCCAGCGATTGCCAAGGTAGCAACATATGCCGCTCCCGCTATCTCCACCTATTCCTCGGCTCCCAGTCTCACCAAGATATCCACGGGCTATGGAGGATCGGTCCATGGAGGAGCACTCTCCCATCAGTACATCTCTAAGCCGGCGATCGCAGTGGCTCCAGTGGCTCCTGTGCTCTCCAAAACTTACTTGCCTGCTGCTCCAGCCGTCGCTAAAGTAGCCACAGGATACGGAATCAGTGGCTCGGGAGCCGTGTCCCATCAGTACGTATCCAAGCCAGCAGTGACACTAGCTGCGCCAGCGGTTGCCAAGTTGGCCACCTATGCTGCTCCGGCAATATCCAGCTACTCTACTGGAGCTGGCATATCGAAAGGATTGTCCTATGCAGCTCCTGTGGTTTCGACGGGCCACGGGTACGGAGGAAGTGCCTCCGGATATAGTTCTGGAGCAGTCTCTCATCAGTATGTGTCCAAGCCAGCGGTTGCCATTTCAGCTGCTCCTGCAATTGCCAAAGTAGCCACATATGTAGCTCCAGCTGTGGGCCACATTTCCGGTGGGCACGCAGTCGGCTCGGTTTTATCCACTAAGCTGGCTACTGGCTACGGAGGCAGTGGATCGGGCTACAGCTCGGGAGCTGTTTCCCATCAATATGTCTCCAAGCCAGCTGTGGCCATTTCAGCTGCTCCTGCTATCGCCAAGGTGGCCGTTCCAACCGTCAGCCACATTTCCACAGGTCCATCCATCCCGCTGGGAGTGGGAGTTGGGTACGGGTCTAGTGGACATGGGGGAGTTTTGCTCGGTGCCCCGCTGACCAAGTTGACATCGGCTCCAGCTTATTCCCTGGGAGGAAAGCTTGCCAGCAGCACGGCCTACGGAATCCACGCGGGTGAGTACTGCTCATTTTAACTCTTTAGTGGAAATACAAGATCGCACTCCTCCATCGCGGCAATTTAGGGCAAGGATCTGGTCCTAGCGGTGGCTACTATGGTGCCATCTCCCTGGGTCATGCTAAGGTATCTCCGGCCCTTAGCTACCACGGTCTACTCTCACATGGATCGGGTCTGGCACCAGGCGCATCCTCTCTGGCCCATCTGGACTCCTCCCTGAGTGGATACTCACACGGAGTGGGCGGAATCGGACCGCTGGGAGCTGGATTCTATCGCTATGCTCCAAGTGTGCCAGCGCTGAGCAGCCACGCCCCCGTGGCAGCCACCGCCTACTTGAAGTCAGCACCGGTGGCTCAACATGCCGTCCTGAAGGTGGTGCCTGAGAAGCATCTAGAGCACTTCGTATGTGACTCATTACCTCTATTTCTTAATATTTCCTCACATTCTATCCCCCTGCCCAGGATGCCCATCCTCGATATGCCTTTGAGTATGCCGTGAACGATCCCCATACGGGAGATAACAAGCACCAGAAGGAGGAGCGAGATGGAGACGTGGTCAAGGGAGAGTACTCCTTGGTGGAGCCCGATGGCAATGTGCGCACGGTGAAGTACTACGCCGACTGGGAGACGGGCTTCCACGCCGAGGTTATCAACAGTCGCGACCAGGGCAAAATTGTGGCCAAGCGTCAGACGGAAACCAAGTCGTGAGGTTGGTACTGATTCTACTGATCGTAACTCATTTTTAGGTTTTTGGAACTCTAATAACAGATATGTATACCTAATTCGATAAAAGCTCAAACAAACCTTTCCTAATATATGATTTTACCAACGAAAGTTTAACTACAGTAAAGGGTTTAATTTGGTTGATAAATTTGTTTAATTTCCACTGATTGTGCTGACTTTGAAGTATCCATTAGAACGCATTAAGATATATGATATAATGAAGGCTAAAGATTGTTTGTCAAAAAGTATCTTTTTTTGATACTTTATGACAAGTGATAGAAAATACATATATCTACATCGATTTTAAATGGTATTCTAAAGCACTTTAAAGGAACTTAATTGGCACAATTTGCTATTTTTATAATATTATAATCAATTATTATTATTAACACTTAATTGTTATATTGATATTTATTTTTCCGTGCAGCTCTTCGCAGGCCGCAAATTGTTTTGTTCATTCAGCAACTGTAAATAGCCTCAACTCCAATCTTCTTCTCATTAAACATTAAACGTATTTATGTAAACCCCACAACGACAGCGATGTCCCACGGCCACCATCTTGCCCCGATATACCCGATATCCAACCATATATCCGACCATATATCCGACCCACACCTGCCTGCTCTGGATCCCCGATTTTGTGCTCATGTGATAAGCGTTTCGTTTAATTGAACTGCTTCTTGCGCTGCTCTCATCTCAAACTGCGCGCCTCTATTATGCCCAACTATTTGTACATAAAGGATTGTATATTGATGTTTGTAAAATGTTCATTTCAAATAAACGACATTTAAGATCGCCACAGTCGGGGTGCTCGACATTGAGATTGAGAATCCCCCAATTCATTTCTTAACAATAATACGAACAACTTTTTACCAGCCTTAAAAAATAAATTATAAGTACATATATATGAATACACGCTGAAGGCGATTAATTATGTAAAATCCAAAATCTTGTTTAACTATCGGAATTGGAATTATCATAAGTTCGTCTTAATCATTCACTTTCCATAGCATTACAGTTTTCCCAAATAGAAAACGAGAGGAAAAAAACTTTTCGTTTGAATTGTCTAGTTAATGTAAATTTGTTTATTGCCAGATAAACTCGAAATGAACTATATAAGTGTACAGTTTTCATATATGCATGTATATAACTACCTTCGTACAAATAATTATCAGTATAATATTAATGTTTTATATAGCCGCGAATCACATATACCTTTGTTACGACCGGAATACCGAAATAACTAGAAATTTTGCCCGAATGCTCTGCGCAGATCCTCGGTGATGAAGAGGCCAAAATCGGTGTTCTTGGCCCGATGCGGATGCTGTGTGCAATATGTGTGGAAGATATGTCGCAGGACGCGGCTGCCCTGCAGCTCGATCTCCGAGCGTCGCTGGCGGCCAGCAGCACCCATTTCCAGATGGGCCAAGAGCCACTGGTTCTTCAGCGAGCGAAGGTCCTTCTCCAGGTCGGTCAGCTCCTGGCTTCCGGCTTGAGGAACATGCAGTGGTTCCAAAGTGGCGAAGGTCTTTCTCATCTCGCTGCCCTGGAGCTGGACACGCAGGGATCGCTCCTGGCGAAGCGCCTGATGGAGCATGTTCATCTCACGGTTGGAGCTTATCGTGGTGCTTGTCAGACAGGCACTGTCCGCCTGCTGCTGCTCCTTCCAGTGCTCCTGGGACTGCTCCAGGCTGGTGAGCTTTTCCGCTAGCATGTTCAATGCCTGTCCGAGGGCAGCCTCTTTGGCCAGGATCGACTGCTCCAGCTGCTCCACAGCTTCCGCGAATCCAGCTAGCACGTGACACTGCTTGCTCAGCTGTTTCTCGGCCATCTCCTTGCGTACCTGCAGCTCCGAGTAGTCCTGCTGTTTCATCTTGGCTGTGTACTTGAGGCTTTTGATTTCCTTCTCCCGTTCAGCCACAGTCAGCTCGAGGTTTTTCACGTCCTCGTAGTGTCGCTTCACCTGGGCGGCCCGCTCCTGCAAAGTATTACAAGTGGGATGACGCACATACTCTGTGTTTACATCGGGGGAATCTAGCAGCGCGAATAGCTCGTCAAACTGTTCCTCGATGAGCTGCATGCACCGCTGGCTGTAGGCATCCACTTCTCTGGGTTCCTCCGCCTCCTGACTCGGCGCGAACTTGTTGTAGTTGAGGACAAGCATCCTCCATAACTTTTCGTGTGCGATTCCACCATTAGAATCCCTGCTAGCTTCTCGGGCAGTGCTGCCCAGCAGTCGGATAAGGGCACCCAGTGCCTCGTTCGCCTCCATGATCCTCTGATACCTGGCACACTGCATTCCCGTCCAAGACGCCGTCTTGCTGCCGCTAAGCTTCCTCTGTAGCTTCTTTAGCTTCTGCTTGTGGGCACAGCTCTGCTCCATCAGCATCTGCATGCAGCTGAAGGAGGCGGTCTGCTCGTGGCCCAGTTGTATGATGGTGTGCATCAGACCTGCATTTGCATTTACCGCGTCCAAGCCAGCTTCGTATACCTCGATCAGGGCTTCATACAGCTGCTGTTCGTCCAGCAGCTCCACAAGCGTTTGAGGTGGCATCAAATTCTGGTGCAACCCACTCACATAGTGAAGCACCCGTTGAATTGGCTCGCAGTTCGTGTGTTCATCCAGTTGACCAGTTTTGAGCAGTCGTACGAACTCGTCGAGCTGCTGCTCCTGGGCATCCAGATCACTGCGGTAAATGGCTGCATGGGTGCACAACTCGTAGTCGCAATGCGTTAGTCCATGGCGGAACTGCTGGAGCACCAGTTGAAGACTCTTTAGCAGATAGAGGCACTGCGACCTGAAGATGTACCGCTGCACGGAGTAGCCCTCGAAGATGGCATCGCGACCTGTCAATGAGTTTATTTGTTTATATAATTCTGAACTGAACATTGGGGATAACACTTACCAAACTCACAAGCCGTGGGAAACTTTTCGTTAATGGCCTGGCACACAATGGTCAGTTTCTCGTTCATCCGCTCCAGTAGGAGCATGACCAGCACCACATCATGCTCCCCTCCACGCAAAAGGAACTGTTCAGGGACGAAGGCTAGGACGTGCTCCAGATGCTGGCGCTGTAACCGTAGCTCCACAGTCTTGATCTGCTGCTCCAGGGCCCTGCCGTAGGCCTTGCTCACACTAAAAATGTGCTGGTAGTCCGTCTGACTCTGGTTGGATCCATCCTCCTGTTGGGACTCGTTGGCACTACTGAAATCCTCGATGGAAAGGGTGCCATCTGCTCGGAGCTGAAGTTGCTCCTGCAGCTGTTTCACCAAGTCCCGGAATTTCATGATGGTCACATCGCGGTCGTAGAGACTTTCCATAGCAGCATTTTTCTGTTGCTCCAGGATCTTAACCTGACCACTTAGCTTGTCAATCTCCTCCCGAAGATCTGTTTCCAGCTCTTGGTTACTCTCAATAAGCTGTTCCTGGATTTGCTCAAGTGCCTCCAGTTCGTTGACTTCGTCTTCCAGAAGCTTGACGCGATCTTCCAACTCCAGTTTCAAAGATGCCAGTTGGGTAACCATGGCCTCTGCTCCGAGGGAAGCATCAACCTGCTCTTTCAAATCCATTAGCTGCATTTCCATGTTGTCCACCCTTCTGCTGAGCAACTCCTTGATGCTTTTTAGCTCGTTGATCTCCGAATGCTTGGTCTCCAGTTCCTTGTGCGTTCGCTGGCCAATCTGCTTCTCCTGGGCAAGAGTGTCTCGCAACCGGACAACCGTCTCCCGAAGACGCTGATTATATTGCTCCAGGCGAAAGAACTCGCCTGCGGATTGAGTGGTCACCCCTGCTCCGATTTGTTTCTCACTCTTCTCGATTCGTTGACCCTGTTGCTCCTCCTGCTCCGCCTTCAGGATCTCGACATCCAAGCTCAGTTCGTCATTTCTTTCCTGAGCCATTTCCAGTTCCATTTGCAGGGTCTCCATGCGCTCCTCCGCCATTTCCTTGTCCAGGGTGAGAAGTTCTATGCTCTCTGCTATCTCGTCTAGCTCCCTCTTCAATTTAGACGACACATCCTGTGCTTCCCTTAGTTCGTGTCGCGATCTCTGCAGTTCCCTCTGAAGCAGTACCTGCTGCGCCATAATCTGCGACTTAAACTCCATCAGCTGCTCGTTGTGTATGCGCATCCGCTCTAGTTCCAGAAGCTTAAGCTTGTCCTCGCTCTTTTGGCCCCTTAGCAATTGAAGTTCCTCTCTCAGTTGACGAAGCTCAGGGTTATCTAGAGGCGGAGCCACTGAACTGGGAGTTCGGAGAGCTGGCCCAGGTGTAAACTGTGGTCTCAGGATCTCTAGAAAACGCGGCTCTACAAAGGCAGCTGGAGCAACTCGCTTAATGGAGCTCGTGGGACTCATGCTGGTCTTACTGCGCTTGGGTGCCAAAGCCAATGGTACTGGCATGGCCAGGGTAAGCTGCGCCGTGGAGCTCTGGGCCTGTGCCGTTGTTGGCTTCGGCTGACTAATCCTTGTGGGTCGCAGCTGGGTGTAGGATGTGGATCTCCTCTGGTTACATGTCAAAGGTGGCGGAGTCAGTTGAGCACTGGCCTTCTGTGGGGGCAACTGCCCAATTGTGCTGGTCTGGAGAGGATTGACTGGTGTATCCTGCTTTAAATTTGCAGCTTCCGTGCTTTGTAGCTCCTTTTCATTCTTAGGCTCAACTTCCTTGCTTGCTGGCTGGTTAGTCTCCTTTGTTTCCTGCGGTGAATGCTCCTTTGATTCCTCAATATCTGATGACTTCTTCGGAGACATGGTTATTTCTCCAGTTTCTTCAGCCTGCGAGTTCCTTACACTGCCATCACATACCACTGGATTCTACAAAATATGCATATAATAGAACCATAGCAGTAAGTATGTACCCATAATAACCCAATGGTTCTACCCGACCTACTGCTCAACAACTCACCTTTGGAAGCTGTAATGGTTGCTGATGAGTCGCCAAAAACCTTCCAGAAGTCTTAGCCAATGCGGTATCCCTGGAGGATTGAGTGTTTCTGTTCTTATGCTGCGGTGATGGAGTCGACGGAGTGGCCTTTACTTTGCCAGATGTGCTTGCCTGCTGCTCCCTCTGGTTATCCTAGCGAAAGTCATTGAAGTATGTATGTACAAACACTTTAAACCTCATCAAATAAATTTCTCACCTGCTCCTCCACCGACTTCCCACCGCCACTCCGCCTTGAAAGCTTTGCTCTGGCCCCGTCGCGTTGCATTTCATCGGCTTTTCGATTGTCCCCTCCCTTGGGCAACTCGGCAATCCTCACCAGCTGCTGGGCGCGCACAAAGAGGCCACAGTTAGTGGGACACTTGAAGTAAACGCTGCCGTGTACGCTTCCATTATTCTTGCCCAGCGGCTCGTCCAGAACCACGCCGTACCAGAGTCCGGCAGCGAAGTTAGTGCGTCCCACATAGGCCACCTTACCTTGCAGATTTTTACCCGTTACCTCAACGCGCTGGCCAAGTTTCAGTTCCCGTGGGCTCATCATATAAGCCTGGTGCTTACGTCATTTTGTGGACCTTACAGTCCACTTGGATGAGTCGATGGCGTGTGTAATCCCAGTTAGCAGCTTGCAAAACTGCACTACTGTGCAAAACCGATGCGAAAGCGAGTCATCATGTGCTGCGGGCCCCACCCCAAGGAAGTCAGTTCACCAGGGCGCATGCTCAAAAGGGAAGGTTTATTGTGCCGAGTGGTGGATGGTGTAAAAAGGTCAGCACGTGGGCGCCTAAACGGTATGACTGTTGATTTTGAAAAGGCAACAAAATATAACTACATTGGTCTCGCACTAAAATTTGCGCTTTTTAGCAAGCGGCTCATCGTTCTCCCACGAAGAACACTGCGAGGACCGCTTTCTAATCTTCTGCATCATATCCTGCTCCTCGTTCAGCATGGCCACAATTACCTCGGCATTTCCCTCCAAAGTCTCGGATGATTCACTGCAGGCCGGATCACGCTCAAACTCCTTCTCTACCAACCCCAATACACATCCAGTGATCGCGTCTAAACTTTCTGAATTATCCTCCTCCGCAGATCCCTTCGGGTCATCATTTTCTTCCAATTTATCCTGTGAATCGTAACTTTCATTAAGCTCCTCCTGGGCGCAGGGATCATTATCTATAACCAATTCCTCCAGTACACTATGACTTTTATTCAATTCCTTCGGGATGCAGGAACTTACTTCCACGTTTTCTGGTGAACTTGTTTCTTTGTTTAAATTCTCCTGTGGGCAAGAATCTTCTTCCATTTTCTTCTCGCAATCTAAAACATCTTGAATACGGTTCTTTCTGTTTGACATTCGCGTTGGTTTTTTTGATTCGATTTTTTTAGGTGTATGCATCTTTAAAATTTCTTTCTTCCTCTTCGTAAGCATTGATTTTCTGCTCCTGGTATCTATCTTCGATTTACTTTGGGAGAGTGGAGCTTTTATAGTTTTCTTGGCTTTTAATTTCTTTACAGAAATATTCCTTCCACTTATCTTGGAAACTCGCTCTTTTCTGGTTATATTACCTAGTACTTTTTCCTCCTGATCTTGCATCTCCTCCTCGGATTCCAAGTGAAGTGGTGGCTGCACATCGTTTACCAGTCTAGAAATCCTTTTGGCATCCTGTGCGGACAGCATGTTGATAGGTCTTAAGTCTTTGGCCACATGACGATTACAATATGGGCACTGACCCATTACTTTTATTCTTGTAGCCATAATTTATAAAGTTCTTGATTATCCGCTCACAGCATTAAAAATGTTGTAAAATTGTATATTGTACAGTGTTGTTGCGAGTACTGATATTGTTTGAGAACTGATTTGGTCAAACAAACTTGTTATGTGCTATGGATTACCCTTCCACGACATACTTCGTTTCAAGCTTTATAATTTTTGTATAATTTTAATGCACCATCATGTTTTTACAATTAAATAAATTCAATCCCTGCACTAAATATATATTCAAGAACATTAAAACATTGTAAGATTTATTAATATTGCTGATTTACAATTTGTGAGACCTGAAACTATTTCCTATATCGAATGGTTTTGTTGTGCCTTTTGCTTAATACGTGTTGCTAAAATTGTTAATAATATATACACTCATCTAGAAGACGTTGCGGCAAATGGGACAGGTGGACTTGCTGCTTGTGGTGAACCATTTATACTAAAAAATTTAATCGTTTCGTTAGATCGGAGAAAAAATAGCAGCGTGGAGAAATCTTACCAAACAAGGTCCGTGGAATTTCTTCTTGCAAGTTTTACACGTTAGTTTGGGTAGCTGGCAAGTCTCCTGGTGGATTACAGTATAGCACACGTAGCACTCCTCAACGCCCTCGAACTTTTTGTCTAAGTTGTTTTTCCACATAGTTAGGCCGTCATATATGGTGCCATTCTGCATAAAACAATTTTAATATTATTATTCAGCGGACATCGAGTTATATACGAAATGTTTCAATAAATACCTGGTGTGTCAGGAAGATGGTCAACTGCATGCCCACATTTCGGGAGGAAGCCCGTCCGCCGATCTGCTTGCCACACTCGACCTTAACAGCTCCGAGTGGATAATTGGGAGCCAGCGTTATTACAAGTTCCATGCGGGCCTCATCGATGGCATAGACCGCTAGCACCTCGCGGGTGGAGGAGTGAACGGTAACCTTGAATAGGAAAAATGTCAACTTTGCTTACATGTTCAGTAGACTATGATTGTTTGGGATTTACATAATATCCAAAGTATTTGTATTCAAAGGAGAATCACATAGCGAAAGCACACTTATATCCTTTCTAGCAGAGATATGGTGCCTCTTGAGATATTTCGCGTTATTGTCATTATTATACTGCTGATTAGCATTACCGTGGTTTTTTCCCTCCGGCTAAGCACCACAGAGCAAGAATAAAGACTCGAAAGGACACAGCCGCTTACCTGCATATTCTCGTGCTTCTCCTTGCGATTGGCGATCGCCTTGAGCTCCTCGCTGCAAATCAGAGAACTCACGTAGTTTGTGGTCAGGTTGTCTATGAAGTTCTTCTGCCTGGACTGAGTGGCGTTCCACCACCTGCGCACCACGGCAGGCAGCTTGCGGAGCACCTCCGTGTACAAGTGGCAGACATATCGCTCCAGGGGTAGTTGTCGATCTGCAAAATGGAACGACCAATTTAACAAGGCAAGCCAGGCTGCGAGTAGTCAAATTATGTTTATATAGAAAAAAAAAGTTCATTTAAATCATTAGTCTCCTACCGTTCAGTGTATTGATCCCCTTCTATTATTTTTTTGTATTTCCGTTCTATTTAAAAGCATGGCAAACCAAATAAGCTTCAAGGATATACCCTCCGAGATGCCGCAGCCAAAGCGCATTCAACTTGAGGGCGAGACTTCGGTGGCCGAAGCCATAAACTTCCTGAAGACGCAGTGCGATACGCGCAAGGAGCACAAGCCTGAGGAGTTTGAGCAGGATGGACCAACTGTAGCGGACGAGCTCAATGCTCGCCTGGCCATGGTTCATGTGCGCGAGACTCGTGCCAAACGCATTCGCCGCTTAGTTAAGTTTTCCCCCAATGAGACGCAGGCATTGTACAGGTGAGTAAGTCTTTCCATATCCAATACATGCATATTGTCGTAATTGCTTTGTCTTTTGGAATGTTTTTATAAATTAAATCAGACTGTTAACGCATTGGTAATTGGAAAAGAAAACACGATTTACTATAAAATATAAACGATTTGATTAAAACCAATTATTTACATTGGCCTGAAGGTTCATCTGCGTCTGTCCCCGCTACCATCCTTGCTATGTACCCTGCCAGCACACGGGACAAATAATCATCGACCGGGACGTGTTGTCCCGCGAGGAACACATATGTTTTCTAGCTACACCCAAGAAGGACTTCTCCTCGCCCCAGTTGGCCAAACAGGCGCGCTACTACACCAAAAAGATCTACGTCAACCAATGTACAGCACGGGTTGAACGACTTGCCGATCCTCACCCGATGCGAGTTAGTGACACATACAATTTCTTCAAGGATTACCTCTCGCCGCGTCACATAGCGGCTCTAGAGAACCAGATGAAACCCAAACCTCCGGTAGAAGCCATGTCAATGGAGAAAGCTTTGGAGTACATGGAGGAGGAGATGCGTCAGCGCAGGGCAGCGAAGCGCGTCCAAAAGCGACGATGCAAGGGTCTGAAAAAACGAATCATTTTGCGCCAGCGCAAGCAGATGCAAAAGATAATTTGCGTACTGTTCGAGGAAATGAAGGATTTTCTACTCAATGATCAGTTTATTGTTGACGAGAACTCCCCTCTATGTTGCGTAATTCTTGAAAGACTTCGAGAATTTACAGGTAAGTTGAATCTAGCTGGAACACTTCGAAATTAAACTAATTTAAATCATCAAAAGATCAAGAATTCTATACGACCAGTAATTTACAAGAGTATCAGAGGATATTGGCCAACAACCTAACCGTTTGGGTTAACAAGTTCATATCAAACTTAAACATTTACTTGACACCTCAGCAAATACCTGTAAAACGACAGATGATGGCAGAGAACGATCCCGAACAGTTTGTGCCCTTGTCAGATTTCATTTCAGTATCCGATGAGGCGGATGCAGAGGAAATGATGCACGATGTCGAGCACGGAGCCGCTGAATATGACGACTATGAATATGGGGAGGACTACTTGCCAGACGTTCTCAATACGGATATTTCGGAGGAAACAGTAATTGCTTAAGTACAGGTTCAGCTTACCCTTCTGCTGAGACCAGGTGAGCTCTTTGTAAACGCCGTTGCTGTGGACCTTGGCACCGTGGTTCTTAAGTATGTCCACGGGCATGGCCCGGAAAAGGAAGTGTAGAAAATTCTGTGGAGCAATGAAATTAAAAGTGTAAATTAAAAATTAATAGTAAATTTAATGTATTGTTTCCAACCTCTTCGTATTTGTTATCATTCAGCCAATTGGTGTAAACAGCGCGCAATGCAACTGGAGACTTAGCGCAAGCATTGATTATACAATCCCATAAGAAAAGGTAACTCAGTGCATTGTGTCTGTCGATGGGTTCGAGATCATCCAGCTCTGATAGCTTGAACGTGAACTCTTCCAGGTATTTACTTATCAGTGCATCGTAGCGTGTTAGATAGTCCTCAAAGCGATTGAGGAAGTGCCACTTGCAAATCGTTTTGCTGGCGTCTAGACTCTCGCTTTGTTTCTCATTCAGCTCTATGTCGTCCGCCACAAAGTGGGGCGTTAATTGGCGAAGCGAGTGTACAGCACTTAATCGAACCGAGTGCTGGAAACTATAAAGTTGCTTGAAGAGGAAATTGCAGAGGTGATCCAAGGTGATGTTACTATTTGACTTGCAGAACTGAAGTGTAAAAAGATTTTAAAGTTATTAGCTATAGAAAAGCCACAAAATATTTCACTTGATTACCGAGTACACAAAGCTGTAGTCCAGTCGCTCTATGGCCGGTGTTATTTGTTCTAGTAAGGCCTCATAGCATGCCTGAAATCCTGGTTTCACACTAATCTCGTGGGTCAATAGGTAATATGACTTAAAGAGCACTAAATTGACTTCCTTGGCAAACAAAGAGTCCCATTCGTCGATCATGTTTTTGAGTAATTCCGTGGAACTCTTTTGCTTCTCGGAGCGTATGAATTCAATTAAGGCGGCAAACAATTGATAAACAGCCACAATAAAAAGCGAAGTCTGCAATTAAAGATATATTATTATTAATTCGAAGGAAATTTATTTATAAAGCCTACCTTTGGGTCTTGGTATTGCGCTATAGATTTTGAAACAGAAAGCACCCAAGAGCTAAGGCCAATGCGTATAGCGTCCCAGTTCTTTATGCTCAGTTCGTGCGGAAAACGTTTTAAAACTTCAGTTAAAAGCTTTATGAACTCCACTGTATTTATAACTGATTCGTAGGGTTGCCTTTGAATTTCTCTGAAAAATACAAACTTGGGTTTTAAATCATATACTTTTTACGAGAATCGTATTGTCTTACACATTATAATGGAGTAAGTCCTTTTGGCTAGCTTGCTTTTCCCCTATGCTGGTCAGAAACTGTACGGCTGATACTATTATATTGCGATCCGTTTGCTCATTCACATCGCCTTCAAAATTGTTTAATACTAGAGCACGAAACACTGCTGCCTTAACCCAAATTTCAGGTGGTTCTGTTCCCATAATCGCCGAACTAAGAGTAATCGCTTTTTGAGAGAGCTTCGGCAAGAGAAACTGTAAGACATAAGACATTAATAAGTGTTCTTGGATTTCTTTTAGAATTCCTACCTGTAGGGCTATTACATAGGTCTTGAGCGCTCCCTGCGTCACTAGATTTTCTGACAGATCTTCATGTAGCAAAATGGAGGCACTTTCTTCGAAAGCCGCATACTGTGGGCAAAATCGAAGGTAACTCAAAAGACGGCAGTCAATTACGCTGGACTGCTGCACTGCCGCTTGCTGAAGACGCTCCTTTACTATTGCAACCAGATCGCTGCTGTTGCCCATAAAGCTTTGCACTTTCTCCGAAAGGATCAACACTAACTCCTCTGTCGACGATTGCAAGTCTGACATTTCCAGCCAGCATTCTGCTGATCCAGCCACTCGAATGCACTGTAAAAGCTCTGCAATTAAGGGTTCGTTCCATTTTTTGAGCACATCAGCATTTGGATCACAGTAGTCCTCGGTCAACTCATCCTCTGGGTCGTTGGTGTCTTGAGGTGGTGGGAATTGATAGACGAGCTTGTAGATTGTAGCAAAGTTTAGTGTGGAACGTTGAAGCAATGGTAGTATTTCGTTCCTTGAGAGGCAAGCGTTTTCGAACGGAACTCCCGCAGTCACAGATCCTTGCAAGGCTTCTAGTAGTACACAATGTTTCTCAAACTGTTGCACCTTGTCAGTTGTTTTCAGGGGCGATTCCAGAAGAGCAGTTATAGTTTCATCAATACGCTCCGAGCGCTTATGCTCATCTTCAATATTTTCCGTTGAGCAAATAACAAACTTGGCCATCGCCTCTGCCATTCCATCCAAAGTATCCGCTTTAAGTTCTACTGAATTTGCCAAACCCTCAACAATTCCTGCACAACACTTTAGCATGTCATCATCGATTTCAATATCTTTGCTAGAAAGTCCATCCTGCCAGCAAGTGGTAATTTCCCACAGAGTATCCTCCGACAGATAATCCTCTGGACGATGCTCCAAACTGAATTTGAACAGCTTAAGGAAGATCTGTTGGCGCACGTGCAGCGAAGAGTTATTGTTGCTGCAAATCACAGGCATTATCTGGGCAATAAAACTGCCACACACTTCCACCGCGTCATCCACAACCGGTTGCTCCAAGGGTCCGCACATGGACAGCAGTATTTTATCCACAGTTTTAGCATTAATGAGTATGTCTCCCGTGTCAGTTTGGAAAAAGCACTTGTGAAGCAAGTTCAGCTTCTCCCGATCGTTGTCTACAACAACCTCCTCAGCTATCCGCGCAATCATTTCACAAGTTTCCGGACCACTGAGCATTTGCCTCACGGCGGCCTCGGTGCACAGGGGATAAGATAGTAGACGATGGAGCAAAAGATTTTGCACACCATGTTGTGGAAGCTGTAAAGAAACGTAGTGTTAAGAATTCGTTCTACATTTTAAAATGGGTAACTACCTTCATGAGAGTGTTTTCAATATATTTAAAGCGTTGTCCAGTCTCTAGCAGCGGCAGGATTTCAAACACGATCTCCACCACAGATTCACAGGCGTCACAACTTAGTTGCCCTAGCAGTGACACAAATTTATTTAACGCCGACGCCAGGTCTCCATCATCAGTTAGACTTTTGTAGAACGCGGCATCGTTAAACATTTTTGTAAGCGTACGAATTTGTTCGATGTAACGCGAGGTCGAAGTACCACTCCCACTGCCTTTCTTGGCCTTATCCAGGCATATTCTCACTAACTTTATAACCAACTGTTTCAGTTCCTTTTGTATAAAAGCAGCAGCTTCTTGAGCCTTTTTAACTGGTGTTGTGGGTTCGCTCTTCTCCATCTTACCGTCTGGCTCCTCCACAAACTTAACACTCGGCGACTCCAGGCTAGGATTAGCCATGTGCAGATCCTGCACTAAAAGCAAGACATGTCCTAGCAGTTGCTCATTCACCTCCTCGGCCGAGAGGTCTTGTGTGACCAGCTCAAAGATGCGTATCCAGAACTTGTTCAGCAACTTGGCATATAGGCCACCATTATCCAATTTATTATTAATCTGACGATCCCAGAAGGCCACCAGGGCAGAACTGTGCTGGAAGAAGATTTTTACATGCGGACTATCGCTTTTGAGCAGCCAGCCAATAGGTTCAAGTACGTTGTTATCGAGTAGGCTAGTGGAAAATTCATCCTCCTTCTGCTCTCGCTCTTTGTTGTTGTTAATCTGCTGCAGCAAGAAGCGTAGGCACTCAAAATAGGCATTGTGTATCACAATGCAATCGGATTTGGAAAGCGGTGGATCGAATTTCTTAGTGACTGCCAGCTTCATGTCGTCAAAGAAGCGCTGATAGAAATCGTAGATATCCAGGTCCTGAAGGGATGCTTGTGTAACTTTCGACAAAAATGGCAGCAGATTGGGACAGATGGCCTGGGCGTTGCGATTGAAACCATTTTGGAGCAACGACGAAAGTTTGGGGAGAAGAGTCTTGCGAATGTTCAGTGGAACAAACCTAAAAATTTAATCTTAATTATTGGAATTTACTTATAATAGATCCTAGGTCTTACCAATCTTCGTAATTACTTTGTAGAAGCAGAACGCACCCCCAAATGTGAGGAGCCACCACGGGATCAGCATCGTCAATAAACTGGAAGCAGAGGTTAGTCAGCTGCGTCTTCTGAGGCGTGATTACATCCGAAAGTGCAACCGATTGCAGAATGTGATATATGCACTCGAACCAGGCGGCCCTATAAAATGCAAAACAGTACTTAGAAATTACATAAATGGTAAATGACTTGTCAGTTTACTTACTTTATGGGAGGCACTTTATGCTTGGCGAAGCTCCAGAACTTCTGGTGTGCCACCAGGGTGCCGAAGCTCTCCTTGACCTGGCTGAGCTCCTCCGTCTGCGCAGTTTGCTCCATGAAGAAAGACAACAGCTTGAGACTACTGATGATAACGCGCTGGTACTTCTGTTCCGCATCCTCCGGAGTGAGACTTTTCCCGATCGACAAAGTAGCGGCTGTGTGAAAGGTCAGGTTGCGTGTGGCGTACTCGAGAATCTCCACCTGACAGTGCATGCAGACTTCCCGAGATCGGTTGGCGTTGCCAGCAAAGGTGTCTCGAAAGGATTGGCTCGCAATGCTGGCCGCCGGAGCGTAGGTATCAAAGCGGCTGCCCAGCCAAACGGGCACAAGCAACTTTAGGTATGGAGCCATCGCCTTCTTGCACTTGGCCATGAGCAACTGCAGCACAGTCTGCGTCTGTTCGCGAACAGTGTGGTCTGGATCGCTAGCCAGATTCAGGTAGTACTTGGGCCACAGCGGCAGAATGTTCTTGAGGACCTCCACGTCCGACTGCTCGATCAGTTCGTGCAGCTCCTGCAGCGCCTTCTTCTTCGTCATTGGATCCTTCTTGGACAGCTTTCGCAGGATGATCTGCGTTTGCGGACTGATGGCCGCATCAAAGCTGTCCGGCATTTGTTCGGCGCTGGCGAATCCCGGAGCAAATGGCACCAGGCCACCGCCGTCCGTCTGCGCCGAGAAGCCCACGAAAATGGGCGTGGAACTGCCCAGCAGCTCGGCGGTTCGGCTGCTGCTCGAGGGCTAGATGATGGGGGGTCGGGGGCACGGTTAAATAACATAATAATACCTTACTACGCCTTACCTTGGCATTATTTTTGGTGCGCGGCGCTTGTTTTGTCTTTCCACCCATTTCTCTTCTTCTTCTGTCTCTTCCTCTTATCGATAGCACGTGGCAGGTCCGGCAACCATTTGTGTTCGTATTTCGCAGAGGTCTGGTAGCCCTACTTTCGGTATTTTAAATACCAAAACACTGCTTTCAATCGCACGAATCACCCTGTGAATCAGTTTTGGATGCCACTTTGCACGTGCTGCAATTGTTTTCAATTCGCTTAAATAATGTCCAAGTTCCTGTCCTACTACAACCTGTTTCCCATCCCCGACCACAAGGAGTTTCTGGGCCTAGCTGCAGACAGGGAAAATGGCAATGTGGTGACCACGCTGGCGCGCAACGTGGTGGTTGTTTTGAACGTGAGTTTGGACACCAAAATATCAAAATGTAACAAACCCATGTAACAAACGCGATTTCCTTATAGATCAGCACACAAAAACAGTTGCTCAGTTGGTCCCTGCCGGAAAAGCTATCCTCCAAGGTTATATACGATCCCAGCAGCCAGAAGTATGTGGGCGTCTTTGGAAATCACGCACTGCGGCTTTGGGACGTGGACACCACGGATGTGTCTAAGTGCAAGAAGCTCAAGGTATGGGCAGCTAAAACTCATCATTTAATTGTGGATAATACCATTTCCTTGCAGTTTCAGAAAAGCATCGCTCACGTGGTGGCAACCTTACAGGAGGCATTGATCCTCTACAGCGATGGCGAGTGCCAAACCCTTTCCCAGGCGTTGGCCTCGAGAAAGGACCAGAAGGAGGATACGGCTGAGCAACTGGCCCTGGCCGCCAGCAAGGTCATCAGCAAGCCCACAGTCTACGCGTTGGCCCAGGGCCAGCAGGTGCTCACATATTTCGAGGAAACAAAGGCCACCGGCGAACTGCAGCTCATCCGCCTCTCCCTGGACACGGCAAACCGGCGGAAGTACCTTATTAAACGGGAAGAGGTTCGCCTCACGGGGTATGCTGTCGTTGAGGGCGATGCAGATCCTCAGTTGCTGACCATTTGTAAGTAACTAACGGTATATCAGTGTGGAGGATCAGTTCTGATAAAATAATATGTAAGAACGAAAACTAAAAATTTATTGAATTTTACAGGGTCTGACAAACGCATCTTCATGCTGAACCTTGCGGAGGGCACATCAGAGCGATCCCCAGGACAATTTGTGTCTATGCTGGCCGAGCTGAATGTGGAGAGCAAGCTATCCGTGCACGGAGTTTCACGAAACTTTGCTGCCATCTACGGCGCCAACTATAGCCAGGAGGGCGCCTCGCTGTTGGTTTATAACACTCAGTTCAAAGTGGTCAACGCGAAGCAGTACTTCAAAGTGTACTTGGACTTCTCTCGCCTTTGGGCCGGGAATGAGCACATCCTGTTGGCCATGGGAAATAATATAGCGGCGGTGCGTTACCGAATGAACCGGGAGGTGCTGGTGGACATGTTGGGCTCCCAGTTTAGTGATACTCACCTCTCGCCTATTGAATTGGATCACATAAACGAGGAGGAGTATCTGGAGTCGCTTATTAAGTTTGATGGTAGTACGAAATCCTTAAACTATAAAGCTGTAAAATCCCATATAAATAAGCAAATGCCCAACTTGGACTACCAAAAAGCTGATGGCCGAGAGTTGGCCTACGATCCTCCCGAGGTAGTGGATCAAGAGATCGACGAAATCATCAAACAGCATGTTCATGGAGAGGCGACCACTTGCGAGAATGGGCTGGAGGACGTGAGTGTCACTCTGATGACGAACTTCTTTGACAAGGGGCCGAATAATACAGCTGTACAGGCTTTAGTCCGGCAGCTGGAGAGAAGTGGAGCAGGCGAAGAGGAGATCATCGAAAGGATTCTCACACTTTTCATCAAGACCGACAACACAGAGCACGTCCTGATGTGTCTTAGGCGGTACAGCAACATATCGGAGAGAATGCTAGCCTGGTCACTGCGCTATGCTCTAGATAAATGCAAGCCTCGTCAGGCTATTAATGGCGATTCCAACGCTGTACCAACGGCTAAGAGTTACTCCAACAAGGAGCTGCTAAATGCAGTGCTAGCCTGCAGATTTCATGCCGGCGGCATCGAGGAGCATCTGCGTTACCGACTGGAGCTCTCCCATGTCCAGCTCTTGATGAGACACCTGTTCGATCTGGTCAATGACCCCAATGTCCAGTTGGAGGAACGACCCAGTCTGGATTGCTCGCCAATGCAAACGGAAGTCCAGGCCCTCCAGTGGCTTGGCTGCATTTTGACCTCTCATTGCACCCTGCTGATTATTTCCAAGGACCAGGCATTGCTCGAGACGCTCTCCGAATGGGCCAATTTACTCTCCTTCTACGAAGAAAGTTTACTCGATTTAGCCAATTTGCTGCCGCTGCTCACAAATGTCGTGGAGAAACGTCAGGCGAAACCGATGTACTCTGCAAATTGGTATGGGATTGAGGAGGTGGTGCTCTACTAGAAAAATAATAAAGGTCTTTAGGGTTTCCTTAAGTTTGTTTTTTACTGAATAAGCCAAATAAACCTAGAATTAACTTAAATTTATATTGATTGTATTCAATCGTATTCATGATACGTGTTACTATATTCTTGTACACAATGGTATTGTGTGAGTTATTAGCCAGAAGATGGCAATGAGGTGATGGAGCTTTTCATGGAATCTATATATGGGGAAACATAAAATCTTTAAAATTCGGGGTTTCTACCTTTTGTAAAACGTGCGCATATCACTCAATTTGTTATATGTACATATCTTATTGTAGGTCAGAATTACAGGCTTTATTTAGTAAAGATCGGACGAATGGCCGAATTAACACAGTTTCGTATTTACCAGGCAAGTTGCCGACTATAAACTAGGTATATTTATTCTTGATCGGAATTACCCCCTTTAAAAATTTAAGATAAAGCATGCAGATTGTATTACTGCCAATCCCACAGCACTTCAAAACCTACCAAAGCGAACACACTTTTGAAAAATATTGGAATTAATTTGCAATATCTTATTGTTTGTTTTGTCAATTTCTATCGATATGCCAAAATCATTTTGGCCACGCTCACAAACAGCAACTGCAAGTTGTCACTCACAATTTTCAAAAAGCATTTAATATTTTTATTGTATTATTTTTTTTAATAAATAGGTAAAGGTATATCAAGAGAACTTTTTGAAATCTCCCTCGCCTCGGCAATGTTTTTTTATTTTCTTTAGTACGAATCCAGTTCTAAGGCCGATAACACTTTACCCTTAGTTAGTTAGTTAAATATTCATAAAATTTGACGAACGATAGGAAATTATAAGCAAAAAGAGCGCACTGAATGTTTCAAAATATTTGGTTGCCAAATCCTTTAGATTTCTACTAAAGAGTGTGGCACAAACATTTTGCAAATGCGTACAGGGTAAATTTTAGGTAAACAAAAGAGCTTCTAAATCGAGTCGAAATCGAGTGACAGTTGAGTAAGATTTAGTGGCTAGATAAAATGTCTTCAACGTTTCGCAGAGTATACCTATACTGTACTATACCTATATATAAACAACTTTAAGCCACATCGAAATGACCACAAAGTATCTTGGCCATTATCAAAACTGTACCAGCTGCCTGCTAAAATTAAGCCGAAAACTTTTCCATCAATCGCACACCGATCCGAGCACATGCGACCAAAGATACAAGGCGATTCATTTCCCCTAACAAAAAATCAGTACACCTTTAAAAACTCATAAATGTTCAAATATATTACCTTTTTAATATTGTGACATCGTTTCGAATTTTATTATTTTCTATTTTTTTTTTATTTTCTATTATTAATTATTAATTTTTTAAGTTTGTGTAACAGTATATGCTCGTAGAGTAAATGGGGTACCATCGACGTCAAAAACTGTCACGCCCACTGTTTTGGAAATAGTTTGACTTGTCAATTTTATATCGATATGCCATTAAATGCTGGGCATGCTCCTCTTACGTACACAGAACACAAACAGAAATAACCCTAAATGAGAATATGAGTCCCTTTAATTATTAAATTACAATTACGAAAATGAAACGTTAAAAATTTTTTCCTTTTGTTTTGTGTTCAAAATTGCGTTTTCCTCTAGCTGAGTAACGGGTATCTGATAGTCGAGGGGCTTGACTATTGGCTTCTGTCTTGTTGTAACTGAAAATAGGATGCGTATAATGGGAGTTAGAATCCGTTTATGCAAATTACAAACTTCTTGCTTATAAGCATGTATCCCATTATATAAAAATAAAAAAATATTTTTTTTTTTCTGTGTTTAAGCGAAGGTCCAGCAACAACCCACTTGGTCCAAGTCCACTGCCTCCTTACCACTTTCTCTGCACCTTTCTTTCGAATCAATCTCGACCCGAATGAGCCACTTGAGAGCGATGACCAGCCAAAAAGCGTCAAAATAATGAGCAAGTCGAGTTGGGGTTTTACAAAAATAGCCCCCCCATACTCGATTGGGCGTCTTTGATTACGACGAGGGTCAGGGACCACTGGCAGCATCGCTCTTTTTGTGGCACTAGAACTGTGGCTATTCAAATCACCGGCGAGCCGAAGGCAACGCAATGGACATGTGGGCTTTTGTTCTGGCAGCATTTCTCCTGATTGTAAGCCGGAGATTTATCGCGTGCTGGATGGGGATGAGGGGCATCAAAACCTGCTTGTAACGTCATAAAATCGAGATAAATTATTTAATTTTCGATTTCCTAAAACCATTAAGCAATGGCAGAAGAGCCCGACGCCTAGCTACCCCATAACCAAGAGCAAGATGCCGAGTCATACCAGGAGAGACAATCACAATCTGTTGACCCTTATATAAAGAGTGTATATATGTGCACATATATAGACGTGTATACCTGAATATAATGATGGTTCGATGCTGCGCTGCCTCCGCTGACCGCTGGCTGCTGCATCCACTGCAGAGACGAAGGATGTGGATAGGGCACAGGCACACATGCATACGCCTACCTGGACACAGGTAGCTCGGCCTCCGCAGGTAAGCAACTCTTTGGCCCGGCAAATACAGATTCCTCTGCGCGTTACTTGTTGCAAACAAGCACTGTGGGCTGCGGAGGGGGGGGGGGGGGGACAGCACCACAGACTGAACCGGCTGCCCCTGCCCCATGCTGGGCACCACCGGCCACATTTAGCAGCGTCATGATCATCAGGGCCCAGGCACCGGGCACTGGGCACTAGGGACTCATGACCAAAGCCAGCCGGACCGGACCGGACTGGATAGGGATTGGGCCCGAGATTGGTCTGGCTGTGCAGAGGAAAGATGCAACATCGGTCAGCTTCAGGGCTGCAGCACTATGGTATAAAAAGGTGACTAGTTATCAGTTTGGGATATATGTTTCGCTGCTTTGGTTTGTTAATACAAATTAAAATAAAATATATCTTAAAAATATCTGTATTAAAATATTTTATTAAAGTTTCCACGTACAACTAATTTCGTTAATTTATTTTATGACCCAAATACTTGCAAATTAAATTATTTAGCGTTGCCATTCTCTGAACATATATGCATGAACCTAATAATTATAATAAAAGTATTTTTGAGCTAGAAAATGATATTGTTGTTATGAAAACCAGATAAAAGCTCAGTAAAACACACACGTTAAATTTGCTCATCGTACCATTAATTAAATATATATATGGATATTTATATACGTATATATATAAAATATAAAAATTTTCCTAACAAAAAGAGATTCACTGATGGAAATCACCTGTGAATTGTGCTCCATCCCTGGACCAATTGCAGCTGCCTGTAAGCCGAATCGAGTGACTTGGCACTTGGCATCCTTAGTCCCTTCCTCGAAATGTTACTTTTTTGTGTTGGTTATTTTTTTCCTACCCTTCACTCACTCACACTCGCCTACAGATGCACCATCTCTGGAGTTGGGCCCACTCTTTCTTTTCGTATTCCCCCTTTTTTGTGTGTTTTTGATTTTCTTTTGGAAACGACAAACCGGCCGGCATTATTTTTAGAATTTTCAGTCAAACTTGTTACCAGGCTGGGGCGAAACTGGCTTCGGGGCTGCAATAAAAACAAAAAACAGCCAGCAGCCAGCAAAAATGCAATGATCTTGTTCCCATTCCACGTCTTTTGTCTCTCCCCGTATAACCAAAAAGGTGACTTTGTCTCAGTCCCCCGCCTTATGGCCGCCATACGTATATATGTAGCCATATGTATCTGGGTATCTTTGTATCTGTGGCTCGGCATTGTTACTGTTCTCTGACTTTTGGGGTCCGAAAACCCGAATGCTGCTCGAAAATTGTATCGATCTTGGCCATTTGCCGGTGGAAGTTCGGGTTTGGGTTCCACAGCCACCTTTTGTGTTCTTCCTCTTCCACGCAGCATCATCATGATCTCGGTGATCATTATAATGCCCATGCCCATGCCCATGCCAATGCCGATGCCGATGCCGAACAGGGGGGTACAGTTTCGCTCCGAACTGAAAAGTCATCATTTTGATTCTCTCTTTTTCAGAGGCTGCTGGTTTGGTTGGTTTCGCCGCACGGCCGCTTTCTTTCGGGTTCGGATTCAGATTCGGATTCGGTTCAGATTTGAAGTCGAGTTCAGGCCTTGGTTAATTTATTTTTATTTTCATTTCATTAATTTGGGTTCTGCTTTTAATTGAACGTTGTTCTCACTCGCCTCCCCAATCAGATTATTGACTCGCGGGTTCTCGCCGCCATCCAGTTCCCCATTTGATGTGGCCATAGTCTGCTCTCTGTGTAGGAGATTATTCAAATTGGGCATAGACAGAGGCCTTTGTCTTGGCCCAAACATGTTTGGTTTAATGAGTTTTATTAGTTCTGGCTCCGGCTGAATAGATTTTTTCGGACGGAGAGTGTAAATATGGCCTCGACCATTGGCTATGCGTATGCTTTTAGAGGGGCCTAAGTGAGCTCCCACCCCAGGGGCTTGGCTCCGCTAGTTGGACCAACTGGTTTCCACTGGTATATGCTTATTAACCTGGTCATTTGGAGATCTCGGACAATGGCCATGCCGGGTCTTTGAATTGTGAAATGATCTGGAAATCGATAGAGCCTCAAAGTGAATGGATTCTATGTTTTAATGTTGGGAAACTTGTTTCAGACTCAGAGAACTTAGCTGGGTATATGGTAGTCGGTATATGTTAGTCCTAAAAGGTAAAAAGTTAATGTTTTAACTAAATATCAGTTCTTCAAATTCGATATATTCCTTTTATGATTTTTATCTGCCCGTCGCGACAAAGTCGAATGAATTCAAGAAAGCATTTGGCATGCTGAAAACAACGTATATTTCAGTTCTAATTCCCAAACAGTACTGCTCAGTTAATGCTACTAATTCTAAAATTATTTAGCTCTGCCACCAAATACGATGCCCGGGCAGGCCCCTAAGCAATTAATTACCCATCCACCGATAAGATCTCCGGCAAACTGTCGTCCGAGAGCTTCGGGCCCAGAACCTTACACTTTCCCACAATGGCCGCGACAGAAAGGCAAACAAAACTTTTGACATATTTATATATCCATAACTGTGTGCGCAAAAAGTCAAATATTTTCTCTGCACGTTCCCAGCGGCGGAGGCAGAAAGGCGGCAAATGAGCAAACCCCAACTCATCTCACGTTTGCTTGGCAGGCAGACAAATCGGGAGGTCGCAACGTTGGCAAACAATGCAAATTTCCAAACCGAAGTCAGCGAGATGCAAGTGAATGAGTAGGAGAGAGCTAGTCAGAGAGAGAGAGAGAGAAAGAGTGGTAAAGAGGGAAGGGGAGAAGCCTCCTCCTTGCCGCGTCATAATGTCAATAGGTTATGGACAAGTTCGTTGCCTAAGTCTTTCGTTTTCGAATGTTAGTCAGCCGCAAAAGCCCCTAATCACTTAATCATTTTTTTCCAGCGAAATTATCCAAACGGTGGGCGAAATGCGAATAAAGCTGAAAAATGTGTGTCAGCCTGTAAATCTGTGGGTGCACTCGAGTCTCTGGCTTTCTAAATAAATTGCTAACCATATCCGCCAACAAAAAACTACATTTCAATCTCTGACTCACTGCAGCGATTGCTTATTTCTACACGATTCCTGTCCGATTATTGCGGTTTTGCTTGTCTACGATTTAAAATTCCTGGGCCTACCGCTAAATAGCCCACCCCCGAAAAAGTCCCCCCCAAAAGGAGGAAAATAAAAACGAAACCCAAGCAATTTGATCTTTAAATTTAAGCACGTTTAAATCAAAAGAGCAACGGACACAACTACACATGGACATATCTCTGGCTTGAAAGCCAAAAGCCTTGCGTGCCTGGGCCTTGTACATGAAATACATAAATACCTAAATATACATATATATATATCTCTATACATAGTCTTCAATCCCACACAGACAACAACAACAGCAAAGAGTTTGAGCCCCAACAGCAAAAAGCCAAGTCCAGCAACAAAAACCACACGGTTGACTTTGTGAAATTCGAAAGGCGGCAGCGTTGCCTTCACCACTCTCCACCGCCCCCCTCCCCTTCGGTTCGAGCAACTCACCTCCTTCACTTGGCCATTATGTACTTTAAATTTAAATTCAATTGACTTCTTTTATGATGGCAAACGGGCGTCGTCGGCCACGCCAAAAAAACAAAAAAAAAACACGAAGAAATCAAGAAAAAATTAAACAAGGAGAAAAAACCGAAAAACGTGCCAAGGGAACTGCTCACGTATCGCTCAAAAGGGGAGCTAGTGCCTCCGCTGGTCTTCTGGAACAGTGGGGCAAACCCTGGATGGAGCTACGCCCCTGACTTTTGCCATTTGCCTGGCAACTTTAACGGCCATTTCTTTGCTGTTTGCTGTCGCTGTTGTTGTAGCTGCTGCTGCTATTGATGTGGATGTTGCTGTTGTTGTCGCTGCCACGCAGCAGCAGTACACTGGGAAAAAAGATGGTATTGGTATGGTATTGGTAAGGCAGTGACAAACTTGTTTCAAAACATTGGTTTTATGTTTAAAGTTATTTAAGAAGTGCAATACAATTTTTTGTTAAATTATATTCATAAAATATATATCTAAAAACTTTAAAAAATTTTCTCAGTGCAACGGCAGCCGCAGCGATCGTCGTCGGACTACCTTGGTAACGTATTTTTCGACATCGTTGTTGTTTTTCTGCCAGTTTGATCTTTGCCATAAAAGTGATTTTTTTATTCTTTGCTGCTTGTTGCGTGGCCATTGCGCTACAGTTGATTGCGTGATGTACGTGGGTTCTCAGCAGCAGTTGTTCGAAATGGGTATGTTCAGGTGGGATTTTCGAAACAAGTAAGGATTTGCCAGGAACAAGGGATGATCCTCGACGGGATTTTTCCTCTGGGATTGTGCATGCCTTGAATAAAGATTATCTTGCTTTCTTTCTGTTGAAAATTTCTTCAAGCAGATGTCACACCATACGTTCCGGAAAAAAATAATAAATTTCGGAATGTCTGTTTCAAGGATTATTTTAGATTTAGTTAAGTACTGTACAAATTATAAAGATTTCATTTGGTAAAGGTATTCAACGTTTTTATTTCCCTTATTTATACAAAAAAACCAAACAATAAATGTGTTTGTGATTTAATAGCCAAATACTTTTTATCTTAATAATCAAACTTAATATTATTTTACGCCCATAGTTATAACAATAAATGGGTTTGTGATTTAATAGCCAAATACTTTTTATCTTAATAATCAAACTTAATGCTATTTTACGCCCATAGTTATAGCTTATGATTTTGGATTTAATTCCCACTAGACCACGTCAATCCGTAAATGGATCTCTTGGCCGTATCCGTATCTAAGATCAGCTGTTAATTTTCACACTCCTCTTTATAGAGGAGCAAGATACCCGGCTAAGTCAGATGGGCAACTTTCGGCCGACCTCTTAACTCTTGATCAAGTTTCTCTTGGCATTTGCGGGCTTCTTTCATTTTATTTTTGGGTTTTACCGTGTTTTATTTTCTGTGGCTTTTTCGCGCTGTATATTTTTTTGGCAAAAGTCAACCAGTCAACAAATTTGTCGAAGGCAAAAAACACAACCAGAAATCGTACACTTTTATGTGCTTAACAGGGTTTCAGCTTGAATTTTTGCAACAAACTAAATCAATAGTATATTCAAATTAAAAACAACCACTAAGGAATCTGTAGATACCATTAAGAATAAAATCTCCCATTTAACTTTTCTTATAATGGGTGAAATACAAAATCCATTTAACAGTTTCTTTTTCAAAGTAGAGATTCAGCGCTTTAAGTGTTTTTCTATTCTTAAATTATCCTACGAAATTTCTGACAAAGTACCCTAAACTTTTCGAATAGCTCACCCTGTATGGGTTGCTTGTAATGGCAGCTTTTATAATTTCAGCTTTCGTGCAATATAATTTTGAGCATTTTTCACCCGCATTGTTGAAATCTAAAATCAATAGCCCTAGCCACAGCCACAAAGACAATCGTTAGGCAACGTCTTTCAGCCATCTATAAGTCGGTGGAGTATGCCCCGTGTACGTGTGTGTGGTACATACACCTTGCCGCACCCACACATCGACGCGAAGAGAGGCCCACTCACGCACACAGTGGCACCTGGGCAAGCAGGCTTTGTACTTGTCTCCTACCCTTACCTGTCTTACCTGTGTGCCTCTCATTTGGCGGGAAATCATGGGTCGCTCGCCGCTCGCAGGGCAAAAACAAAAACCCGAAAATCAGGTAACAACGCTGCCGGCGTCGCAGTCGGCGCTACAGGTAAGCGATCGGATCATCGGCACACCAATGCAGAGGCGGCTCACACCGACGAGATACCTGGCAGCGGGCTTATGTACTGTATGGCTGCGCCGACGTCGACGTCGGACGTCTCAAGAAGCTGATCTGGAGCTCGTTTGTCGCATTTTTACCAAAACTGAATTTAGTTTAGAAGCGTTTGGCGGCGTTGAAGGTGTGTGCTAAAGCAATCCGGTGCCAGAGCCAAAATCTTGAAAAATCTAAAATCTTTGGAGACCAGAGTCGCACTTGGCCGAATCAGAGATCGAGATCAGAAAAAGCAGTGCAGTTTAGTGCCCGATTCGGTGTGAAATGCTCGGAGATCGCGCCACCACCGTTCAACACAACTCCATTTCCAAGTTCCATATTCAGTTCGTCGTTTCCTCTCCAGCCTCAAGATATCTGGGTATGTCATTTGCATTCGCAGCTGTTTGATATAACCCCACAGGCACACACGCACACTCGCACACACTCACACACACCAGCGTTCGAATATATAATAGAAGGTACGTATAGTAGATCGTGAGCAAATTCTTTAGACATCCGGCTCTGTAGGAGCGACACACGCTTGCAGAATTTTCAATAGCGCTATCGTCATCTACCTCATCTCATATGCACGGTAAACTCTTGATTTTCTGGCTTGGGCCGCAGAAAACGTGTTCCGCGGCAACTCGAAATCGATTTGGTAATCAGCTTCCTATATGTACATATATGCTAAGATCTGCGATCTAGGCCTAGGCAAAGTCTCCGCTTTCGGCTCTTTTGTGGCCCCAATCGGCGGCGGCATCTCGCCCAGTCGAATAGCTCCATTTGAATATGCTGATGCTATAGTACATGCCCCTCCATTTCTCGTGATGTGTGATTTGTTCTTGGAACTATTTGACTACGACTGCGGTCAGCGACTAGGCGTCAACTCGCATCTATATTTGGTATGGATATTATGTTGATTCTGTAATTTACGTCACCGCCTCGAGTCGAGAGATTCGTTCGGATTGGAGCTTATATGGTGAGATCTATCTCCAGGTGTACTCACTTTGCAAGTGCAAAGAAGAAAATTCAATGGAAGGCTGTATAGAAACAGTCACTAGCTGAGTGCATCACAGATGGCTACTAATTCAAGATTTGCCTGGAGAGCGAAAGTCAGGGAACTTTGTATTACTCACCGACTTATAATATAACTGCCGTGGGATTCATGGTACCTTTGCAGATAATATACCTATTCCTCACTTGAATCTTAGGTGGGTTAGCTTCCTCTCCTGAAGCGTAGACCTTTGCTAACTAATATAAGTTGGCATTGTGTAACTAACTAGCTTTAAGAACCCTTCATTAAGCCAGTTAGCGTTTCATCTGGATCTGGTACTGCGGCCCCAGACTTTGAATGTTTCCTAAAAGGCATTCGTACTTTAGCCTATTGAATGGATCGCGGAGCGTAAGTGGCTGGCTACTGTCGTCACACAATATACATTGCACAATTTGAGGCAGGCGCACAAAATGGTGAAGTGGAGTGGAGTGGAGTGAAGTGGAGTGAAGTGGAGTAGAGTAAGACAGTGAAGTAAGACATTCAGAAAATTCGCCTGGCTGCTTGGGTGCTTTTCAACATTTTCCGCCACTTTATGTTCCAGCGATTATTACCAGTAGAGAGTGGTGCACGAGTGACTATGTGTGTGAGTCGGGGCGAGGAGTTGTGGAGTCGAGCGAGGCGCATAATTGTGGGAACTTGCGTTACGGAACGCTCGTCTAGCAGGCCGTAGACTTGTAGACTTGTGGACCTAGCTAAGGCCACTCAGCCGTTCACTTGGCTTACTCACTTACTGACTTGGCCCGGCGCTATAATGCCGATGCAGGTCCGAGTCCGAGTTCGAGTCCAAGCCCAAACCCAAAACCAAACCCAAACTAAACCCACCACCACCACCCAATGCCTCCGTCTTCGTCTTCGCCTTCGTCACCGTCTTGGTCACCGTCTTGGACTGCGACTATGTCTTCCGTCGTTCCAGTTACAGTCACTTGACCAACCGAAACATTGAGAATGCGATGGGAGTAAGAGTAGAGTAAGAATGGGACGGGTCTCGTTTTGGTGGGCATAATTGTTGATCGTCGTAGCGTGCATATTTATGGGAATATTTCTTGGAGCGAGGGAAAATCATTGCAGCACCTCGCTTCTTCCCATGGCATCGAGGTTTCAATTCCGTTTCTGGTTCTGGACGAACGCGCGCTCGTCCAACTTTGACCTTTTTCCGACCATTATCTCGTTGCGCCGTCTATGCAAAATGCATACAAATTCCACGTTGCATTTCCCAATGCATTCGCAGCGGCGACGCCTGCGCAAAAAAAAAACTCGTATAAGACATTAAAGCCAAAGCCAAAACCAAAGCAACAATGACGACATATGTGTCTGTGGGAAATTGGATTGTGTGCGTGAGTGGGCGACAAGTCGGTGAAACGAGCAATCGAGTGAATGTCCATGGGGCTAGCGAGCACTTAACATAAATAATACACAAAATAAAAATAAGCCCTGGCCAAAAAAGTGAGGCGAAATAAGCGTGCATCAAATTTAACAAAAGAGGAGGCCACTTTCCTTTCCCTTTCAACCATCTGCAGTGTTACACAACCGGCTCTATATACAGGGTGCTATGTTGTCTTTGGTTATCTAGCTGTATGAGTGATAAATAACGTCATAAAGCTAGCTTACCGAAGTTAATATTAGCGTCTGACCAGCGAAACAGCCAAAAACGAAGCCCACATTGCGTATACTTAACATTGGGGAAACACATCAAAACAAGCGTACTATTAGTATAAACCCACATGTACACATGCATGTTTATGATTTTGCAGTTTGGCTTTATGGCCAACTGCCGTGGCAAGCAAGAAACGAGTAAGTTTTAGTATTTAAGTCTCGTATCTCTCCTCTGCTCTTTTGTTTTGCCTTGATTTATAGACACGACCTTTACTTGGAGCTATTTTACCCCCTGCGAACAGGAAAAGAGGTGGAAAATACAGACGCAAACAGCAGTCAATGACGTTGCTAATGAGCAGCTGATGAACACTAATTCATTGAAATCGATATGAAAGATCATTTGCAGGCAATCAAGAGAATGGTGGCAAGCTGAAAAGATCGGATAGCAACAACATAGTTAGGAACTTTGGAGGAAAACTACTTTTAAGGCCGTCGAACTATGATAGTGTGTGGAAAAGTAATGTTCGAAAATCGCATTACTTGTAAAAACCATAAACTCAAGTAAGCAAAATACATATGTATTAATAGTAATTAATAGATTGCAATAAGTTTTATATCTGCACTTCAATCGATTAGCTTGATAAAAAGGTTAATACAGCTATACTACTATTTGCGATTTAAACCAAAATTATAACACTTTCTAACACTTTTTCAGTTTGTAAAATAGTTAAAGCAGTTTTAATATTTCACTTTGTAAAATAGTTTAAAAAGGGTGCATGTTAAATTAAAATAGTGAAATCAAAGTAAAATGAATATGTTATAAATGAATATAACTTTATAGCTGCATATTTAAACAAAACAGCTTAAAGCTTAGCATTTGGAAGCAATAAATGTATAAAGTAAGAGCATCTAAATGTACCTAAGTATCTCTAATTGGCAAGAACGTGGCTCAGCTCGCGGCGATCTTGCTTTCACTGCCAAGTTGAAGTTCACAGATCTCGACAACTCATAGGCATATGACTAACGACGACTATGCAAATTAGTTTGGGCCATATGCCCGGTTATCGCAGACGCAAAAAAGCAAAAGCACAATTCGACATCTGTTCGTTCGGTCTGGGGCCAAAAGCAAATTGCTAAGGTGGCTCAGACGATCGTTTGGCATCGAATCGTGTGGCATTATACCGGCTGAGCATCCACTTACACTCCCGTAGCGCCAGCTCCAGCAGATATAGCGGTGATCTCTGGGTTGGATATATAGCCGATGATGTATGGTGGGAATTTCCGTGACTTTTGCCATTCGATTGGTCGGTTTCCGATCTCTCCTACAAGTTCATATAGGCGTTGTCTCCGAGAGAGAGTTTTTGAATATAGTACCTATATGGATGTGTTGGCAGTGGTAGGGTGGCCCTGAAATTTTATTTTGGATATGACATTATCTCACTTTTGCTTTCAGTTTTGGAGCTCAGGTGAAGTTAGGTCCTTATAAAGATACTCTTTGATGATATAAAGTCTTTAATCTGAAATAATTATATATTAAAATGTATATATATTCAGAAGAAATGAAAAGTCAAGTATTTATGTATATTAGATTGTTCTCACAAAATCTTGTTGTTTGTTTTCTTACCCAAATTGTTAACTTACCAGCTCGGTTCACCCTAATATCTACTTTCTAGAACCTAGATGAATTGTTGGGAGTATTCGCATGTATGGTGGAAGTAAACAGATTTCTTTATTTTATTCATTATTAATCTTTAGCTTTTTCATTCTCAGAGACCCGTGGCAGAGTATTTGTTTTTGCTGTTACTCAATTCGAATTACATATCACTAAAAATCAAAAGAGAAATGTCGTCTTCCTCCATCGGATTTGGGTTTCGACCCCGACTTTCGTTAATCTGATAGTTTTGGTTTTCTTTTAGAATATCGCTACAAGAGTTGGTTTTAGTAACCAAATTTGTTTGTTTGTTATCGTGATGTGGTTTTCGTAAATCTCCGATCTAATCATAAATCGCCTCTTAAGCGTTTTATGCACAACTTCGTTTTGATAAACAAAAGCTGTCAGTTTTGTTAGTTTAGCTTGTTTTGTTTTGGGAAATTATTAGGCAACTTAGAGAGTTAGAAACAAATGGGCAACACTATTATCGTATTCATCGCCGACTAATAATAATAATTAGAGTAATCATAATAAATTTATCATACATACATACAAGCTCCATATTTATGTTGTTGTTTTCTTTTAAGTTGTTTACTTGAACTAATTTTAAATGTTTGATTTTAATTTAGAATTAATTAATATACTTTAAGTTTCTGTTAGAATTTGCTAAGAGTTCATTTAGTTAGTTAATGTTCCAATTCGTTAAAGCCTTTCCTACACACACATATACATTTAAATAGTTATCTCGCTAACTTAGTTCTTGGAAGAAAGTTGTAATTTTTAGTTTTTCAATAGATTTTGATTAGTTCATTTTGGAGTACTTCGGAAAAAGGATGGAAAATGTTGAATGACGAACTGAAACCTCTTTGCTGTACACACATATACATAATTTGTTTGGGGGGAAAATGAGGTTGTCACACAAATGCGGTAATAGATCATTGTCGATGAGAAAGAATAGAGAAGTAGGGGATGAAGATCATAACTACTAAACTACGGACCACTTAAAAAATACACGAATTCGTATTAATATCATCATAATTTTCTCGCAAACTTTCAATCCTTCCTCGTTTCCTGGCCACACAAATCGTTTGCTGTTAAAATGTTCCTTATTGTGTTCGGATTTTGTTCAATTGGTTTTTTGGACTCTGCCCTTGTCGTCAGTTATTGATCCTATTAGCTAGGTCTTTCTAGTACTCTCTTCAAACTATTTCGCCTGCTATGCTACTTTATGTTCACGTTATTAAAACATACACAGTAAATTCCTCTAAAATGCTTCGGTTTCTGTGGTTTGCTGTTGTTGTCTTGTCACCTAAATAAAGTAAATAGTGTTGCATATTATTATATTTAATATTTGGGTTTTTTCATTAACGGGTCCTCGCTAATCAAATCCGACTTTGCCGCCGCAGAAACTGGGTTGGGCATACTTTTACACACTTCATTTGTTACTTGTTTTATTTTAATGTGCCCATCATACTTTACACATTCGGTGTTGCTTTCATTTGAGTCTGCAAGTGCTTGCATTTATCTAAATATTTTGCTCGTTAAACTCGAAAATCAGATTTTAGAGATTACAGTTGTATTTCGGCTTCAGTTATTCCGCGGGTCCATCAATTTTATATTTGGCGACTAAACACACACGACATGTCTACAAAACGAATTCAATTTAGTTTAAAAACTTTTCAAGTTAGACTAAACGTAAACGTAAATCATCTCGATCTGGATTGGGATGTGACTGCCTCCCTGGCCGAGGATGTGCATCTCGGCGCCAACCTGCTGCCGCCGGCTCAGAACGAGGCCTCCACCAGGTAGGTGCCATCCATGGGCTGATTGTTTTGGCTATTCTGAGCATTGCTGGCAGCCGGCATGTACTTGCCGCAGGCCTAAACAGAAACGAGAACAGACCAGAAAATGTTAATATTAAGGCTTTTACCGCTCGGGGTCAGAGTTCACATGATTAATGATAGCTCCAGAATAGCATGATGTGCCTACAACTAATACAGAAGCTGCATAGAGATTCCAGCATCCTATCATACTCAAAACATACTAAACGATGCCCACTGAGAAATTGACTATATATTCTAAGATATTTTGCTGTAGTTTTATGTCTTGATAATTTTATAAAAATGATAAATAAAAGTTCGGAGATTCGTATGTACATCTTTAAAATCAACATCTTTCTTTTAATTCTATTCAAAGATTTTAAAGATATATACATATATGAAGGAAAGGACATTGTTTGTTATATATCTTAATCAAATTTCGTTATTATATACATTTTAATTCAATAAAGAGCGCACTCCATTTGACTGCAGGCAAAGAATTTATATTTACACAACTTTTTGTACAATTTTTCAAGATACAATTTTCGAAAAGAGATTGCATTCTTTTTTTAAATTTACACTATACATTCTACATATTATCTACACCCTTACTACATTATGATTGCAAAACTCATAGCATACTTTTTGATGTATGTAAAAAACTATATATTTGACATAGGAAAAGGAGCTCTGATATAATTAGTTCTGTTATGATTAGGTACTTATGGTACATCAAAATGAATTTATTTAAATGAAAGCTTAATGACTAGGAGCACCAAAATCATGTTAATTTCCCTAAGATGCACCCAAGTGATATCCTCGAGGATGTGTTAGTTCTTCCGTAGGTGAGATGTGAAAATTTACAAGATTACAAGACCAACAGAGGCAACAAAGTCAACACACACAAACGGTATATAGTACTTATAAAGAGAGAGGGTTACGGAAAGCGGTTTTGGACCCACCTGTGGGGGCACTCAACCCCTCGAGTGCCGAACGGCGGTAACTCCCGCACTTCTCTCCCCGTACAGGGTATGTCGGGGCGTATAGCTTACCTGGTAGCGCTGCGAGCAGCAGCGGCCGCAGCAGGACTGCAGCAGGCCGGCGGCACTGTTTGTCGAGTGGGCGGGACTGGCCATCGGGGACGGGGAGCCCGGCCTCTTGGGCTGGCCGTTAAACGGTATTTCTAACTCGACAAATTCTCGATCCTGAGGTTTTTGAGCATTGAGAGGTACAGCCAGAGAAGAATTTTACAAAGAGAAACGAAGAATACATAGAGTACAATGTTTTTCTTTTCTTTTTTTTTCCACAATTTTACAATATAGAAATCTTGGGAGGGGGAGCGGGATTTTACACACACACCAAACACAGGACTTAAGAATTGGGTTCAAGTACATACGCATAAACAAATACTTGGAGCGAGGGGTGGGGGGAAGGAGAAAGGGGAAGAGCGAGCGTTTTTGGCCCCTTCGAGTTTAAACAACAATTAAAACATTAAGCTGGTATGGTGGGAGGGGGTGGGGGGGCTAGTTATAAACATTTGAACGCTACAATTTGTTAATGGGAAATTCGGTGATTTTCTTGTTGGTTTTTTGTTTTTCTTTTTTTGCGGCTCCTAAGCAATGACAATTGTACAAAAACACTATGAGAACAAACTTTTTATCGAAACAGCCAGGGGGCGGGGCAGCGGGCGGGCGGGCAGTCACTTAGCGGAACGAGAGCGGTAAATGCGGGGGGCGGTTCGGAGGGCATGGGCGGTGGCGGGGGCGTGGCAGAGCGGTACGAATGGTAAGCAAGCGCCAGCTAGCGACATTCGAGTGCGACTTTGGCTCAAAACGCGACCACATTTATGGCCGCTTCTAACCGATTCTCGATTTATGACAAAACGCTATTTTATTGATTTGCTGCTTTAAGTAGAGATTTTAAGAGCTCATCAAGTGAAATGGCTTTTGGTTATGGCTAGCACACATACAAAATAAAAATGGTAATGGTGCATAATAATCGATTATGAAAGCAGAGTGGAAATCACTGAAAAGTTTAGTCAATTAGGTTAACTATATACTAAATTTAACACTTTAATTCATATAAGTAAAAGGTGTTATTCACCTATGGGTATAAAATGGTGTTAATAAAGAAATTATTCTGAAACTTTTTAATTTATTTAGATTTGTTTAAGAACTGCAGTATTTACATTTGCATACCAAATTTTACTTTACAAAACTCCATTACCACCCCCCTTTGATTTTCTCGCCATGTTTTCATTATTCTTAAGCAATTGCGTTGTTTTCCCAACTTTTAAACAAATTGTTGTCTTCGAAAATAACACAGCAAGCTGGCCAAGAACTATTTTTAATGAATTATGAATTGTGCTCATAAAAAAATAGTTAATGCTGTGCCATTAAATGAAATGGGAATTTGCTCTCGATAAATTAGGCCTTACAAATTGTCTGTTTTAATGGCTTTTCATATCCACTTAGTGACTTTGAATTCTTCGTGCCGATACTTCGCCTCACTTGATGAGCCCCTCTGGGCATTTAAAATGTTTAGATTTTGATATGGTTTCTGGCCTTATGTTGACAGCAATCGATTGCATATGGCTAAATGGGCGTTTTGGAAATTTCTTGATAGCATGTGGGGGAGCATTCGCATATCGTTCGAACCGATTCTGTTCGGTAATGACCTATTCGAGGAACTTAAAACAGAACACAGCGCATAGCATTCAACACGAATCGTTTTCTAATGCCAGAGGCTATTTGAAATCAAACAAAAAACAACCGACAATCAACAAAGAAGAAATTAAAATTGAAAATTGGAAATCATAAAAATTAAGTGCAACGCGTAAACATGAACGAGTTTAGATAGAACGAGAAAGGTGGATAGAGAGAGAGCGATAGAGAAAGATTGAAGAAAGAACGGAACTTAAATACAAACCGAAAGCACTTACTTTGGCGAATTTATTTATATTCGTCTTTTTTTCAGAGCATAGACATTGATATTCATTGCTTTTTATTTCTATGTTTTATATTTGCTTATTTTCGAAGCCAGTTCGGGCTCAGATCGTGTGAAAAACATGACACAAATGGTGAACTTAGAACATATAACTTAGGACGAAATACAACAGATCGCACACAAAAACGATAAATACCATAATAATGTACAGAAAACATATCCAAATAAAACGATAAAACTAAAACGCTTAACAAAATGCACATACAAAAGATGCTGAATATTTCAGTTCAGTTTCTTTTTCTCTTGGCTTTCCGCGATTTTTGACTATCATTTTGATTTATGAGAAGACACGTCAGTTCTAAAACGCCCAACAACATATCCTTCGTCCTGCCACTCGCTGATTTTGCTGTCGCCACCGTTGAGGTTTTTTTTGCTGTGGGTGTCGCTCTCGTTGATGCCGTTGTCATTGCTTTCCCAATGAGCTCGTGGCAAACCTTACAATTTCTGACTACAACTGAGATGTTCAAATGTTGCTACATCTGTCACGGAGTAAAAACGAAAGATGTATAGAGACAGAGTGTGATTCGAGAGGTAGTAAGAAATGAAAAGTTCAAATCATAAGTTCAAACACTGAGCGCGCAATCGAGTGACAATAATACGCATATCACATTTACGAGTATGTATACAGAGAGATAGAGATAGAGCTGCACAGCGAAGGACAAAGCTGCCTCGCACATTGCGTATACGCACCGTTGTCTTCTCCAGACATCGCAGCAAATGATGGTGCTGCAGCTCGAAGATGTCCTCGTCCCGATAGTTGTCATCCAGCTCGATGCCCGACTCCTGGGCAGCCCACCGGGCCTCGGCGGCCTTCTTCTTGCTGACAAAGGCGGCTCCGGACGAGGCCTTGGCAATGCGGATGCGCGCCAGGCGAGCTTTCTGCAAGGCCATAACAAATAATGAGTATTTGTGGGTGGTGGGTGTCGTTCAGTTGGGATGCACACGGAAAAATGCATTAATTTCACTGGCTCCCAGCTAAATTTCCAGCGATTTAATATCGGTGTCACAGAAACTGCTGGCAAAATCTCTAACTATAACTACAGGAAATTCCAGTCTGCAGTTTCCGTGACACTGATGGATTCCTTTGGATTCCCCAGATAGCCTTTCTTACCCGCTGCGCCTTGCGCTTGTCCGCTCGCTGGTTCTGGTGATAGATTCTACTAAAGTTCGATACGATAACAGGTACAGGTAAGGCGATGACCAGCACACCGCTGAGCGAGCAGACGCCGCCCACAATTTTGCCAGCTATTGTCTCTGGCACCATGTCGCCATATCTGCGACGGATGGAAAGATTTCAGAATAAGATTAGATAAGGCAATGGAAAATCTAGCCCTTTTAATTGGCATGAGGAAGTAAAGGGAACACATATGTACATGTTATATCACTATGAGTAAACTCACCCCAGCGTCGTCATTGTGACGATGGTATACCAGAAGGCCGCCGGAATCGATGTGAAGTTGGTGCCATTGACGTTCTTCTCGGCGTAGAACATGACGGTGGCAAAGATGATAATGGCCATGGCCAGCGAGAAGACAAGGAAGCCCAGCTCGCTGGCGCAGGACTTGAGCGTGTAGCCGAGGATCCGGAGTCCTTGCGAGTGGCGCGAGAACTTGAAGATGCGGAAGACACGGAAGACGCGCAGCGTGACGAAAGCACCGCTCACGTCGTCGTTGTCGGTGATCCCGAGGCCGATGTAGTACGGCATAATGGCCACCACATCGATGATGCTCATCACCGAGCGCACGAACTTGCAGCGATCGGGGGCGGCGAATAGTCGGAGTAGGTACTCCGCCGTGAAGATCATCACGCAGGCGGTATCCAGGCAGAAGAAGACGATCTTGTAGCGCTCGCCGCAGGGCAGAGTTCCCGCTCTGCCCGGCCGGTGGCCACACGGCACCGTCTCCACCACGTTGGCCATCACGGAGACGGCGATGAAGAAACCCGTAACATAGTAGAACACCAGGGCGCTCGTCGACGTGTGCGGATTCTCGAAGGCCCGCCACATCTTCTGGCGCATGTTGGTCAGCTGCTGGAGATTCTGATCCCCGTTCTCCGACAGCTTGTCGTCCATCAGCCGCTCCGCGTTCTCCCGCTTCCGGTCCCGGTAGTCCTCGTAGCAGCAGTCGCCTATAACATCCGGCATTATGCCAAAGAAGGCCAGCTCCTCGTCGTAGCTGGTGAGGCATTCGTGCTTCGGGTAGTGCAGCTTGCCCGTCCGGTAGTAGTTCAGTATGTGCCGGAAGATGTCCGGGTCCCGATCGAAGAAATACTCTTTGCAGTCCTCGTCGTAGAAGAACTCCCTTTCATTGGAACCTGAATGTAGCCAATATAAGTGTGAATAAATAAAGTGGTAGTAGTGGTTCATTAAGTTAATAATGTTTGTTTACAGTTGGTAATATAGAAAAATCATTTTTAAAGCTTGTAAATATCTGAAAAAGTTCTTGGGAGCTATTAGATTGTTCTTTTTAGCGAGAAATACATATATGAAAATGTTAAACAATAAATTTCTTGTATATATGTAGAGAGAAGCATTTTCAAGAACACTTTTTATTCGATTTTCCTGAATTTACTGAAAGGTTTTTTATTATTCAGAGTGAATAATTTATTGTACAGCCAATCGTCTGTAAACTGTATAAACTATTAAAAAAAATGATGCTGGCTCTAAAACGTACAAAGTAGAATTGTTAATGCTATAAATTTTGACCTTCCGCCCAATGAGTATGGGATTAGTAATCAAAGGATATAGTAAACTACTAGCTTTCCTATTTTCAAATCGAAGCTTGTATTTATATTGGATTTGATCCCCTTTAGTACCTTGAGTAATATATTACGTATACGCACCTAAAAGGGTGTCCGGATACTTCTCCAAGGTGTTCCGCCACGTCTCGAAGCGCCGCCCGGAGACGTTGATCAGGAGCTTCTCGTCGTCCGTTTTGCGGCGATCCTTGGGCATCGGGGGCGGTGGCAGTGGGTGGGTGGCTATCGGCACCCACCCGATGGCCGCCGCCCGGGCGAAGGGCAGCCAAGCGGCGACCGAGGCCATGCTATGGGGTGGAATGTTTCAGTGTCCCGGCTGACAGTAGGGCTTCTTTCCTGCGCTCCTCGCTGGGTTCCGTCCACCGACTGGCTAATATCCTATATTATTTGGCAGTTTATTGGGGTGTCCCGGGTGTGCCGGGCGCTCTGCGGGATGGGGAGTCCGGTGATTAACTCCTATTTTAAAGCTTTCGACCGCCGCCCGTCCTTATTGTGCTGCGAGTGCATGTTTGCAACTTCTGGCTAGCTGTGTTTTATTGCTTGAACTTATTGCTGTCATTTTGCTGTGGCTGCTGCTACTTTTGCTTTTATCGTTCACTGCGGGGATATGAAAAGTTTCTCGTGTTCTCCAGTTGTGTTGATGTGCAGCACTGCAAGAAAGTGAAAAAGTTCGCCGCACTTTAGGACAAGTTTGTGGGAGGAAAAGGGGTCGCAATGAGGGTTTTAATTCTACGAAAAGTTTTCAAAACACGCTCACAGCGAAATTTTTGCTGCAAGTTGAGCACTTTATTTGCTAAAGTTAAGACCTACTAATATCTTAAAATCTTCAATGGTTCATAGTGAAAATAAATGTGCTCTATTTCAAATCAAGTACCATTTAATAATTGTTTTTGTAAATAAAAATTCCCAAAAAGACAGAACAGAAATGCAAAAACCCGTATAATCTATTTTTAAACACATATTTGAAAATATTTATTTAATGACGAATGCTTGTGCAGAAATTTTCCAAATTGTTGTAAACAAAGGCCCAAGATTACCCTTAAATCCCCCGCAAATTCCCAGAGACCAAGTGTATAGTAAAGCAATCGGTTAGGGTTCGCTGAATCGAATTAAAACCGCCCACATTTAAATTAAATGCATTCAATTGTTTGAAATTCACTTCAATCGAATTCGAAAGTTTATGGGGAATCCCAAATACTCGTAGTAGTGTCTGCTGGATTTTCCGACTTTCTCAAAGCATAAATATTATCATAAATCTGAGGGGGAACAGCCCCCGAGCACAAACTACACACACACACCCACTCATCGGCCCACTCCTCAATTTCTCGCTTCACTTGTTTACATTATCAATTTATCCCCACCACTCCCCTACGCCCCAGCGTATATATAATGATTCACGGCAATCGACAGACAACGCCATTCAATGCGTTTTCGAGCAGCGCTCTGTCTAAATATTTAAACAAGCCAAACAGAATCGCAGGGAGCGACGGACCATGGGTCTGGCATGGGTCCGGCAGCTGGGAGCAATATTTTGGCCAGAGCCAGTGGAGTGAACGACCACCGGATGGTCTTCCATCTGTCCACGTCTGGATGGATCTGGTTTGGACCCGAACTTCTTGCCTGGGATGGAAACAGTGGGAAAGTGGTCAACATACCTTTTGTATGTTATATTATATTATATTACTATTTAAGAAGAATATAAAAGTTTAAAAGGTTGAAAAACAAGTTTTCATTTAATACAACTTTTCATATTTTAATGTACATTGAAGGAAACCCATAATTTTTAAACACTGGTCTTTCTATTAAAATGTAATAAATTATTTCAAGAACTAGATTTAAATGAATTCACACTAGACATACTATGGCGTTTCATTTATTACTATTTGCTTTCAGTGTAGCTTTTATATGCCATGCTGAAATTTTAATCTCTTTTAGAATTTTCCATTGCATTCCGTTTTGAGTGTACGCGAAAGATTGGACGGAATGCGTGGGTGGCTTTGTTGCTCCGTTCGCCAGTCGCACAACAAATTTATGTGCATTTCAATGGACAGTAAACACCCTGCAAATCTTCCTTGGGCCACAAGTCATTTTCCAAACAACAATTAGAACGCAAAAAGTTTTTTTGTCTGTCCTTTGGCCTTGCGCCCACTTCGCGGCTACAAACCACCCACCCAACTAACCATCCAACTGGGAACTGTGACAAAAAGTCATTTGTTTCCATAAACGTCATGGCTTGGCATGACTCTTGAAGTCTATATAATGTGTTTCTTTGATTTATACAATATTTATGGCTCTGTGTTTAGTTGTGTTACACTATGTTACTCCATTGCTACGTAATTCCGGCCAAGAGCACATCGATTGCACTGCCAGAAAATGCGGGAAAATCTTTTACGCACCTTAATGAAAAGTGGTTGCATATTTAAGAGCAACTTTTAACTGTGAAATGCGTGATTTAATATACAAATTATGTAACAATGCTCACATGGTGTTTAAAAATAAAAGAATATGTGGTTCAAAAAACAATAAGGGAAGCAACCTTCGTCACCCTGAATCTTATATACTCTTGAAATAGTTTTATATTGAAAAAACACTTTTGTATGCCGAGTAAGATCACTCGGTGATCAAAAATAACGAAACTAAGAATTATTTTTTAATGTATTAGATTATTATTACATAGACAGTTTTCTATGATAGCTATATGCTCAAAATAAAACTTTAAATTTTCAAAGTATTCGTTTTATTATACTTTCAATAGATAAAAAACTTTTGGATAAGTTTAATGCAGATAGCGTTACTACTAAAAGACCAGTTTGAGTTTGAAACGAAGGGATGGACAAACAGACATGGATATAGCGACTCGACTGTTGATACTGATTAAAAAAATATAAATACTTTATATGGTCTCAAATATCTCCTAGCTCTCCTATTTCTTCATTTTACTACTATATTTTAATACATCTAAAATAATGAGTTCCTTGCAGTAACCAAATGACTCTTGAAGAAAGAAAAGTTGAAGGTGTTTCGGGTTAAAGTGGATGTGGCGTTTGTCATTCGTCGTTGCCATAACAATGGCCATTAGGAGTTATTAGTTTGCTGAATGGAAACCAGTGAGACACGACACGGTCACCAAAAGGTTGTCGATAGTTGAAGCCTAAGGTTAGACAAGGTTAGCTCAAGTGATAGATGAGAATGGGACTAGGATAAACTATGTTCGGCTTAAATCATAAGTACTAGTATTTGCATGCAGTACATGCAAAATAGATATTAGGGTCTCATTTTGATTGATGGCATCGACGCATTGTTTGGACTGTATAACTGTTATAGTAATGTATAAAAAGGATATAAAATGTCAATAAATTATTCTTATACAGTAAAAGCTTCAAATGAATAGTTGTAGAAAGCAAAGCAAGTAAGCTCAGTTCACTCAGTGCATCACATCACACAATAAGCAAACAAATTTTGCGCCCATTAAACGTTGAAGAGTCAAACAAACCGACAGATTCAACCTTGCTTGCCACTCCCACAGAACTCACGCCCTATAGAAGCACCCACTACCACCCACACACACACACACACCAGCACTTTTTGAAACCCAGCTGAGTGTCAGGCCTTAATGTTTTAATGCCGCATTATCCTATCAACAAATTTCCTCTATATATTGACGTTATTACTCTTCAAAGACGTACACTGGAAAAAATACAAAGTCCGAAGAGAAATTTGGGAAAAAAATACATGTGTTTTTTGTATTATGTGTAATGTGTTTTTAAATTTTTATATAATTTAACAATATTTATAATATTTTATATGTCACATTTAAGCCATTCAAAATATGTAAGGATAATAGCAATAATTTTGATAAAATAATTCTTAACATTAAATTTTAAACTATACAAAGAAATGAGTCAATTGAATCGAAATATAAAAGGAAATCACTTGAAAATATTTTTCATCAACTGTTACCTATTTTTATAGACATGTTAACCTGTTTTTTGTTATTGATTTCCCTTAGAAATGATCAAATGGAAAAAGTTCTTATGTTTAACAGTGTTATTTCATCTTTTCTCATAGTGTGTCTCTTGTCGTTGACCTTGCTTTTGTAGCTCGCATTGTGCGAAATGGAAATTAATCAATGCCGTTTGCTTTGCTCTCCTGATCCGTCTCACTCCCACCTAACACCTCGCACCTCCCACCACCCACCGCCCACTGCTGACGTTGATGATGATGTCTGGGTGTCGTTGGGCGATTCAAGGATAGCTTCAACATCGCCATCAGGCAATCCAGCGGCAGGATCAGCCTGTTCGGTGGCCAGAATAAATTGTCAAACAGCAAACGAGGTGGCAAGGTCGGTGGGGTGGTGTGGGGTGGGTGGTGGTGACCCGTCCGGCTGTCCGGTGGAAAACACCTTGGCGCCAAACCGGGGCTGCTGAATGCGACTTCCGGCTGCTGGCGAAACAAAGGCGCCACATGTCCCTATTATACTTAGTCGTCCCACCCTGTGCCTCCATTAATTATTTGCATAGTTTATTTTAGTTTTGCGTGGCGCGGGGCTGCCTAATTATTTGCCAGTTAGTTGGCTGCTTTTAGTAACAGTTCGTCTCAAGGTCTTACTTTTCCGCGGGGGTGGGGGGATGGGGGAGCAAATAGCCCAAAAGCAGAACAACAGCAGCGGCAACAAAGCATCTCTCATCTCTGGTCATAATGATGTGGATCCATCCATCCATCCATTCATCCATTCACCCATCTGTCCATCCATCCATTCATCCATCCATCCATACCTTGTTCCCTACAACCAACAATGTGAGACTTTTTCAGTTTTCATTCGAGTGGGAGTATTCGGACTTGGTTTTGAACTGTGACAGGCATTATAAACATTTCAATCAGAAAATTTCGGATTCGCACTGAATGGAAAGGTGAGCGAAATGAACTCCCAGTAGATTTTTAGCCATCAATCAATTTCGGTCGAAGAACTTCTTTGTGCGAAAGGTCAATTTACATAATTAATGATATGAATATATATTTTTCAGCAATGAGAAGATATATCGAATCAGATTTTTCATTGAAAACAATCCAACAAACCATCTCTAGGACTTTAATATGATTTAAAAATTGGTTTCTTTAAAAAATTTAAAAAATTCATAATGAAACTTTAAAGGATATTGTAGTTTATTATTTCATAACAATTTATGATAATTCTAAGAGCAATTTAACATAATTAATTGTTTTGTTTTAGCAAATAGTAATTATTTAAGATTTCTTCTATATATAAAAGTACCACCATCAGCATAAATATAGCATACTTTTCTGACCTTCAGCATGGGAATAATCATATCAATTTACACCTCGCAGCCTCCACAATCATTATCTATTAATGTTGCTTTCAGGGCATATCAGCATCACAGCCATCGCATTCGTTTTTTTTCCGCCCCTGTTTGTGTTTCCTGACGGCCCGTTTTTTTAATGTTTATTATTTGTTTTTGTTTATTATAAAGTACAAACGGGCAGGCGGACCAGACCACCCACTCGGCCCTCGAGACCGTTCCATTCAAAATTGGTGGCCCCAAATGCTAGTTAGGCATTAATGTGCGGAGCGCACGGAAAATCTACGGAAATCCTGTGAATTTTCCATCGCGGCCATTGCGTGGGCCCGCCTTATTATGGCGGCTCGACTTTGACTTTCTCTTTTTAGCCCTCTCAAAGCGGAAGTCATTTTCGCGAAAATCGAGGCGGGGTGAGGAAATCGACGGGCACAACTGCAACTTTGAGGCAAAATGCGAATCAAAAAGAAATGAAAGCGTTTCCAGATCATAAAAGCAATTTTATAGCCTGGTGGGCATTTCAGTTTTGTATTTTTATTGACAATAAGTTAACATTGTTTACGTGTTAAGTTGTGTGTGTTGTTGTTTGGGGCTATTTTCGAGGCATCACAACAACAACCTCCTGACCGGACCAAAAATACTCTGCGTTTTCCCAACTGCTTCGAATTTCCCACATTTCCCCGCGTTGATTTTCATTTGTTTACAAGTAGTTTTTTCGTTCTTTTCAAATTTGTTTCATCGGCTTTATGAAAAATGAGAAATATGTACAACTGAGCAGGGAAGCGCGAGAGAATGAGAGAAAGGGAGAGTGGGTGAGAGTCTCACTTTCTCTGCGCCTGCTCATAGGACCCTTGGGTTTTGGATACGGGCTTAGGACGTGGGTCTCGGTTTCGGTTTCGGGCTAGCGTTCGGCTTAGGCTCTGGGATGGATCCGGACTGGGATTGGTTCGGATTCGGGTTTGGGTTTGGGTTTGGGTAGGAGGAGGGCCCTTGCCCTCGCCGTCGGGCCAACATCAAAAAACATTTCGCCATTTGTCGCTGGGCCCAGTGAAGATTTTATAATTTTCCTTGTACTTTTCACTTTTGCCCGTGAGTGTGTCGCCGCGCTTAAGTAGGGTCTTATGTATCCTCCCACTAGGAGCCCAATTGGAGGTGTCTCCTCGAGTAAGGTGTCTACTTGGCAAGCATTTCAAAGAAACTAATTCGCATTAGTGGCGCCTTTTGCCCCCCATGGAAATTAAATCGGTTTTATACACGATTTATTTTCAATCATCAGAGCTCTATAAATATCTCTGCTGCAATATTGATCCCACACACAGAGTGCACTGCATTTTGGGTCAGCAGATGTATCTAAGCTAATTATGCTTATATTATTATTATAATAATATTAAAACATGGAATCATAATCAAATTTGTGGCTTTTGAACGCAATTATTTGGATTTTATTACCATTTGCACAGAAAAGCATTCACATATCTTAATAGCTATTCCCAATAATTATTTAAAAAACATAAATTTTTAATTGAATCATAAACATCGCGATGTTGGCTATAAATTCAAACAAAGGCTTGCATTAAATGCATTTAATTATTCGCCAACTGATGCATGGCCAATTAAAATCATCTCAATTTGGAAACGGAGTAAAATAATTTCAGCAACATTTGTTTGCATTGGCAAGAAAAATATTGACCAGCTTTCAGCATCCTGCGCATATTAATTTTTATGGAGCCGCAACACACTGCGTATACGTATTATTAATTCAAGCATTGCTCATACGCCATGTTGTGCCAGAGGACAATACAAGAAAAGGCCGAATGCGTCGACAACAATTCGATTACAAGGTGATTTATTATTTAAATTGCATGTTCCGAAACAAATCTGGGCAGCCAACAAGATGGAGCAAGGATTGCTGGAAATTGGGAAACCCAATGGCACGTGCACTTGGAAAAACTCAATCAAAAAGGAAACAATTCATACTTTGAAATGAAATATATTCATATATATATTATATTATATATTATAAAATTTCAAAGTATATGAATTACAATTTAAAATTGATAAATACTTCCTTTTTACACTTGGTAACTTTGTTTATAACCTTTTATTGTGTAATTTGTAGGATCTGTATATTATACTTAAAACATATTATAAGTGAATAATACTTTTAGTTTTCTCTTTTTCTCAAATCCATAGCTTACATAATATAAGGAAATGTTGCGAATCGGGATGTGCAAAGGATCAAACTTGGAAGTTTCCGCCGTTGTTCGCATTAATTGCAAAGGACATTAAAACTTTATAGAGTCGTGCTTATCAGTTGGCCAACATCGTCAGCTGGAAGAGCTGCAATGTAGCGAATCCACCACCACTAGCACCGAAAAACTTTCGTCCTGATGGCCATGGCAAGCAGGACACCAGGAGCGGTTCAGCGGGATGCGGGGCGACCAGTGGACGTGCAAGTGGCCCAAAAAGCTAAATTCTGGGTCGCACTGGGTGGGTGGTGTGGCCAACAGCTGTGGGTGGGTTTCTGGTTGGTCGGATGAGGCCAATGGCGTAATTTATGTAGGCCCGCTAAGCCTTTCCATGCGTAAAATGTGATTATATCTGCGTATAAATACGCGTACAACTGTGACCACGTACGGGATTGTGTACTATATGTGCTTATTGGGGTGTAAGAGACATATGCATAGAGATACAACCACGGGTAGCAAAATAAATTTGGGTCGAAACAAAAGATGTTCCATGTTTCTGATTATTACTAATAAGATCTTTAAGACCAAAAGCATTTCTTTCTATTAAAATCAATTCCATCAAATTGAGGTGAAGTAAGAAAAGAACCGCACTACGTGGTGTCCACGTGCATTAAGCTGCAATGAAAGTGTAATTTTAAACCAATGATAACAAAACAACAACTACTGGAAGCGCGGCAGCTGCGCTGCAACTGCGCTGCCTCTGCTGCATTAAGCGCGTCATCAAAGAAACACACACACACATAGAAGAGAGATAAAGCCTTTGTGTGTGTGTGTGTGCTTGCATCGGTGATGCTGGTATTAGTGCAGCTTTGTTGTTGCGCCAAAAACCAAGCCAAGGATTTTTCGCACATTTACGCCAACAAATGGACTGCAGCTGCACTGGCCAAAAGGATAGCACATATATTTGATATCTTAATTTATTATTATTATTCTCATTAATATGGGAAAAATCATTGTTCAACTTAAATCAAGTCCGGGATAATAAGCCTACTTTAACATTTCGAAATATTGGGCTTATTTATAAGATAAGAAATAAGATAATAAAACACATCAACACATATGCTTATGTCGCCGTAAAAAATAATATTTTTTACACTGACTTTATCCTAATATTTAATGATTATATTGTAATTGTTTGAATCAGAGAAATAGTAAATAAACTATGTTTGTATGTTAATAAAATGTAAATGAGAGCACTACAATCTGCCTAACAGTAAAAATATTTTTATTTTGTATTAATTGAATGAACTTTTAAAGAAATATCGGAAAGCAACGCTTGATTTTTTTCCAGTGTCCTGTTTGCTCCTGGCTGCCTCGCTCTCTCTTTCTCTCCTACAGACGACCTTCACTTTCGTGGGACCGACCGTTATATATTTTGTGTGCCTAACGCTTTTTTATCATGTTATGTTGTTTCTCTATTTTCGCTGGCCCATTGGTCAAATTAATATCCTGAGTGGGCGGTGCGTGTGGGGAGAGGGGGGTTGGAGGCGATGGTCGATTTAAATAGGCCAACTATGCAGAAACAACAACTTGTTGTTGGGCTGCAGGCACGCCATAAGGTGCAATTAAAAAGCGTGTTTTAAAATGAGCTAACCGCATGGCAAGGACATAGGCGGTTCGAACTGGATGTGTATTTTCCACTATTATTTTCCCTCTGGTTTTCTGTTATTTTTTACGGCTGTTGTTGTTGCAGAGAGAACGAGCGCCACAGCAACAACAACAAGAACAACAACGGCAACATTCGCGGATACACACATTTTCACAAATCAAAAAAGCAAACGAATATTGCCACACAAACACGCACACTGAGAAACACACTCCCACACACACACATGGACAAGAGAGACAGACAGGAAAAATCTCTCATTTTTTATGGATTTTCTGGGCAGGCAATCTGCTTTCGCTGATGTTTGATTAAACAATTGCTTTACGGTGTTTTAATACTCCTGTTGACTTTCGTCCATCATCTGCCCGCATTTCGCTGGGAAATTGGGGAAAAGTGTTTACACATACATACGCACGCCTTTCGGTTTATTGCATTTTACACTTGTCGCCTCTTACACTTTTCCCACCTCCTCCGCTCCTCCTTTCGTTAGCCGCACATTTTCCGCACTACTGCGCGTACATTTTCCACGCTTTCGATCCGGGAAATTCGATGCTGGCCCCTTGTCTGTTTTTGGAAAAACAAATTTTCTGACACTTTTCTCAGACTTTTCTGCACGCACGGGGGCCACAAAAAACTTGGCCCAAACTGCGTCCCGCTTTTTGCTCCGCTCGGCGTTTTCTTGGGGGCGTTCAGACAAACAGTTCTCGACAAACTGAAAGTGAAAAGTAAATGCAAAAGCGCCAGCGCCTCCGACAGTCGGTTGTCTCACTCGGAGCATGCGAGTCCAAACCCAAATCCGAACCAGAATCCGGGACAGCAGCGAGATGCTCACGGCGCCGGCGCACTTCGAAGAGCAAGTGGTGGCCACTGGCCTCTGAAGGCGATGCAGAATCGAAACAGATGTTCATGTTGCCTTCCGAATGAACTATGATCAAATATTTATGGCAAATACCACATATCAATGGATTCCTATCAAGGATATCTGAATTCAGTCGCAGTCGATAACCATGCATTTTTCACAGGATCTATAGTTTATTAGCCTCTTACCTGTTAGCAAACTTTCTTACTGTTTTGAATTGAATATAATCCAAAGTGAAAGTTTTTTAAAACTTTTTTAACAGAAGCCGATTTGTATATCCAAAATTTATAGTTTTATTTACTTTATATGATAATTTATAAAAACATCATCAAATCTTAATATAAATTTGGTTCACCCAGCGCACCCAAAAATGTTTTTCATAAAATATTTTTTATTTTTGATAATACAACATTGCAAATATCACTGAATATCTATCAAGGAGGATACGGCTTGTTCACATGCTAATGGCAAAGTGCTTTCTAAGCGGAAAAATTCACTAAAGATTTGGCCCTGCAAACATTTTCCATTCCATAGTTTATTGGCCAATTGGGTTAATTATGAGTATACAAAATGGATTTTTGTTTAGTTGAACGCACACATTCAAATCAAACATAAAAATCTAAATTTAAAAAAAGGAAAATTTTCAATCTTCAGACCAACTAAAATCGAAATTTAGACCAACTGATTATTCGCAAAATCTTTGAAGGCCATTTTTAGCCAATCTTCTTTGGAACAGAAAATGAAAGCCTGGCCAATTGTAATATTACTGGGCGAGTGAGGAATTTCGGAGTGATTTTCTATTTGGCGGCCGGGGCAGATCCTTCGCTCTGCTGAGACTCCTTGAACTGCTTGTGCCACTCGAGATTCATCTTGGTGACGGACTCTCCTTGCTTGGCGGCCTGCTTGCCACTGTACACCATAATGGCGCATCCCACGGCGGTGAGTGCGATCATTATGTTGGCCAGGCGGATGCGCATTTTGTTGCGGCAGCGCTCCATGACATCCTGACTGCAAGTTTGGACACCAAATCTTAGACACCTGTTGAATCGGCACTTTAAGAGTGAGCACTTACCTAACGAAATTGGGAATCTCGGACTGCGACTTGTATTTGCCGGTCCAGACCAACATACGGCGCTCCAGATTGTTAGGCTCGTGGTTTTTGATCGTTTCTCGCAACATTTGACTGGTGCCGAAGGACCTTCGCACCATGGCGCCAATGAACCCCGTTTTGCTTAGCATATTGCCTTATTTAATGATTTCACAAGTTATCTTGCGAAAGAAGAATGGTAATTTTATGCAATTCGATTTACAGTGGCTGCTAACATAACAGAGTTGTCACTTCGTCGATAACATATGAAAACAGCTGGCATTTCTATGGTCACCCCAAAAGACGTTCACACTGCACCATGAAGTGATGGGAAAATTAGCAATAAACTTGGAAATCTCTTGTTTAATCAGGAATTTTAAATTTAATAATAAATTTAAATCAGAAATTTCGCTGGTGGCAAACTGCTGGAAGAAATAAAACTAATATTTAAAATTATATTGTTGGGAAACATATTAGAAGTAAAACAGTGTGACCATCTCTGAAATATGCTTCGTCGACCCAGCGACGGTCACTCTGCTTTCCCCTTTAGTTTTCGTTTGCGGTGGAGTAAAAGTCGGAAAAGTCAATTAATATCCGGCTGCCACACGTCCAGAAACCGAATTTGCGATCAAGGTCAAGATGAGCGAGTACACCAGCATTCTGCAGCGCGAGTTTCCCAAAATCGACCACGAGCTGCTCACCTATGTCGTTGGCGTGCTCACCGGAAGTAAGTGCCTTCCACTCGCCTGTGATCTTTTATTCTTAACCCCGCACACAAATTCGAATTGCCAGGCGAGGAGGACTTCGAAAGCGGCGATGACATCTTCGATGCGGTGGGCGACATCCTGCAGAGCGTCGACTGCGACAGGTCGGAGGAGAGCGTCCGTACGCTGTGCGAGCAGTTCCTCAACATCATGAAGAACAACGAGGTCAACGTGGAGCGGAAGGTTCTCAACGCGCCGGTCAACATCGAGGAGATGGCCAAGAACATGGAGCGTCTTGACAAGGATATGCAAAGCATTTGGGTGGCCAACAAAGACGGCGCCAATGTAAGTGTCCCTTGACGAACCACTTTTAGAAACTGAATGCACGGGGCCACAAAGAATAAGGTTTTCATTATACCAACATTGTATCAACTAAACTATTCTTATTTTAACAGAAAGTGGACTCCAAGAAGCTGGGAAAGGCGGAGGCCAAGCTGCAGCAGAAGCAGGAGAAACGGCAGGAGGTGAACAAACATGGAATGATTCCTGTTGCGGTGAAGCTACAAACGGCCACAGCCTCCCAGGTGACCAACAAGAAGAACACCAAGCTGGACCAGAAAGGGCTCAACCGATCCATGGACATCAAGATCGAAAACTTTGACTTGGCTTTTGGCGAAAAGTGAGGCAATTGGGTTGAACAAATTGACCAACCGTAAATTATTGTTATTTCCCCTTCAGAGTTCTTCTGCAGAATGCGAATCTGCTGTTGTCTTACGGACGCCGCTATGGTCTGGTTGGACGCAATGGCCTGGGCAAGACTACTCTCCTCCGCATGATTGCCGAGCGACAGCTACAGATTCCTTCGCACATATCGGTGCTGCACGTGGAGCAGGAGGTGGTAGGCGATGACACACCAGCCGTGGAGAGTGTACTGGAATGCGATACGGAGCGAACGAGACTTCTGACCCGGGAGAAGGAGATTCTGGCTGCTCTTAACAATGGAGTTCAGGATGCGTCGCTGTCCAATGAGCTGAGCGAGACCTACGCCTCTCTGCAGAACATCGAGGCGGACAAGGCTGTGGCCCGCGCATCTGTGATACTTAAGGGTTTGGGCTTCGACGCAGACATGCAACTGCGTCCAACCAAATCCTTCTCAGGCGGCTGGCGCATGCGTCTTGCTTTGGCCAGGGCACTCTTCTCCAAACCCGATCTGCTACTGCTCGATGAGCCGACGAACATGTTGGACATCAAAGCCATTATTTGGCTGGAAAACTATCTGCAGACATGGGCCACCACCATTCTGGTGGTTTCTCACGATCGCAACTTCCTGGACACGGTGCCGACAGACATTATTCACCTACATTCCCAGGAACTCGAGGCATACAAGTAACTATATCAAAAAGTAGACTAATTTAAATATTAATTTATTTAATATCTTTCCAGGGGAAACTATGAACAGTTCGAAAAGACCAAGACGGAGAAGCTGAAGTCCCAAAGACGCGAGTACGAGGCCCAAATGGCTCACAGAGCTCATGTCCAGGACTTCATCGATCGCTTCCGTTACAACGCAAACCGTGCCTCGTCTGTGCAATCGAAAATTAAAATGCTCGAAAAACTGTGAGTCCAAAAATCAAAATACCTAATGACTTAAATTATAAAACTTCCACTGCTTCTATGCAGGCCGGAACTGAAGCCAGTGGAAAAGGAGACTGTGGTCACGCTCAAATTCCCCGAAGTGGAACCCCTCAATCCTCCCGTGCTGGCCATTTCGGAGGTTACTTTCCGTTACAATCCAGAAGATCCACTGCCCATCTTCAAGGGCGTCAATCTCTCAGCCACATCGGACTCTCGAATTTGCATTGTCGGAGAAAACGGAGCGGGAAAGTCGACGCTGCTGAAGATTATTGTCGGGCAATTGAGCACGATTCACGGAAACATTGTACTGCATCGCGGTCTTCGTATTGGATACTTTGCCCAGCACCATGTGGACCATCTGAATATGAATGTGACGTGTGTGGGAGTTTTGGCAGAACTGTTTCCTGGTCGCCCGGACGAAGAGTATCGCCGGCAGTTGGGCAGCTTCGGCATATCCGGACCACTGGCACTGCAGAGCATTGCCAGTTTATCTGGAGGACAAAAATCACGAGTGGCCTTAGCCAAGATGTGCATGGGTAAGATAGTGGTTATCCACCTGTTTTCCATCTTCTGTTTACAGTATAATATAATATATTTATTTTATAGCGGAGCCAAATTTCCTGGTGCTCGATGAGCCGACTAATCACTTGGACATTGAAACCATTGATGCTTTAGGCCGGGCTATAAATGCCTTTAAGGTAAAGTAAACTATAGTAGTCATTTGGAGCATTAAATACATGTGTACTGTCTTTCTTAGGGCGGCGTAATCCTGGTTTCTCACGACGAACGCCTCATTAAGGTCGTCTGCAAGGAACTCTGGGTGTGTGGCAATCGCACAGTCAGAGCGATCGAGGGTGGCCTGGACGAGTATAAGCGCGAGGTTTACAAGGAAATCGAAGCTAATAGTTGAATTTAATGTAATTATTAATTACTCTATTTGTGAAACAGCCTAGCAATAAATTTATATTATGCCTGACACAAGGTAAAAGTTGTTTTTACAAAAGAGTCATACAAAAATACTCAAGTTACCAACTTTTTAGATGGGATTTAACTGCGATTTATACTTTTTCAGTCACAGAAATTCACAATTCAAGAAAATATATTTAAATATATCGTTTGCTATTCAAAACTTATTCTTTGGCTGATGCCTGCTGGTTGAGTTTTCGTCGCATTTCGAAAAGCAACAGCGTCAGAGCAGACGCCACATTCAAGCTATCGATGCCAGCTGCCAGCGGGATGTAGATGCACTTTCCCTTACCTCCAACCAAGTTTAAGAAACTAACAAAATAAATACATAATTAGTATTTCATTTTATAACTTATTCGTTTCACCCCTTACCGGTAAGCTTCCTCACTGACTCCGTGACTTTCTCCGCCAATGATGAGCAAGTTATGGGCTCCCAGACCCTGGATATCTGCATAGTCAATGGTCTGGTTGTTCTCCCGCTTCCTTTGGTTGCTCTCGGCAATAAAAACATGACAGTCGTCGGCCGCCTCTGGGGGAATGGTTAGCGCGAGCTCTTCCCAAGTTACATCATCCCGAATTGGAACTCTAAACTGACCACCACAGCCTCCTCTCAGCGCCTTTGATTCCCAGGGATCGCAGCAGCCGTGGGTGACCACCACCTGACTGCAGGGCAGAGCGGCACAGGTCCTGATGATGCTGCCCAGGTTGTTGGGCTCCCTGATGTTGTCGCACACCACTGTAATGGGCAAGGGCTGAGAGCCCAGACGCTGTTGCTCCGCCAGGTTCTTCTCCAAGCCTTTGTCCGACGGCCTGTCGAAGATAGCCATTAGACCGGGAGGAGTTACCAGCGATGACCACGTCTTTAGGTCGTGCTGCGGTACTTTGTAAATCTTGGTGCCCGTCTCCAGCTGCGCTACGCCTACTTCCTCCTTCACCAGAGCCAACTGATCTTTCTGGGAGAAGAGAAGTACTTCCATTTTGAGACCACATTGCAGGGCTTCCTGGATGAGACGGCGACCCTCGACGATGATCTGCCGCTTCTTATCACGGCGCTTGCGGGAACGCACTGTGGTCAGTAGGGTGCTGGTTAGTGGATCCTGCAGGGTGAGACGCACAAACTCCAGATTCAGCTCATTGTCCCTGATTATTGGTGCGGGAATTGGAGCCACTCGTGGAGCAGGAGTAGCTGGAGCTGAGAGCTTGCGAGATGCTACTGCAGCCATGGGCACCTTGGGTTTTCTACCGGCAAATCGATTCTTGCGTAAAGCTTCCCTCGTGTTTGTCGGCTCATGCCTTAAATCTGAATTCCCGAAGAGATTGGCCTCTATGTCCAGTGCGTCCTGGATCTCTCCTCGAGGTCCACTGGAACTGCTCAACCGCAGCACATTTAAGTTATTCACATTCCTTATATTCGCTTGAAGCGAGCGTTTAAATATATTACACAGCATGGCCGATTCAATTCAATGCAATTCAACTTCACTGAACAGATGTTTTCATAATCATGGGCGTAGTCAAACACATTTAATGGGGGTCTAATTATTTTAATCCTAATAAATGCATAAAAACAATTAGAAAATGCATTATATTTTAATAAAAAAAAGGTGTTTCATTATCTGTAAGTCCAAGTTACCCCAATACGAAACTTTACTACGCCCATGCAAGCAGTGTTGAATAACGTGGCAGTTAGGCAATCCAACAGCACTTGTGTTCAACAGGCGGTTCATTTAAAAATTCGGTTTTGATTAATAAAAATATATTTTTTATTTCACTTTTAAAATTTGTGTTAGCAGTTAATAACAATTGGAAAATAACTAAAAACTAATAGCGCAATAAGTTGTCCTACTCGGGTGTTATATAATTAAGCAGCCATAACATAATACAATAATTTAAAATAACAATGCAAAAGTCAAACGCCTGCAATTGCAAAGACGAGAGGGTGCTAGTTTTGTAAAACAAAATCAATATGTAGAGGCAATATAAACAATTAAAAACAAAAGAAATTCATCTAAATGGGGGGCTTGGTGTGGTGGCGTAAACACTAGTATTTAAATAAATCCTTATATTAACCATAATTCATAATCTGTTCCATCCTAGCCGGGACCGGAGTCCTTTCACGAAGTTTGTTCATAACAATGTACACTTTAGGATTACTACTATCACCGTTACATCTTACATGGCTAAATTCTAATTGTTAATTAAAGTTCCATAAATATTAATCAATGCCTCTAACTTTAGGTGTATATACACGGCTTAATCTACTCGCTGGTTACATCGGTTAGGTCGAGTTGACCGCAGAATTGCTACTGGACTGCTGGGTCTTCCGCTGACGGGCGCCGCGTCCGGACAGAAGGTATGACAAGTCAATGGGTTGCTCCTGAGCCGTTTGTGCATCCAGACACTTAAGCTTCATAGTTATCAGAACGTTCTCTAAACGCGATCGCCTCTTCTTAAGCATCTTTAGGAGGATGGAAAGCAAAGTTAATTATAATAGATTGATTTCAAAACTTGTTAGTCCACACACCTGTTTATTGGGCGCCATGGGTGTTACGACATGGACAGCAGTTGCATCCGCTGGGGCACTGATCCCACGAGGCTTTCGCCCAACCATCTTGGGCTGATGCTGTTCCTGCCTGCCAGGCACCTTGTGCATCGTTGTTTGCCCGGCTCCTAGCTCTAATTCAGTCTTTTGCTTCCTTGTCTTCAGCAATGACGGATCCACATCATGGGGCTATAAACAGAAGATAAGTGGTTAACTCGAGTTATTAATTTTCGAAATTTTGAGCTTACCGCATAGCTCTTGGAGATCTTAATCTTCTCGGGAAATTTTCGGAAGGCATAGCTCTTGGTGCAGGCCGGATGGTTGGCCTTGGCCTTTGAGAAGAACCTTGCCGTCTTGTCCACACGCAGCTCGCAGATGTAGCAATGATCCTCATCGTTGCATTCCATGGGCCGTCCTTTACAGAAAGTTGTTCGATCCAACACCCAGCAGCGTCCAATGACCAACTCAATTGGTACCACCTCATAAAGTGAAACTCTTACCACCTCATTGGGGTAAAATCGTCGCGATGGTTCGTGGAAAGTTTCATGGGGGCGCAGGAAATGGTGCCCGAATATGAAACGCTTTCCCAGTTCGTTTTTCCACAAGTGCTCCACCCGAAAGATATCGCACTCTTGGTAATCAATGGCTCCGATCGTTTCATAGGTGTGCTTCTTGGTCGGTAACACCTTGCCGGACTCATCCTTGATGGGAATGTCCCGCAGGACATAGACGGCATCGCCTTGTCGTACCTGGAGATCCCCACGCATAAGGGAGAGATAGTAACGGTGGCCCTCTTCGGTGAATTCCTCCAGGGGAATCTCTCGATCCACTTCCCTTGGCTCGCAACGCTCGCACTGATAATTATCCGCATCGATGTCAGCTTTGGTGCATTCAGTATGCTGCCACACCATGCATTTGGCGCACTGAATCATCAAGCCTTCATCTTTGTACAATCCACAAATACAACGGATTACATCCTCATCAGGAGAGGCCTCAACGGGAAGCAGGGGTGGCGGAGTCACTTTCAATGGCACAATTGGGGATTCTCTTTCCTTTGCTCCTGGTGATTTCTTCACTGCTATCTTTCCAGCTTCCTCCTCCGGCGAAAGCACTTCCTTTGGCTTAAAGCTCTGCAACGATTCCGAATCACCAAGAATCTCCACCAGCTGAACATAGCTGGCAATCTTCTGTTGCTCATAGCTATCCTTCAGGGACTGGAGGGCTTTTGCCTTGCCCTCATCATCGCCGTGCTGCTGCTTGGCCTCCACAAAGAGCTGCTGCATGTGGTCATCGAATTCCTGCGGCGTTTTGTAATGTCCCTGCTCCACTTGGGCTTGTATCGATCTGAATTCCACTTTAGAAGTTACAGCTGTAGCACCCACTTTTCCACTCAAAGTGGTCTTTATAGGCTTCTTTTTCTTGCTGGACACTGTCGTCAACAAATCGGACATTTTGAGGGTTTCCATGGCACTGCAAATATCCCTTAGAACGACGGCCATTTTGGCCATTTTCTCTAGTTCGGGATCATGTACTGCCTGCGTGAGTCCACGGGTTTTTATGTTGCGAGGCGAGCAGAGCGCGGAAATCTGCGCTGCCAAGGAAGGAGAAGATGGTGTGGAGGGACGTCTACCAGGAATGTCCCCATTGGTGGCTCCAGGTGCTGGCGAGGATGCAGTCGCCGCTGCAGCTGACGCCCGCTTGGCTTTGTATCTGCGTATCTAATGAAAGATGAATAAATATATTTTAATATAAATTTCGTATATTAAAAAAGTAAACCAACCTTTTCGAAGTTCCTGACTAGAAATGTGTTGAATTGCCTGACCAGTTTCTTTTCTTTTTCGGACAATGGTTGGAGCTTTGCCACCGCCACTGCTGATGAAATATCCTTTCCCGCCTGCCGTTGAGCGTGCTTTTTGGCCTTCTGCTTCCGTTGGCGACCGTTTCGTCCCGAAAGTCCCTCTCCAGCTGGCTTGGCGTCCACAGCAGGAAGGGGTTTAACTCTCTGCGACTTGCCACCGATTACACCACGACACTGTGGCGTGTTGCATCTGCAGGGTTGACCCTCTGAGGGATTGAACAGCGAAAAGTTGTAATCGTATGTCAGCTCCTCTCCCTCCTCTATGGCTCTTTTGGCGAATAAAACCATTCTAGATAGGCCGTTAACACTCCATTTTTGCATCTCGCAGTTGGGTTCGCAAGAATGATTGACAAACCTACAATCGCTGCCCATCCGCTGACCGTCGATAACCAGGCCTCCGTCCAGATGTAAGCAATAGTGATGGGTGTCATTTAGATAGATGCTGGCCATCCTCTGCTTGAATTCCTTTTCCGTGACTACCTCTCCCACGTACTCCAGAATGTAGGTTCCCTTCGCAATGGTTAGTTTAGTTCGCACTCCCCATCCTTTATCTGCCGTCATAAAGCGCTCCACTCCGGGTGCGACGGCGTGTCGCTGGATCTTCTGGTTTCGGCACTTCTCTCCAGCCGGGCAATTGCTGGGCGAGCACTCCGTATACACCATACGGTTTAGACAGTTGTCCAAACAAGATTTCTCGCCCTGGTCCTTACAATTACAGGTGGGATGATCGAATCCGGCCAAATTCGGACGCACTGACTCGGCGTATACATTAGTGCGGATCTTTCGGTAATTCCAGGATGGCACAACGTTTCGAGTGGGTAATTTGGAATTAGTGTAAGCCCACCATATGTCGTAGGGTAGCTCAAAGTCCATTTCAGTCCGTCGGAGGTACTTTTCGCAATAGGGAGGTGGCGGTAGAAGGCTCGCAGGACCCACTTGCTCCTCCAAGCCTGGTTTTTTATTCACCTTCGCTGGGGGCGGCATCAGGGATTGTTTGTAGTGATTCGAGAAGAGTCCTGCTACAAGATAGGTCTTCTTGACCTTGGATAGTTTCCGCAAGGAAGTGGTTGATGCCTTGTCCTCGCTGGATTCACTGCAACTGGCATAGTCCTGTGGGCCGGGGTTTTGGGACTCACTGGCAGGCAAGGGATCGTGCTCGGTAGGAATACTGTCTAGCCGTTTAGCCTCTGCCTCTGCATCTATTTCCTCTTGACTGACGGGAATTTCTGGTGGAATTTCGTCCACCGTCACTGGCTGTATTGGCTTCTCCTTTTTTGGTTGGGTTCCAGCTTCTAAGTTCTTTCGCCGCTTCAAGCGAATCTTGCAGCTGAAATTCGTATTGGGATCGATGCCATCTGGTAGTCTAATATTTGGTTCCATTTTGTTTTTTTTCTGTTGAGGAGGTGGTGTGGGTGGTGGCTCTGCCAGTACCGGCTGCTTGGGTTGCCTGCCTCGTTTTTTGGCTGGCCTTATCTCAGGTTCCGATTTGGGTGGCGGTAAAGGTGCAGCTTCAGCTTGTTCCCTGTTCTTAGGTTTTCTACCTCGCGGCCTTCCTCTAGCTGGTGTTTGAGGACGCTGAAGGCGTTCCAGAGCCACCACCGATAGTCGAGGGGCTTTTTGATTGGTCCTGGCCACAAAGGTTTCTCTGGCCTCGCCTGCTTGGGGAACTCGCTCGCAATCCAATGTAGGATTAGCTGGCGCCTGCATATTGACACTGTTGCTACTCCTGGTTTCTCTTAGGGATTGCAGGGGCTCATCATCGGGATCGAACTCCGGCTCGGGCCCATTAATGACGGCTGTTGTTTGCTGCTCCACGCTAACCTTACGCTTCTTCCTGCGAACAGTGGGAAATCCAGTTCGATTTATCTTTTTCCGCTTGCGTTTCAGAAGAAGATTGCCTCCCGTTTTGTGTAGCAAGGTTTCGACAACGCGCTGGCCAACTTCCTTTTTCGTATCCTCCTTAATGTCCAACGCTGAGAGCAGTGGAGATTCAACCTCTGCTTTGGTTATGACGGATTCATTCAGTTTACCAAGAGGAATTTGAATTTCCAGCTCCACAGAGGGCTCAAACACACCGGGTGGAGGATAGCTACTAGCTGGGGATTGAAGTTGAACAAGGTCCTTTGCAGCCGACACCTTCTGTTTAGCTGCTCCTCCTCGCCTCTGCTGTTTGAGGGAACACAAGGAACTAGGACTTATATCCAGCAACTTTCCACCACTTATGGAGTTATTATCGACAACAATCCTCAGGGGAGAATTACTTGCCGACGAGCCAGCTCCGCTCACAGACGTAGGTTGCTCTAGAAGATGTCTTTTTTTGGGCGTTAGCGCAGATTTTACGCTTCTAGCATTAAACTGGGCTTGTGATTTGGTAGACGCAGTGCTCTTAGCAGCCGCCGCGGCTGCAGCCCAGGCCTCTGCGTTCAATTTTCCATTGGCGAATGCTACTTCCGCCGGCGGACGCTCTCCTGGAGTCAAAAGATAGTGGCGTTTTTTCAACGGCAACTTGTGATCATCGGGACTGGAACTGTCATTGCTTTGAGATTTCTTGTGTCGTCGTTTGGTATTTCCATTACTGCTTCCGCTGCCATTGGGAGTCCCACTAGCGCTAGCCGATAGCATAGCGAAGTCCACCAGGGGCTCACTCAGCTTTCTCTTCTTTAGGCCCCGTTTTAATGGTTTAGAAAGGGTGGAACCTGATCCTCCTCCATTCAGAGTCAACTGCTGGGCAGGGCTTGGAGCTGCTAGGGTGGCCTGCAGCTTGTTGGCATCCGCCAATAGCTTCTCTTTGCCACTGCTTCCGGTCAAACGATCATCTTGGATGCGGCACCTTGAGTTAAAGGTGCTTGTGATTATCTCGATTTCCGTGAGCAGCTTGGAATCAATGTTCAATGACTTGTTGTGACTGAAACTCTTCCGGCGATGTCTGCGACGCATTCTGGACACCCCAGACACATAGCTGCTGCACATGCTGGCTGCCGAGGAGCGTCGGGATTTAATCTTGCAGGACGATTTGCTGGGAGCCGGGGTTTCTTTACGCTGGTTCATCATTTTACTAATGAAGTTATCCGGGTTGGTGGCAGTCAAACTGCCGCCTCGACCGAAATACTGCCCGGTGGTCACATAACGATTGATTTCGCCATACTTCTTGCTGGCACTTGTCGTGGGAAGGCTTTTAAGGCTCGGCTTGCTGATGTATTCGTTGCTCTCCTCACTGCTCTGGCCCAGAGATAATCCAGCTAGCTGAAGGATGTCCTGATCCTCGACAGGATCGTCTGCAGAGCTCTTCAAGAGCATGGAAGCACGGCGCTTCCGTCTCATCCTTAGGCCTGACTTTCCAGATTCCTTGCAATCACTCCGGTAGCCGCAGCTCTTTGCCCTGCTCCTGCGACTCATACAACTCTTGGTGCTGTATCGACTCTTGCAGCTGGCATCGGACTTGTAACCGGAGTTGTGGTTGTGGCTGCTCCGCTGATGTCGCACGCTTCCGTAATCCGAGACGTAACCACTTTTGGCGGCCAGGACCTTGCTGCAAATAGTGGTGCTCGCTCCTGTTCCACTAGCCGCACCCACACTCATACTCCTCAGCCTGAACTTCTTGTTCACGTCGATCTCTCGCCACAGCGGATCTAGCTGAAGTTCCTCTTTGTTGGATGAGCTGCAGGCTGCCTTTTTATTGTTCTGCCGCCGCTTACTCCTGGGCGGTGGATAGAGAACCCGCTCGGTGGCATACATTCGCTTGTCTAGATACGCCATGTCGATTTTAGGCTTGCTGCTGGAGGCGATTGGCAGCGATCCCGTGGGCACAACATTCTCATTTTGCATTTTCGGGGAGGGAGTAGTGCTTTGCGTAGTGCTAGTGGTGCTTATCACACCCGAATCGGCAGATTCGTTTACAGCAGGGCCAGAGTTTCCTGGGGCAGGAACTGTGGGAACCACTTTTTTGGGTCTACCTCTGCGCTTTCGAGGAACAGCTGTTTGGACTAGGGTCTCCTCCTTAGCTTTAGCCACTTTCTCCTCAGCAATCTTCGCATTGACGGTCTGCCCCAGCATCTGAGTCTTCTCCATGAAGTCCTGCAGCAAAGTTGACTGGTACTGGGGTAGGTTCTTGTCCTTGGCCGCTTTGCGGAAACTTCCTTCCACAGTTGTGTCCTCCGTATCGCTCTCCACTCGCTTGATAGCCGCCTGCACAAGGTTAGGTAACTCGTTGTCGCTGGACGAGATTCCGATATCCAGGGTGGGTTTGCTGGCCGACTGTGCCGCCTGGATGATAGCACTGAGCAGCACTCGCGGAGCTCTCTGCTGGTGCACCTTCAAGGGCAGATCGTCCTCTGAGTCCGAGGAAAATGCCGAGATCTGTGACTTCTTAGACTTGGACACTTTGTCCGATTTACTAATCCCACTGGCACTTGCCAGCTTCTTGCGCTTGACCTTCACTTTCTTGCTGCCTACTCTATTTCTGGCCTCCGAGCAGCCAGACTCGGTGTCCTGGGTGGACATTTTTCTGGACTTTGGGGGTTTCTTGGTTGCAACGACTCCTGACGGGGGGCGGATGGCCGAGATTCTCATTCGCAGGCCATCGGTGTCCGAACGTTGCACGCTAAACTGGGTGGCTGACTTGATCGACTTCGACTGGCTCGATTGATCCGTAATGGAATCGGTTTCCTGCGGACAAGAACACATTTTACATATAGCCTTACATATGGGTGCCATTTGAAAGACTTGCCTCATTTTCACTGCCGGATTCTTGTGCGCGTTGCGTTTCCAGAACCTTTGCTGCTGCCGTCTCATTTTGGCCACAGCTCATATTTTGGAGTCGCTGGGGGAGCTGCAAAGGTTCGCTTTTGTTAGCCAAGTGTTTTTTTTTCGATATGGTGGCACTTTTAATCGCATTTAAAGTAGGTCAAACCGCGGCGACATCGTCCAAAAAAAAACCATTACCCACATCACACTTACGCTTGATTGTTTTCTGGGCTAGCACCTTCACTCGCGACCTTAGTAGTCGGTTTTGTTTGTGCCGAAGGGACAATCTATGGCTGCACACATTGCATTTGCACTTTTCTTGAGCCTTTGGCCGTGGCTTGCCTGCTTCTAAAATGGCGCCGTTTTCACTTTCCCAAAAACTGCTTTGTTCGACGCCCGACGACGACGCAACGTTGCAACGCCTCTCGCATGTGGCACATTAATCCGCGGTACCGATACTTCACTTTTTTCGCGACTCGTGGGCGGTGGCGGGGCGCATCAATTGTTATTGTTAATGTGGCGCAACAACAAAAAGCCAGGCAACCAAAAATTTACGAACATAAATAAAGAAAAAGACTGCGTTTCAGTGTGCCCAGCTGCCGTGTACGTGATGTCTGCGCGACAATGTGACCGTGCGGCGGAATTTCGCTGGCAACTATCGTAATCTACCGTCAGCTGCAAGGAGTTCTATTCAAAACTAGCTAACATAATTAAGGTAAATATTATATAACAATATAAAACCAGTAATATTTGTTATCTTAATACTAAATAATATTCATATTAAAATAAATATAGATATATTATATACATAAATTGATATCTTTAATTTTTGCGGAATAAACCATATCTTGATTTATATTTAATTACAATTTTATTTTTATTTCTGTTTAGGGCTGACTGAATTCTTATATTTTGAACAACGATACTTTTTTGACTATTGTAACTAAATGCTTACTATAGGAATGTATTTCTTACATAAACTCGAAAATAGCCAAATTTTAGGTGACCATAAAACTAATTTTAGCCGACGATATGAAACGATAAAAAAAAGCCAGAATAGCTAGTTTTTCTCTTCGCGGTGTGTACACACTTGCCGAGCAGCTCGGCGATTATTATTTGTTTATTTGTAAAAACCTGGAAAATGAGTGGAAAACTGTCAAAATCGAGCAGCTCCTCCAGCAGCATGCTGTACGGCTCCAGCATCTCGGCGGAGTCCATGAAGGTAATCGCGGAGAGCATCGGAGTGGGCTCCCTGTCGGATGACGCCGCCAAAGAACTAGCCGAGGATGTGTCCATCAAGCTGAAGAGGATTGTGCAGGATTCGGCCAAATTCATGAACCACGCCAAGCGGCAGAAGCTCTCAGTGCGGGACATCGACATGGCCCTTAAGGTGCGAAATGTGGAGCCGCAGTACGGCTTCGTAGCCAAGGACTTCATTCCATTCCGCTTCGCATCTGGCGGAGGGCGGGAGCTGCACTTCACCGAGGACAAGGAAATCGACCTGGGAGAAATCACATCCAGCAACTCTGTAAAAATTCCCCTGGATCTCACACTGCGCTCCCATTGGTTTGTTGTGGAGGGAGTGCAACCCACTGTGCCCGAAAACCCACCTCCGCTCTCGAAGGATTCCCAGTTACTGGACTCCGTCAATCCAGTTATTAAGATGGATCAAGGCCTAAACAAAGATGCGGCTGGCAAACCAACCACCGGCAAGGTACACAAGCTGAAAAACGTGGAGACCATTCATGTCAAGCAACTGGCCACGCACGAGTTGTCCGTGGAGCAACAGTTGTACTATAAGGAGATCACCGAGGCGTGCGTGGGATCTGATGAGCCGCGGCGCGGTGAAGCGCTGCAGTCGCTGGGATCCGATCCCGGCCTGCACGAAATGCTTCCCCGCATGTGCACCTTCATTGCGGAGGGAGTTAAGGTCAATGTGGTTCAAAACAACTTGGCGTTGCTTATTTACCTCATGCGCATGGTTCGTGCTCTTCTGGATAATCCTTCACTGTTTCTGGAGAAATACGTAAGTAGTTTCTTATTGCTTTGTTCTTCGTTTCTCATAAAAATGATTTCCTCTCTGCATAGCTCCACGAACTGATACCCTCGGTGATGACGTGCATTGTCTCCAAGCAGCTGTGTATGCGCCCGGAGCTGGACAATCACTGGGCCCTGCGAGACTTTGCCTCCCGACTGATGGCTCAAATCTGCAAGAACTTCAACACCCTAACCAACAATCTGCAAACCCGTGTCACCCGGTAAATCATACCCGCTTAAATTAAATAACCTTTTAACATAAATTTTCCCACCCTTCAGCATCTTCAGCAAGGCCCTGCAGAACGACAAGACCCACCTGTCCTCGCTCTATGGCTCTATTGCGGGTCTCTCGGAGCTTGGAGGCGAAGTCATAAAGGTTTTCATCATACCCCGCCTTAAATTCATATCGGAGCGCATTGAACCTCACCTGCTCGGCACCTCGATCAGCAACACTGACAAGACAGCAGCAGGTCACATTCGCGCCATGCTCCAGAAGTGCTGTCCCCCGATCCTCAGGCAAATGCGCTCAGCCCCAGATACAGCGGAGGACTACAAGAACGACTTTGGCTTCCTGGGGCCGTCGCTGTGCCAGGCAGTAGTCAAAGTTCGAAATGCGCCCGCCTCAAGCATTGTAACCCTGTCATCCAACACGATCAACACGGCACCCATCACGAGTGCAGCACAAACAGCAACCACCATCGGACGAGTGTCCATGCCCACCACACAGAGACAGGGGTAAATAACACTTTTAGGCACAAAATAAAATTTCAGCCAAGCATTCCATGATTCCATGATGGAGACCATGTTGGTTTAATGTCTTTTTATGACCATACTAAGCGGTTGAATATTCTTCTGTTTTAGAAGTCCCGGAGTCTCGTCCCTGCCGCAAATAAGAGCCATACAGGCCAACCAGCCGGCGCAAAAGTTTGTGATAGTCACCCAGAACTCGCCGCAGCAGGGCCAGGCGAAGGTGGTGCGGCGTGGCAGCTCCCCGCACAGCGTGGTGCTCTCCGCGGCCTCCAACGCTGCCAGTGCCTCCAACTCGAATTCAAGCTCCAGCGGCAGCCTACTAGCGGCTGCACAGCGGAGCAGCGAGAATGTGTGTGTTATTGCCGGTAGCGAAGCGCCAGCAGTTGATGGTATAACAGTTCAATCTTTCAGAGCACCCTAGACGCCACCTCGCTGATCATTGAGACGGAGATTGTGCGCGCACCGCCCGAGCTGGACGATCTCTCACACTTGGAGTAGCCAGCTTAGTTCGTAGTCTACATTTTCATTTTGTATGCAATAAAACAACAAATGCGGGTTACTCCCCCCAAAGATGTAACCACAGAAAGAGAAACCATAATAAATCATTATTTTCATACTTTTTGTGTAAAATGGATTTAGTCCCTCTAAGCAGGCAAAAAAGAAACATTATTTAAGGATTTCTCATAGAAATATTAAGCTACAGTTCTGTAAATAACGAACTGTTGAACTCAACTGACTGTCCTCCCACCCCATGAATCGAAAGCTTGCCCACGCAGTCAGCACGCATGTGCGGGTATGGGCCCCCAAGTGGCGTGCTATTGATTTCTCCAGCGCATTGCTGGGTGAACGCACAAAGAGCTCTGCTCAACACTCCTTGTAGATACCCATCGCAGGACAGGCAAAGCTCGGAGCGTTACTGTCAGCATTTTCAAAGGATAACGAGGAATTCTCACAAAAACCCAGGAAAGATGCATGCCAGATTTGCGGATCCCGAGCCAGCGTCTCCGGACAGCGTGGATGGAATCGAAACGGAGTCACTGGAGGCACGAATTGAGGCCTTCAAGCTAAATCCCCAGAACATGGCTGCATTGCGGGAGGCGCTCGACGATGTGCTCCTGCGGGCTGAGTCGGAGGCCAACAGGCGGGCAGTTGAGAGCCACAAATCGCAACAGGTTGGCCACACATATCTAATATTCGTCTTTGAAGTAACTAAACTAACTTGTAACTTCCTTTGCAGGGCAAGGAAAAACGACCGAGTAAGTATACGCAGTGTGGTTCAGTACTTTTCGCTTCTTGGCTATTTGGATAGTGTATGGCTTTTCCCTTTTGAGCACTTCAGCGCCAATCCTCGCCAAGTGCTGGCTGCTGAATAGACTCTTGTGCACAAATCCATTTCTTTGTCTTGCCTAAGTATCTTTGTATCGAGGATTTTCGTGGCAATGAACTCGCTTGACACCTAAGAGTGCCTAGGCTCAAAGTTGGTGGATGAGGTTTAAATCTCAAACATTGGAAATATTTAGGAAAGTGGAATCTTCGTGCGGAAATTAAGAGAACCTTCGCGTAATGTTATCACGAACTTTTCAAGTTTAAAAAGTTTCTCTGAACTTGTTTGATAAAAGTGGGCGGCGGAACCAACTAACTGATGACAGGGCGACCGTTTTGGGCCTCCTCCTTGGTTGTTAACAGGTGGCAATTAAAACGGTGGAAAACATATAATTTAGAATATATAAACGCACTCGCACGCCATTTTCACCCATTTTCCCAAACCCAGCCAGCTCGATTGCATGACCATATTTTGTTGCACTTAACTTGTATTTTGCGTATCACTGATCTTTATTTCCGTATTTTTGTACTCTCTGCGCCTCGCATGCACTAATCTCTCAGGTTTCGCCATACCAGATTTTAAGAACGGCAAGGTGGTGAATCGCGCCCGGGGATTCGTGGTGCGGATCTTCGATGCCATATGCAATTGCGCCAACAACAATGCGGCGGCGGCCACGACGCGCTTCAAGCTGAGAAGCAACAGCGGCGGAGGAGGAGGCGGCGGAGCCAGCGGTAATGGCAAGCGACAGCAGTCGCAGGATGAGCCGGAAACCCTAGTCCTGACCAAGAAGAAGCCCGCCGGCGAGGGCAAGAAAAAGAAGGGAGTCAGCATGGCCGATGACGTTCAAGCCGGCGTTCGACTGATGGACTAAGCCAGCAATAGTGGACAATGGTTGTCCATGCAATGGGAAAACATAATCAAAATTAAAAACAGCCCTCCCTGAACACAGAACTCTTACTCAGCAATCCTCTACTGTCGTCCTACCGCCACCTTAATGGATCTTGTCCAGAAGCATTTTCTTCGCTCAAACGTCTTAGGCACAAACCACAAATTCCACGTCTTCCCCTTGAAGACCACCAAGTTTATGGTGTAAGATTATAAGCCCTGCAAGAGGAATCTTAAAATTGCATGGAACAGGGCTGATGGAAAAGCTTTAGCTCTCTACTTTATTGTTTGATATACCCAAATGTGATCCCAGATGGTAATGTTAACGAAAACTCAACTCGAAGCACAAGCAACTTCTAGGCTAGTTATGAAAGGAGAAACCCCCTATATACGACATTTGTATACACTCTCCAGCTCTCAGACATCACAACACAATCAACGGCATTACACAATCCCAGTGGAATCGACGAGGGTTTGCCCCGAATCTCCACCTAATTATAACTACGATATATCAAATTATATACCTAACTATATGTGTATGTGTATGACTATAGGTGTGTACGGAACCACCAACCTATTTAGATGTGTGTGTGTAGCAGTTAAAAGTATTTCCAAACCAAAGCAGCTAACAACAAACGGTTCAATATACAAGCATTAATGTGTACTGATTTTATATACAATGTACTAACTACTATATATACGTGTGAATGTCATTAGACTCTTAGTTGTTTACACAGGTTTCCTCGAACATCCTCATCAAATTCATCAACTAATCCGCACACACGCTCTAATCGGATATATTTTTGTGAGCCCCTTTTTGGAGAGATCTACATGCATATAAAGACACTACTCTACACCGAATCCGAAATTTAAGATATCGATTACGATACATATATAACACAGCTAACGAGAGAACTTTGTACGCAGATTTGCAAGGCAACCATTTTGTATAAGATTTGCATTTATTTTGTAACCACTTGAATCCAAAGATCTCCCTAAGTTTGAATGCGTTGCAAAGCCAATTGGATGTTTATCGATTACAAAATGTATAAGTTTGCGTTATGCGAACATAAAACCGTTGTATTTAGTTAATAATATCAGCAATAAACTATAACATGTTTGAAATCAATGCGGCGTGTTTAAATTTGGGGGTGCCATTTTCAACTACAAAAAGGTTTTCAGATATATGATTAAAGATTGTTTTCAAATAGAGATTTGCTTATCCTTGCAGATTGTTTATCGAATTCAGTCGATTGCGGATATGTACGTAATCGAAAAAAAAATTTTAAACAAAATGTTATTTTGACAATATATTATTTGAGTTTTGATTCAATCAGAAGAATAGTCGAAAAATTGAGTTTCGGATGAATAAATAATAGAACACACATTACAGTTTCGTAATTTTTAATCATAAAGTGATGTTATTCTGTATACATAAGTTCTTTTAAATATATAAATTTTGGTTTTAATTTAATCAACATCATATTACTGCAAGGTTTTATAAACTTCGGCTTGCCAAAGCTAACTTTCTTTCTTGTCATAATTAATGTTAAGCTTACTAAGGTTTTCCAATTCTATTTGATAATTTAAACATCGATATTAAAGCAATCATCGAAAGATTGGGCATTAAAGGATGAACCCGAATGAACTGGGTGGTTTCTGGGAACCCTTTTTAAGGCCACATGAACTGCCCATCGGCGTTTTCAGAGAAGCACTTGGCCGTCTGGTAGACCCTCTCGCACGATTCCTTGAATTGCTTATCTGCAAGATATATGTACCTTTATATATACGTAGAGCTATGGAAGGTAAGTGGGAGTGTAGTTACGCGTATCCCGGCAAGCTTCAACGGATTTCCTGGACATCTCCATCATTTCCGGGGGAACCAGATGCGGAAGTTGGGCCAGGGCCTTGGGCGCGTTGAACTCGCCCTTTTTGTTCACAGTGCCCGCCATCAAGGACACACACTTTGTGTAGCACTTAAAGGATAAAGGATTCAAACACTGGTGCCTGCAAAATGAAAGTGGCACTCACCATGAGATCCTGCGATGGCGGAAAGTTGAAATCACCCACGCGAAGCCGATCGAGATCTTCAGTCTTGAGCTTAAACTTCGGCGCACAACCACTGCGGATCATGTCTAGCGAGGTCAAGAACTGCTCCATGGTCATGGCAACTGCAGGATCGGGTAGCAGGAGTACCAGCACTTGCAGGACGATCGCGAAAACCGCGGAAGAGCGTCGTTTCCAATGCTTCATGGCGGCGGAAAGCTAAATACGTTGAGTAACCATGTCGTAGGAGAGTTTTATAGGTGGTCATGTTGGCAGGGAAAGGTGGTAATTAAATCGCAGGGTTTAGTAATTAAGTAACGCACACGCACGCCATTTGGTTTGACTAGAAAGTTGCATTTGTACAATAGTCGAATTTTTTAAATACCTATTAAAAAATAATAAATAAATCTTAAATCAATTTTCAGGATATTGTGGGTAAGCGATGTGGTTATAACACCGCATATATGTACATATACATATATCATATAATATTCCCAGAAATTCAAATCAACCTATAAAAAATTAAGTTATATAAATATGGAAAGGAATAATATTAAAATTAATATAATTTTTAATATTTTTCAAGGATATTTTGACTAAATATTTAATGGCTGCTTTCCATTTTAAACATATTTTTTAGTACATTTATATGATATTCGTCTTATGACATAATGACTTAATATCCATCTGAATTCCACCCGATACCATTGCCTTCGCCTCTGCTAATCATCCAATACTATTTCATAACTTATAATAAAATGTTGAAGGGTTGGGTGTCAAATTAAGACATTAAAATCATTTCTGCAGAGACAATCAAACCGTGCATCGCAAACATTTTCTTCGATTCCGGTTCTGCCGTGCAATTGATTTATTATTACTGCTTTGATGTGCAACCGTCAAAAGGCAATTAAATAGAGAATATAACTGAGTACTTATAAAATCTTCCTTAGTATTTCGGAGATGATACTTCTATGGAATCAAAACCCACCGAACCGGATCATTTGCGATGCACATCACGTTCGCCTCGGAGAATCCAAACTGATCATCATGGGCACCACTCGCCCCTGGCAACATGTTGCCAAGCTGTTGCCAGCAACATTGAGATAATACACCAAATTGGGTCTCTAAGCTCAGAGGAGGCATTTAAGGGGACGGCATTTCAGTGGCTCGCTTTCCGCCCTGCAGATAAGCCAAGTGCTCGGATTAGCTCGGAGTATTATATAATACCTACTATAACGCTAGCGGTTCTCATCCCAGAAAGCTTTCACCTGGGAACTGAGCATAGAGTGGAGACGCTTTATTAGCCAGGAAAACCCCATAGTGTCGACGCATCGAACAGGTTCAACGGCAGTATCCAAGGCAGTATCTGAGCTCGGCTTCCATATCGGAGCAGTAGCTCTAGCTGGCTGGAGAACTGCCAAAACAGAACTGATTCAGCGGGCAACGGAAGCGACACGCGATTAAAAGTCCCACTGCACTCTCGAAAATAATTCAAAATGAAGGTCTTTCTTTGGGCATTCGTGATTTTACTGGGCTATATCCCGCAGAGTACAATCGCCAAGACAGTATCCAGTGATTTTATGGGTGAGTCAGGCATAGGTTTATATACCAACATATCCATTTAATAGCAAATTTAATTATCAAAGTTAAAACTCATTGCACCCACATAATTGATATTTCTAAGACAAATCCCAAGAATCTAATGTAGACCAAACCTAAAGATTTTCGTATACCATCCAGATCTTCTCGACTTCAGCGATAATGATGAGTTTCAATGGGGGGAGTCGGAGAATCAGGTATACGAAAATCGCACTGGGGAAAACCGCGTCGTGAGTTTCCTGTCCCAACATCGCCTAAACAAGCGGCAGGCTCCCACCTCGCAATTGCTGGTGAGTTTGTGCCTTATGCATCCATATCAGTATGGTATCTAACAATGATAAACGCAGGAGAACAAGGATTACGGAGCATGTAGCACTCCATTGGGCGAATCCGGCCGATGTCGCCACATTATCTACTGTCGCATGCCAGAACTTAAGAATGATGTCTGGCGTCTGGTCTCCCAGCTTTGCATCATTGAGAAAAGGTATGTGAGTTTCTTCCTGGTGGCTTGGCATCCTTGTATTATATAAACGTATATGTTTATCTTAGCTCCATAGGCATTTGCTGCACTGACCAGTCGACGAGCAACCGATTTGGTCCGCAACTCGGGACCAGTGCGGACAGTGATGAGCCGCGTATCGTTAATAAGCCAGAGCAGCGAGGCTGTGGTATCACATCCAGGCAGTTTCCCCGCCTCACCGGTGGACGGCCTGCGGAGCCAGACGAGTGGCCCTGGATGGCGGCCCTGCTGCAGGAGGGCCTGCCCTTCGTTTGGTGCGGTGGTGTCCTGATCACCGACCGCCATGTCCTAACTGCCGCTCACTGCATCTACAAGAAGAACAAGGAGGACATCTTTGTGCGTCTGGGCGAGTACAACACGCATATGCTGAATGAGACGAGGGCGAGGGATTTCCGGATTGCCAACATGGTGCTTCACATCGATTATAATCCACAGAACTACGACAATGATATTGCCCTTGTCAGGATCGACAGGGCGACTATATTCAATACCTACATCTGGCCAGTTTGCATGCCGCCCGTGAACGAGGATTGGTCGGACAGAAACGCCATTGTCACCGGTTGGGGCACCCAGAAGTTTGGCGGTCCTCATTCTAACATCCTCATGGAGGTGGGTCGCATATTGGAGTATAGTTCATTTTATATACAGCGTTTTTTATTGGTTTCAGCAATTTAAGCAAAAGAAACTTGTTTAAAATAAGAAAATCTTTATCACTCCTATCTTCAGGTTAATCTGCCGGTTTGGAAGCAATCCGATTGCCGCTCGTCATTTGTACAGCACGTTCCGGACACCGCCATGTGCGCTGGATTTCCGGAAGGAGGTCAGGACTCCTGTCAAGGCGATAGCGGAGGTCCACTGTTGGTACAACTACCCAACCAACGATGGGTCACCATCGGCATCGTGTCCTGGGGCGTCGGCTGCGGACAGCGGGGTCGCCCGGGTATCTACACTCGCGTGGATCGCTACCTGGACTGGATTTTGGCTAATGCTGATGTCTAGGATATACGCAGTACTGTCTTCAGTTCGATGGTACATTCAATTTACTTGGCATTAGGATTAACAAATGCTATGGTCTAAATACACTAATTAACCTGATAACGATAGATATTTATCAAAACTATCAACACCCGTTACACCCCCAAGCTAAATCTAAGACTAAGGCCACGTGTCCGACTTAGCAGCGGCCGCACTGGAGAGCTTCTGCAGCGGCTCCTGCTCTTCAACATTGTTGGTTGTCGTTTCGGTTACATCGGTAAACGCTACCTTGTAGACATCCTCGTAGGTGGTGGCAAAGTGAACCTCCAGACCATCTGTAATGTACGTGGGCAACTCCTCGAAGTCCTTCTTGTTATCCACAGGCAGAATAAGACAATTCACCCCACTACGACGTGCCTGAATGGGGGAGATTTATGGTTTACACTCAAATATATCATTTATTTTTCGTTTTTACTTACTGCAATCGTCTTTTCTTTAATACCACCCACGGGTAGCACTTTTCCCTTCAGGGATACTTCACCCGTCATAGCAATGTCTTGGCGCACCGGCTTTCCAGTGGCCAACGAAACGAGAGCTGTAATAATGGTGATGCCAGCACTGGGACCGTCTTTCGGTGTGGCACCTTCAGGAACATGGAGGTGAATGTGTCTGCAAGGGAAATATATAAAATATCGAAACTAGGAAAAGACAAATCAAAAAAAAAACTTACTCTTGCTCTAAGAACAGATTATTGGGTTCGAGCGAATACAAAAAGTTGCGCGCCACCGTTAAGGCTATTTGGGCCGACTCCTTCATGACATCTCCCAAATTTCCGGTGATGTGCAGCGATCCGGCGACAGTGTTCGGATCTGTTTTTGCCCCCTGGCGTATGTGACGCCTTGAGGTTTCGATGTAAAGCGATGAACCGCCCATGGCCGTCCAGGCCAGACCCATGACTACACCCACCGGTGTTGTCGCGTACATGCGATCTGAGCTGAAGATTTGCTTGCCCAGGAATGTGGTCAGGTTATCAGCGTTAACCGGAAAGTGCTCGCCTTCTTTTTTGACCACTTTGAAGGCCACCTTGCGAATAACTTTCTCGATATGCTTTTGCAGGTTTCGCACCCCGGATTCCCGGCAATAACTGCGAATCAGCATGTTCAGGGCATCCTCGGAAATGTTGATATGCTTGTCCGTTAATCCGCAGTCCTTCATTGCTTGTGGCATCAGATACTGACGAGCGATGGCGATCTTTTCTTCGGCAACATACCCAGACATCTCAATCAATTCCATGCGATCTCTTAACGGCTCGGGAATAGTGTCGATCACATTAGCAGTGCAGATAAAGAGCACTCGCGAGAGATCCACCGGCACATCGAGGTAGTGGTCCAGGAAATTCGCATTCTGCTCGGGATCTAGTAGCTCCAACAATGCTGAGCTAGGATCTCCCTGATAGCCCCTGAAATAAGATATTTATTAGATTACGGTATATCTTAATGAAAGCATTTTACTTACTTGCCGATCTTGTCCACCTCGTCGATGAGTACCAGAGGATTTTCAATCTTTGTCTTCTTCAGGCACTGAATCAGTTTACCCGGCATGGCGCCCACGTATGTGCGGCGATGTCCCTTGATCTCGGCCACGTCTGTCATGCCGCCCACACTAAAGCGGAAGTACTCGCGGTTCAAAGCGCGCGCAATGGACTTTGCTATGCTTGTCTTGCCCACACCAGGAGGTCCATGGAAGCACAAGATTTTGCCCTGTGTAGAGCCCTTGAGGGAACTGACGGCAATAAATTCTAAAATACGCTTCTTGATATCTTCCATTCCGTAGTGATCGTCGTTTAATGTTTCAGTGGCCTTCTCCAGGCAGAGATTTTCGGTGCTGATGACGCCCCAAGGTAGGGAAGTAAGCCAGTCGAGGTAATTGCGAGTTACACTAAAAAAAAAGTAGTAGGAGCATATAAGTTAAGCTAAATTCAAATAATTTAGTAGAACTCACTTAAACTCGGAACTGTGACTCTCCAAGAAGTTCAGCTTGGTGAGCTCTTCATCAATAACAGTCATAATAGCTTCGGGAACCACCTTATCCTTCAGCTTTTCGCGGTACTTTTCACCAATGGCATCCTTGTCGTCTTTTTCGATGCCCAGTTCTTTTTTGATGACTTTCAACTGCTCCTGGAGTATATATTTGCGATGTTGCTGCTTGACTTTTTCCTCTACTTCGCGTCCAATTTTTTGTTGCAGTCTGGAGAGTTCCAACTCCTTTTTGAGTAAAGTTAAGGCCAACTGCAGACGTTCTGGGATCTGAAATAGTGATACATATATAAGATATATATTTCCTATATAAGTTTAAATAAATTACATCGGTTTCCTCAAGGATTTTTTGCAGCTCAGCTGGTTCTCCAGCGGAAAGGGATGCTCCCAAATCACACAGATATATGGGGTTGTCGACAACTCGTTGATTTTGGTGCAGCATTTGCTGTAGGCTCTCCCTGGAAAGTATGATTAATGACAGATGAACATGGTATTTGTATTATTTTTTAACATACCTATACAAGGGATTCATTGTGATTATGTCCCGAAGAGTCTTGATTATCTCCTGAGTTAATGCCTTCACCTCTTCAGTTTGTTTATAAATCGGTTGCTTAACGTTCTCCACTTCTACAATAAGAACAGGTTGGGCGCTGGACGCAGATTGATTAACATTTTCTTCCGCTCCAGTCTCAGGTTCCACTATCTTTTCTTCTGTTGGAGGCTTTGGCAAACTCGATGACTCGACTTTGCCTGATTTCAGTGGCGGCTCCAGAGTCTGGTTTTGTACAAGTTCTTCAGCAGCCGCCGATTCACGTGATTTTCCGGTCCGACTCCTGGGAATTCGGCCACGGGGCTTTCGGGCTGGGTCGGACCTTGATTTTATAGGTGCCGCATCCGCTTGATCAGTGCTTTGATCTTCAGCTGGGATTTGTAATTTTATATTAAATAGAGGATAATGCAAAGTTGTCATTTTCACTAAGGGCAGAAACATAGGTCACACATCTGGGCGCTTAGTGGGTGTGTGGAAAACATGCTTACCGGGCTTAGGAGTTGGCACGTCCTCTACCACCTGACCTGTTATCCGAATACGACGGTGGGCCACCACTACCATGCGCAGCTTATCACCGAGATCCTGCAGTTCTTGGATTTGGGCAAATGTTCCGAGATTGTAGACATCATTCAAATTGGTGATAAGCTCCTCTTCGCCATCAGTTTTTTTAAGGAAGACGCCCACGTAAGGTTGATTCAGCTTGACTTTGCGACGCAGCAGATCCATGATGATGGGATTGGATACCTATTAGCACATCGGATTTTTTCAAAGCCAAAAAAAAAAGTATTATTAGGGCGTGCTTTTAAATGTTTTAAACACTAAAAAGAAATCTAGCTCACTAAAAGCTTACTGACTTAATCAATTAATGATAGTGAATAGTTATCCCTCCAGTGGCATGAAACCTTACCTCCACTATCTTCATGAAGCGGGGAAAAAGAGGATTCTTGCGCATGGCCAACAGCGGAACATGTGGCCACACGTCCGGCACCGCCACAGTTGCCGGAAGATGGGGATCTTGCTCGGACATAAGATCGGGTCCCATAATAATATCTCCGTTGGAATCATCCCGTTTGCGGCTGTAAAAGCGCTGCACCATCAAATTGGCTCCGTGGAACCGCTGGAGACGCAACGACCGATCCCGGCAGTATTGCATCAGGGAACTCTGGACGGGACGATTCCGGGTCCACACTGACGCCGAGGCGATGCCCCGCACCATGGGGCGCACTCGGATAGCGCGGGCTAACATATTGAAAGCAATATCCACTCGCAATTTACTTAGAAATAACTAGAAATGGTAGAAAAACAATTTGCAGTCTAAATGTGTGGTGAGTGATTATGTGACGGCTGGTGAAATGACAGCGGCTGGCAGTGCTGCAAAACGATTTCGTATTGCACAGTGGTACCGGTGAAATCTTAAAAAATCTGTTTAAAAATATAAAAAAATATATTTTTAAATTAAAATACTGCCTGCTAGACGTTATTTCAAAAATGTGCAAAAATCCCTCGGACATTTTTTTTCTACAGCGCTTGAGCCCAATGACATCGCCAGTCGTCCTTTATTTAGAGAATTTTTTTTAGTTTTGGAATTAATTTTTTGAGTATTGTTAGTAAAAAACACCCATTATAAAAAAGATCTTAATTTAATGTTTTTATGTGTAATATTGGTATTTTTTAATTTTCGAGGTTTTATGTTTTAAGCCCACAGTACATTCAGTGTTGATAGCCGGCGAAATAGAAACGAAAGATAGGAAAATATCGTCCAAGTCTAAGATTTACCAAAATTGTATTTATCTGCATTTAATCATGGTTTCCCGATTCGACCAACAAAAGACCAAGCACCAGCTCTTCCACGTGTCCCTCAGCCTTGCCACCATCCTAATCTGCATGGCGTACATGCAGTATCGCCGGAATTGGGCACATCTCGGCAGCTTCTGGGATTCTCTGGTCGTCCCTATTGTTTTCCTCGGAGAGCTGCTAAAAGTTGTATTGGCTCGCTTCTACGGAAAGGTTGAGGATGGCGTCCTGACCGCCAAACAGCGCCAGAAAAAAAACTCGTACTTTACGCCGCGGGAGCTCCTCGGAGGATTCACCCTGCAGTTCCTGTGTACACTTCTCTACGCCTTTATCTGCATCATTTTGGGAGCCCCGGTGCTGGGCAACTATGAGCAGACTTTCGTCTTGGCCTTACTGATGACCTTGTTGACGGTGTCACCCACAGTTTTTCTCCTCGGTGGCGGAGGAGCACTCCAAGTGTGCTTCTGCGAGAAACCGGACTTTGTTACCAAGTGCGAGGACACGGCTCTGAATCTGTTCAAGTACAACGCACTGGGAGGTATTCTGGGAGCTTGGGCCGGGAGCGTGGTGGCTCCCCTGGACTGGGGACGTGACTGGCAGGCTTATCCCATTCCCAACGTGATCGGAGCACTGCTGGGAAGCGCTCTGGGCAATATATACGCTTGTACGCATGTCCTCTACGCCACAGCCCGAGTTTACATGACCAAGAAACGCACTTAAATCTAATAATAAACTTTTAATTCTGCCACCAAGATTATTACGTTGCGCTGCCACTGAAACCCACTCATCCACTAAGAACCACGTCATCATCTCGTCTAGTCAGCAGCTTAGGAACTACCAAAAAGCAATTACCACTTTAATGTTACATGTTTAATCATATTACTAGCGTGTATTATTAATGAATTCTTTTTAAATCAATCAATTAATAAACTAACAAATTATGAATTTAACCAAAGGCGTCTTAAAAACCATAACACCTAATTCCTTTCCCAATCAAATCTTATCTTCTTGTTTTTTGCGCAGATTCTTAATCAAAGAATAGTGTCCTTTTTGCCCGTGAGATCTAGTCTATGCTGTGATGTTCGATACAAAAACTTTACAATTTCACATGCAGAGGGTCAAAAAGCTTACTAATTTTTTAAACTTCAACTCCATTCAACTTACTAAATGACAATACCACTTTTTAGCATATCATAACTGATAGACATATAACATATAATGATTTAATGACACCACTTGACAAACATATTAAGCTTTAACTGCCATTACAAAGCTCTCATCCTCCAGTAGACACCGTTGGCCCACATAGTTTTCATTGGGCTCCCAGTAGTCTTCTTCATCAGCATCCGCCAGGGGCTGCCAAGCATCCTCATTATTTAGCGCTCCCTCGGGTAGTGGAAACTCCCGTCGGTTATCTAAGGTGTCGTCAGAAGAATGTCTTCTTCGAAGGAAAGAAGCTGTTGGCGCCGCTGGACAGTGCCCAGTCTCAAATAGTTTGTAAAGCTTAATAAAGTGCAAGCCACAGGCCAAGCGCTGCCCCTCCTCCCTAGCTACCAGGGCGCTCCAACTTAGGACCAATGTGGCGTGCGGTACATAGTCAGCTACGCTTGCGTTGAACTCTTCCGAGGAGATGTTGGTATTGAAATACACCGTTTCTTCGTTGGTGAGGAAGCTGTGCGGGTCGTGTATCGGAGGCATGTGCTGCTCCACCTGCTGAGCGTGCTGGGCCGGCAGGATCTTTAAATGGGAAAGTCGCGAATGAAGCAATGTTTTAATCGATGGAATGTCTTTGTATTCTTGTGTTTCTTTCTCGAGAAGGCGGCACTGGAAATTGCAGCAAATGGAAGACTTGAGGCATTGTGCTCCAGCCTGTCCCGGGCTGACTCCCATACTGTTCATTACTGTAAAAAAAATAAATATTAATTAATAATCCCATGTACTAGGGGAACTACAGAACTTAATAAAAATTAAAAATAAATTAAGAGCTCATTTTGCAGCTTTTAAAGATCTCAGCATTATCAATGTACTTACTATATAGTTTATCCGGATTCAACTTAAATTCCTTGGAGTACAATGAAATAGAGTTGATGTACACTTCCGTTCCCTCCACTTCATGCTGGTTCCTAACGTTCACATCCAGTCCCAGTTCATTGGTAACTGCATTGCTGACCACACAAGTGGAGTCTGCCTGCAGGCAACTCTCTACCTGCAGCTGCCAAATATGCCGAACCAATCGATATTTAATGGGCGAATTTGCTACCGTTGGCAAGGAGTAATAAAATAGTAGGCGTAAGGTAAAGGGTCCCGCCTGGTGTGGAGCCTGCACCCACAAGGAGATGGTTTGAACTTGCTGGGCGTCTAGGGCAGCCAGCCCAGGCCGGTTAAGTAATCGGTAAACTCGCTGTCCTCGGATTTCCTTATCCTTAACTAGCTTGTCGTTGGAAAGATTGCGAAGAGCTACACAAAACAATGTAAAATTAAAACAAATATTCAATAATAAAATTTATTATTTACTCACAACTCATCATAGCCAGTGGCATTTGGCTGTTCTGATCCAAAAGGGACACACAGCGAGGGTTATCGCATCCCAAATAGATCTCTTCAATCGGAGCAATTCCCAGATTCCGAAGAGTTACATGAACGGGAACAATTTCACCAGCCAACAGTCGACTGGGAACGGGAGTAAAGCTTACATTCATGGCGGGCAGTTGAGGAACCAGTTTGATAGTTAATCTGTTGTCCAAAACGGTCTGCGAGGATTGCTTGGCATTGTGAGGCCTGATCTTTTGGGTTTCAAACTGTAAGGTACCCAGGAGACTGGCTGCAGGATCCGCACCGGCTGCTACTCGACAAACGACTCCCAAAATACTCAGACGTCCGGTCAACTTGGGAGTCAGCTTAAAGTGCAAAGTTTCTTCGGCCTGTTCGGCCAATTTGATGGAAGCCACGCAGCTCGTTTTAATTGCTGCTCCTACTGCTATTTTATTAGCACTATCCGATGATTCCTCATAAGTACAGGCGTTGGAGAGCACCTCATCATTGTCCAGTGTGAGTTTCCACAGTAGGTCAATCTCGGATAGGGCTATTCCACATCGAACGCTATTTGAGAGGGTTACAGCTAGCTCAATGGGTTCACCTTGCACGGCAACTGGAGTTTCCAATGCAGGCTGCTGTTTAGTGTACAAGTATCTCGAGGGTTTAAAGACAAAGGGCTTATTATTGGCAGCCGTGATCACAAGCATCTCTTCAATCTTGTTCCAAATGGGCTCATCTGCAGTCAGATTTGAGTTGATGTCTATGTTAGTGGCCGGCACATGAGGTGCCACAGCCGACGGTGATTGCACTAAAGTAAGAACACGAACGGAAGATTGCACTACTTGGGGTAAGGCATGTGGTAGTAATCCCAGCTCAGGACTTCGCTTAACAAGTTCCTGAAAAAATATGCGATAGTTTATATAAAGGCCAATTGTATGCTAAAAAGTATTTTACAAACTTACATTCTGAGTCTGTATGTACTCCTTTAAGAAACTGGTCTGCTGCTGGGCACTTTGAAGGCTTCCAGGTCTTAATAAATGGGCGAAAGATCGACTGGCCTCCTCAAGTTGTTTTAGCATGTAGGCCTGCTTGGCCACCGTATATTGAATGTGGTCCTCAGCCAAGCTCCACTCGCGCTTTTGGAAAACCTGATAGGCCTGGCGATAGCAACGGTATGCATGCTTTCTTTGTCCAGCTCGGGAATAACGATTCCCGGCCAGCACGATATGGAAGGCATACTTCCTGTGCATTGGCGGTTGGGTCACCAGAAAACAGTAGGCTGCCTGCTCCAGTAAGAGGGCTGAGCGAAGATCTGATTCCTCGTTGGTCATGCGAATCAGTTGCTTGGCCACTTCACTATATAGTCGCGCTGTTTTTAAACATTCCATGCTGAGGAGCGTAGCTCTGGTAGCAAATTGCTGCAATCTGTAATAACAAAATAATAGAAAAGCTGTAAAAAAAACCCCAAAATTAACTTACTTGCACACTGTGAGATAACACACAATTGCATCCTCCATGTAGTCATATGTCTTTCTTTGGGCAGTACCCAGCATGAAGGCGGATAAGGCAGCCATTTCCAGGGCTCCCGCATAGTATTGCCACGCTGAATCCGCATTGAAGTCTCGCTTGGCTTGGTGGTAGGATTGGAAAGCCAAATTGTAGTGACCAAACATGAAGTAGAGATCGCCCAACTTTCGTGTTTGGAGCTCAGCAGATTCATTGGTGTAGCTGTGAACAAAGCGGATTTCTATTAAAATTTGAAAATTGAAACAAAATGAATCTTACATGACTGCATTTTGATTGTTTGCTCCTGCTCCCGGCTTGCTAGTGACAAACCATCGTTTCGTAGCGCTTAACAGCGACTTGCTGACGCCCTTTTTGTTCGTCACACCCTCGGCGAGAATAGCCACCAGATGCTCGATATAGGGAATCAATGCTCGAACAGCGTAGTCCTGCACAAAGTGTCGTAGGTTGTCAATGTCCCGACTGGTGAGACATCCGCCGTGAGGTGCATCCGGCTCTAATTCATTTCCCCAAACATTGGGATTGATTGTTTGAGAGGCAATACTCTCGCTGCTGATGCTAAATTTCGAATTAATCGCCTCTGTGGCGCTTTCCTGCATGGGACTCAGCGGATGAAGCATGGCCAGATCGCTATCTTGAGCACTGACTCCTTCCAGGAGCTGTGACATTTGCATGGCAGGCATACTTATGACAGAAACTGCTTCCTGTGGCGATTTCGGTGCACTAAGATCCGTGGAGGGTAGATTTGCGTCACTTTTAGGTTGTCTTTTAATAAACGTTGCCCAGTGATCTGGAACCTCAGCTGCACCCTGGGAATCCAGCGAGTTGATCGACACCAGAAAACACTTGCTGTCTCCAAACGTAGATTTAAGCAGCTCGAATCCCTGCTGTGCCTTGGACAAGTCTCCCTGGCTAGCTTCGTGCAGCACCACGTAACTATTTAGGACCTCGGTGGGATGGAACCACTTGGGCAGCTTTTGGGGCGTGATGCTCTGCATCTGCTGCACACGTTGTCCCAGTTTGTGGGCGGTCTCCACGATCTGGGGGTCTGCGCTGGAAAGCACTAGCAAACAGCTTAATAGATGGCGGGTGAACTCATGATCCGCCGGAAATTGCACAGTTAAAAAGGTCTCACGCCACTGCTCGAACCAAGGTTCCGATGTGGGTAACTCAAGGTCTATGCCAGCTGTAGGAGAATGGTAAAAGGGTTACCAAAAGACATTTTTGCATCGCTGAAACGCTTACCTATGGTGGCCAGTCTGGTTTTGTCATTGTGGGCGTTGGTCACAGACTCGTTGAGCATCTTCCTGGCCAAAATAGTTTGCGGCGGCCGCCAGTCCACATCACAGAAGTTGAGACGGAGTCCACGCACCGATACACTCGTTCCGGACACGTCGCGAAAGTGCGCTAAAGAAGGGAGTACAAGTTTAGGTTTGTATTCAATATTATAAACATGTCATCCACATCATAACAACCTTAAAACAACAACATTGTACGTAAAATGTTAAATAACCATGTCGAATCGGTTGGGAGTTCCATCGAATAGACCTATTTGCTTGGCCGCGTCTATGCCTTGTTTACCTCACCCGCACGCCCCCTCACACACTACAACCATTCCCCATTCCATTCACTCACCATCATTTGGCAACTTTGCGAACGGCTGCAGGAGTTCCACGAAGGAGAGGTTGTTCCGGTGGCAGATCTCGTCCGCCTGTGGACTGGACAGCACGCCGATCAGCGGCGAGAAGATGTTCCGGATGATGTCGCGGGCATTGTAGCTCTGGCCCGTCAGGTGCAGCATTACTCCAACTATTTACAAAGAAAATACAGAACACCACACAACAATTGGGGGGAGCAGCTGGAGATGGCACTTGATGCAAATATGTATCGAAACTATCGGTACTGGAAGAAAGTCGACAGCTGTTTTTTGCGCTGATATCGATCGCTTTTCCAATCAAGAAATACATGTTCCAATCTTTATTCGACTTGGTTTTTACTGAAGATCATTATTTTGACATATAAATGTGTACTTTTTGTTAACCATTCCATTAACCATTTATCTTTATTTCGTGTAAAGGCCAGTTGTATCGAAACGAAACTATTATTATTATTTTTATAGATCTTGTAAACTCGATCACAAATCCAACTATTGTCGCATTTTGACATTGCGCCACTTGTCGTGGTGAGTTTTTCGCCACCACTTGCGGCACAGAACGGTCCCTCTGAAGCGCGGGAAAGAAGTCAGCTGTCACCACCATTTGTGCGAAGAGAAGCGGAATAATTGCGATAAATAAAAGCAGAATAGCGACAGACAATTGCACAAATCTGATTCATGTTATAACCAAATCAAAGTACTAGCATTCCAGTACATATATCAAGTGTTTGCCGAGCGTTTTGCAAGTGAATTTCGCAAAAACAAGCAATTCCCTAGGCAGACAAAAGCAGAACCTCTAAAAAAAGCGCGCCGTCGAAGGAGTCTTGCCAAACCCGGTCTACGCTCTGCAATCTCCGAGGTACAGTCATGGCCAAGGTGCACATCACCAACGTGGTGGTGCTGGACAACCCGAGCAGCTTCTTCAACCCCTTTCAGTTCGAACTCACGTTCGAGTGCATTGAGGAGCTGAAGGAGGATCTGGAGTGGAAGATGATCTACGTAGGCTCGGCGGAGTCCGAAGAGCACGACCAGGTGCTGGACACCATATACGTGGGACCAGTGCCTGAGGGGCGACACATCTTTGTTTTCCAGGCGGATCCGCCAGACGTCAGCAAGATCCCGGAACCGGATGCGGTGGGCGTTACCATTGTTCTGCTTACCTGCTCCTACCGCGGCCAGGAGTTCGTCCGCGTGGGCTACTATGTGAATAACGACTACGCTGACCCGGAGATGCGCGAGAACCCGCCAACGAAGCCTCTTTTCGAGAAGCTGACGCGAAACATCCTGGCCAGCAAGCCGCGCGTCACCCGGTTCAAAATTAATTGGGACTACGGGCACATCAACGGGAATGGAAACGGCGTGGAGAACGGCCATCAAGATGAGATGGCCACCGATGGACCGTCCACATCGGAGGCGGCTTCAGTAGTTGTCCATCCCGAAGATGACAATAGTTTGGCCATGCCAATGGAGAACGGAATCAAGGCCTTAAACGAGAACTCCAACTCATTGGCCATGGAATGTTGAGAGCTGCCGGCAGTCCGAACAATGACCACACCAACACACTCAAACCAACATGGGCAACAATGGATAATTTAGCACTCCTGGTCCTTGTCCCTCTATTTACCTTTAAGTAACTAAGATTTAAAGCAAAAATATATGTATACATTAAATTATTTCCTAAAACATGCATTTTCTTAGCTATGTGCTGACTTTTCTCTAAATGCACAATTGTGTGTTTGAAGAATGACTATTACGTTTATGGCAAAGTTCAGTTGGCCCTGTTTATAAATTAACTATTATCAATAGAAGAAACAAGCATATTCTTGAAAGTTACTCCGTTTTCAATAATTGAATTTTGCACAGAACTGATTTTTTGTCTAAATGATTTATATGATTTTTATGTTGTTTAAAAAAAGTTATGTTAAAAATGGGAAATTCAAAGAGAAATTTAATAATATCAGGACGGCAGAAATATTTTTTTTATTATATTTAATTATATCCAAAAATATTTATAAACCTGAACTTTTGTTTTATTATAATTTTTTTAATTTGGACTACATTTTCTTGAAATTCCGTTAAATCAAATAATACTTGATCACTTCTTCCTTTGTGCAATATTCAGCAAAAATTACATTAGAACAAAAACGGAAAAAAACTCAGAAAATCTTTGCTGTACAAAATTTAAGTAACAGACATCTTAGGATGCCGATCAGCCAACACGATCTTGGCCGTTTAGCCAGCGCCCCGAGCAGCAAGAGCAACTCGAGCAATACGTGGAGAGTACTCCAGAATTTGTCTTAAGCTTAAACTGATCCTTCTTCCTGATCGTCCTTAGGTATCTCAGCTATTCGGATCTAGATCTGGGCAGCAAGTCTTGCTGCGGAGGATCTCTGAGAGCGGAACCTAGCTGCGATCACTGGAAGTTCTGCGAGAAGGTGCCCAATCGCTCGGACGTGGAGGCCGACTCATTGGGCTGTCCTGTGGGTCTCGTCTGCTCAAATGCCACCGTAAACAATCCCTGCGGAAGTTCTCCCAAGCAGGAGGAGGCGAATGTTCTTAACTTCGCCACCTATCTTAAGGCATTCGCCTTGATTTATGTCCTGCCCGAAACGGACTGGACGGCAGAGAAGATCGACATGCTGCTGGAGGAGGGCACGGAATTATTTCGGGCCAGCTCGGATGTGAATCAAGGGCACGACGACCCCGACGAAAACAAACTACTGGAGCCGGAGATCTACACCAACGAAGAGAAGCGGATCAAGAGAAATTTCAACCTAGAAGGCCACACCTTCACTTTGGCATTGGAACCCCGCTATCTGGGGGTAGGATCAAAGCCCCTGGACCAGCAGCCGCCGCATACTATCAAACATCTAGGGACAATTTTACAGAATTTCTTCAAGTCCAGCCGCTACTGTCTTCTTCTCACCCGAGTGGGTCACCTGCTCATCTGGCGCCGTAAAAGGGTTTTTTTCGTCCTTGACGTTAAGGGCAGAGCCAAGGACGACCTGGCAACCGTAAAGGATAACGGAGTGGCAATGCTGGTATGCCTGAAGTCCATTGATAATGTTGTCCATTTGGCCAGTAACTTGAGCGGAATCTCTCCGCGAGATGAGTTCAGCATCCGGGAACTGGTGGTTGTGCGCCTAGAGACCCCGGATGGACGCATCTATATGCGCGACACCAGCCATCGATCCATCGAATTCAAGGTGGTAAACAAGAGTTATGCCTATCTGAAGGGCACACTGCATCTGTCGTTAAACCGCGACGATCCGGTGAGGAATCGCAGTAGCCTTATGGTGGCCGTGGGCTCGGTCCTGGCCAGCAAAATCGATCACCCGGCCAACTGGGACACTAATATGCTGGATCGTTTAATCAGCTATGGAGTGGAATTGTGCAGAAGTTGCTGGGCGGATTGCTTGAGGGATCGACGACCCATTGACCTGGACACCTTTCCGACCCAACTTAGAATGGGACAGTTTGTGTTGGAGCTCAAGCTAATTCCGAATGTGAGAACGGGTCACTGGAGGTGTGGCGTCCGCATCATTGGGACCGAATTCGAAGCTCACGTCTCGCAGGCTCTCAAGGAGCGTGGCAACGTGGTGTTCCAGATCAACAATCAAATGTATGCCATTTGGCTTAAGGACGGGTTCTACTACCTCGTCGATCCCTATCGCCACACCATCGTGGGCACCCATGTGGCGGAGGACAAGGCTGAGGGCGCCAAGTGGGCCACGGTGCGCATGTTTCGCGACCAGCTGACCATGCTCAGCGTGTTCCACCAGCTGCTGAAGGAGTCCAACGGGCAGTCTGCCTACTACGTCCACGTGGTGCGTATACGTAATCTCGCCGAGTGTCCAGAGGGATACGCCCTGGTGCCTATGCCCGATGGTAAGGACAACTGCGAGGTGAAGTCCCTGAACGAAACCATCTTGTTTAATGATCAGCAATGCGTCAGAGTGTGTAACAAAACCCTGGCGGAGATCAGCGACTATGAGGAGGATGTGGTTAGTCTTCTTACAGATAAATCCGACATTGATCATTTTCAAATCCTGGATGAGCAACAGAATGCAGGGGCAGAGTGCGAATTTTGTGAGGAAGAGTTCCGCACGGAATCCCTAAAGAGACTACCAAAGAACAAAACTACTAGTTCGAAAAGCAGAGTCGGTCTTTCCAAAAGAGAGCAAGACATAAAGGATACCTCCGGCAAAAGGTCTGCCAGCAGGCAAGCAGGTGGCAGATCCTCATCCACAAAGTCACCTGGACTTACCAAATCTAGAGAAAATACATCACATAGGATTGCAAAAAGAAGTGAGCTCCCCTCAAAGCAAACTGAACTCGGGACCCATTCTCCTCCATCAAAGGTAAAGACCACACCTAACGTAGCACAGCCTTCTAGCAGGATTCTGAAGAGCACTATAAAGCCCAGGGAAGTTGGTGGCAGATCGTCCAACCCTTCTCACAACAACACTCTTGGACGTTCTAGATCCAGAGAAGAGCCACTTCCTGAGAGGATTACAACAAAAAAAAGGCAGTTCAAAAGGCAGACTGGAGGCATGTGTTCTACAGATCCTCTTCCCACTTCCCCCGAACGTTGTAAACCCAGAGAAGTGCCTTCTCCTGGTAAAACTATAAAAAAGATTGTGAAATCATCCAGACAAACTGGTGGCACAGCTCTCAGTCCTTCTCCGGAAGTGTCCTCACTACCATACAGATCCAAGGAAGATGTTACTTCTGGAAAGATAATGATAAAATCCGAGAATACTAAGGACAGTGTCTCACCCGTAAAGCCCCATTTACGTTCCAAGTTTAGAAACAGGTCACCTGGTAAGTGTTCACCACGCCGAACCCCATCAAGCAAGATGGCTCCCAAGGAAGATGATTCCAAGGGAGCAAACGCCGCCCCCGACTTATCGATCCCCAAAGAAGCCATTGGTACACAGGTGGTCAGTAAGGAAGCCAGCAACAGAAAAGGAGCACTTGGCAGCAAGGGAGTAATGCTTCTGCGAAAAGTAAATATGAAAACGATCACCGCCATTGAACCGTCGAAAAATGAGAAAAAGGAGGAGACTCAAACTCACATACTGCAGCAATCCGTGGATAAGTCTAAATGTCTGGGCGTAGCTTCTTTGGCCGCAGCTCACCTGAATACACCGGCGGCCTCCACCTTTGTCAACGAACTAGACCAAATGGAAAAACCCCCATCCCCAAAGATGAATGTTCGGAATGCAGAGCAATATATCGAACATCCCAAAAACTGTTGCTGTCGTGGTGCCGATGAGGATTCCATGGAGGGAATCGGGTCCCGAATGCCGGTCAGATTTCCCGGCTTTAGTCGAGTGCCCCAGCTCCTGGCCGTCGCCGGATCCGAGAGTGGTACCGTGGAGAGCCTGAACCGGGTGCTGGGCTCCGCCTTCAAAGTGGCCAACCGGGTGCTCACGATGACGCCGTGGGGCAACTATGTGGTCTTCAGGCATCATCCAACCGACAGGTCGGAGTCGGCGGCCACGTGGTTCTACGTTTTCGATGGCTGCACCTGCGACATCGATCGCTTCCGCCACCTCGATCTCTCCACGGGCACGGCTGGATTGATCGCGTTCCGCAAGCAATCCGAAGTTGTGTGCCACATTATCGATTCGCGGGAGGAGAAGGCATTCAAGATGCTGCGTTCCGGACAGGTGGATCCTCCCCACAAGAGGATACAAAGGCTGTTGGCTCACTGACACTCGATATTCTCGCCTTTAGACATTCACTTGTACAGAATCAAATTTAAAGTAAACTAAACGAAATTAGAAGGAATTCATGGCAAATATAATTTTCGAGTCCTCATTTCGATTGTAAAAAGATCTTCATTTTTATATGTCTCTCATCAATGAGATCCTATTTAAAGGTTTATATTTTACCAGGATACTAGCTTCAATAAAAGACCCAGGGCATAAGCGTTCTTACGAGTTTTCAGTTTATTATTATTGCTAATTCGTATGAGTCGTTAAAATTAAACTTAATATGAAGTACATTTACATAATGTAGAGAAACGTCGCCCACGACGGAACGACATATCTTACGAAGCTAAACATCCAACTAGTGTGTAAATATATAGAATATATATATATTGAGTGTATATAGAATAATATTAAATTTGTAATTCGTTTGCAGCAGATGAACGACTTCCAGAGGGGCGAAACGTATTTGACCAAATATATACCTATCTGTTCTAGAAAGCGCTCATGGCCACATCATAGCCGAGGTTAGATCTGCCAGTTTATTATTTAATTTATCCAAAACATATTCTCTGTGTTTGTGATTGCATTAAGGCACTGAAGCTTGGAATTTTGTGCATATATGTAGAAAGTACCACTTCCCGGTTGATCGAACGGCCAGTTACCCAAAATATTTGGGAAAATGGCCCGCGAAAGCGTCGAAATTATACGTACAATGCGCTTCTTAAAAACACTTTCCCTAGTTCTTAGCAAATTTTGTTTTATAAAAAATATCCCTGCTGACTATTTCGTCCTATTCCCTTTCATTACTGATTAATGCCTGAGGCCAATTCTATTTTTTGTTGCTTTGTATTTGTTGGGCTTTTGTGGGAGCGTTTGTTGGTTTTTCCTTTCAGTTTGGGGTTCAAGCTCTTATTATCAAAACGGAAACTAAACCTAATCGCTTAAGTTAGATGTACAATTATGACATTTTTTAAATATATTACAAAGGCAGCTCTCTAAGGACAAGAATATGGGTAGATTTAACTAAACCTAATGCGAAATTATATTTAGCAAAATAGGAAATGCATGTGATACGAGTACGACGACACGAACCAAGATCGCCCCAAAGAACCCAAAAGGTCTTTGTGTGCCGGAATGAAACTGCTCCGAGGCGATCAACGCTTGGAGAGAATCTTCCGCTTCCGCTGGTTCACATAAATTAGAGGAGCTAGTTATCTGGACATGAACGTAGATAATACCATACAGTTTAGGTCGATTTCTCGTTGAGTATATAGGAGATAGTTTTTGCTGCGTAACTTGGACGACTCCAACTTTGGGCTTAATCAAGGTGCACCCAACCAGACTAGATATCATGCCAGGTTAGACCATATTGACGGCGCCATCAGCCTCAAAAGTAGGTATGGATATAATATCGCTGCTGCGCACGGCGCCCATAGGCAAAGCGGGACCCTCGGCCTTGGCTTCCGTCGGCCGGTTTCCCTGCTCCTCATCGCTGGAATCACTCGAATCGTCGTCGGGCTCGCTGTAGCTGTTGATTGAGGTGGATGTGGCCTGAGTTTTCTTCATGTCCGCAATGTCGGTATTGCTCTCTAGGGTCGAGTGCTGGCTGGAGGGTGAGTGGCTGTACTCGGAGGTGTTTTCCTCCTCGTCTGAGACGATGACCACATTGCGCTTGTGGATGGCAATCTTCTGGGAGAGTGGAGCCTTGTAGCTGCGGCGGGGTCGCATGCCACGAGCTATGGGCTGGCGGCCAATGCTAAAATAAAAGACGATTCAACTTTACAGCTCAAATTCGAGGCACTAATCTTCCACACTCACCTTCTTCTCCGCAGTGCGTACTTGTAATCCGTGGTTTCGCCTTCCTCGTCCGACCAGCTGTCCTGCTCATGCGACTCCTCGTTGGCATTGCTCATCGAACTGCCGTTTGGATTGTCCCCCAGTGGATGCTTTCGCCGTTTGCTATGTGTGCTGCTGCATCGACTTAAACACGGACTGTTACCACTCTCCCGCAATTCCAGAGGAGAGGCTCCTCCATTCCCATTATCGGTATTGCTCACGGAGTTCGTGTTTGATTGAATGGACAGGCGGTTTTCATTGATGAATTCGATGACTTTGCGGCCTAGACGTTCCAGGTTTTCGTTGTCACTGCAGCATTCAGTCATGTCCAATCGTTCGTTGCTGTTCATCACATCGTCGATGAGCTGATCGGGACTAGAGCAGGCATCTTGGTAGGTCAGCTCGCTGGTGCTCAGCGAGTTGCCATTCGACGGACAAGCGGGATTCACGGCGCCAGCTGCTGATGAAGTACTTCCACTTCGAGCCCTCGCCTGAGCTTGGGCAATTTTCTGTACTCTCTGCAGTTGCAGCGGCAGTTGGCGATGATTCGGAACTGGCACATCGATGGGCTGAGATCGAGGAGCCTCTGCGCTTGGACTAATATCCGTTTCACTCACGTCCATGGCATCTGTTTGGGTTTGTCTCTCCACCAGCTGCACCTTTCGGTTCTCCGGTTCGCTCTGGTAGCGACGATCCCTCGTCGGACTGTACTTGGGTGGTGCACCAAAGGATCCAGATGCGTTGCGTCGATGCCGGAAGACCTTCTTGTTTTTATTGGGCATGGTGGCGCCAAAGCCGCTACTCGGGATGATATTGGCCAGATACGATTTGGGTTGGCAATTGCTATCCAGCTGGGCATATAGCATACACTTCACAGGGGACTGCAAGAGTTGAGAGTTGTTTTAAAAATTATTCGTACACAAAGAATATTTCATATTTATTTCAAAATTATGCGCAATCGGATATGGTTAATCATTTAATAACAGCGATAAGCACTTAAAGATCCTACTTTAAAAACTTGCAGTACTATCGCCCGTCCTCTTTCTATAAAGTGACCAATATGAGTTCCAGATATAAGCAAGCTTACATATTACTAATGCAAAAGATTATAGCCTATTTATTAAATAAGCATAAACTTTTCTGTTGCTTATATAGAAAGTAAATATTGTGCTTTTATATTCCCTTAGTGGTTATAAGGTTATTGGGAAAACAAGTCTATAGATCTAAGAATTGTATACCTCCGGCGTAGTCTCTGGATCCGGCGTGGTTGATTGTTGCTGAATGGCCGCAGGAGCAGCGTTCAGGCGTCGGCGATAGTGTTGCATTTTTCGGATCGTGTTGCCAAAACGTCTATTGGGCTTGTAGCCACTTCCTGGTAGTTTCCGTTCTCGTCTGAAAGAAACGCAAGGGTTTAATCAAAAGAAACTTGCTGAGAAAACTGCTGCACTTACTCAGCGATTTCCTTCTCCTTTTCCTGCAACTGGGACATGCACTCGCTGAGTTCGAAGAAAAGCTGGTTGGTCTTTTGCAACTTATCCTCGTACACCATTCGGATATCCTGGGCATGTCGCCACTCTGCCGTCCGCCGCTTAATCAGATCTTGCTCGTACTTGTGTATGTTGGTGCCATTTTGGGTAATCTCCTTCAAGTGAGATCGCACCTCCTCCTTCCACGACTTTTGCGTCTCAAAATATTGCTTCTCGGTTTTTCTCAGCAGTTCCGGTCCGGCGATGTCCAAGTGCGAGAGTATCTGCCGGAACGATGGCCGATTGCGGGGCTTGCTTTTCCAACAGAGCTTGACCAGCAGCTTAAATCCCTCCGGACAGGTGCTCGGGACAAGCAGCTTGAGCGAGTTGTTGCCCACACCCCAGATTATGGCTGATGAGTCGACATCCTTGTAGGGTATCTCGCAGGTGAGCATTTCCCATAGCACCACACCATACGACCAAATGTCCACCTTCTCGGAGCACGGCTCATTCCTGATCACTTCCGGAGCCATCCAGGCCACTGTACCAGCAAAGCTCATCTTGGTGCTGATCTCGTTCCACTCGCGACTGGTGCCAAAGTCGCTGATCTTCACCACCTCATTTGTACTAATCAGTATGCTAAAAATAAGCAGAGTTTATAATATGCTTTTAGATGGTGTTTCTTTAACTTACTTTGGACTCTTTAGATCTCTGTGTATGATCTTGTGGGAATGCAGATACTGCATGCCCAGGGCGATTTGCTTGGACCAAGAGACCAAGCGGGACGGTAACATGACTTGCTCCTCCTTCAGGATATTCTGCAGTGGCCCATACGGACAGAACTCCATGATGATGCAGAACACCGGTGACTGCGTGCAAACTCCTCTGCAAAGGTAACAAATACAATCATACAGTTTTTAATAATAAATTCATAATAAGTACACGTAGTACTTTTTATTTATAATTCTTTAAATTTGATAAAACGATTCTCCGAATTATTTTGCTTAAAATAATTTTTTTCTGATACTGAATTTCGCTATTTCCTTTTTGATTTCTCACAATATAAACCAAATCAAATGTAAAAACAAATGAGAGAATGCTGTTGTTCTCCGACTATCAGATACCCGTTATTCAGCTAGTGGGGGGAATGCGAACACGAAATTTCATTATTTTACTGGGGTATCTATAGATAATGAGGAATAAAACAAGAAAGCATTTAAAAATTGTTTAAAAGTGGCCGTTTTGAAGGTGTGAGAATGGGCGTGGCTAAGGGGTTTTTGGTATACCCATAGAAGTTGGCAAGGCAAACAATAAACCGAAGACAAAACGAAACATTTATCAAAAGTGTGGGCGTGGCAGTTTTGGCCAGTTTGTGGGCGAGCGAGTGGGAGTGCAACAGTTTTTTTGCCAAATCAATAGAAATTTACAAGACTAATAAAAATATGAAAAAATATCAAAACATTTTTCAAAAGTGTGGGCGTGGCCGTTTTGAGCAGTTTGTGGGCGTGGCAACATGGGTTAAAAAAACTTGCGCTGCGTCTATGCCTCTAGAATCTGTATGCTTAATCTCAACCTTCTAGCTTTTATAGTTCCTGAGATCTCATACGGACAGACGGACATGATCAAAAATAAAAATACTTTATATGACCGGAAACTCTTCTTTCTGCCTGTTACATTCATTTTAACGAATCTAATATACCCTTTTACTCTACGAGTAACGGGTATAATAACTGTTACTCATTTGCAAACTAAAAACGCGACTTTGCACTTTTTATTGTTTATTTGTAAAACATTTGTTTTATTTTCTGTCTATGAATGGATATTAAACTCTCGTACTCACTTGAACTTAATAATGTTCTCATGATCGAGCTTCCTGAGATGCTTGATGTCCGTTTCCTTCAGCTCCTTCACCTTCTTGACCGCCACAGTCTCGTTCTTTAGCCTGCCACTGAAGACGGCTCCCTGTGCCCCGCTACCCAGCCATTCCAACTCGGTGATGGACTCGAACGGAATCTGCCAGTCCTCGCTCCGCTGACTCTTCACCTCGATCACGCCCGTCTTCCCGATGAACGAGAGCACGGGCTTCATGCACCCGAGCAGTCCGTACATCCAGCCAATGGGCTTGTCCGGATGCCCGAATGCCGCCGCTGCTCCTCCCACGTGAGGTGGCCAGCGCTGTTGGCACGTGTTTTCCGCACTGCTGTCCGTGATCTCCGCATAGTTGTTGTGATGCTGCAGGCGGGGCGGAGAGTCCAGGTCGGATGACTTGAAGGGCAGGTCTGTGGCGGCGATGCCTAGGTGACCGAACTCATCCTGCAGGCAAGCCATGCTGTGAAGAAATGAAAGTATATAGATGAATATACAAAAGCCATAGGAAATCATATATGCATATAAACAGAAGTAATAATATGCGGCCTAAATCTGAAGTACACATAACAACTAATCTAGACAGTGATCACAGTTCAAACAAACTATTTCCATCTCTAATTAGTTCTATTGATGTTTATTAAACACTAAAAACTACCTATACATACATTGCTTATCTAAGCTTGCTCTGTATTTCATAACATTTAAAACATTTTCTTACTAACGAAAAGCGGTTCCAAAGTCTAGTTTAGCTTTCTAAAGTCGATGCTTAGCTTTCTCAATAATGTATAATAATTAATTATATAATTACAAGATAAATAGCCAAAATTCTCAGGATTTCCCGATCCGCGAAATGTTTGCATGTCGAAAGCTTGTACTCTACGCAACCAATAAGGCAGGGATTTAATAATTGCATTACTATTTTTATTAAAAGTCATCAAATCATTCCATTAACAAATTGTTTGAGAGGTTTTTTAGTGAATAAATAAATGGTAACGTGATTGGGTTTTTTGTTTTAAGTCATTATCACTCAATTATACATATGGGCGCCAATATTATCAACTGAGATATTTTCCTCAGGTTATCAATCAAAAGTTTGCTAAAAATGTGACGATTACGCATACCCTTTAAATAGTATTTGCTTATCGTAACATTGGTGATAAAAACATCGCCCAGCATCATCACTCCAACTGAAGAGAACGTCGCAAAAGCCATAGTTTATTGTTAGTAAATCAATCGTTCGTATGATAATCAAAGTGCGTTTTCGCGATTTCTATGTTTACACACGCCATAATAATCACTTTTCGTGCTGACACAGTGAACGGGCAAAAAAAAGCGAACTTTGATAAAAGCAAGCCCGAGCAAATAAATATTAGGAAAGTGATCGCTCGAATTTCAGTTCTTCGCGCACCCATACGTATGAAAAAAGCCTTCCTGTTGGAATTCGTGTTTGCTTTTCTGTCCGATAAGATAAACGAACACAGGATGATAGATAAGGGAAGGGGTGGAGTACAGGGAAGTGCAAATGTGCGGCAGCAGGTGAAAAAACATTTATCATTTATCACTGCCAGAATGGCAATAAAGAGCAGTAGAAAGTCTGATAGAGGAAATCACCTGCCACACACCTACACCAAGGCACCCATACTTACGCACATGTACATATGTGTATGTTTGTATTTAAGCCCGTCTAGACTTGGTTTGATTGAAATGATTTGGCAAATACACAAATTCACGTTTATTGTGAATTTTAGAATATGTGGATCCTTTATAAACATGAACCCAATTCTGTACATTATCAAAATTAAAAGAAAAAGAGGCGTTGATTATATTGTTTTGTGCATAAAAAATGTACTTCGAGATTATAGCCATAGGGGTTTTCCATACTCTTATAGTGACTAAACTTGTGTTTTATATTTAAAAATGTTCTTGTAAATTATCATGAGAAACTAACAAAATTTAAAGCATACTCAAATGACAAGAATGTTACTGTTCTTAAGTCGAATCTAAAAAAACATATACAGAGGTGGTCAAAAGTATTTACACAACGAGCTTTTTTTTCAATTGTCAACTAATTGAAAAAAAAGCTCGTTGTGTAAATACTTTTGACCACCTCTGTATATCTCTCAATTTAAGCTGAGCAATTTATGTTGAATATTTGATTAGATTTATAATTTACGGAATTTTGCGGATTAAATAAATCCCTTTGTAAGTATTTGTTAGTTTCTTTATTACTTTCTCCCATGCCAATACACCATATTAACACTAATTTAGCATGGTTCGAATGGTTGATCTCTGAGTAAGTCAGCAAGTTTTCCAACACTGATAATTCTGGTTGGCTCTCAGGTGAAATTTGGATGTTACTCGAGGTCTCATCGCTGCCTATTAAAGTTTCTTCAAATACAAATCATAATTTTATAACCGCTTAGCTTTTATCTTCGCTTTTCGGGTACGAAGATTTTATGGAGTAAATCATGGTGAATTCACCCCTACCTGTTGATCTTTGGAAAAAAAAATCACACGCGCATTAGTGTACCGTTGTCTGTTTTTTCGACAATATAGCCGTCCTGCTCGCACGCGGTTAGCGGCACCCGCCGTGCAAATGTCAAAAACCTTTCGTTTATTTATGAATTTGTGAAAAAGCATTAATTTCCGTCCCCAAATGTTCTGTTGCGAGCTGCGGCCAAGCACGTTTTGACCTTTGGCGTGTGGTTCATAGAACGCGGATATTTGGCGGCGTCTCCGCATTTCTTTTCTTTCATTTCTGCATGGGTCAGCGGTGAATCTGTGAGATTCTGTGACTCAGTGCATCTTGAGATACTTTCGGGTGCGTGTATTTTACCTTTTTTCTTTGGTGATGATCATGTCGGGCGGGTCATTGTGGCTAAAGAACGGTATGGTGTAGACCATGGTTTATTTGTTATTGTCACTTTTTTGGTTCGCTTTCGTAATTAGTTGTCGCGCACTAAGAATTTCATTCATTCATGCGACCACCAGACTGCATTAATGCAAAATTTTACGCTCGCTTTTCGCCAGCAGTTTTGCGTTTTTTGTTTTTACGCACTGGGCCAACAACAAAAGTTGGCTAACTTTTGATTGTCAGTTCGTGCCAAGCACCAGCAGCCACCGAAAAAACAACAACAATCGCTTTTTGTCGTCCGATGTATAATAATAATAAAAAAGTGACGTCAAGGTAAGTTGGTATCGCTTTTTGTTGCTATTAATTACAAGAAAAAAGAGACGAACGCGACGCGTAACACTTTCGTTGGCGGTTTTTCAAGACTGTTGCTTATTGGTTGGGTTTGAGGGGAAAAATGTAATAATTTCACGTATTTCGCACAACTGCGTCACACCAACACACAGACAACGGCTGCAAACTGATTTGGCGATAAGCCCGCTTTTGTTTTTGTTGTCGCACAGCCACACGGACGCAATTTAAGGCAGGCTTGCGAATTTCAAGCGCAAAGAGCGACCGCCAGAAGCGATTGATTTTCGCCACATTCATATTCAAACCAAAATACAATTGACCAAGTCAAAATATCTTTACAATCTATAGCTGAAACCCCAAACAACATCGCAGAAATTTGTAGAGTCACTTATCCAGAGGTTTTTTCAATTGTAAAAGCTCTCCATACTAGAAAATCTCCTGGAATTGATGGAATACCTAATATATCCTTGAAAAACCTTCCTACAAGCGCCATTAATCATATTGTTAACATTGCCAATCACTGTCTTCAGGCAGGCTATTTCCCACGGGATTGGAAGATAGCAAAAATAGTTCCAATTCTCAAACCAGGAAAACCTCCTGATAACCCTGAAAGCTACCGACCAATAAGCCTATTAAGCGGTTTGTCCAAGATTCTGGAAAAATTAATTAAATTGAGATTGGTGAAATTTTTGGACATACACAACACACTACCAACGGTACAGTATGGTTTTAGAAATGGTCTAAATACCATACTGCCGACCTTAAAACTAAGAAATTATATTAAAGAAAGTATCCAATCCAAACAATCTGTAGGGCTGGTTACACTTGATATTGAGGCTGCATTTGATACTGTATGGCATGACGGACTGTTGCACAAACTAAAGATGATTGGAACTCCCATATACCTCATTAAAATAGTTCAAAATTTTTTGACACATCGATACTTTAGCGTTAATTTGGACAGTAGTCAATCTGCTAGACGAATTTTAAATGCAGGTGTGCCACAGGGTTCTGTCTTAGGACCTACATTGTTTAATATTTTTACACACGATATTCCACAAGCTACAAACTGTGTACTTTCACTGTTTGCTGACGACGCCGCTGTCTACAGTGCTGGTTTCTCGTACAGCGAGATAAATCAATCCATGCAGAGTTACTTAAATGAATTAGACATATATTACAAAAAATGGAAAATTAAAATTAACCCTAATAAAACGAATGCTATATTTTTTACAAAAAGAAGGAAACCTCGTTATCTTCCTGATAGACAGTTGCGAATACTAGACTCTCCAATACAATGGGTTGACAACATTCGATATTTGGGTATAATTTTTGATAAAAAACTAACATTTAAATACCACATCAACAACACAATTATGAAAGTTAATAAAATTATTTGCACACTGTACCCTCTAATAAATCGTAAATCTAAATTATCAATATCCAATAAGATCATAATTTTTAAAACAATTTTTAATCCAATATTAATGTATGGGTCACCTGTTTGGGGTAGATGTGCTCAAACTCATATCAAAAAACTTCAAATATGCCAAAACAAGCTGTTAAAATTAATAATGAACTTACCTTATTACACAAACACTAAGTACCTACATATAAAAGTAGGTGTACAAAAAGTTCAACAAAAAATACAATATTAACAATCTTTTGTTTCAAGTCTTAGTTTTTTAAGTTAGTTGTAAGTCAATTAAGGTTTTTCTTCTCCCTTGTTTTCCTTAATAAATAATAAATATTGTTATACAAAAAACTAAAAACAGGTCAACTAGACATAATTAATAAATATTTCAGATGAAAGCCTTAGCTAAACACTGTAAATACCTAATTATACCATTAGCTTTAATGAAATGTACATATATATATAAGGGATAAAGCACAAATAAATTAAATTAAATTAATTATTTTCGCCAACTAAATCGCGACTCGCAGCGTGAGCATAACGGTCTAGCTCCACATTATCAGTATCAGTTCGGATGGGGCTCTCTCTGCTCCTCTCTCTCCCACTCCGCTCTCATCTGCTGTTATCACCCGGCGTTGTTGTTGTCAGACTGACCGCATTCCCCAGCGCGTGTACGACTGGCCAGCCATCTCGAGGTCTCCCCAGGCCAGGCCGCCAACTGGTCACACTCAAAACCAGTTTCCATGGTGGGGAACACATGATCAAATCTCACACACATCCACACAAATACAGATACAGGTGGTCGTGCTGTGGGTGTGAGTGCGCGAATAGGAAGTTTTTGGCTGCGCCCCCTGCAAATTGTATCCCTCAACTTATTTTACAGTGGATACTGCCTATGGGGGAATTTCCGTGTGCATGTTATCTCTATTTCCTTGGTAATATTATAATCAATCACAATTACAAATGAAGACCTATTAAATATTAGTATTTCGTTATTTGAAGAAGGGAATCCCTTTTATCTGCTTATCTATTAAATGAAGTTTTGCAGTGTTTTAGTAGAAGTGTGTACATATGTAAGAACGGCTTTTTTTCCCATTGTTGTGCTCCATTAATATCTACTGTGATAACTTTTTATTATTTCACCACAAGCTTATTTGCTTTGCACGTGCTTCCTATTGTTTTTATAGCGCATTGGGGGGTTTTTTCGCATCGATTTCTAATCACTTAATGAGACCAAACAGTTTCAACTAGGAAAATAAGGCTGACGCCTCCTATTTGGGAAATAGAATCCTGTATCTATCAGATAAAGTTAGCATTTTTATTGATACTCAGTTTAAGATTTGTTTGGCTGCTGATCGTTTAACCTGCTAAATACTTTCGAGTATTCAGTTGCTTGCGAATTACATAAAAACTTGTATACAGTGTGCCGTGAAGGTCGATTACCCCGCTTAATTAAGCACGATTCGGCGGCATATTCTTGAAATATTAATGAAAATTTCAAGCCGATTTTGTTTCTTTTACTTAAACACGACGAGTTTTTAAGGTTTTAATGGCTGAAAGTATTTATTTTGGAGGTTGCCTTTTATTTTTTATTTTAAGATTTAAGCAATTATGTGATTACTCCTTAAAAAAGTTTCTAAAACAAATTTTCTTTAAACAATTCAAACAAAAATCGTTCTAAAACTTGTATGAGGTAAAAGGTAAAAACTGTTTTTGTCTTTACCATCCAGAACATAATGTCTAATAATAATAGCACTCACCTCCTTCGCAGATTGTCGGTCTGATCGAGCGACAGGTTGGGGCTGCTGCCGTGGTGTCGCCTCCGTCCGTGGAGTTGTTGTTGTTGCCGGGAGGCGGCGGTGGCGACGTTGACCAGATCATCGCGACTTTTGCTCAGACTGTCGCTGAACGGTTGCATTGTCCTGGATTGGTATGGTATGGGTATGTGTATTGGTGGCTCTATGTTCGATCCTTACGACATTCTGGTCAATCAAGGGTTGCTTTATGGAGATACCACGAACATTAGTATTTTTGGCTGGGGATTCCCTTTTCACACACGCAAACAACACATTCGCTCGCAATCTCTTATCAATGAATGGCGAAAATCAATAAGAAGCGAAACGACGTCAAAGGGCAAAAGGATATGCGCGCAGGAGCGGGAGCGAGACAGCAATAGCACCCACGCAAAAGAAGCTATTTACACACACAAGCACGGGAAGAAGAGGGGTCGATTATTGCACTTGCTGCCAATTATTCACTTTGCATTCCGCTTAAATGTGGTTTTCTTTCACTTTCAAACTGCAGGCCGAGCTATTTTTATGATGCCTTTAAAAGGCGAATTGCACAAAAGAATAGGCGCACACACAAGCTCACATACAGGTATTCTTTCTTATTTGTACACAGAAAAAAACAAGTAGATATCAAATATGCATTTACATATGGTATCACATTTTTAAAGTTGAATGGATTTTCAATTATTTTTGATATATAATAGAGAATCTTCCTCTGTTAAAAAAAAACTACGTTTTTTAAATAATAATATTACTCTATTATGATTATTTTTTGTTTTTATAAGAGCATGAGTTATTCAAAAGAAAAACAAATATTAAAAATATAGCCTCTTGATATAATTTTTTTCCTGTGTACAACTCCACTTCTTCGTTGTTCTTTTTGTTGTATTTAACTTGGCCAAAGCTAGAACATAACAAAAACAACAAACATAAATGTTCCCACACATACACCAGAGTACATTTCTCGCTATTGCTGTCTCGTTCACACCCACCCAGTAGGGCCCTGCCCTCTCGCTCGCACCAGCGACGGAAGCCTTACAGCGCAGCTTTGTGCTGTTGCTGCTTCTTCTTCTTCCTTTGCTGCTGCCTTTTGCTCGCTCTTTCGCTCTTTTGGCCAAGAAAATCAATATAAAAATTCTTGTATTTGCACATTTTTCACACACTTTGCACACTTTTCCAGCAATTTTCCACGGCGAATCGTAGTGATTGCATTGATTCGTACTTTATTCAGCCATTGGCGAAGAACTTTTATTTGATTTCAGCTTGAAATGGAACAATTAAAGACTGGTTTTCTGCTCTTCTTGGAGTTCCGCTGCGAAACGCGTTTATTCCGACCAACCGTCCGCACCAAAGGTAGATACAAATCGACTAAAAAGCAAAAACTGGCTGCTGGCTCTGCTTTGGCTTTGGCCGAAACCGAGTTCCAATCCGCTCTCTAGCGCTCTCTCCTGCGGATTTCCTCCCCCAAAACCAGTTTGGAGCGCAGGTTGTGTTCACTGCGCAAGTGTGCGGGAGAGCGCGATTGCGCGGGATGGCCAACCACAAACAGACATCAACTGCCAAGGCACTACTGGGTCGTTGTTGTTGCTGTCGCCTCTCCGATTCTCCCCGTTTTTCTTTTGCTCTCCACACTCTACTTGTTAGTGCCAATGAAACTGGATCTGGCTTAAAAGTTTAATAAAGCTCTTGTCAGCGACGTGCACGATCGTGTTCAGTGCCTAAAAGCGCTCATGGCAGCTGCTTCTGAGCTTTTGGCAAAATAATGCTGCAAATGATAATAAAGTCAAAAATAAAGAATTAAATAAATAATAATTAAATAAAAATCAAAGAATCTAGATATACACATTTGTGTGTCGTTGAATACTTAAGCCTCGCACGCTTTTACCACACTCTTTGTATATGTACATACAGATGTACATATGAACAAACTTAGATGTAAATCTCTTTCTAATATTTAGTACTGAATTTAGGAAAACTATTAGCCACTTTTGGAAACTTTTATCTAAAATGTTGATAGAACATCTGTAGGTTTATTATTAGACCGTTTTTTATGCTAGATAATTCATTAATTTTATTTAAAAGTCAGCTTCTTCATTAGTGAAATAAATATATGTACATATTTTTATTCAAAGATAGTAAAAAACTTAGTGATACTCTTAAAAAGAATTTAGGTTGCCTTTTTTTATCAAACAATGTTATAAAACCATGAGCTAAGTTACTTAAAGTATGCCTATCCTAATACTTTTTCGCTTTAAATACAAACACATATGTACATATTTGTAAATATATGATTTATTTAAATTATTCTTAAATGCAATTAGCTTGCGTAAACATCCTAACTGAAGCTGATAAGAGTCTGTACGTCATAAGCTGGCTATGTAGTAAAACTCGGCACGTCATCAAAGAATTCTTATACAAGAGCAGAGCTGTGAAAACGGTGTCTCCGGATTTGTGTCGAATCCCATACCCCTCTGAACCCCCGCGTTCGCACAACAGGTAGAGCCAGAAAATGAAAATAACATAGTGCAGCAGGTAGCATAATTTCTACGTAAACAAAGATGACTCATACCCACAGAGGAACAGAGGAGGAGGACGGATCTCTTTGGAGACCATGTTAGTGAGTGGCGGCTTCCCTACAACGTGGAAAAAACTTACCGAATTCTGCGATCATTCGTATATTTACGTTTTAATAGGACTTAGAATTTCCAAAGCATTTAATATTTCTAATAAATGTCATTATTATGACATAAAGCTCTTTTAAAGCTCACTTATTTTATTATTATAAAATCATTATTTTAAACACGAAATAATATTTATAAATTTATTTTAGCACATTAATATAAAGATATTACCTTTGAATAGCTTACCCCTGATAACAGCACAAGTATAATAGGCATTTTTTGTCGCGGTGTATCCCTACCAATCACACAATCCGCTTTTCCCTTCTTAGAGCCACCACCCCAACCCCTTCCACACATGCAAACAAATTTTCTTGTTTGTTCTGACCAATAAATTGTTATGCTGCCTGCGTGCTGCTCATGCGTTTTCTTTTGGTCCATTGCGCATGAGTCATAGGATTTCAGGCATTTGAGGGACACCGAGGGCCAGTATCTCCCAGGGTTCCAGTTCCATATCCAGGGTGCAGGTTCCCTGCCCGTCAATCAGTGCCACTTGCGAGGGGGAAGGGGTATTGCCTTTCACAAGTACAAGTTAAGGGTAGTTGAGGATCATTGAGATAAGGATCTTGTTTGTATTGTTGTTCTCGCCCAAATGGAAGATATGAATATATCTTTCTTTTGTGCTTCAAAATTTTGGATCATTTTGTTTTTTATTCATTTGTTAGGAAAGTTAGTTTTTTTGAATGCCTTTTCCAAAAAAGAATCCAATATGCTCAATTGGTTAAATCACACTTTCTTCTTAAAGCTGGGAAGTTACCATGTCATCATGGAAAACCTTTTAAATAACCATGTGTTCCCTAATATACGCTGTTCTGATCTAGAAATTTAATTTAATTTTTTCTTGAAATGAAAAATGTAAATATTTATTACTTCCATTCGCAGGCAAGCGAGCTTATAAATAATATTTTACACAGGTCTTGTGGTTTGTTTATTGCCCAACTTAAATACATGTCTTAGGAGCTATTCTTACCGGATCTCTAATCGACATTTATTGGATTCAGCAATATCTATTACTTAACATCTTGTATAAACTAAGTTGTAAATGCTTAATTCAATAATTAAATGTAATTAGATTAGACGACAGAAAATGCTACGTGCTGTTAATTAGAGTTGCCTTTATCAGTGCTGTCAAAAATACCGGAGCGAGTGCTGTTCAATAAATGTTTCTTGGCACATTTGGTTTTGATTTAAGTGTTGAAAAGCTAAATGATTATTAAGTACGAATCGAATTGTTTAGAAACTGCCACCATATAGGATAGGAAAACCATATTGAAAGGAGAAAATGTGTATTCCAGATATGCAATGCAAATGATTATAATTGAGACCATTTCATTCATTGTCAGTTATGGGATAGCAAATCTTATCAAGAAACAATGAAATGCGAAATGAAAAATGCCAGAGATTATGAGGTTGACAATGAGTTGCGGTGATCTCTCCATGTAGAATCAATGTGAGGTATAATTTTAAAACTGCTGTTGATATTACCAGGAGGGGTTTTGTCGAAGTCGGGAGTCGGGTTCAGTAGAGCTTTAGGTATATCGTAGATATTAGGGAAGCAACGAATACGCACTTCGCTGTTAGAAGTAATGGCGGAGTACATATCGAAAACGAATCTATAAAATAGTAGTCACAAAATTGAGATTATTAAATCGGGCGTATATCGTATCCGTAGCACATAGTAGTATACAACATTAGGTCTTAATCTGACTAACAATTTTCCTTTAAATCTATTATTTAAAGCAACTTAGAGTATACAAAATATCAATATATTCAACTGTCACAGAACGGTTTTTGTTTAACGCACTTAATGGCGACTTAATACTTAATACTGCATCTGATAATCTGATAACCACAGTGCGTTTCGAAAACATCTTGCATTAATTTAAATCTAAGAACATAGATACTGTGGAAAGTAAGTCAAATGCCTTAAACGATTCCGATTTAAGAAACGCACTGAATATCAATTATGTGAGTGGGAACTTTCTACTAATTGACCTCCCATGTCTAGTTAATCCCAATTCACAAATATTGTCTTTTTCACACTACTCTTTCTTGGTGGAGCTTCTATTTACTTTTGCCAGATTGCAAATGAGACCATAGGGAGGGTTATTTTTCTGGATTCTTGTAGAACTCTTGATTTTGTAATTATTATGTACAGGGGATTTCAGAGATATTCTATTCGGAGGTGTTACAGAGATTACTTAGAGCATTACAGGCCACACAAATGGATTCAACCAATGCCACTGATGATCTTTCCATTTCCTACTAAGATTACCATCCTTTTGCTTTAATTGGATTAAGTTTGTTTGGGGAAAGTTGAATATCGTATTAAATAGATTATTTATGTTTCTGCTGTAACGTCTATGTTTCAATATCTGATTTTATGTTTTAAGGAATATGTTTGTTTACCCTGTAGACATTCTTTTCTATTTCTTTTCCTGTTCGACGCCCAACGCTCTGAGCCTATGGTTATATATGTTAGTTGATATATTCTCAGGTACGCGCTGCATTTCTCTAGTTAACATTCCCCTTCCGTATATCGAAATCTGCTTAAAGGAACATTGATCTTTTCTCTAAATGTATCGGTTAGGCGAGCAACAAAATAAGCTTTCTGCTAAGTAGGTTATTCCTAAAATCTCTGGGGATTATCGTTGGACTGTGGCTGCTCGCCCGCCTCCAGCTGCTCCCGTTCCCGCAGCTCATGCTCCTGATCCTGGTCGTTGGTCTCCTCATCGCTGGAGTCAACATAGTTGCGCATGGCCAGCGCCTGGAAGTCGTTCAAGGCCTGCTCGAAGAGATCGATGGTGTGCTGGTTGTGGGCAATCACCTGTTGGGTGTTCCTCAGGTCACGCGTGATCAGATCCTGCATGGAACTTGAGGCAGGCGAGGAGGCAGGCGAGCGCCCTGCATCGTTTGAATTTGTGGAGTTGGATTGCTCACCGCTGCTGCTGAGATCGTCGTTGCTGAGATTGCTAGCCGTGAGTCCCCGAGTTAGTTCATCTGCATGAGCCAGCGTGGAGCCAATTATGTCGCTAGCGATCCTAATGGCCGCATCTGTGGCTGCTATGGTGGATATGAAACTGGAGGCAGCTGCTGCCACAGTGGTTGGATTGGCTGTGTTCGTTGGTCTGCTGAAGACGGTGTCGCTGGTCACCTGGTTGCCTTCGATCCGCAGACCGGCCACGCCTTTTTTGGGTATGGTGGCTAGGTCTCGCTTAACCCTCCGGCAGCGAGTGGGCTCATTCTGGCGCTGCTGGACTAGCTGCTCCAAGTCCACAATGTAGACGTAGCCGGCTACCAAAATTGTACAGGATTTGTCGCCCTTCTTAAAGGCATCTTCGATGTCCTGACTAGTGCGGTCATCGTACTGCCACCAACCTAAAGTTACACATTTTGACAAGAAATAAAAATTCGGAATGGAATGGAATCGGTCCAATTCTTTTCGACGATTTGGTCATTTAATTACAGTTTGGTTTTATGGAAATGGATGTGCGGAGTGAGTGAGGAGTTAGTTGTTGTCATTAATTATTAAAGTGTTCTTGTTTTCCTTGTTATGGCTCAGTCCAGCGACTCCTCTCTTCCCGCCAGGAACGTCATCCGTGCTCTTGCAGCGCATGATTTTGCGATTTATTTCTGGAGTCAAGCGGAGATACTGTAAATTCTGCAAAAAGTCGATGATGTACATACGCCCGCAGATCTGAATGTGCAGTACGCATGGATGCGGCCTAATGATGTTCAGATCATCGGGGTCTAAGTCAATAATATCCTCCAATGTTAGGACTGGCGAGTTCCGACCATTGTTTTCGGAATTGGCTGGACCGCCCTGACCAGATGAACGAATATGGGTTGGGTGTATAACAATTTCTGAATCGGCATTATAGAACATAACACTATCGTCACCCAGACAATAGTTTTTGATAGGGTTTGGACAGTCCCGATCGAATAAAGCTGCAATATGAGGGTTATCTGCCTTGAATATCTCAAAGCCTGCGTAGCCGATCTCGATGTCTGCGTTGGTCCGAGAATCGTACGCCCACCAGCCCCCTAGATGGTATTAGTGCGTGAAGGATTTGGGGTTTATGGGAATGAGGGATGGCCGACACCAGAAGCTTAATTATACTCACCGTTTCTTCCCTCGTAATACCACTGGAAGCCGTCCTCGGTCGCGCGAGTGGTGCAGATGTCCTCAATGCCGTTCACCAGCTGGGGATGGTCCAGGAACTCGGCGGGAATCTCGCGGCGGCACATAGCACAACGGCGGTTCTTATAAGCAACACCCTGGAAAGCGTAAAATGTCCAATGAGAAATAAAAATTTGATTGCATCACTACGTGTTGAAAGTAATTGTAATTTCCCAACACATAAAAACTTAACAAGAAGCAAAAATAAATTTCTGAAAAGCATCTTATCATTAGCGTAAACCGCGAAAATACGATCATATCATTCGAATACAATATGAGGTCTTTTAACTCAACCAAAAAATAGTAACTCGTGTTAAATGTTATTAGCATTTCTAAACGGTTTTTACCCTTTAAACCAACTTGTTCTACAAGCATAGATGAAGTTTACAAAACTAAGGAAGTTGGGTTCGCCTCTAAAACAACACTTTCCCACGCCCAAACATGTTTCTGAACAGGAAAGTGCACTCGAGTGCTAATTGGAGTGGTAGTCTTAGGCTGAAACTGGTTGAAATTGGCAGGAGATTGAGTGAGACCAATTGACAAGTCGCCAGCCGGAAGCCAATCTAATGCCATAATTTCTGGTCAGCCGTGTTCGGTTGGCATGCTAATCAATCAGTGAAACCAGCTGTCGCACCAAAGGGTTAAGAACAGCCTTGAACTTGGCTACGTGCTGTGGGTGATTTTGCTGATCGGGAATAATATTCAAGAAAAGCAAGTTTGAATGTGAATTGAATGACTAAGTGGCCGCGAAAGGCTTCCGCCTTCGGCTTTCCGAGTTACCTACCTTCACGCACAAAAAGCAGAAGATGTGGCCACAGGGGAGACGAGCTGGGTGGATGCAGGTTTGCAAACAGATGGGACACTCCAAGGCAGCGGCCGCTGCAGAGGGGGAATCTTCGCCAGAAACGGCTGCCGCTAGAAATTGAAGCAATAAGTTAAGTCAAATATAATAAGGATGAAAGGAAATGTGAATTATAACGATGCTCAATAATATTATAGAAAACTATTGTACTATTGTGCAATTCAAATGTATAGAAATATATATTCTTTTTTTTTTAAGTTTTTGAGCGCAGCACAAAATAATCTGTCATAATTCATAATTCCTTCTAGTATTGCTTTGAAATGCTTTCAGGAAGTCCTTCAAATTTGATTTAGTACATGTGTATATGTACAAATACGTGTGCCTCTAGGAGTAGTGCATCCTAGAACTTTATAAAAGGAAGACTAAGTGGCGGAAATCCACTTTGCTTACCTGCATCCACGCCGGTGGCTAGCGCTGCTTCGTCGGGCGAAGAAGCAAGTGAATCAGTATCCGAAGCCGCAGCAGCAGCTCCAGAAGCGGATCCAACAGCCGGATCCTCGCCACTTCCGCCTCCGGAGTGGGCTGCAGTCGCCGCAGCAGCAGCGGAAGTGGAGGGCGAGAGGCAAAGATCGATGACTGGTGCGGCGGGACGCAGAGCTGCAACGAATTGCACATCCATGTCCTCGTCGTCGTCCAGTACGATTACATCGCTGGTGGTGCTGTTGTTGCTAGCTGAGATCTGCTCTGTGGAGCGTTGTTGCGACATGGTAGGACTGGATCGATTTCGTCAGCAGCGGGGAAATCGAGCTGTTGTCGTCGACGTTGAGTTTTAAATTTTCACAAACAAACTATGAAACAAAAAATTGTTGCTGCCTGAGTATGACCAGCTCGGGCTGACTTCGAATTACTAATGACATCGACAAAAATACTACATTCGGTTTGGTATGACCGTTGAGTGAATTGTCAGTGCTGCTAAGTTCTGAAATGGCGCCAATGAATTTATTTAAATATTATTTTCAAAGTCGTTGAAAAGTAGAGTCATTGATAGTAACAAAGGATTTAAATTGAAAACTGGCCATTATTCAAGGAAAGCTTTTTGTTGCAAAATAACAAACGTATTAATTTAATTTTTAAGGGTCTATAAAAGACCGAAATGAAGTACTTAATTAAATTAAATTTGAGATTTAATACAGATTATCCTAAGATAAAAGTATTTCAAATATTTTCAAAAGTTATTAAGCAGTTTATTATTTCATACATTTAAACTAACAAAGTAATAAAGAATGTGCCTAAAATCGAGTATAACTTATATTCTATGGAAATTATTTCTAAATTAATTGCGGCTGCTTTCATTACCTGCTGCCGCCGCATTAATAATGCTTTATTAAATTCACAAAAACCAATTAAAATTATGCGCTTCATTACACGCAACACCTCTCGCAGCGAACTGCCATAATATTTATGTATGTATGTATATACCACCTCCATTGAGAATTTAACTTCATAAAAATTGACAGCGTTTTTGACCAGCGAAGGCATCACGCGCTTTTTAATATGCAGCCGGCGTGCGACAGGCCAAAAAAAAGTGACACACAACAACAGGCAGTTGCAGTTGTCCTGCACAGGACCTTCGCACTCATTACATAAAAATCAATTTTTGGTTTATTTCTGCACTCGCCCCGCCCCGCTCCGCCTTGCAATTGCATGTCATTTTTTGCCAATTACAACCACACCCGCACACTCGCGGCCAATTGCCTAATTGCGCGACGGCCAAACGCGTTGAAGTCAACTGGCGACGAGTTTTGTAAATTACTCTCGTTCTGCCTGCCTCGATCCTGCGAATCTGCGACTCGGCGACTGCGAATGTGATGTCCTGCCGGGCTGTTTCATGCACGTGTCCCTTTGGGCGTTTTAAAAATGTGTTGCCCATCCTGGGATGCCACTCATTCGACGTGATTTGCCTTGGGGAATGTGTATTTACAGAAAGACAGCAAAAAAGTAACTATAGTATCTAGAATTTAGACCAAAAGTTTACCTGGTGATTCGATTTCTAAGCATTAACTCATATGCGAGTATTAAGGCCAATATAAATTACTTAATACTTAAACCATACTCCATTAATTAGTTGCTAGTTTCAACACAAAAATATTTTATTATATTCTTTTAACTATTAATAGCAGTTTAACATGCAGTTTTACTTTAGTTGTGTTAACATTATTATTAATATTATTTTATTATATTTACGCACATCGACTCGAATGCAGCATACCCATCACCATATCATTCGAAGCGCACACACAATAACTACTTAGTATGCACGACGAGTCCTTGAACTCTCGCCACTCAACCCTTTATCCTGTGTGCTCGTTTCGGCACTTGGTTTTTTGTCATAATTGTTCTATGTTGTGCACAATTGAATTTTTATTTGCCAGCAAACGATCGAGAAACAGAAGAAATTTAAATGATGATTGCCGTTGCTCATCATTGTTTCATTGCTCTGTGGTCCCAAAAATGTAAATAACCATAAAAAGTAACCCGCAGAAATAAAGGAGAAGAAAACCTCAAATCTTAATGTAATTACAACGGTGGACGCCTCAAGATTATTAACACAAAAGAGGGTCGTCATAAGCATAAAAATATTGCCACCCCCCCCCCCCCCCCCCTCGCAACAGATTTCGTCACCCTGTTTTTTTTTTGTTACCATAAAAAAGGGCGAATAGAAGGAAATTTCCTGGCTGCCGCTTTTCGCACCCTCGTTTTGTAATAAGCTACTTTTGCATCTGGCCTATGGCTCTTTATTTTATCATTTGCTGGCTTGTTCCTTGCTCCCCCTTAAACATTTTATTATAGCCATTTTTTGGGTCCTAATCCCATCTTAATAAACGAAAATTGTCTGTTGACACATGTGAATCGAGGCTTGCAGGCAGTGCAGCCTAAGCTCTAATAAATTTACGATCGAATTTCGCACGAGTTTCCTATTAAGATGCTGATTCTTGCCGCGAGTGAAGAAAGTCCTTAAGGTTAATGGATTAAGCGAATCAGCGAATAGCTCTATGTTACATATAGGATTTTGCAACACTTGTTATAACATAAAAACATGCATTCCATAGAGATCTAAGTGGGATCGATTTGATCTCTGAGCAATCTAAAATGCATGAAGGATAAAGTGTTTTTTATTTGTTATTCTTTTGTTTAAATCTACGTTGATTTTTGAATAATTTATTTATTTTACTTTTTTATGGCAAAGAATAATAGCTCAACTGCAAATTTGCATATGATATTGAGTTAAGTTATCAAGAAAACACAATAAATAAATTAATTATTTTTAAAAAGGGTTAACCCATTTGTAAAACCTTACAAATTTATAGGTTGTTAAGAGTTTTCAACATAAAAATGAATATATGACACATATACATATATAAAATAATAATATAATATAAAGCAACTCAATGAGTTAGTTTCAATTGAATTTTTGAGCAAGTATAAAGATTGATATTTTGTTAAAAGTTTTGAGAAGAGAGCAATCATCCCAAAATTAGAGGTATATATATATAATAAGTGAACTACTTTCGAAATTTACCTTCCCTGCGGCACTAAATCCCACTCCTTTTACTTTGCCCGCCAGTTGACTGCTGGTTTTTAATTAAAATATAAAAACGAGGGGAACGTGCCGCGGTCGTTAGGCAATAAACTTGGACACCGCGCATCCTGGCAAGGACAATTACCAGGCGGAAAATGTCGCAACATTTTCGCTCCTTATCGCGGCCTTTGGTACTTTAGGCCAAGGAATTCCGAGCCGCGGCATAAAGGAAAGCGAATTAACGACATTGTAATGCTTATCTGAGAGAAAAGGTCCTTTTGCCGACTGCACGGCCACATCCTTTCACCCCGCCCCCCACTCAAAACATTTTTTTTTTTCGGATACCTAGGTAGAGTTCCCAAAAAAAGAGGGGAAAATCTTGATTTTTAATTTTAACGCTTTATTTAATTATGTGCAGACGAAACAACTTGAAGTTTGCTAATAAAATGCTTAAGAAGTGTCCTTTCTGCCTGCCCTCATCTCGTCTGCGCAATAAAACCCACAAAAAATGGGCTAAAAATGGATTTTTCAGCCACTTTTACTCTCTTCTTTTTTTTTTTTAATAAAGACATCAACAGATGGGCGGCGATAAAAAGGCAAAGATTATGGCACAGACTACAAAGAAGAAGATCAGGGAAGGTCCAAGTGTCCTGTGTCGTGTGGCTTTCGACACCCCAAAAAAAACCAAAAAAAAAAAAACAGCAGAGAATAAAACAGGCAACAGTTTCCCAGTTTTTTCGACCATTCAGATTCTATTCAGATTCAAAGCTGACTTGGACAAAAGGCCAGACGCCGGAGATTTAGTTTTAAGCGTTAACACTTGACCCAAGGATAAAAGGTCCTGCTGCGAAAGTTGCTTACTTTTTATGACTTTAAAGATAAGCGTTTATTTCTTATTCGATTCTCTTGGTGCGCAAACTTTTAATTAGCTGGAAAAAGTCTTGCTTCCCCCCATTTTCACGCCAATTGCTTTCCAATTGTAATAATCGAACAAATTGTACACCAGAAACACCCAATAAAAATCAAATACCAATCGAATGCCTCTCACTTCGTCTTATTTTTCCCGCGGGGGATGTTTAGCCTACTTACGGGCATCATTTGAATTGTCACCTGTTGTTCCGCGTCCTGGTTTAAATCTTTAAAATCAATATGCCACGCGTCAAGCCAAACAGATGGAGCTCCTTGGTAAACAAGGGGAGTCCTGGCGCGAAGTTGGGTGAGACTTGGGCAGGAAAAGTGGCGGGCGGGGGGTGGTGACATCCTTGAAAGGTGTGCGAGTGGGCGGAATTCCAAGTTGACTTCAGCAAGTCAGCAAGAGACGCCTTTGGGCAACAGACAGACGGGCAAATTGAAATGGTTTAGATTACATTTGACTTTTATAAGCGGATTTGTCACAGTTGCAGGTGGGTTGGAAAATAGAGGGTGAGTTGGGGTCTAGATTTCAAAAAAATATTTCCAGTGAAAGATCTAGCCTATTCACACATAAATAACTACCAAATGGGGCAAGCTAGAATGCAAAAAGAGTTAAGCAGTACAACCAAGAATTATATTTTGAGCAGATGAAGTTTGTTCACTCAGAGAAGAAACCGATTTCAGCGATCTCGATTCGAGAATTTCGATTACTCCAATCGAGATCGAAACTAATATCGATTGCAAGTGACTTTGCTCTCATTTGCCTCTCGCTTTTCTTTTTACAGCTTCCTTCTAAAATTATTAACATTGAGATCGTTTTCATCTCGAAATCGAGAAGGTTTCTTCTCATGAGAATTATTGATGCCACTGAGTACGTTGAGCACATCCATTCTTGATTTCTTTTTGTTCTCAAAATGCTGCTTAAATATATTATTCACTTTTTGTTGCCTACTGTGCTATATGAAATATAGCAGATAATATTGCTTCCGTGTTTTGCGTACTCACATAAAAACACAGCCATTCTGGTATAAAAAAGATTAAAAGTGTATTTTATTTCAGACTTTCCACAAAACTTAAGGTACATTCTGTTAAATGCTATTCGCTCTACATGAGTTGTGCTCCATTGACACCGAAATCTACATGGACAGAATGGTCTTCTTGATTATGTCGATGCTCTCGCGCATTTGGGTCTCATTGATGACCAGTGGAGGAGCGAAGCGAATGATGTCGCCATGTGTGGGCTTGGCCAGGAGTCCGTTCTCCTTAAGCTTGAGGCACACCTCCCAGGCATCGAACTCTGTAAAGGATCGTAGATTAGATGGGGACCACTTGTTCAGAACTAATTGAACCTACTCTGGTTAATAACGATGGCGTTGAGCAGGCCCTTTCCGCGCACCACCGACACCACATCCTTCGGCAGCGTGGACAGCTCTTTGCGCAGGAGTTCGCCCATTTTGAAGGCGTTCTCCGCCAGGTTCTCCTCCTGCAGAACCTCCAAGGCGGCCATGGCCACTCGGCAGCCCAGGGGGTTGCCTCCGTAGGTGGATCCGTGCTCGCCCGGCTTGATGCACAGCATCACCTGGTCGTTGCAGAGCACCGCCGACACGGGATACATTCCTCCGGACAGAGCTTTTCCCAGGATCAAAATATCGGGCTGCACCTGCTCGTAGTTCACGGCCAGCAGCTTTCCAGTTCTGGCCAATCCCGTCTGCACCTCGTCGGCAATCCAGAGCACATTGTACTTGGTGCAGAGCTCCCGCACCTTCTTCAGATAGCCATCACTGGGCACCACCACGCCAGCCTCTCCCTGAATGGGCTCCACCATGAAGGCGCACACATTCGGATCCTTGAGGGACTCCTCCAGCGCTGACACATTGTCGTACTCAATCAGCTCGAATCCGGGCATGAAGGGTCCGAATCCCTCGTAGCTGCTGGGATCATTGGAGGCGGACACCGCCGACAGGGTGCGTCCCCAGAAGTTGTTGCGCGCGAAGATGATCTTGGCCTGGTTGGCCGGTATCTTCTTCTGTAGGTAGCCCCACTTGCGGGCCAACTTGCAGGCGGTTTCTCCGCCCTCAACGCCCGTGTTCATGGGCAGCACCTTGTCGAAGCCAAAGAGCTTGGTCACGTACTCCTCGTACTCTCCAAGGACATCCGAATAGAAGGCACTGCGCAGGGGAAAATAGAAAAGGAAATTTTTGTTATATATTAAATTGCTCAGCATAAATGAACTCCTTCCGTGATTTTTGTTTTTAAATGGGAAAGTAGGGCAATAACCATTTGGATCATCCAAAAATAAACCGTTTAATTTTTCCATTGGCTTATCGCAATCATTCCCCTCAAATTTCCAAATATAGAAATTGCAACAAACAATAACAAGTCATCGATCCCCCGATTTGTTATCAACGAACCTCTCTTGACTTTATAGCCCCACTCAACCTGACAATCTGGCCCTGGCAACCCAAGAGAAACCAAATAAATCCAGCATCAGGATTTGAAACTCAAGTACAATACAATTATTAAATAAATTCCCTGTGACAAATGTAGAATCACTAAGTAAAGTGAGAATTTATACATGTACTGGACTGCTGATAAGATTCCGTCCACTTCATGGGGGGTTATCACTGTCAGAAATGTATATATGGTAAAAAACATAAACAAATGATGCGTGCTTCCAATTGTAAGCTTTTTATTGGTCTAGAGGAAAAAGCCTTAATCCATCGCATGACATCTTTAAAAATAAGCAGTGGCTTTCGAAATGTACTTTTATAATCCGGAAATTGTATTTATAGCCTTTGTAATCTTGTCCAGACGTACTAAAATAAACATCGGCGACATTCGCATCTCTATCTTCGAGTTTTATTATTCAGTCAAAAAAAAAGTTATTAATCAAATGATTAGTTCAATTTTTCACTTGGAAACAGGAGGAATATAGCTAATACATATGAGCAAGTGATCCCTTCTATTTTAATTGCGCATACGCCTCGTGTGACATGATCAATTGAAATGCACAGTATTGTAAAACGATTTATGAGCATAAATTTGTGGAACAAAGTCCACCCTAAACTGCACACACATTCAAATCTAACTGATAAAGCACAGATCCGATAATTTTCCAGGGGGCACGTCTCTTTGTTCTCTGATTGTATTCCCACTTTCCTATTTACTTACCGCGATGTCAAGGCCAACTTGGAGGCCTGTGCGGTGAGTGCCGCTACGATCTTGGGATGGCAGTGACCCTGGTTGACCGCCGAGTAGGCGCTCAGGTAGTCGAAGTAGCGCTTGCCCTCCACATCCCAGACGAACACGCCCTCGCCCTTGGTCAGGGCCACGGGCAGTGGGTGGTAGTTGTGGGCGCCGTACTTGTTCTCCCTGGCGTAGACGATTTCGGAACGGGATCCGGCGGCGGCGTTCGTCTCCTGGGCAGCTGTCTTCTGGGCCAAGAAGCTCATGCGGGTGGCGATGCCGCGGGCTGATAGCTTGGAGAACATATTGGCGATAGTAGTATGTATCTCGAGTCGATGAGGTATGGCACACTTGTACTCGCGGATCGCGGCTGATGCTAACTGAGAGTCCGCCGCTTGAGGGCGGGTGCTTTTTATACCCGGAGAGCAGTGTGTGGAGAACCCCATGGAAGCTTGCTGCTCTTTGTAGTAATGTAGCACTATGGGGTATACATGTATGTACGCTCTGACATCACTCCTGCCTTATCTCATTACATATGTACATAAGTAAATTCGGTTTTTACATTCCTTTCTGCACTTGTAAATCATTTTCATTTGATACTTGATGAATATGAGCTGGGGCTTCGCTTCAATTTATGCTTTTGTCGGCAAATTGTAATCAGCTTGAAAATTTCCACTGCCAAATTGATAGAGCTTAAAAGCTTCGACAGTCCCGAATTTGTGAATTGTCGGTTTGTTTATCACCGAAATATACCCATTCATTAAAGAAAGTGTTGCTTCCGATCAGTTTATGACGAGATAATTTTAAAATTCCACCCGCTAGCTGAGTAAAGGGTATCTGTTAGTCGAGACAGTCTTTAACTGCGTTTTCTCTAGTTGAAATGTTCTATTAATTCCCTTATATATGAATATTTTAACAAAATAACCATATTTTATTATTAAAATACTTACCTTTGCTAATCCATTTACAATCGACCTAATCGTTCCATAATAATTTCACGTATTTATTTGATTTTTCATAAATAATTTATGGGCTTAAGAATTTACAACTAGTTTGCTTAGAGATGATAATTATTCTCATTTATCGTATATTGTTTGTTTCGTTATCAATCAAACATTTAACAATTATAGCACGTTCAGGGAAACTACGAGTACATACATACTGATATTACATAATACGACCGTTGAGAAGGCAACTCAAAAATTGCACTAAAACATTCTTTTACACAGAACCAATTCCATTTGAAATGAAAACAAAATCAATTTTACATGTAGAATTTATACAGGGCGAAAAACATTGGGATTCCACCACACTCTTTCTTTTTTTTTTTTTGGTGGGCGTGGCAGGTGTTGCCTACTTTGCGGATGCCCCATTAACCACTTCGGCTGGCTCGTCGCGTTTCATTAGCTACCTCGAATACAATATGTTGTTAATTAATTTTAATAAATTCACGCTTTGATTGCTATTATCCACTCCACCCCTCCGCTCACTCCATGGCCTGCGAGACGCTCTGCTGCGGAGATTGGGCAGGTGAAAGGCTGCGGGGCGTTGCCGTGGCGCCGCCCGAATCCCCCATTCCGATCCCACTGCCATTTCCGTTTCCGTTGGCGGCCGCCCTCTGCTGATTCTGGGCCTGGCTGAGGAGCTCCTTGTTCAGCCGGTAGCTGCTCATGACGTTGGCACAACTCTGGTGGAAGTAAAAGTTACGGCCGCGCAGGAACGCATCCGTGTTGAGATCCTTTATGCCTGTCTTGAAATACACAAGAAAAGTGGGCGCAAATTATAGAAGATTTTGGAGAGTTGGAGATTTCCGGCTTAAGTGTGCATTGACTGGTTGAAATTACTGGAGGCGGAAAGCGAAAGTTAGGGGTTCTCGGGGATTGTGCATAGATCGAGCCGATCGAGGTGAAGTGAAAACTGAAGCAAACTGAGAAATTACCTTACAAATGAAACATTTGTTTTCATCGTCCGGTTTTAAATCCGAACTAATCCCCACCTTTGTGTCCAATTGCGTTAATCCCGGCACGCCCATCGACGACAACTGCGACAGGCTGTTCTCCATGCTCTCCGCGTATTTCGCCGACGGATTGTTGTTGTTATTACTGCTGCTATTGTTGTTGTTGTTATTGTTGTTGTTGTTGTTGTGCGATATGTCCATGGGTCCGGGTTCGGTGCTGCTCACCTGCGGCTCCGACCGCGGTCGCTCCTCCACCGGTGAGAGGTTCTCGAGGGATCTGTAAGTGAGCATATTTGGGATAATTACAAAACCTATCCAAGTCATTTGGCGCAGGACATGACCACTGGTAACTATAGGTAACTTACGTTTGAAATTATAAATTAAAAATAAAATACTTGAGAATATGCAGAAACAGCTGTACTTAATCTTTATCTTTTCTTTAAGAAATATTATCCTTTTGAATGATATAGCTTTAAATTAAACCCACAACACTGTCCTTTGTTAAACAGGATTAAGGATTTTTGTATAAACTTAAGATGTATTTACATAAATATTTAAGAGAGCTTAAAAGGCTTTCAGTAAGCATTACTGATATAAAAACAATAAGATAATAATTATAAAATAATAAATATAATCTTGCAATATATTTAAGCTAGTTTCTAAAAAGTAATTGTTATTATTTGAAGGACTGGAGCGACCATCTCACCTGCTGCTGCCCACGTTCTGCTCATCCTGGCGGCGCTGCATCTTGCCATAGTTGATTTTGCTCGACAGCTTCACGGTGTCGTCGTCGTCCACAATCACGTCCTCGTCGCTGTCGTTTTGGCAGGAGGCCGTGTCCATCATCAGATCCTTGTTGCTGCCACCGCCGTTGTTGTGGGTGCTGCTGCTGCTGTTGGTGTCGTTCACGCCCACGCCGCAGGAGTCCGCGTTGTAGTAGTGGTGTGTGGTGGATGACAGCTCGCTGACGGTTTTAACTGCGGATTAAATGGAACGAGGCAATTGGCGTAAGTTGCGGGACATAAATATAAGTCTCATCAAACAAAAAAAAAACCGAATCTAAAGTACGGATATGGGTTTTGAAATCATTGGAATATTGATTAATTTCAGTTTCTTATTAGTAATATTCCTTGATTGAACTAAGCTAAAAAGTATATATTGTGAATGTAGATTTTGGATTCATTTTGAATCTTTAAATTAGAAACCCACCACTGATATGTGCCTGGGTTGGTGCCTCGCCTGGCCAACTACTGCTGCTCGCCGTTGTCACATTGGTGCTCACGTCCTGCTCGTCGGCATGCGGATCCTTCTGGCTGAGCACACAGCCCGTCCGGTAGAGAATCCCGTCCAGCTTGCCCGGCTGCGAGTTGCTGTTGTGCATACTGGAGGGCGGCATAACCGTGCCGGATGACCCCGAACCCGGAGCAGCTAGCTCCGATCCTGAGTCGGGCACTTCGTCGTTGCAGCTCTCCACATCCACCGTTTCGATCTCCTCCTGCGATTTGGCATCGTCCTGGAAATATAAAGGAGTTCATTGAGTTCATTTTAATATTCTTCGGAATTTGTGCTTATATTACTTAGATATTTAAACTCTCTATCAGTTTAAATGTAATTTACGACTGATATTTATTTTAGGCTATTGGACTTACCTCCGGAGGTATCTTCCCCGTCTCCAAGGCGTACTTCCTCTTGCAGATGGGACAACTGCTACAGTAAAGACTCTCCATCATGTACATTTCGCCGTACTTGCGCTTTCGCACTTTGAGTCTCAGGCGGTTCTGGCGATTGTTACGTATTCTCTGGAAAGTCTAGGGAAATCGAGAAGATGAATGGTTAGATTCGCACCAGATTAGCTCCTGAGGAACACCCACCTCCCAGCGGTTGTGACTGGTGCGAATGGCGTTCTCCTGCGCGGGACACGGAGGCGCAAACATGTAGGTGGCCTGCAGGCTGGCCCTCTCGAATCCCGCACTCAGCTTGTAGAGCCTGTCCAGTTCGGTGAGGAAGTGGGTGTGCCACTCCTCGGCGCTCAGCTTCAGTCCGCAAACGGGGCACATCTCGGGAATAGCACCGCCGGCCGCTGCCGCCTGCAGCCCAGTGACCAGGCTCAATCCACCGGGAACTGCCCGCAGACCCGCCATGCTCAAACTGGCCAAGGCCGCGTGGTGGGCGGCGTGGTGGTGCGACAGCGGATGGGGATGGGCCATGTGGTGGTGCGTCGTCACCGCCGTGGACACCGGAGGTGCCCCCACATGGTGGCCCACGTGGTGGTGGCTATGGGCGTGCGGATGGGCCAGCGGATGCGGGTGCGAGTGGGCGTGCGTGTGGGGGTGATGGTGCGGAGAGGAGGCGGCCAGGTGGCTGGCCATCGAAACGGCAACGCTGCTGGTCGCCGTGCTGATGGCGGGATTGCTGGTGGAGCAGGAGGAGGACGAGGAGCTGGACGCCGACGAGGAGGTGGCCAGTGCCTGGTGGCCCTTCCCCGCATTATGCAGATCTGTGTGGGCGGGAAGAGGAGAAGACATCGTTGAATTCCAGTCAAGTCCGCAATCATTAATCATGAGCTGATACAATTGAAATGGAAAATACAATCTAGCATGGATTGGTTGGCACTCAAAGAAATGGGAAGAGAAATAGGAATGCATACTCTAGCTAAACTCTAAATCCTTTAATTAAAGCTAAAATATAAGTAAATTTATTATAGATTAATCTTATATAGATTAATCCTATATCCATTTTTCCAGTGCAATTTCCACACTTTTTTCCAGCCAATAAATCTGCCAGGCATTTTCTAATTGCCTCATGCCTCTTTTCAGCACATCGGTGGAAATTAATTGGAGCTCGTAATTCTTAAAGCGAATCTGGCTGCCAGCAAGTGGGGATCAGGGTTCGCAGGAGTCCGCTGCAGGATTCCTGATGTCAGACACACGTCGACCCCACGTATTTCGGCAGCCACTGGCGAAAAAATGAATAAACCAACGGCAACCACAATAAATACAAACTGTTTGCTGCGAACCCAGCAAACAAAATGTGTCCGCCGTTCTGCACGTGACTGCGGCCGGCAATTAAAATAATATTACAATAAACATATCGCAGTACGTTCCGAACAGGCGCAGTCGAAACAGTTTTATTTATATTCTTCTAAATTATTTCCCAACAAAATATGTCGGTTAACCGCGCCCATCACCGGCAGTCGAATGGATATGCTCAACATAAATGGAGATACATTCGAGTCGTGACTCCGGTTCAAATTAGCCACCAGTTCGGTGCTCCACATCTCTCACTTTCGCTGGGGTTACTCCTGGTTACCATTTAGCTAGTTCATAAACTTCAATTTTGAAATCAGGATTTTGAAAATTAAACGAAATTTAATTTTTGTGCCTATTTTGTTGTACGTATTTCATAAGAAAATGTAAATGTATCTATACTCAAACTGAAGCTATAGAAAGATGAAATATCTTTTGTGTGTGATAATAATGAGCAATACAAACTACAAATATTTTCAGTAGATTCATTTATATGATCAGCTAAATCTGCATAATAACTTCTTGGAATGTCCCATCGCTTTTTAAACTCATGACTGACATAACTGAAAATATGTCCAGGTTCGATGACCACCCACTCCACGTCGATTTGCGACACGTGCTCAACGATGCTATTTCATAATCCTCCCTGTCCAAGAAATGGGCGTTTCATATATCGCCGGATGAAATATGACTTTGCCATTAATATTACGGAAATTAATATGAAAATTCCAAGTGTGCATTCGATATAATACATCATCGGCGAACAAAAACCGCGGAGCAGAAGTAATAGCAATAATAACGCTCGTCATAACAATGGCAAACAATGCAATCAAAGCGATTCGCAACACTTGCGCATCCTTTGAGCCAACAAATCGCAGAGTAAACCGAAAAAGTGTGTCCCCCAGCCGGCGATAAATGAGCAAACATTATGGAATCCCGAGGGTGGCTGCACAATGCCTCCGGAAGAGTTGCGGCAATGTCCTGGATGAGTAATTAGCCGCCACTGGAGGACGTCTTCGTGTGCCGAGCACGAGCCGGACGAAAAAGGATGTGCGGTCGGTTTGACTTTGTAGTCAAGTGGTCGGGTTGCCTGGAATGGGGTTGATGTAACATTTCATTGGGACCACTCCAGTCGAGTATCCTTGTATCCTTATATACTTGTATCCTTGTGCCATTTAAAACACTTACGACATGCACCCCTCCTCTTAACCCTTCGCTGCCTTCCCATTCCTCGCATGCCCTTTTGACTTCTGCCCCGCAGTGGGGTTAAATTGGCCTGTTCGCCGCTAAACTTCAGTTAGTTTAACCCATTGATGGATGCTGGCTTGCGCTGCAGCTTCAGCTAATTAAAAGTGTATTATTTATCGAAATTAATTTATGGCGCTCCTGTCTATCCACGACTACTCGCTAATCCAAAAGTTAAACACAAATCCACATGTTGAGTATGGGTGGTGGGTTCATGTGGCGAGGGAAAACTGGTTTTCCGGCTTAAGTTGAAAGGCAAATAATGGCCGAAAGATAAACAGAGTTGTCACTGTTTTAGGCAGAGGTGTTTAAAAGGGGGGCTACAAGTGAATAATTAAACAAATTTGACATTTTATGTGTTATATTTATTGCAAAAATGTAACATTCTATGTTCCAACTTCCGGTTTTCAACTAAATGTTCTACATGTAATATCTTCTAACTGGAGTGCCTAATATGCTTACATATTTAAAACTTTAGGAAACCCTATTGAACCCTCTTGGCACTACGCCCCTGACATTTATCCCATTTGCTTTGTTCATTTGCATTCATATTTATCATTTTCATATGCTGCAGCCCGATTTTTGTCATAAGGCGCTTAACTAGATCAGCTTTACTAGACCAATTAGCAACGCATTTGCAGACGAGACGATTTAGCCTACTTTTTGGAAAGGTTGGGATGGAAATTTAGGGAAAACGGAAAAGCTGGAACAGGAACAACCCCCAGGTAAATAAGAGAGAATTTAAGCAAAGTATCTGGACTCGAGAAAACTAATAAAAAACGAATTGAAGTGCAGGAGATGAGAGGTCCTGTCGCTGTCCTTACGCCTGCCAGTCAAAGTTAACCTACTGAAGCGTTAAAATTGCTCGGCAAAAGTAAAATTGAAACAAATACGCCCGCCGATTTTTATCAGCAAAAAAAGGGAAGTTCGAATGGCTCGAACTTTCCAATTTTTCCTTTTATCGCAAACATGCAAATTTTTTTGTGCGATGTGGATGTAAATTTGCTAAATAAATAAATGCGGTGCAAGCAACCCTACTTACGTCTCAAATCCCTGGGATCCTGAGAATTATTGCTGCGCGGACTTTCACCCTTTTCAACGGCATCGTAATCCTGTGATCCCTCCATGGATTCGTGCGATGTGCATGTGGGGCTGGCCGAATCCGTGCGAAATGATTCGCTGCCATTGAACAGATTCTGCCGGATGGAAATCGAAGTGCAAATCCCATTATGACAAGTGTCAATCTTGCGCCGATTATCAGCTCATCGCATCAGCGGATACCGATTGGCAGCCAACCCAACCCGATCCCAACTCACCTGATCCAGGGATATGCCGATGTACTTGGGCGGCGAGAAGGCCGACGGCAGCGAGAAGTTCGACAGCACCGACGGCTTGCCCAGCGGCGAGCGGTCACTGGCAAAGTAGCTGGCCGGTCCCGCTCCAGCCGCCGCCGCTGCCGCCGCCGCTCCGTTGGCCACCAGCATCCCGTGGTTGAGCAGCAGGTGCGGATTGAAGTAGTTGCCGACTAGTGACATGTTGTGCAGATCTTTGGCGTCGGGTAGCTGCAAGAGGGGGAAATCGAAAGGGATTACCTAGGAAGCACAGTTGGGGCGAGAGAAATGGGGAAAGTATTGTAGAATCGTGGCAATAGCAAGTTAACATTCATTTTATATTACTGGATTTCGCGGGGTACCATTATATATCAAGGTCGATGCATCTATTTAGTTTATGAGTGGGATCAAATCCAACAAAATATTCACCAAAAATTTATAGATACTTCTTTGTGGGAGAGAAGATAGCAAAACTTCAATTCTGCTGGGAACTTTAAGAATTTTCATACCTATTTCAGCACGTTTAATACTATTGTTAACCAACAAATCGATTTCTGTAATCGAAGTGGAATTTTATAGTAAAGCTGATGCCCAAAACTACAATATATCAAGATAGTGGAATCGTTTCATAATTTACAAATAGTACAAGTAGTTGCTATACCATGTGAGTGCCTTTAAGGAATCCTCCAGGTATTTTATCCTACCTTTATCTATCTAAACTTATGTTCTATTTATTCGCAAATAAGAATGAACTTAAATGCCACTGAAAATGCATGGAAGCATGCTTAGTACGCATCTAAGCCCAGAGTTTTTAAAAGTTAAGTGAGCGTATAATTTAAGCGTTAAATATGCGCATTACTCGAGTCTGAGCATCGGAACGCGCAACAAATTATGGCAGCTACATGACTTGGCGTTAAAATTAGCCAATTATGGAAGGTGGAGGCGCAAACACGGATGTGGGTAACATATGCCAAGGCTTGGATAGGTTTGGAAAAGCAGGAAAACTGCGATACCTAATCCCATTCCCCGGGAGAAAAGATGGAAAAAGATTCGAAGGGCGGCGTCGATTTGCATCGACACAAATTGTGCACAGAAATGTTTAATTTACGACGAATAAATGTTAAATTGAGAGATTTTAGAATTACGATATCGAACATTGCCATAAACTGTGTCAATATCGAGGGAAAGTGGCGGATAGCTCACTTCCAATGGGGTGTGAAATAACGAGGAAAACGCTTTGGCCCCCGCCCCCCAACTTTCTCCGATCCAAAACTCACACAAGGACTATGGTAAATGATATGAGTGAAGTGGGCAGGGTGAGTCCGCTGTCGCAGTCCGTGGACTGGGGCAGATAACCCACAGGACTCACCAGACAGCGTTCCCAACAAATTGAGGCTGACGAGTGCGCTAAGCGGCGATTGCCGCACAGACAAGATACGAAGATACGAGTAGAACATAAGCGGCGACATGTGTGACAAGTATTAACCCTCACCCACACCACCGTCACTCCAACGACCCCTCAGCCACGAAAACTTGGGAACAGCAAAATTTACATACAAATTTGTCTGCCAGCGAGTATTTTTAAGGCGAAAAGTGCGAGCAAATTATGGGACAAATGTTATCACAGGAAACTGTAGGTTATTCCATGTAAAATACAATCTAAATATTATACATAGCGGATATATTTAACTGGTTATAGTAGTTATAGGTTCTAAACGTATGTGCTTCTTGATAAACTAAACAATCACCATGGATTATAGTTAAATTTAAGTTATTTTTACAGTACAATCAATCTCATTAATTACAGTTGATTAATCTGGTCCCATGTCCGCGTTAATTTCCATCGTAATCCTGGTCACACGCTGCAGCCAAGGCGAGTCCAATAAATTGGGGATTATTAGCACCTTCATTTGGGCGCATATGTTGCCACATCGGATCTGAATAATCACCAGGCACATCATCCCCCTCTTCATTAGCCTCGAATGTTGCAAGTCAGTGGGAGCAGGAGGAGATTGGGGTATTGCAACCGCATGAGTTGCACTTTGTCTAAGTCTGTGGACATTGGTCCACAGCTGTTTGGGGCACCCATCCCTGTTTTGGAATCGAAAACCCCAACAGAAGTGGTCAGCCACTTGGCACTCCCATTCCAAAGGACTTTTTAATGCAATCCTTGTTGGGGGATTTTCAGCGTGACTTTCATCGATTGATTTATGCCCGTTAATCAGTGCAATAAATGCCATGCACAGGGAAATGCTTTCGATTAACCAATTTGGATAGTGCACTGAAAGTTTAAATGTTCCAATGGCTTAATAGTATCTATCGTATATTTCAAAGTTGGATTCACTTTAGCCAAAGGCATTAAAACAGTTAAGAGTTGAGAAACAAGATCTATAACGTTTAAATTATCGCTGAATTAAACATTTTTGATATCTAAAATTCAGATTTAGCCATTCACCATAGAGGTGAATACAAAAGTATCATAAGATGACACTAAGACTTAAGTCATTTTTTCCAGTGCAGGAGCAGGTGCTCCTTTTTTGTCCCTTGGCTGGAGTGGGATGTTTGGTTCTACTCCCGCTTTGTTTGCTTTTCTATTAGCGCCGGGCGGGTGATTTGTTATCCCAAATTGTAGCATTCCTTATCCGGCTAGGGGGATGATGACTGCGACCAGATTTGCATACATTCGTTCTGTTTGCCCTTAGCACTTGAGTTATTGGCGTTGTTTGCCACTCGCCCCGCGAAGGGGACGCACTTGCTCGGTGCAACTCTCAGCTGCATCACATACATACTCGTACCAGCAACAACAATAACAGCTTAATTACAACAACACGATAACGAGTGGCAAATAGCAATTGTCCACATACAATTGCCAATTTCGCTTAATTTGGCCATAAAACACGGAAAGCGACAGCAGACGGCCCAGAAGAGCAAAGCAAACAACTTGGCCTCCACGCCACTCCGCAAATAAATCTCAATTTGTGGCACTAACACGGAGTAAACGAGGCTCAAATCGAACCGAAGAGAGCGGCTGGCGATGCTAAAAACGCTTAGCAATTGGCAATTTTCGCCAACTAAATGTTTATGGCTGGCCTCAACTTGTTCGACTTTGGCCTTTTCCGTGGCCCAAAGCTACGGAATTCAAGGAGCAGAAAATCGCGATGCCAGTGAATTGCGTAGCATACCTCTGGGCGTCTTTTAAGTGTGGCGATAGTGGCGAAAGTCGTATGTTCTCATTACTTTAATCTTCTCGGTACTTTAATCTAATACTTTTAAATTCAAATGAAGGTATTTGATTGACGTTTCAGTTCAGAAACAATCTTTGCCAGCATAAATGACAAAAAAAGACAAGAATGTGCAATACTTTTGTTTAGTTTGATTATATCATCATAATTTAAGCGTATACGTAATAATCTGAAATGATTTTAAGCTGGAAACTATCTTGCGGATGTGCATAGGCATCAAGGCCTATTTATATATGAGGATTATTCCGATTTGATGTTTAAATACAAATGATTTAATCCAAAAATAAATAGTCCTGATATTAATTCGCCTGGTGATGAAATTTAGTTGTTGTGACTAACTCAAAACAACTCCTTTTCTAACTTCAAAACTGAATTGGTGTTGTCAATTATGTAAAACGACTTAAACGCTTGCAAATTCTTCTTCCAATTGATATTTTTCTTGATTCATGTATTTGTACATATGTACATTTGAAATAAGAACCCGCTTGTAAGAAACATGATATCTTCCACTTCTGCACCTCGTCCTATCTCTTCCTTCTGTTGGAATTCTCTTGGCCAACTATCACTGACCATTTGGACATAATACTCCCTTTGGTTGTAAGTACTGCTGGTTAAACGCCTCGCTGCCTCCGCATTTCGCTGCTTGGTTCCTAGCTGCCCTCCTGATAAATTGCCATAAATTAAATTAGGCTCAGTCACACACACACACACACAGATACAGACACACACTCGCATATGCACACAACTCAACTACTCATACTTTGTGGCAATAAGTGGCAAAAAAATGAATTATTTTTCATATGTTGGCCCGCCTCGGTGCCATAACTCTGGCCACCCCAACTTGACTGCCATTTTCCGAAGGGGTCAGTCTGTTTACCTTTTGTTGTTCCTGCTGCCGTCGCGGTTACAGAATTGTTATGGTGCCTGGTGGGTTTCTTTTCCTTCTTGCTCTTCACCCATCCAAACAAACTGGTCGGTGGTTGAAGGTCCGTGGGCAAGCGGAATGGAGAAGTGGAGGAGGCAGGTCCACTGGAAGCAGGCCCATATTAAACCATTTGACATTGCTTTTAATATGCTCGCTCGGCTTGTTTTTATTAATTTTTATTGTCTGCCTCCCATGCTCGATTGTAATCGGTTTCATAAATTATGCTAGATAAGCGACTTGTGCAGTGGCCTTAGAAGGAATCGTCATTGGAAGAAGAAATGGCCAAGAAAGCAGAAGAAACTAATACAGAGAAAGCTAGCATAGGTATATGTAGGCTAAAAGTTCTTTAGAGACATTGAAAAGTCAAAATTTACTTCCTGTTCTTCTTTAAGTTTTATATTACACATTTAATGATGTCCACTTTGATTGCAATATGTGCTAAAACCCTAAACCTACAGCTAATATTGCTTTTTATAATGATTCTTTTTTAAGAATCTTATTAAAAATATTTAAGTGACATTCAGGCGGTTAAAACTTGATAGGTAGGTAAGCCCTGTTTCAAGACGAGAATTCCTCAAAAGCAAGGTAAATACGTGCTCTTTCTAAGCGATATCCCTGCTTTTCCACTGTCTTCCGTGGCGAAAATCGTTTCCTCACAACCCAACTCGCATCTGAACGCCGAGGACATATTGTTGTCATGTTTAACATATCTTAACGCTACTCAATGCTATGCAGGGCAGAGATACATACGTTCCTATTCGGACTGCGCTCGGAATAACCAGTTTCGCCAAGCGAACTGTTCGAACATCATCAGCGGCCGAGTTCTTCATCATTTGTAGCATCAGCGTCAAGATCATTGCTCATGTTTACAATGATGACAGGCAGGAGAATGAGCAGAAGCTGCCCGGGAATCGACTTCCAGCCAAATCAAATGGGTCTGCTCTGTGGGATCGGGATTGGGATTGGGATCGGAATCGGGCCAGTAGTTAGCTGCGGCCCGCTTCCACTTCCACTTCCATCAGGCCCGACTCGCAGTTCGGAATTGAAGCTATCATAAATCTGTTCGTCGCAAAAATCTACACACAATGGGGCGTTTGGAAACGCATTCGCCGATCGGAATGCGACGACGAACTCTCTGAATCTGCCTCTTGACTGACTGCCGCATTGGAAATGCGACCGTGATCGGGTAGTTCTTGTGGGATATAGGAAACCTCAGAAGTTGGTATCAGAGGACGGAAAAATTCGACATTAACTATTTAGAAGTGTACCCATAAAGCTTTTACCTTTGCTTTAAGTAGGAACGATATAAAAACACCTACATATATTCTTTCAATGGAGAAGTTCATTCAATCTATGTTCAATTTAGGATCCAGCAACCAACAATTTAATTTAATTTATATATCGTTGTAGTTGTATCTTTTTTTTTGTAAATTAACATTATGAGATATATCATTTTGAACAAGACTACTGGCTTCCTTTTTGTACTTTTCTTGTAACAACTCCATTTTAAGCTATGCTCCATCTAAATTAAGTAGCTCACATTATACACTGCACTTAAACGAGCGCTCACAGCTTTCTCCTCACTTTCTCTCTCCATAATGGATCCTTAATTGAGTGCATGATCGGCAATCACGCTGTCATCCCTAGTCGCATCTCCAACTGGAAGTTCACTTGGAACTTCTGGTTGGATTTGTTGTTTTACAATGCAGCATTGTTTTGCTTGCTGTGGGCTTTCTTGGCTGCCGTTTCACGATTCCTTTGCCTCGCTAGCGGTGTGCTGATTTATGGCATCTTTCGGCATTTCGGCTACCGGTCCCCAGTCTTTATGATTTGTCATAAATATGTCCCCTCTCCGTCCGATCAGAATCGATGGGCTGGGCGATTCCAATCAGCGGCTGTCCGGATGGTTTGGGCTGAAGCTGAGTTTCTGGGCTCTACTTACTCTCGATGGAAACGGACGTTGTCCACGTAGAGCCTCGTGCAGACCGGAAGCGGCTTCCGAGAGGACAACGAGCGCTTGGGACGGCAAATGGCTGCTGCCAAATGCGTTGCTTTCCATCTGCAGCTCGTTTTTGTTTTGTTTTGGTTTTGGTTTAGACTAATTTGGCACTAGGGGGCACTCATAACCTCACTTTCGCTTGTGTTTCAGTGTTGGCACATGCAAAGATCACTCGGTATCGGTAATAATCGGTTGGGAATTGTATTTGCGCGTCGGTAAAACGGTAAAGCTCGGATCAGCTGACAGCTCACTCGCTCTCCTTTTCTCTAAAACTCTCTCGCTCGCTCGACACAGGACACCCGCACGTACGCGCTGCAGAAATCCAACTGAGGCCAAATGGAAACCAGTTGCCGTTAGTTGGCCCGTGTGCTTCCTCTTCTCCAGCCACGCCGCTGCGCAGTCGGCGTCGCCGTCGCCGCGTAACGCCTCGCGACCTCTGATTGGCCAGCGGCCACAACCGGTTTGTCTGCACTCTCGCCGTCCCGCTCTCGCGCACGCCCACTCCCACTGCGGCAGTGTCTTTACATTATGTTCTCACCTCCTTGGGCGCACAGTTTGTTTTTGCCGCTGCATTATTATTCCAAAATGGTTGCGTATGTCCATCCGTTGGCCATTGTACGCCTGTTTGTCTGCCAGCACCTGGTACTCGCACTCGAACTGGTACTGGCACTGGTACTGGCACTCCCCGGATTTCCCCGCCCCCTCAACCATTTTCCCCCTCGATCAGCTCCCCTCCCTCGGACGTAAACTTCTGACATTTTGTGTAAATAAACCGTATGGGAAACATTTTTACTTTTGGCTTTGGCATTTTGTTGTTGTTTGTCGGACACTGTCCCGGACAAAAGTATCTTGGAAGTAGTCTCTTTCCTTTTTTCTGCCCCTGCAGCTGGGTTTTTGCACACTGTCCACTTAATATAGCGCATTACTGTGGTATTTATTGGGCGCGAAGTGGCGAAAATATTTCGAGGACAGGGTGTCAAGAAAATTGGAATTTAATAGGCCGCGACGGCTCTTCTGGTTAAAAGAAAGCAAGCCAATTGCACAACGTTAAAACATTGTTATGAATATATATATAAATATGCATATTTGTGTAGTAGCTAAAGTTTAAAGTTTTATAAGACTTTATTGCTTGTGTAATTGGGACCCAAAATGTAATAATAAATTGTCTTTGTTTAAGCTTATCTTTTGCTTATAGTAATCAGCAATTATTGAATAATGTTAAGGATGAACTTCAAGACTTCAGTAAGCTGCCAGAACCTATTGATTTTTAGCACTTGCTCCACTGTCAACTGGCCAACAAAGTAGCTACAAGCAGAAATAGTTGTCACACAATATTACTGCAAACAAGAAGCTACAACTATAGCAGTATTAAAACAACGCCAGAGGAGACAACCTCCAGCAACCACTGTGTTTAGTGTTGGGAACAGCATAAAAAGCTTAACCATTCTGCGCGCAACTTTTTATTGGCAGCTCGTTGCCCTGTGTGTGTTGCGCTGTGATTTCCAATACGCCGGACTAACTAAATAAAGTATTTTCCCTGCAATTTACTCGGATTGGTAGGGAGGAGCACCTCGCGGAGGTGCTGAAGATGCGGATAAAAAATGCGCAAGCCTTTCTGACATGTTTATGGGGCCCTGTCCGTCAAAGCGAGCCAGTTGACACCAGACGCTCTCCGCTCCTTTAATTGGTGGCTAGTAAATTTTCTCTTTACCATCTTTGGGTCGGGGGATCGGCTCGCGGAGATTTCTTCTAATTTTTTGCTCATTAAATTTACATTTTAAGAATTCCTGTGCGAGCAGACGAGCCTGCACTTTATAATTTCCATCAGCCTGCCGTCTCTCGGTTTATTAGCCATCTCTGTCGGTGGGAGGGAGTGCGCGATACTGAGTGGGAGGAGTGAGAGGGAGTGCTGAGTGGAAGTGGGAGCGAGAGATCTGTAGTGCACTGAGCAAAATACTTGAGCGAAAGACTATATCATATCATATCAATAAGCAATACTTTTACTTTCAAATCCCTAAAAAACAGTTTTAAAAGATGAAATGCATATTCAAGAAATATAATCACTTTAGGGCCATATTGTTCTCTGTTTGGGGAATCCTCGGAAGAGCCCTACGTGGAAAGCAGGGAAGGAGTCGCCGAGTCATTGGGATTGGGAGTGCCAGAGTGAGACAACTAGGAGGGAAGTCCGGGAGTTCGGGGCGCATGCGCCGACGTTGGAGGTAGCCTACATTATGTGTCTATTTCTTGTACATAGAGTGTTGTCCCGCTGTCCCCCAACTCATCCTCCTGCTTCCAGAGGTAACTAAGTCTTCCTTCGACTGCTGACTGGTAACTAGCAACTGGGAACTGGTGACTGATAACTGGTAACTGGCGAAATCGCAGGGCGAGTGCCATGTACAGGACTTGTACTGCATTTCGGGTTGGCAGTAGATTTTTCATTTTATTTATGTGCTGCCTTCACTCTGCAGATTGCGTTCACTTATTTCAGCCCCCACCATATCTTATTCTTCTTCTGCTTGTCAGTTTGTCAGCTTGCCAGCTACAAAATTAAATACTTGTCTTCGGTCCGATTTCTTTCTTCTTATCTTTCGGGCGTGTGGGCGCGGCTCTATATATAACCAACTGTCCTCCGTCCTGGCCACCTCCTCATCCGCAGCATCTCCTATGTGGGAATGGGTATGGGCATGGGTATGTACTTTGAGCAACTTGGCCTGACAACTAATTTATGTAGTGGCCGAGCAGCTGCCGCAACTTTGGCTCTGCTCTGCTCAGTTCTTTAATAATCTTGCCTTTTTATTTCGCCAAACAATTTCTCATAATTCAGTTTGCCTAGGGGACGCGCCGAAAAAAAGATACAACATTTGGAGGGGATGGATATATATCGTTAATTGGTAGAAATTCGAGACTAAATAGTACCCGATTAAAGCGGAAAAGATTGTCGATTGAATCGTTTATTAACAGATGAGCTTATATACATATTATGCTTTTATTTTGCGTTTATACTAATACGACCTAATAAAACAATTAATATATAACAAAACTTTTGATTCTAAAACTGCTACTTTTTGAAGGTATGTTTTAGCACTGTCATATTAATATTTTATTTTGGCAATAACCCATATCTTAGTACTATAATCAATTGACCTTTCAGCAAACATTGTATTGTCAATATCATATTAGAAAACTTCACATATCAACTTTTTGATACTTGCTTCTAACACCAATGACAACCAATATGTCTTTATATGACATTGAGTTACTGCCTACTGTGCAACACTACTTTGCATATTAATTGCTTTTCAAATACTTTCCTATAAGTTCGGCTTCCGTGATTTATCGACCATACGAGAAGCTAATCCTGTCTCGAAAACATCCCCAAAGTACATAATTCCCAACGCTATCTCATCCTTCACACCTGCCTGTGCCGAGGAAAACCGCAGGAAAATCCGGGCAACGCCTCCGAATTAATTGAAACCGCAGAACAAGTGCCAAAACCGTTCGGCTGTCAAATGTGCCACAACCAATCCCTCGAATCTCGAACGAACCCCCGCAAAAGTACCAGTAGAGATAGAACCAAACGAAAAAAAAACACAGATGCGTCTATCGTAAAAAAGTTATAGAAGGAAAAACAGAACCCAAAAGCAATCCCCCGCAAATCCCAGACAAATGCGCTGGCAAAAGAGCAGGAAAATGTACCAATACTTCGCACTTTTGCATGTAAATATGAATGGAAATGAATTACAAGCGAAATAAATGTACGGAAAAATAGAACGAAACAAAGCGAAATCGTAAAAAAGCATAGCCACTGGATGGGCAGGGAGGGGAGGGGGCTTTTGGTTTGGCTTTTTTGGGATTGGGCGTCGGGTGTTCTTTTTTTTGCGGTTTCGGCAGCACACAGTCGCAATGTTGACATGTTCCAAATGCAATTTTAACAGGATTTGCAAGGACACATTTGCGCAAAGTGACAGAAAAACGCAGCGCAGCAACAACAAAGTCAACTTCGGCCACCCCACACCCCTTACAACCCTCATAAAAATGCGTGCACTGAGAGAAAAATGTAAGCCCCAAACTTGTGGGGTGCAAATGTGGTAAATATCCTTTTACAAAAGGGTTATTTTAGTACGAATAATAATTTATATATGATATATATTTATAAATTATATATATTTATATATATAATCCTTACTGTTACTTAAAAATAAAGTTAAATCAACAACTTACTTATACTGTTTAAAGTATTTTTACAAAATAAGTAAGTTTAAGTTTGAATATTCCAATATACGTCATCCTTTCATTACCAAAAGCATGGTGATGATAGTTTTATAAAAATCTATTATATAAAATATATATAGCTACAATTTTTTCTTTCAGTGTGCGCCCGACTGATGTGCGTGGCTGGCATAACTTGCGGCTTAAAGGGATCAACTTGTCATGTTTTTGTCGTCGGCATTGATTTTCCACTTTCCACGACCTGCGACCCATCAGTGCCACACCCACCGCCTGCAACTCCGAGGGCCTACCCACTCCACTACACCTCCTCCCCCTGCCCCCTCTACTCAGTCGGATGGCTTGGGTCATCTGCAGTGATGTGGTCTTAACGCTTCATCAATATGCTTTTCCCGACGTCGCTAATTTTGCGCTTTAGTCAACCTCTGAGCCGGCTACGTGTGGCAGATTTATGTCTCATCTGTGCGAACTTTCCCTGGCCAAAAGGGGAAAAACAAGTGGACATGGGACATCCTTTGGCGTCTGCCCGAATCCTCGTGCATGTGGGTGTGTTTAGTGTTAATCCGTCAATGATAAGCTCAATTTGTTGTGGTCACTCCAGCGACAATGGGCCGTTAGCAAGCTGTGGGGGATTCTGGGTGCCCGAAAGGGGATGGGAAAATGCCATTAAAGTTGTTCGAGATGGGAGACATGTTGCTGCGTACTTTTGCAATATGAAAATAATTATAATAATAATACTATATATCATGTTTTTTTTTTATTTACCAATTTTTAAATTATATCTAGCTATTGTATTAAGGTTTACAAACACATAATTAGTATCTCTAAAAGATATTGAAACCAGAAAAGAGTCTCCCATGTCTGTCCAAGTTTCTGGGCCAGCTTAAGCACTGTCCTGGTGACGAGTCCTTTCCTGCTGGGCGTGGGCGTGCCACATGCATCATCTTAATTTTAGTTCGCAACTAGCATTACTCATGCGAAACACATGTGGCCCAGAGTGGGGGAGGCAGTGCCTCTGCGGCGTCACAGCCTGCGAAGTAATTTAAACTTTGCCTATGACAACAGCCTTTGTTTTTCGTTGCCGAAGGAATCTGGCCGGGATTTATGGATCCAAATATGCTAGATGTGACGCGGGGCGAGACTATATTATATAAGTTTTTGACACGTTTAGTGTTGGTCGGTCGGCGCTTGATGAACTTTTTTCCTCGCAAACTTTTTATTTATGCACACGTGCTCCTGATGACATTCCAGCCCAGTCCGAGCTCCAGGATGTGCTCCGAGTGCCATCTTCCGAGTGGACCGCAAATGAACCGAGCAAGAAAGGACGGTTGTGGCCACTAATTGGCTTAGTGAATTAAAATAACTTGCCAATAGTTTTGCGGTGCAGCGGGGGAAAGTGAGGCAATGCCTCGCTGTCATTGGAAAATTTATGACACTCTGTGGCTAATTTACCAGATAGAGGCCATTGTGTTTGCCTTTGGCCTAAGCCCAGCAGCAGCCAAAGTGGCCAAAGTGGCAAAAGTCAGCCAAAGGATTTGCCCATCGCCAACAAGATAAGCCCCCTCGATGGGGGTCGTCCTTAAAGTCCTTTCGTTCCAAATTCGACATGGAGCTGTTGACGTTCCTCCCTCCTCCGATCTCATATGTCAAATCGCCGGACGGCAAGTGTGTCTAATTATACAAAATTATTTATAATAGCTGGCCACAGTCCTGGTTTTCGATTTTCCACCCACACCCACACACACACAACCCTTGGCGTGGCAAGTTTGCAGTGCGTGTGTGTTTGCTGTGGCTCCGAAACAAACAGATTTCGGAATTGCGTAAAAACCTAATTAAATGCGAATTATTCATGTTGAAATTAGGCTGAGAGGGGGGGAGTGGGCTGAAGTGGGTGGGTGCTTGGATACTGATGCATTGCACCCACATGTATCCAAACAAAAAGCAGTCTGCGATGGCTCCATATGTTGCCAGAATGAATTTGTACAAATTTTCTTTGATTAATTGGTGGTCAAAAGTTCAACGGCAGCAGCAGTTGACTATCAAGGGGTTAAGTTGGGTGTAAAGGGTTAAGGAAACACACGGTTTGTGCTGCAGTCAAGATTTCTTCACAGGATTAAGCGTTTTTAAAGGTTCAACATATTTAATTGAATGGGAAAGAGTGTATAGGTAAGTGTTTAGTTTTTCAAGGATCAAGGTTTTTTAGAAGTAGCAGCAACAATATATAAAACTCTATTTTATGATGAATTTAAAGCTTTTTGATTCCAAACTCAGTTAGTTTTCAACTTCGAAGTGACATACCAAATAGTTGTTTTGCAGATCGGGTTTATCTTATTAAATTGTTGAGCAACTATTAGATACAAGAGACCTTTGAATTTGTTTAAAAGAGTGTGTCTCGCTATCCCAGCGCCAAATTGCCTCACTATTAGTCGTCAAACATTAGAGATAAACAACAGTTGTTGGCAAAGGATCTGCGTGGCGTTTTATGTGGTGCGGCAAATTGAAAGTATTCACATAAAAACCAAATGCAAACAGCCGGCCAAACAGCCGAGGATGAAGTTGCTGATGACTCGTGACTTTCAAAGGGTTGTGTGTCTGCCACCCTTGAAATTAATATTACACCCAATAATAATGAGTGCAATTAGCGCGGGGTGCGAGCAGCGGGGGGAGTGAGGGAGGGGATGGGTGTAACAGCTTAATGTGTGTCAGTGTAAAATTAAATTCACGCTAATCCGGCGAAGAAGTCGGGATGCCAATGGCAATGGCATTGCTCCAGACGGACAAATTAAACTGTCGTTTTATTGTTTCGCCTTGTTAAATATCTCGAATACCTCCACCGCCGTCTGGCCAATTTGAGTTTGTTTAGATGGGGTTAAGACATTCCCATATATAACTCACTAATCCCCCCAACCCCGCCACCTTCCGCTCTGTGTGGCAACGCGTGGGGATGCACTGGGAGAAATTAGTGAGTGAAAATGCATTACATATATTAAATATATATATCTTTTGCTAATATTTAGTAATAGTTAACTCCTTTTTTTCAGTTAGCAGAGTATACATATATTCTTTCCGACATTAAAAGATTGTTTTTGACCAAAATATGTTGAAGTTACAGCATGTTTTTCCCAGTGCATGGAACCACTTCCCCCTTTTTCGATGCGTGCGCCATTTGGAGTTGCTCCCTTTGGCCTCAAAAAGGTGGCACCATATGGCCGCTGTTGTTGTTGTTGTTGTGGTTTATATTGTGAGTTATACTTTTCAATGTTGAAATTGATTTCCGATTTGGTTTATTGTTGCTGGCTGGCTGCTCATTCGACGGCAAACAAAATGTGGTTGGCCACACGTCCGCGCCTTTGTTTGTTTTCGTTGCCAAGGGGCGTTGAAAAGTGGGCGGGGTTTACGTTTACTTGAGCTTTTGCTTTGAAATTAGTAAAATATGAATTGCGGTTTTTTTCGACGATTAATAAATTGCATTTTTTTCGGGGCGGTGATTTGGGCAATTCAAAGAGTTTTGTATCTTTACACTCGCCGTTTTTCTGTTTAGAAAATATCGCACCATATGCTTTTTGATTGTTTTCCTTACAGATAGCTGCTCATATCTAGATATAGATATAGATATAGATTGTTTATCGTAAATTCTACTGTTGATATGGAAAGATATCTGGAATCTGTATGTTTTCATTGGTATATTCTGCTTATTCAGATATGTGCTACTAATATATTCGCTTAAATCAAAAACAAGTTGTTTCATTTCGTTTTAAGTTATTTCTTTGTGTTGTTTTAGCCATTAGGCCTCTCCCCATTAGCCACCGTGCTTTTGCGCCTTAATCATCGGCGGCACCATTCTGTCTGCATCGATTATTCCTTGACTTTATGTCAATTGTTGGCCCGCTCGCTTAGTTAATAACGTCTGATGGTTAGGAGTGCCGTGCCTCAAATGCTGTCAGTTTATGGGGCATGAAGGCATTTAGAAGCGCAGCCCGGCTGCACTGAACCCACTGAGTCCCGCTGCCAATGTGGCAATCAGCAATCTAGCAGCAATCAAACCGTTGCAACCTCAAACCAGACAGCAGCAACTCCTCGACCAGGAGCCACATTAGCGATGTGTCAGTGCCCAGTGTCGTCATATTGTTGCAACGATGCCTCTTCACTGCCGTTATTGTTATATTGTCATTAGCATGGCAACGAGATTTGTGGGAACGGGAAATGGATGTGCTGGGATCTGTTGGGATCCGTTGGGTGACTTGCCCCCTCGGTGGACTGCATTTAGCGTCAGCTTTGTCTGATTGCAAGTGTAAATGTACCCATTTCCCCTTCCCCCAAACACGATTCCCCCTGCGCAGCTCATTTTCAAGTGTCAATTTTCAGCACCAACCCCACTGATTTTCCGTGCTGATTTCCCACCCCTCGATAAGACTGACAGCAATTCGCGCCCCTGATAACGAAAAGTAAAAAATGCTGAAAAATCCCTTAAATTCAACGCGCTTTGACCTTTTTTTCCACTTCTATTGGCATCCACAAGTTTCTTTTTTCGGCTGCTCTAGCAAACATTTTTATCTTTACTGCTTTACACATTTAATTTGATTTCTTTTTGAAGTTTGATGCGAGCTCACACTTTATAAATGAGTGAGCGGCGCGAGGGGCGTAGTTCGAAAGGGGGTCAGAATCAACATATATTATATATATAATATATATAGCTCGCAAAAAACTTCTTACAATTATAGAAGTAAACTTCAGACTTGATTTAGCAACTTCAAATTCGCAGGAATTATCATATTTAATAGTTCTTTAGAGCACTAAAAGTATGAAGAATTTGATTCAGTAAAAACCAAGATAGCTTACCATATTTTATATAGTCTCCCCTTATATACCAACCAGCCAAGTTAACCCCCCTTACAGACAACGCCCATGCATTTACATGATGGAAAAAAAATGCCACAGGTGTTGCCACTTTGCCGCTTAGCTGCTCATTTAGCGAAGCCCCAGCTAATTGTCCAAGAATTCCCAGCATTTTTTGCAGCTCCGACATGATTTAATTAAATTCGCTGGCCAGCAAGGAAGCTTCTTTATGCTGATTAAGTGGGAGAGAAGCGGAAAGGCCAGAAATCTTTGAAGATTCGACCGACAGCCGCCGCAGCTTCTTTGGCGCAGGAAATTACAAATTACTGGAGCTGGAGTTCAGCCGGAGTTTCTACGGATCTGCGATTCCGTGTCCGCTTATTTTTCACCCTGGCCACTTGCAAATTAAGTAAGTCAACAAAGCACTTTGCGGATTCGACGGCATCGCCGACTTATCTGCATAAAACGGATGAAAGTGTGGCAAGTGGCAAGTGCCACCGATATGGCTGCAAAGTCGGTGGGAGTGATTTCAAAATCTCCGATTCTATTTGCATTGCGGCTAACGCAGACAGCCAGCCGGATTGTCCCATTTGTCCCATTTGGTATGCGAGGGCCTAACGAACTCGAAGTAATGCGTTTGAAATGTAAAAAACGTGCAATTTATGTTAAAAATTTAAGCAAACAGCGCCGCGAATAAGGATTTTTAATTAATCATTTGCCATTTTTTGCCCAGGCCAGCCGAAACCAGCGAATATTGTATATATGCGTATTTGAGTTGTCTATGAAATTGGCATTAAAACCAACACTGGCCGCCCGCTCGTGTTGAACAACTTTTGTACTTTATTTTCTTGGCTGCGGCCAGCCGAGCAATTAAGAGGACAGGCCATCAGTTCGTATAAATCGCATTAAGCTGCAAGGACGAGGGACGTCGTCCAGCTGTTCGATTCCGAATCGGATTCGGATTCAGATTCAGATTCAGATTCGGGTTCTTAATTGGCCGGCGGCGTGGACTTGCTTGACTGCGTTTTAAAAATGGCTTAAAAAATGGTCGGGCAAACCAAAAATGGTGTTTATTAAACGAATGAATGCGTAAATGAATGAATGGATGAATGTTTCGACATTTGCGGAGTACTCGTTATATGGCAGCAAGCCGCCGACATCGACTGATTTATGATGTTTGCAATTTATTATAAAAAATATGCGCAGCAAAATGGCGTGAAGTTAATGCGTTTTATAAACAATAAATTCTGAAATTGATGAGCTTCAAATAACTGGCTGTGTATATGGTCAAAGTGCAGTTGAAACTCCTTTGTGAACGTAATTAATTTAACTTTGAAGAATTTAAGCCACAACACTTGATGGAGGATTAATTCCTAAAATATCTAATAGATAATGTTACAAATCTTTCCCATATGTTATCCCCAACTGATACTGATACTGATATCCTCGGAATGCGAAACGACCTGGCAATGAGCTGCCTCGCATCTTTCAACCCATCAATTCCGCCCGAGTAGCGATTGTTTAATTGCCCATATGGTCTTGGTATAAATATATCACTTTAACGCTATTTCCAGAAGTTCCCTTATGCTGCGTGCCCTTGCCCTTCGGCCTGCCATTTGGCCTCTAGAAATCGTCGTCAGCGAACTTTTGAACTCCACGCCGCCTTCGGATCACAATCCTCTCCCCCCTTTTCCTCTTCTGAATCTCCGGAATTCCCCTTCTGAATGTCCGCCTCTTCGATTGTCGTGCTTCTTTTGGGGCTGCTGACTTAACCCCAAAGAGACCGTTGCACTTCAACGTGCGATTGTCACACCACTTGCTGCCCAGCAAGTACACTGCACAAAAAAAAGAGTAAGTAGTTTACATATTGCTACATAACTACTAAAACCCCTTCCTATTTGAAGCTAATAAACTGAAAGAATGATATTAAGTTCTGAAATATTTATAAAGCACCAAGACTGCTTAGCTGAATACACTTCATTTCTCTCAGTGCATTCCAACTTCTCCCCTGGAAAGCCAGGGCTTTGTGTGAAGCCTCCGTTGTTGCCGCTGTGTAAAGTAAAAATGTAAACTTGCAAGCCGCCAAAGCGGCCCCAAAACGAGAGTACCGAAAGAAGGCCGACTTGAGGGGGAGCAGCCATCGTTGGTAAGAGGGGGGAGTGCAGGGGCAGTTGGCCAAGACAGTCCTAGCCAAAGCGACGTCGCTGCCTTTGCCGCCGTTGCGTTGTCGTTGTCGGCTCACGACTGACATGGAGATATTTGCATATAAAATTGGTAATATGCAAATATTTTGATTGTCTTTGACTTTGTGCCTGCGCTTATAAAGAATCTTTGAGCTTGGTCGGGATTCGGCCTCCACTTTTTGTTCGACTTGCAACAATTGAGCGCACAGTTGGAATTCCTCGGATCGCCACCGATTCGCAGCCGGACACAAGAACAGCAGCCAAAACTGGAGCAGATACAGATACAGATACACTGCAGAAGACCAAATTGTTATTGCTTAAAATAGTTGATATGTTCAGTATTAAATGATGATGTTTCCAATGGTTATAACATATGTATACTGCATGTATACTTTATTATCAGCAAGTACCTACGTCACTTCACTTATTTAGTTAGCAACTATTTATTGGCGATTATGTTTTTCAATCTGACTGTAAAATATTAAACAATTTGATTTGTGTAGCCGTAAAATTACTGAAATCAGCTTAAATTTAATTCTATCTATTGTAGGAATAAGATACTTAAATAAGATACTTTAGTATCTCAATCAATAATACGCATTTCTCCTTTAATTATCTATGTAACCCTTAAGAATTATGCTTTAAGATTATTTTCACTTAAGATTATTCATGCCCTTTATTTTGTAACAGTGTACAACTTGGAAAAGGGGTCGGGTGTGAAGGGAATTGGCCGGCATTGAATTGGCATAGTTGTTGTCAACTTGAGAAATTATTATCGAACACCTGTGGGTGTGTGTCTGTGTGCAGCTCTCAGCTGCTGTGGTCGCAAGCGATTATATTCGCGTTTTTCCAGGGAAAACGGAAAAACAATATTTGTCCCTGTCGCAGTTTTTCCATACAATGGAGCTCGAAGCGTATGTAAATTGTTTTGGACTAGGTTTTGGCCACCGGCGAAAGAAAAGTGTTGCCCATGGGGAATTAATTAGTCCGGGGGAGGGGGCATGGAAGCTCCACTCCATAGTGGTGATTCTCAGCCAGTGCTCCTGTCCTCCCCTTCCACATTCCACTTCCCGTCGCTAGCATTTGAGGTAGACACTCTGACGACAAGACAGGAAAACGATGATGACGATGGCCAAGGATGAGGGGCAACACGAAGAAGAACGGGAACACGGCAAACGAAGTTGTTGACAAAAATTGAATACAATACGAGGGGCAAGCACCTAAGCGCGGTGGTCAGACAGACGGTCCAGCTCGAACTGGGGTACAGTACAGTGGGACGAAAGAGGTAGATAAGCTATCAAACAAGGTTAAAGGTGAGGTGTCTGAAGAATAAGATACATATGTGTCTTAAGTACGAACTAGGGTAAGATCTTCATACTCAAAACTACAATAGTATGTTAATTATGGTTTGATTTGAAAGTATGATTGAGGGGTTATAGTATTAATTTTATTTATTTTATAGGCAAACATACAACAATGGAATTGCAAGCAGTGTTGCAAAGTTATAAAGGTACAGGATTAACCTAAAAGTATGGCACATAAATTTAACTTGAATGATGATAGTTTGTATATTATAATACAAATACATATACTTGCCCACTGTGCGACTCATCCCTCCCCCCTCCAAGCTCCTCGGCTGCTGACCATTCGAGACAGCTTGGCTTGGATGGCCTTTCGACTTTGCCGTTTTGGAAAGCAACGGGCGCGTACTTTGGCGGAATGTTAAATGCTAAAAATGAACAAATAATGACGAATGCCGTCGAATTCGTTGGCCAGGACTCCTCCTCCTCCATCATCCTCCTCCTTGCCTTTGCAAAAGCCGCTCGCGATTTTCGGTGGAAAAAACGCGTGGAGATTTATGCCCGCGCCATTGCGCATCATAAGCTGTCAGAATGCTTTTTCGGCGATTTATTAGCGCAAATTGAGTTTTAAAAGAAGCTGCAAACGGCGGCACAATAATGCCGCAACTAGGGAGGATTTATAGTTTTGCTTTGTTTCGGACACATACATAGATAGCTCCTCATGTCCATATCCCCATGCGGCTGCCCATGCAAACTACACAACCCATCTTCGACTGCAAGCGCAGCTGCTGGCCATGTAAAAGTCTTTTGGCCAAGTCTCGACTGCCAGTGCGACTGTCACTTGACTGCCGGCATGTCAACAAATAAATCGTCATGTAAAAATGGCATTTTAAATCGTTTCTGACGTCTCTACCGAGAGGCTGTCAATGAAATGAAATGCACACACGGCCAAAACCCGATAGCCGTCTCAATATCCCACTTTGCCTACCACTTGGCCAGCTCAAGTTGCTGCTGCTGATGCTGCTGCAGTTGCTGCTGCAGTTGCAGTGGCAGCAACTTAAGCAGCACTTTCAGTATGCATTCAACAGCACCGATGACACATCCAATTGCCGCAGTTCGACATTACCAGATGTTGTCCGGCCGGCCAAGATCATAAAGCAAATCGAATTGAAGGCTTCGATTGCTCCTCTCTGCCAGTTGTTTCTACTGCAGTTGATTAATGATAATGATGGCGAATCCGAGACAAATTTATGGCGAGGAAATCAACGTTGAACAGATTTTTCAAGATTTTAGAAAACAACTGCTGTCGCAATGCCATGTAAATTATGCAATAAATAAAAATTATTGTACGGATAATTAGGAAATAAGTTGTAAGAGCTGTATTTTCAGTCAACTAAACAAAAAATCATTTTGCTTGCCTCTTTAATAATTGCGTGTACTGAAAATTACGCATACGACACATATGACCTTGCTTAAAATAAGTGGCTGTTTCCACGAGAAGTTGACCCTGATTTTCGGCCCAACCATTTATCAAGCTTAAAAGACTTTCATGTAAATGTTTGTGGACCCCCGCCATGTGAACTCTGATTACTCGCAATTTTTTCGCACAATCGTGGGGTGGGGGGAAATGTGCCACCCCTCGGCAAAGAAGTCGCATAAAATTAATAAGGATGTAAGAAGTTGGCCAGGAAGGTGGTTCCATCAGGTTGAGGGAGGCAGTTGGAACTGTTGTGGTCGCATGCTAAATTATAACGATATGAATTATGATATTAATTTCAATGCGGCGGCGTTTGTTAATGTGACATGTAATGTGCCTGTTATTACCTTAAGATTATGATTACTTGCCGGCCTGCGCTCCTCCTGCCCTCCTCCTGCCCTCCGTGTCCACCTCTTCGCTCATGTGGCGATGTGTGGATGCCCGCTGGGAGGCTGCTGCTCCTGCTTTCTGGGGCTCCGGCTCCTGTGGCTTGTGCCTTCCTGCAATGTGTGGCATTTTCATTTAAATGGCTGCCCACAAAGGTAATTGAAATGTGGCCCAGGCGGAGGAAATCCCCCTCCTGCCGCCTGCTGCATACATATACACTCACCACTACCTGGACTTGTTTGTCTTGGCAACACCTTAAAGAGTTGAGCTCCACTCCAGAAGGACTCAGCAAGCGGTCCGCTACTTGTTTTTATGTCCACCCGGCTCATCATCCTCCCGATCGCTTCACCTCTCAGCGAACTTGGTGTCTGAGCCCAGTTTTTTGCCGCCTTGCGAGTTGATTTCGCTGTGCCCGTGGAGCGGAGGCAATGCCTCGCCTAAGTGGCCTCGTTTTGACATCTTTCTCAGGCCGCAAGGATCGAGGATCGATGGATGGAGGATGGAGGTGAGTGATACATGCGGGCCTTGTCTGCAATAAATACTTAATGCCTTCCAAAAATACACACATTAAAGATCGGACTTCAATGCGTTGACATCTTCATCTGCCGCCTGGTTGCGTTCGTGCCTGCTCCTGCAGATGGGATTCCAGCTTGCTCGGTCGGTTTCCATTGCCATTTTTGGTATTTCAATTAAATTTTTTATGACAACATCAAAACTCTATCATAATTCTAAATGGCCTGACATGAGCTTTTCGTTTCTTCTTTCTTCGCTGTTGATGAAGATTCTTGGTCATTTTTTGGGGTCAGAGGGTGGGATAAGAAGTTCTTGGCCAAGAGGATCAAGCAATAAAATTATGCAAGCTGTTTTAGATAACAAGCTGCCAGAAAACTAATATAAGTAACCTTTAACTTATAATGAATTAGCTGGAAATTAAGTGAGTATTATATATTATATGATATGCAAGGTACTCTATAAGTAATCCCCAGTTTGGAACTCCTAGCACCGCCCCACTGGAGTAGGTTGGTTTTTATGGCTACCTTGATGCTTTTTGTCAGTAATTGTAATGGGTTGGACAAAGGATGCGGCACTCCCGACCGCTCCGCTGCAGAACTGACTGGATGGATGGGATCCCTCGGTTTTTTGCTCGTTTAATGATGTGTGAGCCTGGAATTTTGCGCGCGGTGTCTGTGAAGTGGTCACTGGGACTCTCTGCACGAGGGACTTGGGACTCTGGACTCGAAAGTTGAGACTCCGGGACTGGCATACCAATTTATAATTTCTTTTAATAAAGTTGACATTTCGCCAGAGCCGCTGATGATGCTTTTTGTGCGTCTGCCGCGAGCGAGTGGATCATGGATCATGATCATGGTCTGCCGGGTGCCGGGTGCCTGGTGCCTGGTTCGGGATGTGGCAATGATTGTCCGCTGCGTGCCTGGATCCTTTCAGGTTTCAGGTGTCGCAGCTTGTCGCGCCTGGCATTTTGGCACTTTCGCAGATCGCCCCCACCACCATCACCCCGCTCCACTCCGCCGAGCATATGGGCATATCGGGATATCCTGCGGCATGTGCGGGAAAGCCACCCCGCCAAACGTTTTCCAAATGCCTTCCGCTCTCCACACACGTGTCTGCAAATTCCGCAAATATCCGTTATCCGCTTCCTTTGTCTGAGATTTATTTGTTCCATCCGCTGGCGCGTTATCAGCATGTGCAAATCTTGAAAATTTAAAAATAAAATACAACGTAAAAATCGGGAGAACAACCTCCGCCCCTCCGCCCAGTTGGGCCTTAGAAAGTTGTGTTCCACCCAGTTGCTTTGACCATATTAGCACCCAATTCGCTAGGTACATCCGCACTTTTCCACCCCACGTAACTTGGGTGCGCTTTATCTGTTTTCCCCGGGAAAAGCGAAAAGGATGCGATTCGCTTTAAACTAAGGCACTAAGCACTTTTCCGCTTTTCCCGCCGTTTGTCTCTCTGTCTCGCTGCCCAACTTTGTCAAGCGCACATAACAAAGTGTTATGTGTCTTGTAACTAACACTATGTGGCCAGGACTCTGGAACAAACGTACCCCCAAACAAGTCAAATGGAGCGTGGCACAGTGGGACTCCAAGTTGGGGATCTATAGTAATGTAGTAAATTCAAATGTATACTAGGGATATATAACTATACTAATTTGATTACCCAAAAATGGTATGGTATGGTATATAAACAATTTATAAACATTTTAAATTAATTTTAGCTAAAATACCTCAATACCAATGTATATCCAGCTAAGATTAAGAGACTTATTGTTATAAATACACGAATATAAGAAGAAATCCGATTTCTATAGATTATAATTTGAAATTTATGATTCTTAACATATTACATTCTTGGCAGTGAGCACCTGATGACATCGTACCACTGTGCCACCAGTTCTGCCCACCAGAATCTTGTGCATCCTTTATCCTCCTTCCCCCGAGAAGTGAAAAAAAGTACATTTTTCAAATGCTACTTTTTTCGTTGCCTGCTTTGCGGGGCGAGTGAAAGTGTGGACACTTCCCGGCTCGGCATCCCCATTACTCCTCACCCCTTCGCTTTATTTTTATAGTTTGCCCAGGCGAACCCGAATCTGAATCCGAATCCAAATCCGAGCCACCCATCAACCCATCCAACCATCCACCCATCAGCCCCACCCACTTTTGGCAGTGCGGTCGTTTTGTTTTCTGGCCCATTTGCGGGCCAAAGTTTTGCATCAAGTTGTAAATTTGGCGATTAGCACCCCTCGTCGAGTTTTCGCAGTCGGAGATGGATATGGTTATGGAGCTGGAGCTGGAGTTGGAGCTGTATTCCGAGGCCATTTCTAACAGCCCAAACACAAAAGCTCCTTGACAAGATGCGCGTCGGCTGATAAGTTGCATGTGGAATTAGCATAGGTTTTTTTTGCCCCATCCCAGATCCACACCAGCAGCATCCCGCAGCAGCAGCAACATACACATGCCGCAGCAACACAGCAGAAGCAGCAACAGCAGCAACAGCAACAGCAGCAACATCGAACGGGCGACGATCTTGTCGCTAAGCTTTATGAATAAAACATTTTCGGCGGCGGGTTGAACGTGGTCAACAGTAGCCGCCAGTGGCACGTCCATTGGCCAACTCGGTACTCCGGCTGGCGGGAACTCTCGACTCGAGTCGACTCGCAGTTGCTACAAATGTTTTACAAGCTTTTCAGCGCTTGGCCGCTCCATTGTTGTTGCTGGGCTTGCTGCGGTTCCCGGAAACAATTCAGTTTAAAAGAGCGAGAGACAGGACGGCGAAAAGGAGCAGGAGTTGGAGTTGGAGCTGGGCATTTGGACGGGAAAGTGCATCGCATATCGGACAATAAATCGTGAATGGTTTTGGCCAAACTGAATGCCGATGCCTCGATTTCGATTCACTGCGCCACTTGCATTTGCTTTATGATATGAGGCCTCTCGCTGACATTTGGCTTGACTTTATTTATGATAACAGTTTGCTACGCTCGCGGAGTGGGGGGCACCTCGACATCCACATCTACACAGGCACAGGCACAGCCACATCCAGATTCACTCAGCAGTTTGTCAGCATTTTGTCTTTCTATCTGGCCAACTTGCTGACCCAAAGCTGCAGGCGGCTCCAGCGTTTTGAGTTTGTTCCTCACCTTTTTTTTATTTTTGGGCAGGAAATGAGTCTCGAATGTATTCCTTTTCCATCATCTCCTTGCTCCCTTTTCGTGGCTCCTTGGGCGTGAATGCGGTGAGGCGTCGCCGTAATCGTGGCAAATTTGATATACTTAATGCCCAGGATGGGCCCTGGGAATGAGTTGCAAATTGGTTTAACTGCGTCTGAAGCTCCGGCTGGAAAGTGTCATACTTGCCATAGCTGCCATAGCTGCCCGCAGGCCATAAAAATGTGTGTTTTTATGTGCGTTTTACGATTTCGCTCCTCGGATGGGACGAGCCCGTTAAATGAGCCGCGAAAATAGTTTCCGTGTGCTGGAAATTGCCGGGGAAAAGGTTCCGTAATGCGATAAGGTGAGTGAGTATAAATAATATTGCGGATTTACTTTCTAGACTCAAAATGGCCTTTAAGAGTTGGTAAGAGTTGGTTCGGGTGCACTGGAATTGATGGATACTATCTACTTGACGCTCTACCACAAATAAAACTTTCTCCTACTTAACTTGGGTTTTTAAACTTTCATGACTGTGTGTGGGAAGTATTTTCTAGATATTAGATAGTTATTAGACATATTAGATATTAGATCATTGGTCATACGTATACTGCACCTTAAAGTTTTTACAAATTCTTATGCCTGCAAAAAATCCAGGATGAAAATTTTAATTATCTGTTGCTCTTTTAAAAGTGTCTTAAGTTCTTTCGAATGAAATACAACTGGCGTACTTTTGAAATCATGAAATTAAAGTGCTTCTGACACGGCTGCGGTAATAAAATACTTTCTTATGTTATAATCACATCAATTAAATTTAAATATTTAACATTTTAGAAGAGCGTTAGCAAATATGCAAATTCAATACAAGTTGTTTAAACAATAATTTGATATGCATATCAATAAAAGGTTAAGATAATATATAGATAGTATAAGCCATTGTTAATTATATCAAATAAAAATGAATATTAGCAGACTAAAGTTTTATAACTATGTGGGTAATATATATTTCCAGAATCTTGTATGAATCCAATCAATCCACCTGTCCCCCCAAATCGATGACAAACCCAAACCCACATAATTTTAATTAAAGCCCGCGCACTCAACCATTTAGCAAAGAATGGAAATTAATTTGCGAGTGCAAACAGAATAAACAACCAGCCGAAACCCAGAACCACCGAACCAATGGAAATTGGTAATGGCCACATGGCAAAGGAATCAATCAGGCGTGGAGCCCATGGCAAATATTTCCCATTTTCAGAACCCGATCCCGATCCCGGCGTGCGGCACACGTCTGATTAGCCCCGGCCATCGGAACTTCCGCCTGAAAATGAAAATGTTTATTAAAAAATTTTCACTTTTACATAAATTTCCCGAGCGGCAGCGGCTGCAGCTAGCACCGCAGTAGCAGCAGCAGCAGCGACGACGCAGCAGCAGGTAGCAGCTGGTGCCATCTGACATCGGGGATGGCCACACCCAGTGCTTCCCACTGGGAACCGCCCCCGTTTTCCGGCTTATGTACGGGCGGCACTACGGTTGTCTCACTCGAACAGTCCACCCATTGGACGCGCCGGGCGAACCGGTTTCTGTCCAATGCCAAGGGGAGACCACTTTCGGTGGCACGAGCAGAGTGCCACATATGTGTGCGCGCTTATGTAGCACGGATACATGGGGCATGGGCACTACTATGTGCGCGATGGCTCCAAGGGATGGGACCACTCTGCAAGTGCTCCACTTGAAGGCAGCTGCTCCTACGCTTTGTCGTTTGTCTAAATGTTTGTGTAGAGCTGCGGGAATAGTCGCTGGCTGCGGGATTGGGGGTTGCATGTGGGTGAGCGGGGAATTCCTGGTCGAGAGTGGGGCTCGAAAGGGAGGAGGGAGGATACCCAAGAGCGAGCTACATCAACTACCAGTTCTAACTACCAGATACATTGATTTCTATACCCTGTATGGGGTTGAACCCGTAGAAAGGTCTCTTAGCGACATACACTGCGAAAAATAATATTTTATCTTATCTAAGACTAACAAGTTGATGATATAGCTATTTTTCCAATGAACTGACTTACTTTAAGAAAAGGAGCTCACAATTATATGTTGTTATAACCAAATGAAAAACATGATAACGCTAAAGTCGTGTTCCTCGACTATCAGATACCCATTTAGGTGGGTTCCTGCTATCTCGACTTTCATACGGACATAGCCAGAACGTCTAGCCTAAAGAACCTTTATAGGGTAAAAACGACTTCTTCAGCTTGTTACATACTTTTCAAAGAAATCAGTATACCCTTTTAATCTACGAATTATTAGGGTACGGCAATATTATCCCGATCAAACTGACAAATTCACCCTGCATTAAGAATATTTGCTTTAAAAATATATTTTCTTTTTTCTTTGACATTGTATGAATTGGTTACAATCGATTTGGTTACAAGTATTTAAATAATTAATTGAATTTTTAGTTCCGGTTCCGTCAGCACCGGAAGCATCCTAAGCTAGTAAACACTATTTCTTTCCGCTATTATTGGATTTTTGTCTATGTACATATAACATTTTAAGATCCGCCCGCGAGCAAACGATTTTCGCTTTTAAAAGTTCAGAAATTTAAATGAAAACAAGAGAGAATGCTATAGTCGAGTTCCCCGACTATCAGATACCCGTTACTCAGCTACTCAGTGTGAATGCCAACGCGAAATTTCATCATTTTTGCAAATCGATAAAAAATTACGAGACTAATCAACCTTCTAGCTTATAGCTTTGTCTACGGACAAACGGGCATGGCCAGATCTACTCGGCTATTGATCCTGATCAATAATATGGTCGGAAACGCTTTCTTCTGCCTCAACGAATCTAGTATACTCTTTTACTCTACGAGTAACGGGTATAAAAATGTACAATGATATCAACTCGTCTAGAAATTAGAAAAACACTTTGAAATAACACTTAATGTCTAGAATGAGTCGCCCTGAAACCGTTTATGGTCCGCTCAAGCGTCATACTCCTCTCCAGGTAGCCAATGGTCACCAACAGCGCTAGTGATTCCTCAGTGCCTCGTTGATGACACGCAGAATTTCAATTTGCAGGTCGGTAAAAGCCACCGGCTCCAGCTGAGCATTGCGTATCTTCATGGACACAGCCTTGAAGAACGCTCCTATCTCATCGTCCTCTCCGGAGTTGTGGCCATTGCTGGAGGGATACTCCATATGGCTGGGTTTGCTGGGCGTAATGGGCGCCGAGTGATAGCGAGACGTGGAAGTGGAGCTGGGCGTAGTGGCAGCATTCTGGTACCTAGGCGTGGTTGGAGTCTGCATTTCCATCTTCTGGAACTCCCCAGTTGATTGAATCTGCTGATTTTCCAGGCTGGTGGCCCCGTCGCTGAGCTGCTCTTGCTTGGACATGGCACTGCCAACGCTTGGAACAGCCATGTAAACGGGTCCATCTTCGTGATCGTAAGTCATTACATGCTGATCCTGCTGCTGAGAAGGTTGTTCCGCCGCCGTTGTGGTTTCCATCTCCTCATCCTCATCGTCCTCCACATCATCATCATGATGGTGTACATCTCCGTTGATGTAATTCTCGATGTCCATGTCGTCGTAGGTGGCCACACAGAGTTCACTTGCCTGTTGTTGCTGTTGCTGTTGTTGCTGCTGATGCTGTTGTTGCTGCTGGTGCTGCTCTTCCTGCTGTTGCTGTTGTTGTTGTGGCTCAGCCTTGTGTGGTCCCGTCAAATGAGGCAGGGCGGGCAAGTTAAGCTGGGAACTCGACGATGATGACTCTATAGTGTTCTGCTGCGTGGGCGGTGAGTGAGAATGGGCCATATGGTCCTCCAGTTCTCTCACCGGGTCATTTTTGGGTAGCAGCATACTGAGTTGCGAATCGCTTTCCCTGAAGGGTACGAAGTTATCAATATATGATTATGTTAAAATCCACAAAGCCTCTCTTACAGCGTCTTTTGTTGTATGTACTTCTGAAGGAAACTGAGAGAATCATAGTGCTTCCAACGCGATGTGGCATCCATGTGCATCAGTGTCCTCAATCGTTTGTGCTCGCGTGCATATTGGTCCCTTAAAGCCTTCCACTTCAGTCGACACTGTTTCACTTAAATAGTAAATGCTTGAAAAATCATCTTCATCCTTCGACGAGTTTATCAACCACATACCCGACTTCTTTAGTTTTCTGGCGATTTCCTCCCACACCTCCATCTTGAGCTTGGCATTGCGATAGTTCTGGTTGCCGTAGTTGTAGATCATGTCCTCCTGCTGGATCAGCGTGATCAGTTCCTTTTCGAAGTAGCTCTCCATGTTGAGAAATGTGTGTATGGGATCGTCGTCCTCCTCCTCGGCGTTCGTCGATTGATTGTGCGCTGCTGAAGTGGTGGATACAGTAGACGTGATTGTTGCTGCCGAGCTCGACTGATTGGCGGCATTGACGCAGTCCACTATTTCGTTGTAGAGAGTGTCCACAACCGTGGTTGTGTTTGCGGTTCCACACTGCACTATGATTGATGGAGTAGCACCGCCGCCCGCATCCGTCAAATAGTTCCAGTTGGCTTCCGGCTGCGAGTGCATTTGTTGCTGCTGTTGCTGCTGCTGCTGCTGCAGCACGGCTCCAATATGGCTGGCCAAGAATGTCGCTGCAGGCTTCTTATCGGTTGAACTAGCCGAGCTGAAGCTGCAGCTGTCGAGCAGCGTGGATGCACTGGCATCCTCAATTTTAATGCTGCCGGAGAGATTGAGGTTCTGACTGCTGCTGTTGCTGCTAAAGGAAGTAGTCATGGGCAACGATAGAGGGGTCACCGTCGTACCCACGACGCCATTGGTAGTCTGACCAGATCTGCCTCTGTAACTGAAGAATTGTGGGTTTAATTAAATCCATTCAAAGTGGTTACACATCTGGAAGCCTGAAGACCAGAACTAGTGATAGCTTCACATGCTGTACAGTCAGCATGGCGGTGCCAACTTGAATTGCTCCACGGGCTACTTACTTTCTTGCCAGCGCATATGGACGCAGGAAGTCCAGCTCCTTGAAATACTTCCACTTCACTGGTTTTGAGGAGGCCTTGGCGCGCCTCAGCTCACGGCAGTACTGATCCCTCAAGGCCTTCCACTTGGACTTGCACTGGACGTCTGCGGAAATGGGATTAAGTGCCAACTTTTTGGTGGGGAAACTTAACCATGCACTCACCTGACCAACCCACATTGCTGCCAATCTCCAGCCATTTCTCGTCCTTGGTCTTGGTGCTGCGGTAGTTGGGATGCTTGGGATTGTACAGCGACTGCTCCTGGGAGACCAGTGAGATGAGAATCAGCTCTTTGGGAATGCTGACCACATTCTCACCCAGACTAGGGTCTATGCTGAGATTCACCTGCTGCTGGTGCTCGTGCAGCTGGTTGGCACATGTCAGGGTCTCCATGGCGCCCCCTACTTGGTGTCCATGCTGGCGGTGTGTTAATATGGGCAATTGTTATAAATAAAAGCAGGGAAAACAAAAATGAGGTGACCGAACAGCTGATCCTGGAGAGTTGTGTAATTAGAGGGACCAGATTCGCCTTGGCTATACAAACACCGTTTTTACATTGAGCGGAACACTTGGTGGCCACAAACCTGGTCACCATGAACAGTCCAGTGCTGACAAAGACGTACACAATTTCGATAAGTTGGCAGCCCGTTCATATGTTTTATTTTAAATTTTTGGCGCCAAAAAAACGTCTTTCTATACATTTGTATTTAACGGCTAATCCAATTAGCTAATTGCATTACCGCTGAGGAAAAAAGAAAACATCATAACATTCAGGCAAAACAAATTGTTTAACTCTCAGTTTATTGTGCGACGCGGTGCGGTTTAAAACTAGAAACATTCTTCTGGCAAATATTGCAGCCGTCCTTATATAATTAATGCTCAATAATGCCGAAAATTGACCCAGAAACACAAAAACTCTACGACGAAATCAATGGCATGATACAGAAGTTTAAGGTGAATAAAATGTATACTCAACGTACACCGGAGTAATTTCAGTTTCGAAATGTCAGAGAATAAATATAGCAACAACATTCAAAACCAACTTGCAATATTAAATTACTAAAAACAAACATATAAAAGAATGAGTTTCAAGGCCGTAAAAAATAAGTTTTTTCAGTTGTTTCATTATCGCACAAATAAAAAACCTTAACTTTAAAACGAATTCGTATAAAAAGATTGCACCTATATCCCTAATTTATAAATATAATATTAATAAAATATAAATATACAAATAAATAGGACTTAAAAACTGCCATAATATTTAGTCTCGAAATTAGTTAGGACTAAATCACACTTTGTGTATTAGAGATAATCATTATATATTAGTTATTACAAACAGATTTCAATTTTACGTATTGCCTGTCTTTTCTTAATTTAAATATGGTCATGCTTGTATAACGGAAATCTCTTATGGATCAAGAACATATAGTGTAATTCATTAATATTTTTTTTCTGTCAGGATGACCAAAAGAGCAAAGCTGATTGCACGTTGGCCGATAAATGCGGCGACATGGGCGATGTGCCCAAGATTCGATTCTCATCCAAGAAGATTCTCAAGGGCCACATCAACAAGGTGAATTCGGTGCACTTTGCCGGGGACTCGCGGCACTGCGTCACTGGATCGCTGGACGGCAAGCTGATTATCTGGGACACCTGGACCGCCAACAAGGTGCAGGTCATCCCCTTGAGATCCGCTTGGGTGATGACGGTGGCCTTCTCGCCGTCGGGTAACTTTGTGGCCTGCGGAGGAATGGACAACCAGTGCACCGTCTACGATGTAAACAATCGTGATGCCTCCGGAGTGGCCAAGATGGTCAAGGAGCTGATGGGCTACGAGGGATTCCTCAGCTCCTGTCGCTTCCTCGACGACGGCCATCTGATCACCGGCTCGGGAGATATGAAAATGTAGGGCATTGCTAGCCTTTTTGGATTAAAATCTAAGTTTCTTATGACCAACAGCTGCCATTGGGATCTGGAGAAGGGCGTCAAGACAATGGATTTCAATGGACACGCTGGTGATATCGCTGGCTTATCGCTTTCGCCAGATATGAAAACCTATATCACTGGCTCTGTGGACAAAACTGCCAAGTTGTGGGATGTGCGCGAGGAGGGCCACAAGCAGATGTTCTTCGGTCACGACATGGATGTGTCATCCGTCTGCGTGAGTACACATATATGTTTTTAATAATAATAGCTTAAATCAATTACCAGGAACTACTACTATTACTATTTAGTACTTGAAATATAGTACACATATAATCATATAATCGCCTGTCCTTCCCCTCTCGATTCCAGTACCATCCCAGTGGCTTCGGGTTCGCCTCCTGCTCGGAGGACCAGACGGCGCGCATGTACGACCTGCGGGCGGACCAGCAAATCGCCCAGTATGAGCCGCCCCAGAAGAACACTGGCTTCACGTCGTGCGGTGGGTTCTCGTTCTCCGTCTTGGTGGAACACGGTCGCCTTGACTTTTGACGGGTTTTTAATCTGATTTTGTGTCCCCCACCAGCTCTATCGACCAGCGGGCGCTACCTCATGTGCGGCGGAATTGAGGGCAACGTGCACTCGTGGGACACGATGAAGCAGCGGCACACGGGTGGGTATAGGGAATCGGGTAGTTCGTATTGGGTATTGGGTATCCATTGCACTTGGGGGATTCGGTGATAAAGAACGGGGATGGAGGCGAAGCTAATGCTCAGGCTGGCACTTGACTTACATCGATTTGCTGACCTTCTTCTCCACTTTCTGCTTTCCACTTTCCACTCCTTCACAGGCACACTGTCTGGTCACGAGAACCGCATCACTTGCATCAGCCTGTGCCCCAATGGCATGTGCCTGGCGTCCACCAGTTGGGATCAGCAAGTGCGTCTGTGGCTCTAATCTGTGCCTCTGATCTGGGTTCAGTGTCGTCCATAGGCGAAGACAACGTTTATGCGTGCGGTTTGTTTGCAAATTACTTATACGTAATATTCATAGTTCGCCTGCTAGTAACAGGATTGTTCTCAAGTGCAGACTTACAATATTAATACAATGTTTAAAACTATTTATCAACTTGCCAAAATGAGAATAGCTTGCCCCTTTTAAGTGCAAATTTTCAAGCAAAGCGTGCGTATGAATATAATTATAATAATTGAATACTTGATTACCTAGAGAAAGTAGCCAATTGCCAATTGGATGTGCGATAATAAAATGTATGAATAGTACAACAAAGTACCACGTCTCCCCCATTTAAACTCCTTTGCAACTTAATTTTTTTATATATTTTTTATATTTTTCTTATAAAAAATACTTATACAATTACGAAGATATTTTTGCTGCTGCGATTTTTGGCGCTTGGTTTTGTTTGTTTGTGGAAATTGTCTTTGAGCTGGTCAAAGAGGCAGCTAGGTAAATTAAAACAAATCACTTTTGAAATCAACAGAGAGATAAAGATACAGATGCAGATGCAGATACAGATACAGAATAGGTGAAAGTATACAGATAGATAGAAGATAGATACAAAGAGAGAAAGAGAAAAGGAAAGTCGCATAAATAACAGATAGAAAGTGGTTTAGGATCACACAGGAAGCAGGATGCAACGATTTGAGTATTCTGTAGATGGATCAGCATAGATCAGCTGGTACAGTTTGTTTAGTTTATCAGACTCTCGGTGGAACTACTGTGAGTTGTTCTCCTGTTTGGGTAGATGGAAGGATAGCGACGACGCGGCGGCCTTAAACGGAGAAGCCATCGCCAGTGGGATCCAGGATCCAGGGGTAGTTGTTGGGGCACTCCATGCACGTGAAGAGACGCAGCGTCTCGCCGGGCAGCTCCCTGGTGGTCAGGGGACACGCGTTGGGCAGGGAGCAGTAGGGCTGGCCCTTGACGTCGCACTTCTCCTTCCACTCCTGGAAGTCGCGCAGCGAGTTCAGCTCGGTGGGGTTCTGCATCCACTGGATCACCTGCAGGTTGGTCACGAAGAACACGTCGTTGCGGCCAAGCATCTCCTCAATGAACTTGATCAGCTCGTCGCGGTACTCCTTCTTCGACTTCAGCCACGAGGCGTGGAAGTGGAGTCCAAGTGGAGCACGGTTGCTATTGTAGTGGCGGTTGAAGTTGTGGCGCAGCAGGCGGGCGAACTGGTCGCCGCTGGCCACGTTCGAGCAGGAGTCCACCATGTGGCAACCGGGCAGGGACTCATCGAAGGTGGGGTCGTCGCGCCGGTCCAGCTCGTTCATGACCATCTCCCACACGGGGTGGCTCCTCGACGGGCAGTTGTGCGCGTTGCCGTTGCACTTGTGCGGCATGCGGAAGTACAGGGTGTATGGCCAGATGGGCACGCGGCCCAGGGAGGCGGTGATGGAGGCGTCGTACACGAAGAACTGGTCGGCCATCATCTCGAACTGCTTGTTGCCGCCCACGCGGAGGTAGGGCGCCCGCATGCCGATGATGGAGCCGTCGGTGATGTTGGCGAAGCGCTCCACGATCAGTCGGGAGCCGGCCATCTCGGCCAGCCAGTCGTCGTAGCTGCCGCCGGTCCAGTAGTTGGGGTCATCCTTGTGCGTCAGCGAGAACACGGAGATCTCGTGTCCGCGACGATGGAGGTCCTGCACCGCCGAGTAGTTGGTGTACTTGTGGGACACAAAGAAGGTGCCCTTGATGGAGCAGCCGTTGGGATTCTGGCGCTGTCCGTTGAAGATGTCCTCGTACAGGTCGATGTTGTCCACGTTGACGGCACCGTTGAAGGTGATCGTGATCATCTGGGGCACCTGCTGGGGCTCAATGCCGCCGGGAATGCGGGTTCCGTCCGCCGAGCAGAAGCAGTCGGGCAGGGCGCACTGCGTCGGATCGCATTCGGGGGCGCGGTTGGGATCCTCATCGACAGCTGGAAATGGGAGATGGTTGAGGGTTAGCTTCTGCATCATTTATTGAACTTCGCGCTGTAATGTATGCTGCACTTTTTCAACAAATCATCATCTCAAGCATCATTTGGAATTCATTTGGAATCTGTGGGAATAAACGTGTGATGGACTTACAGCAGGCGTTCTCATCGGACTCGTCCTTGCAGTCGGACTTGCCGTTGCAGAAGAGCTCCTTGTCCAGGCACTCGCCGTCGCCGCAGGACAGCTTTCCCTCGGGACAGATGGGCTCATCCGTCTTCAGGATGGGCTTGGCCTTGCGCGGCTCTGTGGAATGAACACTCAGTTAGTGGGAAGCCACTTTTTGGAGCTATTAGTGGGTGGAGGCGTGTTAGTGACAACAAATGTCTAAATTTTGAAATGAGAAGTATTTACATGAGTGTGATGGGGTTTAGTAGTTTAGGTGGGTGTTAGTTTCGAGCTGGGTTAGGGTTTGTTTCGTTCGTGGATCTACCAAAGTTCCGGAAGTCTAACATTGCTGACTACTGTATGTACAGGTGTATATTGGCTTGGTTGTTTGGTTGGTTGGTTTGTTTGTTTGGCTTGACTGGTTGGTCTGGCTGGTTGGTCGTCACACTTACTCTCTTTCTCGTCGCAATTGGTCACCTTGGCCTTCCAGTCGCAGGTCTGCTTGATCACGTCGAAGGCCAGACCCGAAGGACACTGAATTTCTTTCAAACCCGACTTGGTACATCTACAAAATAAAGTTCATGTTCTGATTTCGTATTGGCGTTGCTAGCTAGAGAACTTTGGCACCGATTCGGGGGTGGATTCAGGGTGTTTATGCAATGACTCGATCGATTCGGGGACTCGGGGATTCCCCGGTTTTAGTGACACACACAAAGAGATAGAGACAGACACACACAGGGGGTGAGAGACAGATAGACAGACACAGCGATAGAGGAGGGGTGGTTGATAGTGGGCTGGGGATCTGGGCTCTCGGGAAGTATCTTGAGCTTTAGACATCCGCAGCGGATTGGGTGATCTGGTGGATCGGTTCGATCTTGGTGGCGTCACTTACTCTCGAGCACATCGCAGGACTTCACATTCGACTTCCAATCGCAAAGTTGGCGCAGAACATCGAATGCCAGGCCGCCGGCGCAGCGAATCGGCGCCAAACGCCAAGTGCCATCTTCGCCGGCACTGTCGCACCTTCGATGGCGATACAAGAAGTGGCAAGAATTGGTTGTAGGAGTGCTGCTGCATTGGTCATTGCATCATCGGGCATCAGCCGTCTCAGCTGAACGATCGGACAACCCAGGGCCACGTGTGGCCGCAATTCGGCTTACCTGTACACCTCGCGGCAGTCGCCGTCGGTCTCCAGGCGGAAGTACTCATCCGCGGGACGATCGGCGCACACCTCCTCCACATCAACGCCCTCCAGCTTGTCCTGGCCATGTGCTGTTGGGATGGGAAAGATGGTTGGGCATGTGAGTACAGCAGTCGTTGTGGATCACTCGTGTTACTTGACTACATTGATTATGTGCATTTGTTTAGTTTCTAGCCATACCAACGTAGTTCTAGTCTCTGGACTTTAGTGCTTCTAAAATATTTTGATGCCTAAGAAGTTTTAATGTAAAAAGGTATATATTTTCGATCGGAATAAACAGGAATTGGATGTTCGATCGGAATGATGTTTAAGGTGGTGTTTTCTGAACGAAATTCATTGGAAATTTTCCACAATTTTCCCTACACATTTTGAATTTTGAATTTGATAAAGAAGTTTGTAGCAAACTTTGCGAAAAAGTAAATAATGCAGTATTCAATTTATAATTGTCGTTGCTTTGTCAATTCTCATAATTACGTTTTCTTTGGTATCTCCTTGAAGGGTCCTGATCTATGGCGGGTTCAAATGAATTTTTTACATACAAGCCATCTGGTTGAATAGAAATGTTTACATATTATCGTGCCAACAAATATCATTTTTAGTGTTCGGCGAGCACTGCTTAAGAAAATCTAATTTATTTTTGTTTTAATTTTGTAATAGAATAGAATAGGGACACACTGTCAAGAAGAAGAGGAAACGTTTTCTGAAGAAATCGCCATGAATTTGAACAGAATTGAAGAATAGTTTGAGATACGAGACAGAAGAGAAAACACCAGAGACACTTTCTTTAATATAAGTACTTGTTAACCTATTTAAACTTAAATGGTATTAAATACTCTAAAAAATTAATATTAGTATTTAAAGTCAATCTAGTTCTTTCCTAACTTCGTTCGTTGAGTATTTGCCAACATCTTAATTGTTAAATTGGTATTGTTCTCATTGGCAACTTGATCGCGATGGCTGCCATTAATCACAGTCGTTCTATTAGTTAATCGGCGTCTTAACCAGTATAATTGGCCGCCCCTCATGGGTTAACGGTTAACTTACTCCCAACACCAACGACTTTCGACCGGTTTTTGGCCATTGGTGTGTGGAAATACGAGTACCACTTCTAGCCGACCAAAACAACTCTCGGTTTTGTTCATTACAGTTGGTCTCCATCTCGTTTCGGCTGAAATCGAAAGGGCAAACGAAAGCGGCATATCCCATCTATGGGCACAGGTCCACATATCTGGGATGATCTGGGGAATGCTGGCGGAGCCGTATCGAATGCGGTATCTTACGGTAGCGCTTGGTCATGTAAGGTGTCTTTCCAAACGGGTTGAGAGTATTGGCTAACAGCGTTGTTGTTGATGTTGATTTTGTGGTTATTGGAAACCCGTTTTCGGTTTAACATTAAAATGATATTGCATAAACAACGCTGACGAGTCCAAAAATACATACATATATCTACATGGAAACGGAACCGACGGCAGACGGCTGGTTTTGTTCGTTTTCCAATGCTAATTTCGGTTTTATGGCCAACCGGAGTTTCGTCCTCTTGCCACAGTTTCTTTTCATCTTTGTTCGCTTTGTGGTTCGTCTTTTCCTCGTTTTCCGACAACTGAACTCTTACATCACCAGCGGCGAGTGAAGGATAAGTTTGATCGATTGCATGCCGCTAATGACTGCGGCTTCGACTTCGACTTCGATCAATTGTGATGTTTTTCGAGCCCACATCAGCGCACTTTTTCAAGTTTATTCGCCTTGGCCAACGATCGAGGCAGCATAGTATTTTTTCTTTGGCAACCTTGCGAAAAGTGGCAAAGTTTCCACCGCCAGAGGTCAGCAGCTTAACGCTAGGCACAACTAATGGCTACCTACGTACTAGGTGTAATCGAAGGGAGTACTCACCAACAGCCAGGCAGAGGCACACAACGCTCAAAATTGGCCACCAACGCGCCATGATAGATTCCAGAGCTCTCTGCGGGCGAAATTCGTAGAAGGGTTAGCAACACACTAGTCACAATGCCGTACTAATGGTACTGATGGCACATAGTACGAGGTAATAGGTATGGGTTAACTTTGGAAAACTCAACTGACTTTTGCCCAGACTCTGAGTGGGAATGCTTGGTTCGAATGGAAGTGGAGTGAACGGAGCTCACTCTTCCAATACACAGCCACGCTTACACTAGGTGTTGGCCACCAGCAACGAGTTCTATTTATCAAGCCGAGGTGTCTTGGCCGGGCTCGAATCCATGGTGGGTAGCGGGCAACTCACCCTTGGGCCAACTCACCACGACCGCTGCGCCGGCGCCGGAGCTTTCGAGGGGCAGTCTTGTGGATCGCATTCGGAAATGCCAAGGTACGCGGGCGTCTCTCCGCTTCTTCGATGTGTGAAGAAAGGTTAATTAGCATTTACAGGCGCAGGTGGGAGCGGGATCGGTCCGTACTTTACGACCGATTGTGCGGGGGATTTGATTTGATTTCTGATTTTTGATTTTCAGTTTTTTTGGCTCCAGACGACTGCACCCCTTGGGCTTGTTTGTTTACTCCGCTAGTTAGTCATCCGCTTAGACATGCATAAATCAAAGCCGAGTGCCCATCAATCTCTTTCTGCCACTGACCCTGAATTCGCGAGTCTTTTGTTCGAACATCTGCGACGCGGCTGCGTCTCGTCGATTCAAATCAAAACTATAAACTATTCTACGATAATCTCGATTTCGTAACTGTTTTTTTTTTCTTTCTTTTCTTTCTAAACCGTTTTCTACAGCACGTTTATTGGCCACTTGATTTTTATTTTCACCCAAACGAGCCGAGAATCCCAATGGGCTGGAGCTCCGGGTCACCTGGTGCATACTAAACAGGGGGTTTGGCTGCCTCTGGAAGCTTCCCGATCATTTGTATGCCAATCGCAGCTGTCGCATAAAATTCTTGTTAACGTGGCTAAGACACCAAGAGGTTATTAAACCTCCGACGACTCGAGCCATCGAGTGCTCGAGTCTTCCAGCAGAAGAGAGTCTTCTTGCGAGTGTGGCTGAGTCACAGGGATTAAGTCCGAATGCACTCCCTGCCGCAGATCTTGAGTTGCTTAATTATGCCAAGCCAAGTCGATGCCGTTGTTAACTGTTTTGTTATTCCCTTCTTTATGTTTTTTTTTTTTTTTGCACTCCCCAGTCGCTGGTTATGTAAACCAGATGGAGGAGATGCAGGCGCGTTAAGGGCCACATACCAGCCAACCTACCAGTCGAATACCTGCTGCCTGTTATTCAATAAGCCATCCAAAACCCGTAAGAGTGAGCAAAAAAAAAAATAATAATAAAAAACAAAAGCAGCAACAAAACGGAGCATGTTTGCGGATATGAAATTGTTGGGGACAACTTGCGGACACTTCTGCGGACGATGGGCATACACAAATCTGCGATCACTTTGCCACGGAATTGAATAAATATTTGCTTAATAAATAATACAAATCGGAAAACATAATATTTGCTTTTTACAGTTGCTTGAAAAACGTTATGTCAACTCAGGAAATATACTTATGAGTTGCCTTATTTGCTTAATCCTTAAAATCCTGAAAACGTTCCAAGTTCGATATTGGACTCAAAGTGGCTTGCTTGGCTAACAATATTTTGAGGGGATACTTTGGAAACTACTATAATAATATTATTAAAACTGAAGAAGTTGCTAAGAACCCAAAGTGACTATATTATTGACGACAGCCTTCACATGACGTTTCCCAAGAGCCATCGATCATGAGTATCATGGCTATCATGAGTATCAAGTATTTCTTCAATATTACCACTTTTGCTTTTTCCCAAGACCGCTTCACTTGACCACAGATCGGATCACTTGATCACAGATATAAGCCCCAGAGCAATGTCAATTAAGTTTGATTCGTGTTCGATCTAGAAGGAATCGACTGGCGGCGGTGGTGGCGTGTTATTGCAATTTATTCGAGTATTTCCAGCACATTGCATAGTTATTTCCTGAACTTGAAAACGAGTTCTGTCATAAGTCAAATGAGAATGCAGAAAGGCCAACATGGCGTATGAGTGTTTTTTCTTAGTATTTTTCTTTTTCTTTTTTTTTTGTAGTTTCTGCAGCGGGAGTGCCGGCCGAGTGCAGTGGAAAATTCTCGGAATCTGCTCGGATCACAATTATATATATTTTTTTAATTGCGATTGGCCAATTTGGGTGCAACTGGAGTGAAGGTTGGCCAATTGGCACGAAGATGCCGCAAAAAGCGGTTCACCTTCTTCGGCGCGAAATGGCGATTGCAGCATTTTCTTAGTTACAATTAATTTCGGAGGTGATACGGTGATATAATCCCTCAACTGGTGAAGCATCTCGTCGAAAGGCAACAAAAAGCACTGATTATTATTATTACTCCGCGTCTTCTTCTTGCCGTTTAATCAACTGTTAAAACTGGTTTTTCAATTAGAGTGAAAATGTTGATGATATGATGGCACTGGCACTGGCACCCCAAAGCGATGAGCAGATGACCAGTTGACCAGATGAGCAGTGAAAATCGTTTCATTTTATCATCTTATTTTTTTACCACGACTCTTACGGATTTACATAATTTAGTTGCCCTCGATATTTCGATTTGTTTTTAGTTGCTGGCGATTGTTATTGTCTTATTGCCATTGATTTGATTTAAATTTGTAAGCGTCTTAGCCTTTTTCGCAGCTGCCATCTGTTTCGCTGGAAAGGTCGGCGATTCGAGATTTCGAACTGAGCGTATGAGTGACACACTTTGGACTTGAAAAGAGCCAAATCAGCAACGCCCATGGGCTTTTCCATAGTCCTTCGCCAGATTAAAGCGAATTATTTTGCATACCAAATGCGTTTCGACGGATCCATCTGTCTGCGCTAATGATTACCATACATATGAAGATAATCAGCTTTGGCGTTAGTGATTCTAAGCAACTGCCTAATTTATGTAAATCTTGGAACTTCGAATAACATAATAAAGAAGAGCTGGATTAATTTTTCTTACAAATCTGCCTTTTATCGGAGATTTTACACGACTTATGATGCATTTAATGCGGTACTTATCACCTTTTGAATAATTATTTTAAAATATGGGTGAACTTAGCTTATCATAAAAGAATTATAGAATCATAGAAAAATAATAAACGAACTACTAGATCGAATTAAAAATGTATACCTTTAGAGATGTGAAATACTTTCATTTTCAATGTTTTACATTTCTTTACCAAGTTTATGATATTTTCTATCTTTGAACATACCTTTGAATACTTCAAATCAAGAAAGTAAATCTACTTCATAATTAGATCTTGAATGAAATATAAAAGAAATACAATATCTTATAAAAATACTCGTTTCTTTTTTATTTTCTGTCATTTGATTTAATTTCCTTTTCACTTTTGATGTAGATAATACATCGATAGATATATTGATTATCGATAAAGATATATTGACTATCTGCTCTCCAATTTCATATAAATATTTAAATTTGGCTGAGCTTTTCCAAGCTTTCTTTTGGCGTTCTGGGAAAGCAGAATATTAAAAACCAATCAAAACCATAGAAATATGGTTTTTTTGGGGGGAAAAGAGAAATTGGTTTCTTTGTAAGCGGCAGGCAAAGCGGAATGGTTAATGAAGGAAATGGTGGCCAAGGCAATAAACCGAAGTCGGAGTGGAAGATGAGCCTGTAAACTGTGAAAGAAATGCATAACCATAAAAAACCAAGACACGAGCTGCGTTGCATAACTGCACTCCGCCCTTGCCCCTCCTCGCAGAGTCGCCGGATCTCCTTTCCGCCGGCTATATCTACATATATCTTCGGCTTCGATCCGCGGGGAGCGTTTAATTAATGGCAGCCAAGAGCATCGAAGGCCTGCAGCAAACAACGGACTTTCTTTTTAGTTAAGACTTCAATCTCCGCTCGTCGGAGCATCGAAAGCGAACTGTTTGCCTTTGACTTTCAATTTCGATTTCCATTTTCCGTTTGAAAACTCATCAGCTGCGATCCGCATTTTAATTGCCATCTCGCCATCGTTATGCAATTATTGTGTGTGTCTGAACTTTTCGCAAATCGCCTGTCAAAAGCGGCGATGTCTTCTACTGATCACCTGCCAGCTGCAGCGAAGGCGACCACTTATCACTCACCTGGAAGCTGATGGCTTCACCTTGCCGCACCGTTGACGTCACCGAGTGACCAACAATGTCCAATCTCCCACACGTTTCAATGAATCAAAAGGCGGCCCAGAACAAGGAAGCATTTTCGAGAATTAAGTATACGACTAGTTGGGGCGTCAGCTTGGCGAACAGTGGATCGAAACGCTTACAAAAGTTGAGGAATCGAATGCAAATGGGGGAACCTTTTTACAAGCTCAACCAAATGAATTCAGTGGCTAATAAATTCCAGCTGCAAATTTAAATCAAAGCATTGGGAATATTCTGTTTTAAAAGTATACTACACATGTCAACGGTTTGATATAAATTATAGCATTCGTTTCTATTCCGAATGAAACCGGTTAGTCGGCCAGGCACGTTACTCTATATTTATGAATTTGAGGTGCCTGCAAACAGGATTAGCTAATTAGTTTCGGTTCATGCATATTTTTAAATTGACAAATTTTAAATGAGTTATTAAGCGGCGAGAAAGCACGAATGCTAAGCCGCGCCAAAAATATATATGATCCCGATTCGAACGAAGGCTATAAAAAGGTTATGAGTTGATGACACTTTTAAAAGTCATAAATAATTATAATTTTAATTTAGCAATTTATTGAACTATGTGAGGTGGGAGTAGGAATTTTCCCAATACTTTTCCATTCTTCCTAGCTTTTGGACCCATTTCCTCGCTACTTCGACCCACTGTGCGGACCGGCTTGCAATTTATGCAAATCGCCCACTTTGCAACTAGTTCACTTACCTCGGCGCGCAAAAGTAAAAGTTTGCTCGGGTTACAATCTTACACACCTGAGCGCAGGTAACCCGTTTTTTGGGCCACTTTTGAGCCGCGGAGAGCCGCTTACCTTGATGGGTGATAAAACTTATTTATGCGTCGCATTCGCACCGCGAGATACATACAACGAATCCCCGTATTTGTATTTGTTTATTTGGCTGCAAATATATCTATATATATATAAATATAATGTGTATTCATATGTGCCTGGTATTTCCAGCCGAAAATTTGCAATGCTTAAGATTAATTAGCGGCTTTTCGATGTGTTAGCCATTGCGCAAAGAGCCAAGTCAAGTCAACTCAAGTCGATTCGTACCAAATCGAATCGAATCGAATCCGAAATACCCAGCCCATGAACCTGTTTGCCCATCCTCGGAGTCACATTCATATTGAAATCTCCCTCTGCATTGATTTGTGCGCATACGAATTAGCGAATCTTGCAGCCTTTCATACTTTATGGCCGTATAATATAGACCGATATATCTCATTCTAGACCGGATCGAAACATTGGTCCCATCGGCGTCTTTGGGCTGTCCAAAACCTGTCTCGGCATAGGCGAAATTTGCATATGAAATGCACATGTGGGGGGGGGACTCCAACTGAAATCGAAACTGAGCTCCACCGAAACGCGTTATTGTTATTCAAATTGGTTAATTCCGAAGAAACTGGTTAGTAAGTCAGTGGGTAGATGGCATACCAAATGGGCGGGGGCTGTCCATTTTTTGCTCCTCTTGGCTTCTTAGAAATCATATTTCTGTTGCTAGCTGGCAACTACTAAATACTTAATGTTATTTTGACTGGCTGAAACAAATTAAAAATCCAGTATTTGGTTTTTCTTGATTTTTTGTGGTTTTTTCGTTTATTTCATTTTTTTTATTTAAATATACACATACAAATTAACGTAAAACTACAAAAAAGAGTGTAAACACAAGTTCGGATGTTGTGGCTTGCAGTTTTGAATATCTTTTGTTGGTCCTCATGTCGAATTTCATTTCGTTTTTGATTTAACGTAACCGTAACACAGCAAAGACTTGATCCTCGAAATCAGTCAAATAGAGAGTACGAGTGCACTCGTAAAAGTCTTGCAATTCAAATTCAAATGGGCGATAATCGATCGAGTTTGTGTTGGGCTAGGGCTCAGGGTTTGGTGTGTGATAGGTATGGGTTAAGTTTGGGTTAGAGTTTGGGTTAGAGCTCGGGGCTCAAGGGGCGTGGGGCTAAGATCGCTGACTTAGAAGAAACCATCGCCAGTGGGATCGCTGACCCATGGGTAGTTGTTGGGGCATCGCACGCAGGTCTGCAGGTTGATGGTCTCCCCGGGAACCTCCTTGGAGGTCAGCTTGCAGGTGTTGGGCACCCAGCAGGCGGGCTTGCCCTCGACCACGCACTTCTCCCTCCAGGGCTCGAAGTTCTTGACCTCGCTGATGGTGCGTGGGTTCTGCATCCACTGGATCACCTGGGTCATGGTCACGAAGTACACGTCGTTGTGGTTGGCCAGGATCTCGTCGATCCAGTAGAGGAAGGCGTCGAGGAACTCGGGGTTGTTCTTCAGCCAGGCGGCGTGGAAGTACAGACCCAGGGGAGCGCGGTTCTGGTCGTAGTGGCGGTCGAAGTTGTGGTTCAGGAAGTTGTAGAACTGGTCGCCGGTCAGGATGTTCGAGCAGGAGTCCACCATGGCGCAGCCGGGCAGGTACTCATCGTTGACGGGGTCCTCGCGACGGTCCAGCTCGTTCATCACCATCTCCCACACGGCGTGGGATCGGGTGGGGCAGCTCTGCAGGTTGCCGTGGCAGCGGTGGGGCATCCGGAAGTACATGGTGTAGGGCCACAGTGGCGGGTTCGACAGCGGAGCGGTGATGGTGGAGTCGTACAGGAAGGCCTGCTCCTCCATCATGGTGAACTGGTTGTTGCCGCCCACGCGCAGGTAGGGAGCTCGCACGCCCACCACCGAGTTGTCCGTGATGTTGGCGAACTTCTCCGTGATGATCCTCATGCCGGCCATCTCCTTGGCCCAGTCGTCCACGGTGGCGTTCGACCAGAAGCGCTCCTCGTCGTTGTGCGTGATCGAGTGCACGGCGATCTCGTGTCCCTTGCGTGCCGTCTCCTGCACCGCCGAGTAGTTGGTGTACTTGTGCGACACGAAGTAGGTGGCCTTGATGGAGCAGCCGTTGGGGTTCTTGCGATCCTTGAAGATCTCCTTGTACAGCTCGATGTTGTTGTTGTTGATGGCGTCGTCGAAGGTGATGGTGATCATCATGGGCACATCCTTGGCGGGCAGGTCGCCGGGAATCGAGGTGCCGTCCTCCGAGCAGAAGCAGTCGGGCAGGACGCACACGGCGGGATCGCAGGGCGGGGCACGGTTGGGATCGTTGTCGATATCTGTGGGCGGGGAAAATGGTACAAATTATGGGGTTAGGTTGGGGAAATCATAAGGAAGATTACGAAAGATTCCGCAAACTATGTGAATTGATAGTAGATATTGTAGTTATTGAAGATATTGAAGGTATATGACTAGAATATTACATACCCTGTAAAATACACATTTATTATAATAAACTGACCGAGCTAGAACTCCTTTTGCTAACCAACTCTTTTCCCATCAAATAACCAATTACCAATTGATATTCTACCTGCATTCACCTGGCCGGCAAAAGTTCACTTAACTTTTCATATAAATATTTAAACAATTAGCCAACGGTGAGGGGGAAAAGCTTCGCGGGCAGGGGGTAAGGGGTTGGTTCAATGAACCGAGGCGGTCTGGAAAAGCAATCAAGAGAGGTGGGAAAACCGAAACGCAAAGTGAATGGAAAATGTCTGCACAATGCGAGTTTTTCATCGGTATATGTATGTTTCTTTCATTATTATTATTGGGATTTTTCTTGGCTTTGTTTTGAGCAGTTTTCAAGTGTTGTTAATCAAGCGAGGCCGCTTTGAAATGCAGAGAGCGTTCGCTTATTGGCCACACCACACCCATCCCCTCAAAAAAAAAAAGGCGCCCGACTATCGGCCAAATGCAAATGATGGTCCACTCAATTACCAATTGGTAAGCCTTGCACTTGCCGGCTCGTCAATCGGATTCAATTGCGAAAGTTTCCAAAGATATTAGCCGCAATTATTGTTGCCGCTGTCTCATTTGGCATTTGGTTTTTGGATTGGGTATTGGCCAAAGTGAAATGGCAGGCACGGCATGTAAAGGCCAAAGCATTTTGTCCATCAAGTTTTTCACTCGTTTTTTTTTTTGCCGGCTTTGTCTCTTTGTTGACCTTTTTGCGCCGTGGCTCCGCTTTCTTTCCCCTCCTTTCTGCCAATATTGGCCAATAATCTGTCGTTAAAGTCGACTGTTATGTCATCCCGGACCGGTTCAGCATTCAGCATTCGGTATTCACTCGGTATTCACCAGATCCCCCGGCATTATTGACTTTTTAGGGCTTTTGGCTTTTGCTCATTTTATTTAGTTTTGCAGAGATTGGATGAGATTGCCGCGCAGATTTCCGAATGTATGTGAGCTGGCTCATTATGGCCGAAGTGTAGCTGCTTGCCAAGATTGGGATGGATTGTGGTCGAGAAATAATTGTGTGGAATTTTGTTTTTAACTGAATTTCGAGAGATCTTTACGTACTTCCGAGAATCGGTAATGTGAAGCTGGAACTATTCATTAATCAAAAGTGTTGATTGAATTCTGGGAACTCTTCATTCTGAATCAACTTCATATTAGTTTATCATTTTGCACAAGTCATGCTCATTTGTTGCCAATTTATATATGCACTTATAATCTCAATTTAACTAAAGGCATAGAATAGGAACATACAGTATGTCAAGAAACTGTTTACACACGGTGTAATAAGTTGAATATTTCAAGGTGTGTAAACAGTTTCTTGACATCTTAAAGATACATACATATGTGGTGCAGTTATAGACTTTATGGCCATTGCCCAAGTAAAACTGCACTATTTGGCAACATTTCTCGTATCACTTTCCTCGTTACTTTGTCGCTGTTTTCAAAACTACGATGTATGACCAGTTAATCGCTCTTTTAATCGCCTGCCATTTGCTTCGCCTCCCGGAGACGTGGACTTCCTCATTGGGCCCAAAGGCGAAGTGGTCTAAACTTGGACTGGAGTTATTCAATTGTTTGCGATCGCGGGCATGGCTTTCTGCTCGGCTGGGCATTTCAAAAGTCAGGCAGAAGTGCAAATTTTCGCATTTTATAGTTAGATAGATAGATATATACATTACGGATCGCAATCGCAGGTGGTGGTGAATCTGGCAGAAGCAGCAGCGAGTTGGCCTGATTTATTTGGCATTTAATTGGCTTGTTGAGGCAGCGTTTATATGCCAGGTTAGCCAGGTTGGCCACTTGGGAAATGTCGTTCGTGCGAGCAGAAGAACGCAGTGAGCGTAAACTTATGGCACTCACTGTTTGCTATTGGTACTTTTATAAATTTGTTGCGATTTTGCGCGGTCTGCTATCGATCTTTGGTTACTTTTGTTATTATAGTGTATTATTATTTGGTGTTTATGACTGTGTGTTTATTTTTCGCCCGCTTTTGGCTCGGCTTTTGCGGCTTTTTGCAATTGCTAAAAATAACCGTGGCTCTTAAGCCGATTATGTAAGGCTAATTTACACATGAATCGAAACCACCTATGGAGCGGCATTTTGTTTTGCTACGATTTGATTTCTATTAAGTCCAAGGTTAGCGCTATTACGATGTTGCTAATTAATGATTTAATGTTTTCCATACATGCCTTATTCCCCCCCAACCCCCTCTGTTTCAGCCAGCTGGTCACCAGCCGTGTGTCTGACATTTCGTTTCCACTTCACACTTGACATTTCCACCCAAAGATCGCTGTCCATTTGAGATCGGAGCTGATCCCAGCTGGCTCCGAGATCCGACGGAGCTAAAGGGCTTTGCGAAACCGGTTCGTGGGATCTGTGCTGCAGACGGGGTTCCGTTGCATGTGGGCGTCATTGGAATCCCCAAACCCCTTCCAAAAACCAAAAACTGAAAACCAAAAACCGAAAGAAACACGAAATTCAGACACTTGTGTGCCGCGTTGTGTCAGTGCTTTCGAGAGTGGAGTTTGAAGTGTTCCTCCTCCGCTGAGGTAATGCTTAAATGCCGTCAACCGGTTTTAAGGTGCGACTGGAGTAACTGAAGAAATTTCGACCAGAGAAAGATATTGGATTCGGACTCGGATTTGGATGTATCAAGAGAGGCAACATAAGATCAATTATTTATGCTATTGCCATGTTAGCTGACAAAGTATGCACCCATATCATGAGCTTGAGGGCTTACATATATCATTTGATCGGATGGAGTAATAGCACTCAACCTCGGGCTTTTGGGAAAGCCAATCCTACAAACAACACTTGGCGGCGGCTTACTTCTATTGACGCCCTCCTCAATTTCTGCTGAGTCACGCTGAATTATTGTTGTCAAATGTCAAACTTAAATGAAAAAGTGCTTCAAAAAATGTGAGCGAGCCCGCATTATCCCCCATATTGGAGCAATTATTTTTGGTAATTCCATTTCATTGGTCCTTGGCCAAAGTGGGCCTAATGCCTAATTATTGCAATTAAAGTTTGTGGTTGTTCATAAATCATGCATAAAATGGCTAATGCGTACTAATTACATACTTTATTACTTCTGTTAAGTGCTTCGACTTAGGTGTGCCAAAAGGTATTAAAAACAAAATAATTATGCAAAGTACTCACCACAGGTGTTCTCATCGGATCCATCCGAGCAATCCTTCTCGCCGTTGCAGAAGAGTCCGCGCTCAATGCAGTTTCCATCGCCGCAGGCGAGGAATCCGTCCTGGCACAGGGGCTCATCCGTGTGGAGCAGGGGCTTCACGCGGCGCTCCTTGTTCTTGGACTTGCAGTTCTTCACCGACTCCTTCCAGTCGCAAGTCTGCTTCTCAATATCGAAGTACAGACCAGCAGGGCAACGGATGGCTTGCAGGCCCTGTTGGAAAAATATCAATACAAAATAATAATATTAAGTATATTTTATGAAGAAATATTAAATAGATTAGCAATCCCTCATCAAAAGATTTGTAAGTAAACCATTATAGCATCTATAGATACTTAGCTAGGTATCCCAACTTACCGATGAGGTACATTGGATGACGTCGCGGCAGTTGTCGCCCTCGCCGGCCACCAGGCGGAACCACTCGCCGGCGTCCTTGTCCTTGCAGAGCTCCTTCTCGAAGGACTCCTCCTTCTTGGTCTCCTCGGTGGTGGCCTGTCGCTTGAATCGCAGGAGCGGATCGCTGGCACTGGCTGCAAGTCGAAACGAGGGAAATGGAAATATAAATGGATGCAGTGGCAGTTGGAGTTGCAAAACCGGAAGAATTTCCACGGCGAATGTGGGTTGGGTGTGGACTGAGTTGGCTTGGATTGGGTTGGGTTGGGTTTGGTTCCATGTCGCCATGGCCTGGCACTTCCTGTTACAAAAACACAGATACAGCTACAGCTACAGCTGCAGAGATACAGATACGAGTGGATTTGGCCGGGCTTATAGACATGGCATGCGGTCGGGCTGGTTGGTTGCTTGGTGTGTTGGCCGAAAAAAAAACACGTTTGGCATTATGAAATACGATGTCACCAGAGAACCGAGCGCAGAAACACAAATAAATGTCGGTGCAAAAATAAATACCGAAATCCGAAAAGCGAATTTTGAAACTCGCTGCTGCGCCTGCGCTCTAACTTTGACATTTTGCATCTCGCGACGCTTGGCAACAGCCGACTTGTCGCGCATTTTTCAAATCGCAATCGGATTCGGATTTGAATTTTTGAAATCGAGGGAGTTGCCGCATTTGCATAACCGTTAATTGACGGACAGCAACACGGCGATGTTTATGCTGCGACTCTAATCATGATCGATGGCCTGTCAAAGTCAAGTGGTCTCGGATTGAGATTCGTATTGAGTTTCAGAGAACTGCATTCACAGAGCTCAAATGTCAAGCTGAATGGTTTTCAACGCGACTCAAGGTAAACAATCGTTTGTCCCTTCGGAAAACGAAAGTTGTTTACCAACTAGTCACAGCCGGACGAGTCCTTTTCGCATAATCAAGGTTACGACACGCCACGCCACTCACATCTGCATCTCGAAAACGGCTTTTCAATTTCCAGCCTTCTTGTTTCCGTTTTGTCTGTGAAGGCCGAACCAGTCGAGCAGTTTTAATTGATGTCTTGACAACAACTTCCGCCAGCCAAATGCAAATTGCAGTTCGATAATTAAAACTTATGACTACGGCGAGGCATAAAATATGTGCGTTTCATTGGAGACCTTACCTTCGTTAAAGGCCGCCAGAGCCAAAACGGCAAAAACCACAAACAGTTTTGCCATCTTTAGGTGGACTTGTTGGGATTGGATCGATCGCTGCTATTTGCTGCACACTTTTTCAGAGTCTTATATCGATGTTTCTGTTTTTTCCTAGCAAACACACTTTGGTAAAGAAACACTTCTTGGAGCGCTAGTCTTGTCCTTCCGATCGCTATCAAAGCTCCATTTACACTGTTTGCTACGATGCCGCGCACAATTTCTCGAACCCCTCTCTGACACCAAAGCCCCAGACGAAGTCAAAATTGCTTCTTTTATTACACGGCGGCGGCGGCGACGTCTCTTTCGAGCGCCTGTGGTGGGTTTTGGAAAGCTCTGCTGGGGTAGCGCCCAATGCGATCCACAAGAGCTTTGAGCCACTGATTTGCCGATCGCCGATCGCTGATCACTGGCAAGCCCGGCTTTTTGGCTGTTTGGCTTTCTGCTTTTCTGGCTTTCTGCCTTTCTGGCCAATTGGCTCTGGGCCGGAATAGCTCTGTGAGTGTTTGTGTTGCACAAGTCTGGGTCCGATCGTGACCGGATCGTGGTTTAAAAGACGAGAGAAGTGCGGCACGTACGCGATCACTCTTTTATATGCAAAATGGTGGCGGCTATCGACTTCGAACTGCGGTGAGGTGAGAAGTGGAGCCACCGTGCTTGTGGACTGCAAGTGTGCGAAGTTTGGAGTGCCTGGCAAATGGCACCTATGCACTGGCCGTAATGGCGGATTCCAGAACGTCTGCGGTGCCTCTCGATTGGCAACGAACGCTAGGGACTAGCCCTCTCCGTTTTGGGCAGGGTGTCGGATGTGTGTCAGGCCAAACGATCCACTTGGGTGTGCCCACACAGCCACACACACGCATACAGTTGCCAAAAATGCATTTTTAATCATCCTACGTACATACTTTTGTTTGGGTATCTCCCAAGCTCCGGCTATTTAAATTCTCTAGATAAATCTAGATACTCTAGATAACTAGTTAAATGATAGTCCACAGTGCGTATGATTGATATGAATTTGTATACTTGTACGTTGCGTAAAATCTTTTCTACTTGGTTCAAGATGAGTAAAGTGCAAATTTCTTGACCAATCAAATATTCAAGCTTAGTTAGACGGCTATTTGAAACATTTCAAAAAGAGCTGTCAGCAAGTTTTTGTTTTTTTTCACAGTCTGGTTTCTAATAAAGAACTTTTGCATATAGATATTATATTCTACATAAGGAAGTCTAAAGGATATGGCAAGTTTTATACAATGAGAAGAATCTATCTTTGTCATGTCAAGTAAATATAGTATCTTATTGCTTCTTTTTTAAAATTAACTGGTAAGAGTATTTCAAGTTCGTATTGCTTGAACCAAACTTGAAGAAAGATACATCTTCGATTTTTTTTTATAATTTGACTGCTAAGTAGTTCCTCTGCGTCGTCTGGTCATTCCAATTTAAAAGCAGTTTTTTACCCGCAACGACCTTGATCATTTTAAAGCCAAATTAAAGCCATTTATGGCCCACAGAGCGGTACGTCGTGGCTCGGCGACTGCCAGCTGACAGAGAGGCGTCTAAAGGCGTGACGAACTGCCACCAACTTGAGCGTTTTTTTTTCAGCTTTTTTCCAGTTTCTTTCTGATTTCTGGTGGCTCCAACTCCAAAGTGTGCCAAAGTGCTTTGCGGATCGGCGAGGGACCTTTTGGAATTGTCATTGTCTATTTTTGCCACTCTTGACATTTGCATAGAGGAGTAAGGCTGACTGCCAACTGGCCAGGTTGGTGCCTCTCGGCTCGAATTTCCAATTAAGATTAAGTAAAATAAGTCTTTGGCTTGGACTGTTTCCGCTTCAACGCAGACGCACAGCATCTGCCTGATGAAATTTACGTCAATTGGAGAACCAGTTTTCCATTTCATTAAAATTTGCTCATCTCGTTTCGGCGAATTCTTGCAAAACATTCAATGAAATTCACGCTCAAAACCGCAAAAATTTACGATCGGGCAAATTATTAAATGTCCAATTACTGTGCAACCATTTATGCCTTTCCCTTTTATTGAGTTTTCTTTTCTTGCAATGCAATCGCCAGATTGTAGAAATGTTTCGCTTGGTTTCTTGGCACCTATTATGTTGACTGTTTTGGGTGTATCCTTACCACAAAATAATTTAATGATTGTTTTCCTGGTCAAAAGATCAAAACATTGCGCCACCTACATCTGAAGATAAATGTGGACTTCATTGTTCCTCGTTTTTTGTAAGCTAACAACTAATTATTTTTAATTAATCTCAAGTGACAATGAGCGAGAATATAATTATATACATTTTGTTGTTGTATATTGTTGTAGTAAATGTTGGTTTAAAGTGCAATTTGTTCAATTCAATCGTTCTATAAACAGTTTATTGGGTTTGTGGTTTTTGGTTATAAATACAAAGTTTTCATTGTACACATAAAATATAGTTACCTAATGTTTCCTTATCTATGGCTTCTGAATTTGTCGACAAAAATCGATGTTGTGTTATGCAGAACGAAACTCTTTCCAAAATAACCATTTTCATAGACTGACAATAATCTCATTTTGTCGACCAGTGCAGTTTTATACAATTTCAGATTTCTATGAAAACTCGATTCGGATGCATTCGTTCTCATGGAAGATCTTGACCAAGCCCATGTCGATATCGCTGACAAAAATAGCTCCCTCTAATATAATTTCCATTGTTCTCCGATTCTGGTTCCACATTATATCACACACTTAATATCTCGCGTTACAAAAACAAATTTGCGGCTTAGTGGTTTCCCAGTTGCTTGATGCCCTTTCTTTGTCATTTTTGGATTTTACTCTCGCAGAAATGACACAATTTCGCTTTACTTTTGGTTTTTCTTTTTGGTCTTATATACTTTGTAATTTTTTGTATTGAAGAAAAATGAATTTCAGTCAAGAATTAGATTTCTGCAAACCGAATTAATGACATTTCTGCGAAAGTTAAAATCGGAACGTGCCCTTGGTTTGTGATCAGAGCAGCTGCTTTTGGAATTTCTCATAGGTACGTACGTTATGGTTTCTCTTATCTCGGTTCAAGTGCTTTGGCAAACTAACAAACTAATACAAAAAGCTAACAACAAGTTTGACTACACACATAAAGCTGACAAAACAAAACAGAATGAAGACCTGCGGGTCGACATGGCGCACCCAGTTACTTCATAATACTAGAAAGGCTGGTGTAACCACTGTTGGGCTGGGCGGGCTCCTGATGCCGACCGCACCGTCCACAGCAGCAAATGCTCTTCACCACGTCCAGGAAGCTCGTCTGGTCGAAGTCGTCCAGGTCGGTCATGAAGACACCAGAACTAATGTCCTCTGCAGTGCGCGTTCCTACAAATGCCTTGAGATCGGTGGTGGGGAAGCCATCCTTGTAATACGCCTTTATCGTATCGTAGGCATCCATTATGACGGCAATGAACAGCGACAGGACCACATAAATGTACAAGGATATGAACGAGTACAAGTAGATCTGGCAGAACCACCACAGCCAGGTGGCCTTGCTGGAAAGCGTGGCAAAGGTGGCGAACATATCATCACCGTTTATCAGCGCAAACAAGCACTCTGACGTTGTAGCCAGCGATCGGAACTTCATGTGATAGGGTCCCAAGATCAGCCAGCCGCAGAACACAAATCCAGCATAGATCAGCAAGGCGGCGATAAGGAAGCGCAGAATCTTTGGTGCCGCCTTTTTCAGCGTCAGTATAACAACGTTGTAGGTTTTGAAGAAGCCGAGGTAGCGCAGCACTCCGAACCAAACAAGCAGGTTGCCGATTCCCAGAAAAAGCGAGCAGGTATCCCATTGGTCCACCACCAAGTACCTTCCCTCGATTTGCTCTTTCAGAGCTGATCCAATGATCAAAAGGACGTCATTGAAAATGATCATGATGTACCTGCGAAAACAAAACGTTTTATTATAATCTGCAACCTTTCTGGTAATTTTTGGGTTTACGTCGGCTTAACCTTCGGCATTACGGGTAATACTTGTTGGCAAGATAGCCGGGATTTTTATAGCACTCACCAAAAGTTTACGAATTCCAGTCGGCCATCAAAGCTCAGCTCCTTGCCGAATTGCGAACGGAAAAAGTTGACAGTTGTGCATCTCAGCAGATATGCTCTCCACAGAGCCCTTGTACAGAGTGCAAAGGATAGTGCGCAGGTTAGTAGGACGAATATATTGAGTACGCTTCGCAGCATGGAATCGAAATTGGCCTCTGATATGAAGTCCGTGGCTCCGTGGCACTTCAGACGCGTCGCCTCCGCATCCAGTGAGAGCAGCATCTGCCCGTCGTGGTCTCGGTTGTTAAACATTATGGAAATGTCAAACCGAAAACAATCAGGAGCAGAAAGAGGCCCGCCGTTCGCCTTGAAATTCACCGTCTTTATCTTGAACGTCAACTGTGCGGAGACAAGTGATGCAAAATTGACCTCCACATCGCGCTGCCTGAGGTAATTCTCCACCCCAATGGTGGTAACGTTCGGAGGTAGTCGCTCACACACCTCGTCGATGTGTGGATCGAAAATGTAGGACTCATTAAAGCCAAATATAGTGCCCTCTCTATAGTTCTGCAGGCAAAGCTTTAGTGGCGGCATTGTGTTGTTGGGCGTCGGGTAGTCGTATGGTCCAATAGATCGGCTCACATTCGCGTAGCCATCGACCGCATACTGCACAGTGTCGAAGAACTCCGATTTCAGGTATAGAGCAAAGGGTCCCACAGCAGGTGGATAACTCTCCACCTCCCGGGAAGAATCCCAGCCGCGCAGGAATAGATGCGAGAAGGCAAATCGGTTATCACCCGTGTAGTTGATGTGGTTGTACCGCGAGTGGGCAAAAAGGCACAGTTGCATCGTCACCAGAAAGATTTTTACAATCTGAAAGAAAAAATTGGTGAGTTGCTAGGAAATTTTCATAGTATAACATTTAAAGTTTCTATTTGCCTTTGGCCCCAGGCGACGGACCCTCTTTTGGTCGCTAGTTCAGAGATCTAGAGGCTGAGCTATAAATAAATGCCGAATTATGCTAGGGCATGCGTCAGACTATATTTATTGGGTATCTACAGGAAATCTAATTTAATTGTAGACCTTAAATGACTAGTGATAACATTTCGCATTAATCATTAAAAATCGCATGAAACCTAGCCCGCAAGAAATCCCCCTGGCACCGATGTATATCGCATATTGAATAACTTTTTGGGTTGTACGAGTGCGCCCACACGCAGTATCTAGCCATAAAATTCTTGAAATTTCCCTTGCTTTATTACGTATTGTGCTAACTATAGTTGGACCTATCAGATAAGGCATCGATAAGAGTGGAGGGGCTTAACAATGCAAGCAAAGTAATCAAGACTGTGTTGATTCTACCCCATTTTACATGCTCGAAATCTAGACAAACATTGAAGATCGGAGAAGGCTGTTTAAAGGCCTCTTTAAATTGAGATAAATGCCTAAATAAGTGGTTCGGATGTGTCACCCGAGTTCCGCCGACAAACCCCGCGCATCACGCGACATCAATTAAATAGCATTCATCCAGATGTGAACTGCAAATGAAACCCGGATGTGAACTCACCTGCACGACGAACTTGTACGGAAATTTCCGCTTGGCCTGCCATTTCTCAATGGGGTTCATGAAGAAGAACTGAAGCTTCCTGCGCATTCGCTCCTCCTGGTAGGATGCAGCCGAGGATCCGGGGAACTCGGGCTGCTCCTCGCGGCCGTCCACGGAAGGTGGGGCCGTGCCACTGCCGGCGGATATGGGCATGGGCACCACCGGGGCCACTGGAGTGGACTGCAGCTGCACTTGACGCCGCAGTATCCTGGTGTTCACATACTCCTCGTCGCTCTCCGGCGACTGCTGCTGTTGCTGGGCAGCCTCGTAGCTGTCCGTGCGGCGCTTGACGGCCGGAGCTGTCTGGGCTCCGGGGCCGTAGCTCTGCATCTCGATGCGCTCCTCCTTCGTCGCGAGGTCAAGTCACCTGCGTTGTTGTTCTCCGTGCTAACTTTCTTTTGCCCGCCCAGTCGACATGCAAAAGAAGAATCCGCACAGGCGCAACAAGCAATCGGGGGAGAGGAGGTAAATATGTGTTCTTTTGCAATTAATACGCGACTCTTGCCAGCGAATTTAATTTAAATACTGGCCAAAAGACCACGAAAATTGCTTTGTTTTCAACAGGGTTAAACGATTACCGATGTTTATTCGATACAATCGACTATTCAAAATAGAGTGCAGCATCGATAGTTGTTTGTAATCATCGATTGTTTTTATCGTTTAAGACCTGCTCCGACTATCGCGCGCCTTGGCATCGGAAATCAAAATTCAATTTCGTCGCTGGCAGCACGGTGGAACATGAAACATGGAGAATTTATTTATTTTTTTATTTTTCCGTTATGTGGACGTGAATTCCACAAAATAATAATGTAATAGTGTTAGGAAAGGAAAGATTAAACATTATAGAATATTTTGGAATATTTTTTGGAATTTACCTCCTAATATTGAAAAAATAAATAATTAAAAATGTCCCTTGTTACAAATTCCACCGTTCCTTCAAGGCAGCTAACTCATCGAAGGTCCGTCCATTTATTATGCTGTGATGTTCAAGAAATATGTCGATTTCTTATTATTTTTTTTTTATATTTTTGAATTTTATCTAGAAATCTTTTAAATCTTTTAAATCAACTTACATTTTCGGTCTTCAATATGAAAGCTGCTAACCCCATTTTTACATTGTATTTTACATTAAAGAGACATACTTATGTCAATTTCTGTCACTAAAGCTTAGTTATCTTATTAAATTGAAGTTAAGAAAAAAGTAATAGCGTAAAATTATACAAAATTCTTTGGAGCAAATAAAATACTCATAGGAAAAAAACAATTGTTTTCTCTCTGCCCAAGGACTCTTGATAAAACCCACGAAGTCTTCCATCTGACTGTTCCCAGTGCATAAACATGGCAAAAAGAGTTTGAATGAATCGATGGCTTTAGTTGCAAGAACTTACAGAGGAAAGTGATCCCTTTTATGCTTACCATGTTTTTTTTGTATTTCTAGAAACACACAAACCCAGTGATCCGGAATATTTTACAAATGTTTCTTTTAGAAGAAGCTTTAAGTGCTTAAAATTTCTAGTCTTTCCCGCAGGATTCACCCTCGTTTCTACCATCTATTGAACATTTTGCACCATTTAAGCATATCTGGACAAACAGATTTTTAATAGTTTCTCGTTTGTATTTATATATGGCAAATTTAACAAAGTTTCATTTAAAAATATACATACATACATACATACAGCTAAAACACCTCTCATCGGGCGCCTTTTCGCACTTCTCTGCTCACAATTCGCGTTCAATTAACTAAAATTATTATTTTAGCTTTAGAGACTTAAATATTACGTACAATCACACGCACTTAACTACGTACTAGCAAAACACATTGATACATTACATTTTTCCACGCTCGTTTTGATTTTCAAATACATAAATTAACTAGTTTCTGTTTTAAGCATAATTTGTTTGCTGCAGCGCATCGTGTATGGAAAGCAAAAAATTTCGATTACATTTACATAAAATATTTGATTTTGATTCTCCATCGTCGTATAAATATGTGTGTGGTTGTGTTTATGTGTTACATTTACAAACGTACATTTAGATGTGTGGGTGTATGTTTATTTTATATAAAACAATAACTAGTCTGAAGACCTTGTGACTAGACGGTTTTTTCGGCTTCTCTAATATGTATGTATGTAGAGTTATAAAATATATGCTATGTATGATTTTCGCTTCAGCTTCTGCTCGCTTCTACTTCGGGATCGCAGGATTTTCCTCGAAAACGAATTAAAAATAGTTTGGAAACCCATAGGACACATATGTAGAGTCCTGCAATGCCAGAGCGATCAAAGAGTTAAGAACCGGCTGGTATATGTTTATAGGTGGATGACTTCCAACACAGACACACAATTCGTTCGATCCATACAAACTACAATACATAAAACAAAGAAGTAAGCCAAAAGACGATCGTTTCCTGCTCGACTCGGTTCCTGAGTAACTTTTCCATCTCTCTCATCCGGCTATTTAGCTCATCCTGGTCATCCTGCTCCTTCTTCCTTAGTTTCTACACTGCCTCCTCCTTATCTCTACACTATACTCTCACGATCGCGGGCTGCTGCCGATGCCGCCATATCCGTGAATCCGGTTCGTGCGCCGTGCACACTGCTGGGCAGGATTCCCACTCGCCTAGCCTCACCGCTACGCACGCCGTTGCCCTTGAAGATGTTAGTCATCCAGTTAGTCAGCTTGCTTCCACCAGCCGCTTTGGACCTATGGTGCTGATTGGAGGAACCGCTGAAGAAGTCCAGATCTCCGGGGTGGCGGTTATCAATATCGGCGGCATAGCTAACGCTATTTCCGCCATGCCCACCGGGTCCATCCATGTGCTCCAGTGAGTGCCAGCGTTTGTTGTGCGCCAGCATCTCCTCTGGCGGCACCGACAGCGATGCCTGGCGTTGCAGCAGGGGCGACTCAAGATCATCCTCGACGTTCACACCTCCGTTGCAGTTGTTGTTCAGATGCTTGGCACAGTTGCTCCCACCTCCTTCTCTTCCTCCTCCTCCTCCTGCCGACCTTCCTGTAGGAACAATGCTAACCTGAGCGTTCGGAAAGCTGCCTGAATAGCGGAGAGCGGGCAGTTGGCCGTTGTCGTGGCGCATCAGAAGGCCCAGCTCATCGTCGTAGCCATCGGTGGCATCCACCGGGTTGGCGGTCATCTCGTCATCCAAATCCATCTGACTCGAGTGTACTTCACCGTTGGGATTCCCACTGATCAGCGATACACCCGTGTCCAGCGATCGGGAATTGTTCTTGGACAACTTTGAGGGCGGCAACTTTACCCTGTCGTGACGTTTGCGCAGTTGCTGCATGGGCATGGGATCCAGGGAGCGAGACTCCCGCAACAGCGTGTCTGCGGAGTCATCATCGTTGTCTCCCAGTTGGGGTAACTGGGCAGCACTGATAATCCGATGCGGCCGCACCATGGCCAACGGCTTGTGCAGTGCATTGGGCTGACGCACTAGTCCAGATCCAGATCCTGACACTCCTCCCGATCCCCCATCCATATCACAGTTAGTTTCGTTTGTTTCGGAATGATTCAGCGTGCTAAGCGAGGCCTGTGCGGATTCGAGGAGAGCTCCCCCCACAAAGTGCCCTGCGCCCAGCCCATTGATGGGGGGTCGCTCTCGATCCCTGTCACGTTTGCTGACCATGCGCGGTGATTCCCTCACGGATCCCTGGAGGCTGTACGTTGATTCGCCGTCCATCGCCCTGGGAACTGTGCTCTGGCGTCTTGATCCGGTGCATCCAGGCATAGCCTGGATGCTTGGCTGACGGGAGTCGGGATTCAGCTTTGGACTCTTTCGAGGACGACTGAACAGCGGCGGCGGCATGTCCATCATGTCCACTAACTTCTTCTGTATAGCATTCTCGTTGGCTCCGGTTAGCCACCAAGTAACCACCTCGCCCTTGCCCTTCATATTGACCAGCCCGCGTTCCTCGGTTATGTAGCCACCACCCAGTTTGTCCAGCGCCAGCTTGCACTTATTGGAAATGTGAATCTTTAGCGCCTCTCCGTTGCTCTCCATCCGGGACGCTGTATTCACGGTGTCACCAAAGAGGCAGTACCTCGGCATGGTGAGACCAACCACGCCCGCTACCACCGGACCAGTGTGCATACCAATGCGCAGCTTCAGCGTCTCGTTGGGACGATGGGCTATGCGGTGCTGCTTGACCGCGTGGAGCAGCTCCAGGGCCATCGAAGCTATCTCGCCTGCATGTCGATCTCCGTTCTTAATTGGCAGACCCGAAACCTGAAATATACAAGGAAAAAGTGTGTTTTTGATTAAGTGTCTCTAGGTTTCCCTCTTATAACATTAGTGAGCTTACTTACCACCATGTACGCGTCTCCAATGGTTTCTACTTTATAGACATCATAGCCGCGTATGATGCGATCGAACACTGTGTAGAGATCATTCAAAAAGTTCACCACTTGCAGCGGTGTGCTCTCCGCCGACATTGCAGTAAAACCAACAATGTCGCTAAAATATATGGTGACCTAGAAGTAGTAAACAGAATTATAATTTAATTTAATTTTTGGGAGCATGTAAAGCTTGAATTATCAACTTACCAAATCATATGAAACGGGCTCGACACCCTGACCCATGGTCAATTTTTCGGCCACCGATTGCGGTAGCATGCGATGCAGGAGATCCTCCGTCTTCATCTTTTCCTCGCACAGGAGACGCGTGCGCTCGGTGACAATGTCCTCCAAGTTGTTGGCATACTTCTCCATCATTTCCATCATTTGGTCCATGATGTTCTTGGTCTTACCACCACGCATCTTCTTCAAGCGATTGCTAATGGCATTCGGGAGTAGAATATTATGTACCAATCATTTAATTTCAAAGTTAAATTCTATTACCGTATGACACTGAATTCGGGCCGCTCTTCGGGATCTTCAGCCCAGCAGTCTCTGATGCAGGCCAGTACGTAATCCGGACAGGACTCGGCCTCTATAATGGACTCCACTTCCGGCCGAAAGGGATCCTCTCCCTTGAGCGGTAGCTTCTTGACATAGTCTACGATTTCCTTTGGTTCAAAGTTAATTTGTCCGAACGGACCCTTACGACTAAATATCTCGTACATGATGATGGCAAAGGCATAGACATCGCCCTTCTGGCTGCCGTGAACGTGATTCCGCAGCAGCTCTGGAGCGCGCCAAAGTTGATCTGGAAATATGAGATAGTTCGCGAACAATTAGTCAATCTGCAAATCGGAATGATTCTTCAATATCTTACTTCGATAATGCTGATGCTCCCCGATGGATTCGTTTTCGGCACACTGCCGCAACTCGTGCAGCCCGAAATCGGTGACTTGGAGCATCCAACGCGAGGTGACCACACAGTTTGAGGATTTAAGGTTACCATGATAGACGAGCTGAGAGTTGTGTATGTAGATCATGCCCTGCAAGAAATTAAAACATAAACTCATAAGTAAAATCTATTGAACACATAAAAACAAACTGTAATTCAATATACCTTTATGAGGTCGTGAATAAGCGAGGCGATGAATAGATCGTCCAACTTAATGTCCTCGTTCTCAATGATGTCGTAAAGACTGCCTTTGGCACAGTAATCGGTGACTAGAAGAATGCGTGTTGGCTCCACGCTGGCGCCAATGAAGCTGTTGATGTTATCGTGACGCAGTTCGCGCAACAATCGCATCTCCTTCATGATCTCCCTGGATATGTCTCGCTTTCGGGGGAATTTCAACTCCTTAATGCGAACCACGGCACCGCGGAGGCGACCCGTGGAGGTAACAAACTGGTTGGTCCAGCGTGAACCATAGCTCTGGGCACTCATCAAGCTGACCTGTTGGTGGAGAACAAATCACTTATAAAGCTAAACTAACTGAGCGCCATATATCGACTTACTTTGCTCGGTGAGGAGACAATCTCGTTGCCAGAATAACCCTTTATTTCGTTTGGGTCGATCTTCCAGAGTAAACCCTCAATCTCCAACTCGATCTTCCACTTTCGATATATGCTCATGGTGATAACACCTGAGCAGAATAGCAGTACGCCCAAAACCACAGCGGCGACTGTGGACGTATAGTGGGTATCGTCCTTTTTACACAGCTCGTCAGCAAAACCGCACATCGGTTCATCTGCGGGCTTCTCACCGCCCGATGGCCAATCTATGGAGCCATTGATGAGCTTGTACTCCTGTCGTATGCAACAAAATATGAATGATGAGTTAAATGGTGAAATTTCGTGGGGCACGCAAGATAAGCGGTAACCAATTGAAAGAAAGGCAAACTAAAAAAGAGAAGACGACTCACTCACTGGATGTTCTTCGCCTTGATGAAAGTAAGCTACAGGAACCATGTGATAGTTGCAGGGCATGTTGTTGGAGTTGTTCCACTTGTGTGGCTTGTAGGCCAGGACCGAAAAGTTACCCTCCGAGTCGCCATACTGATCGATCTTAATTTTGGATCCAGTTATGCCTTCGGTGGGAAATAAATTAAGTATTTCAGATATATTGTTTGAAATAAAATCGGTCGGTCAGTGGATAAACTCACTCATGTAAGTACGGTTTTTGATTATGGTATCGATTACACGTGTTCCGTTGCTGGCCACCTCGAAGATCACATCATCGGTCAAGACTCGGGTCTCCTCCCGCAGCATTTTGTCCACAGCCCAGGCGTACAGCTTTACCGAATCGTACAAGTACGCGGCATAGATCGATATGAACTAATCGGAATCGAAACGAGAAGATGAAATTTATATCTGCAGGGCTTCTCCACTTTTTGATGCACTCACCTTGCTAAAATTACTTTCTACAAACAGCCTGGGAATTTCCAAATTGAACGGCGGCTTTGAGCTGTACTTCTGCACTTGTTTCGTGAACTGTATGTAGTCCTTTGTGGGTGGCGTGGATGCCACGACGAGAAGACTGCGGGCCATTTGATTGAAGTTCTCCGTGCTATGGCAGTTGGACATGAATGTTATTTGATCCACTCTGCGCAAGTACTTTTCTGCCTCCCTGGAAAACGAGCAATTCAAGAAGCAATTTTTAAAACACTATTCCAAAAGGTGTCTCTCCAAAATCAATTACCTCTCGGAATAGACCATCATGTCGACAAAGATCACCATATACTCGCCACGGGCAAACAGACCAGCGGTCTCCATGGAACTCATAAAGTCCACCAGACTATTGGCCGCCCCCAGAAATACGTAGATTCGTGTGCGATTCATCGTGTTTTGCACCAGCTGTTTGCGGCAAAAATGAAAACCCATACAAATTAGATTCGATTTCGGTTATATTTCAATCACTCCACCCTCACCTGGTACCAATACCCAGAACGACAGCAGTCCAGCATCTGCTCACAGCACTTGACTCGATTATCGATGAACGACTGCTTGTGGTTGATGGTCATATTGCGCTTGGTGGCCTGATCTTTCAGCAGATCTGCCACCGGACTCCACACATCCTCGTACAGAATGGAGAACTTATTCCACGCATAATATCGCAGGAGGGCAAGCAGCGACTTAACGACCTGAAAAACACGAGTGTGTGCATCAAGTAAAATGTCAAAGGATTAAGAGTTGGATATGCGGAGCTAGCACACAAATCGACGGCTTTTGTTTAGCTACGACATGGGATGACATTCTAGAAACACTAGGTGAACCACAACTGCAAATACTTTAAAGAGAGCCTATGGTGTTGGCGGTTAATGGATTTTACCCATTTCCTCGCTGCAAATATGCCATGAAAAATTTATGAAATTTCATTTCAAACCCCAAACAAGAAAACATGCACTACAAAGCACATTTTTTCTCTGGTTTCTGTGTAGAGTTACCTCTTACCTAACATATGTACGAATATTAAAATTGAGCTAATCTTATTATTTTGTATTCTCACTACCCATTTCTTCTGGCAAAACATTGCATTGTTTTTATCTTGCGGGCATTCGTGCGCTTCTTTTGTCCTTCCCATTCTGTCGTTTGTTGTCGCCGGTTTGAGGATAATCCGAGGCTAAATGGCTGTGCCTGTCGAGTCTCAAAGCCACCGCAAGGAAGGACGCACTGCCTCGCCTTGGCACACCCACCCACCCATCCAACCATCCACCTGTTGCTCCCGGCTCTTGCTCACCTGTGTATCTGGCGGCTCGGTGCGGGCGAATGTCGGTATGGCGGATGCACGGTACTCTGCACATTTCTGTTGAAAGGAAAAAAACGAAAAGAAATAAGAACTTCACTTGCATGAAAAATGTGGTGCGTGAAATTGTCTGCACCCGTGGGGGCATCATAAGTCAGGCGCTTAAGATACATACGTAGGAAATCATTGGAATGTTTCGACTCTGCGAGACGATGGCCTCCACATAGCAAGGTCCTTCCGGGCCGAAAATGGTGGCGATGCCATCGCATATCATCTCGGTGATGGCCTTGGTGGCCAGTACCGTGTCCCCCTTGGTGTCATTCCAGCGCAGATCCAGGTACACATTTGGCAGAAGATTGGGATCTTTGTTGACCTGTTTCCGGAACGAAAACGAAAGACTTTCAATAACAATTCTATCTTTGTTGCCGCAGTTTCAATACTATCGAGTTCAAATAGTCGTGGATACTACTTACTAAATCGAAGCTCGTACTTACCTCATCCAGGGCCATAGTCAGGGCACCGGAAATGGCCAGTCCCTGACGCGTCTTGAGATCGCCAGTGAGGGCCGTTAGGTAGCCGACTGTGAGGACGGTGCGATGATTGCTACAGTCGCGTACCGCCACCGACAGCAAGAGTAGTAGATTAAAGGGCCAACGCGTCATGGCCCCTTAGGCCGGGGCCGTTCAGCGCGACGCCTATGGGTCCCAACGGATTCTCACACTGCAATGAAGGGAACGGAGGAGAAGGATCAGTTGAGAGCAGGAGCAGATACTGAAGCAGGACCGAAGCTAAGTGAGGACGCAATTGAAACTGCCAAGGACCCCTTTGCATAATAAAAATGCATGTTTGACAAAGGCAAACACAAATAGAAAACAGCAAGCTGAACGCATTTCAGACACTTGGCTTGATTTAGACGAAAGAGCTGCCAGGCAGAGAAGCTGGCAAGCAGCTGCAGTCCGACTGCTCCAAACACAGAGAATAAATGATGGCAGGATATAATATTAAAGACTATAAAATACATGTATTCTTAAGCAATTACATTCGAAATATGCATATTATACCAATTCTTAGCTTCTTTCAACAAATGCTTTACTCAAAAATACCAAACCAAATTGGGAATCAAGTAGGACAATCATTTTTCTCTGTTTATCAATAAGCTGGAACTGCTGAGTGTCGCACAGGACGCAAAGGGAAATGACGCTGGGTGTGCTCCAACAGGCAACCGGATGCCGGGCAAGTGCCCACGCAGGAAAATGTCAAATGTTGGAATGGCCAACTTCAATATCGTTGACCACCACTCGTCCGTCGGCAGCCGAAACGAGCTTAGGAATTTTTTAATTAGGCTCTTCAGTTCTTCGCCATGGGAATTAGGAGCGAATCACTGATAAGTAGCTTACTGCAGAGGCCTCTTTCCACCGAGGAATGCCATATACATCCGTACACACATATGTATCCTCCGGAATGGAGGCCCATAATGGGCAGCTCACAGCTTGTTATTATTAATTATGCATGCGTTGATTTTGCCATTATGCAATTTCGTTTGAGGCATTAAATATATATATCGCCGGCGATTTCGTTTCAGACATTTGTTTGTTATTATCCCTGTCCACGGCAACACAACCCCTCCCTCCCGCCTCCATCAAGCCACTTTCCCCACAGCATTGTCCTGATTGTTTGCGCTAAAGTGAAAGCTTATTCCATGGGATTGGATTACTCAACTGTTCGGTCGGATGATGGCGTTCATCCTTGTTTGTCTTTTTTTTCAACAGGCTCACGTGTAAGTTTAATTAAAAGAATAAAAGAAATGCGAACGCCAGTATGAAACGGAATGTAGGGCAACAATTTGATTATAATGCGGAAATTTAATTTAGTTAATTTAAAAAAAAAGGTTACCACAAACGACTGGGACATCGGTTAACTGTGAAGCAATTTCCAGCAATAAAACATAAAATTAATTAATATCGTGGCTTTTAAAAGCCACAAGCTAATTTTAATTCACAGCTAAAAATCATAAACCATTAAAGCCACACAACTAAAGCAAATCTTTAAGACATGATAAGAGACATTAGAAAACATTAGGAACTGACGAACTTTCCTGATAATTAAAAAAAAAAAAAAATTTTTCGAGGAATTCAGAATGCTGCCACTTAGACGGGTAATCTTTAGAGCACCCCAATCTCAATCAACAACAATCGACGAGCCATAAATTTGCATTTTCGACACACTTCGCATACCATATTTGCTTTTTTGAAGCCGTATATTCGTCAATGTTGCAATTTAAAATTAGAACTACTTGGCCGGGCTAGCTAAATTTGGGCGCCACTGATAAATATTTGCGCACCATTTTGGCATAATGCGAAACGCGTTTCCAAGAATGGCATTTGAATACAGTTATGCGTGGCTAAAGCGGAAATAGTCTTTCCCAGAATCTAGATTAGCAGATCTTCTTGTTTAAAACGTATGTAGATTGGTCTATAAACACATTAATTAGGTGGAGAAATACTTAAGTCGTTGCTGTCATGGATCTAAATAGCTGTAGTAGATAGTAGAAATATAAACACCATTTCAATTTCATTGATGAGTTTCTAACTAAGCTAATTGAATAACTCTGTCTAACACTACAATACTAACACAATACCAAACTTTAATCAAATATTTCCAACTATTACAATTACTTTAAATGTAAAATGAAAATATTATATTCAAGGACCTTATAAGAACGTAGCAATACCTTTTCAAATTGCGTCAAAGAGGCAGTCATTTTCATAATCAGATCCCCGTAGGTCTCAAATCCCACATCATGTTCGTTATTTGTCAGTTGTTGGTCTAGAAATTTTTGTCTTTCCGACTCGAAAGTTTTCACCTTTACCCGTCGAACGCTCCTCCGGCAAAAGACACTCAAAATTCGATGTTTGCTTGAAATCCAAAGCCCGTGCTTAGAGCGTAGTGGAGTGGAGAGGAGTTGCGGCCATCCTGAATTCGATCCCGAATCCGAGGACATAGTGCTGTTGACGGGTTCGATCACTAGATCCCCACATAAACCACCAACTCCAAACCCACACGCGCGCCTTGAAGCCGAGGGGTCGTCGCACTTGCGAACTATGTGACAGTGGCACTTCGGAGACAGCGCCAGGGCCGGGTTTACCACTGCGTCTCCGGAGCACCAGGATCCGGAAACGCAACCTAAGATTAAGACGTAGCTGCACACAGGATCCGAGGACCAACAACCGATTCCCGGGCGATCAAAAACCCGGCGCCATGGCCATTCACGAGCAGATCGACAACCTGAACATCTGGTGGTTTCCACGCGACTTCTGTCAGTCGAGATTCGGAGAGTTCCAGCGCAGCGGCACCAACTCCTGCACCATCATTTCCCTAATACTGGCCGACAAGGTGGCCAAGGCGGACAGATTCTATCACAGGGTCTCCGATCTGCCGCTGCGGGGATGGGAGCTCTTCGGCAATGCCATAAACGACGGGAACAGCGTGTACCACAATGTGATTACAACTAACACGCCGCACGCCAGGAATCTCAACCTCAACATTCCGGATGCTATCGCCGCCATTCGGTCGCAGCACAAGATGAACTTCCGGCTGGAGGAGTGGTTTTACACGCACATGGAGGCCGATCCCAGCAATCCCATGTACAACCGGAACGTGGCTGTGCAGTTGTCGCGGGTTTTCCAGATAACGCTCCAGATGTTCCAGCACGCCACCGTGCGAAACAATGTACCCACGAACCTATTCGCCGCCATCATTGCGGACAGTCGAACGGTGATGGTAACCTTCGATTTCCGGGCCTCGATCGTCGCCCTCTTCGACTCGCACCAACACGGCCGGGATGCGGGAGCGGTCTTCGCCCAGTGCACGCTCGAGAACATGGACGACCTGCTCTTCTGGTTCATCAGCATGTTACACAATGTCTACTCCAGCCGGCCCTCGCTGTTCGAAATCTCCTTCCTCAGCTCTCAGCCGGGGGTGGCCAAGCAAATTCCGCCGGCCATCCAAAAAAAGATTGCCGCAGACCTGAAGAAGCCGTTTAAGATGAACATGCCCAAGCACTAATCACATAGCCAGGATTACTACCAGGTCGCCAACATTCAAGGACGTCGATCTAGGCGCGGGCCAACCTCTCGGAACCCCTTATTGGGACTATTTAGGACAAAATCTCAAGTTTCATTTAGCAAAATTTGTGTGTTAAGCGTTTAGAAATTTAATTCAAAATTCTCTGTTGACCATCAACTAATAAATAACGAACTAAAATTTGCATTGTATTCTTAAAAGACAGATTTTGCAAGATTTAGCTAGATGGTAAGTTGTTATATATTGATCAAAAGTCGCGAGTCTTTCCCGTCAAGTGGTCTGTTCAAGGATATAAATTGTGATACCATTTACTTATCGATTGATCGAATCATCAAAATCAATAATCGATTCAATCTGCCTGTTTGTTCGCATAATCATCGAAATCTCAGGAGCTATAAAGAGTTATCTTAGAAGTAGAAACTTCATGTTCGTAAATATGTCACGATCGTTGAGCTGAGTAACAGGTATCAAATAGTCGGGCAAGAAGACAATAGTGTTCTCTTTCGTTTAGTTCAAAGTTCTTTAAGGCAGGAATCAAAGAAAGAACTTAAGATACTTTTGCTAGTCACCTAATCAACTTTCCATTTGCCAATTGCCGCGTTTTCATTCTCAACTAAAATTCTGAAATTCCAATACGCAATTGTATATATGTACTTCTACCCCGCACTTTTGCGCAGCTGGTCATGGATGTACATGTGAGCGTATGAAAGATTAAACTCCTAATTAATGCTAAAACTAAAAATGATATAGAAATTATTTAATTGTGAGCACGTATGTATGTATTTACCTTTCTGTTGATATTTGCCTTTTTTCTATTCCTCTTACCTAATTACACTTGAGTAAACAATTAGTTCGGGAGAGCCGAACATCTGCGTGGGGGATTTTATGCATTAGTGGGATGTGGGATATGGGCTGTTTGCTGTTTTGGCCTCCCAGCTAACCGAAAGTCGAGTGGCTTTAATAACAAAGGCGCAAGAGTTAAAGTTGAACTTTGTAACGGGAATCGAGTGAGTATGCGGTGCGCGTGTGGCTCTGCCGTATTTTTCTCGACTTCTAATCAAAATGAGTTAAATAAACACATAACGTAACCTATTAAGAACTTAGTACGTGACAACAATTTAAATATTTATAAAGTAAACAGAGAGTGCGAGAGAGGGAGCTAGTGGAGAGGAAGAGGCGAGGGGCGTCTAAAAATAGAACCACATATCAAAGAAAATATGAGAAACAAATCGAAAACCGAGGCGCAAGACGTGATAAAACGTTTAACGTTAAATGTGAAAAGCAGCCGCGGAGAGGCCAAAACAGAGAAATAGAGAAACTGAGAGAGAGGAAATCGCAGAGAGAACAACGTGCAACTGAGTTGTAATCAACAAATAAAGAGCTACAAGTTGTGTAATGTGAAAATATAAAAATCGCGTAGCCGCAACGTGGGCAACGCATTTAACATGATGCTCTCTTCTTCTCTCTTGCTCTCTGGCTGTCTCCGACTCCATCTCTCTCACTCCGTCCATTCTCTCTGTCGCACAGCGCAACAAGTTGCAGTCCGTGGCGGGGGAATCGTCTTTATTGCACTTTTCAGACGAAGTTGTTTGCTGCTGCACGTGTGTATACACACACACACACACACACATTCGTACATACAAATTGTCGGGTTGTCTAAAAATAAAACCTGCATACTAAAAATAGAAACCAGACGCGAACACGACAATCCATTGGCCGTTGGATAAACCAACACGACATTACATTGCACATATATCGAGAAACAAACATCACCAAGGGGGCTCCCCGCAGGCAAAGTGGGGGAAGTGGGAAAAGTGGCGATTTTCGAGAAACCAAAAATGTGGGGGTTTCCCAGGAGGGGGGTGCTATAAATATCACGCACCATCACAATGTGCGTGCTTCTGCCGCCGACAATTGTCATCGAATCCACCCATTGACTCACTGCCGGGTTTAAAGTCCTACATCAGTATCAACCATACCATATCAGTAGCACCATTCTCAGTTTCACTTCCAATTCAATCTCGCAACTGGCTGAAAACGATTGTTTTCTTTTTCATTTACCGGGATTCGATTGGCTGGATTGGATTTTATTCCGTAGCTGATTACATTTTATTGAGGCAGTTTTGATTCAAACCATTACTCCTTTTATGATTTGCTGATTTATTAAACTAAGTGTTCACATCAAACAAAAATGAAAAACTGCATTATTTTGATTTGGGTATATTTATCTCCGCCAAAAAAAATGTAGCTTGCTTTTCAGGGACATCGAATTTCTATGCCCCATTTGGAACCTTTTACTATCTATATTTAATATATATTTAATATATATATATAAACATTGTTTTCTTATCGTACGACACCAGATTGTTCCCATTAAAGATAAAATGATAGTAATGAAAATAGGTTCCTTTACAATCCAAGCGCCTCCAAGTGACTCAGCTTAGATCATTGCTACCCTAGCATTATAATCGTAACATTATAAAGAAATCTTATAGATACCAACAGCTGCTGATAAAACCAAGACTTCGTACAACTTTCAATTCCCCTACGAGATTCAATTTATTTTCGATTTGCGATTATTTGTTATTCGCCTCGGTGGCACAATCAGTTCAAGGACAGTTCCACACCCACGGCGACAGCCATTTAAATCCTCTGGCTGCTATCAATCATCAACAAGTTAACCCCACAAGCGGGGCGACCCCAACAAACCCGTGCCACAGAAACTGTGCCACAATGAAACATTATCTCTCGCCACACAGAAAACCCGCACGTGGAGAGACTCGGAAAAAGGGTTCAAAGGCCCCTATAAATGGGCTGAGATGGGTCTGTTTGGCCTGAAATGGGCCACCATTAGTTAGATTATCGAGCCCAAATGTGCAATTTGATTTCATCGTCCTTCGAGATGCGTTCGGCGGGCGAGGAACCATGTGAGCGGGCCGTTTCTAATTAGAAGTGCGACAAAAAGGGACTCCAATCCAATGATGAGAAGTGACGGAGGAGCATTTAAATTTACGCCTGAATGGCTGACTGAAAGTCGAGCGGGGATGCGGGACGAGGCAGGAGGGCACAGGAGGAGACAGGACCCTGTCAAATGTGTATGACAAATGAAGGCCCATCTTGGTCGGGTCACAGGAGCACCATCGCCGCAAGGACACTCCGTGCAACAGGACGAAGGATTGGCCTTTTCAGAAAGGAGTCTTGTGAAAACGACAGCTCATGACAGGCGGAGCTGATTGTATTGCCTATGACCCACAAATAGTAAGCAAATGACACAGTGAAACATGTAACACAAGGTACAGAAATATACTATTTTCTTAAGTAATATTGGCACATTTAATAAAACTGCATTTAATTGTTTCAATTATTGTTTACAAGTAAACAAAAATTCTATTCAAAAACTAATTAGAAACTTCTGACTTTTATTTCTCCTACTTTTTCGGATTTTAAACCTGAAAATATAGTTGAAAGCAGTTTTCAGAACATATTCTCCCATCCGTATGACACCCTGCAATCAAATTATAACACAAACGAACTCTCCCCTTCATTTAACAAACATTTTCCACCTCTTCTCCGAGGTCGCAAATCCGTGATTCGAATGGAAATCGAGCATCAATGGCCAAATACAACCAGCATGCAATTTGTTGAATGAAAGTGAACAGAATTCTCCCACAATAACAATTTCATGGTAAGGCAAACAGGGAAAACAAATGAGGCTTAAACTTCAATTTGTCCGTGATAAAAAAAAAATGCAAATTGAAAAAATAAACAAAGTGGCGGGATGAGACAATGATTTACTCATCACCATTACTGATTTTCCACAACTCAATAATTCGTCAATAATTCGTGATTAGTGGTGTTTTAATAAGTTCTAACATCCAAAATGCATTCAATTGTGAACTGTTTTACTTGTCATTGCTGACAGAACCATCATACCCTTGAGCTTTTAAAGTACGAGGCAAATAATCCTAGTTAACGTCATTGCTGAGGTAATGGAAGAACAAAAATGGTAATCGAAAAATGTAGCGCAAAAGTGAAAGAAAAAACCATTTTCGCTTTTCCAAGAAGAAATATACATTTGTTTCAAATTCTTTGATGGCCATAATGTGCTGGGTAATTCGAATGACACCTTTTTTTTTTTGGTGGAATAAATTAAAGGTTGAAAAACGTTGTTCATTTCAAGAGTAAAATTCAAAATATAAAACGAACTAAGTCCTTTCTGCTTAACGAGTGAAAGTGCTTTTCGAGTGAAATTTAATCCGCCTTTAGTTTCGTCTTTATGGCCATTGTTGTTTCGCTGCTGAAATCTAAACCCATTTTGAATCGCACAATTTCACATCAAATTGTCTCTTGATGCAAAATGACGCATACCAACAGCTTGTAAAAATGTGCATTCAAATATAAGTAAATAGACAAATTAACAAAAGGCACTGCTTTGAAATAGAATTAATTTCGTATGAAATTTGCTGCAAATTGTTAGGGCTTCAAAGTGAAATTAGTCTCGTAACTTACTCCCAACATTGTTGTAAATTATCCAACCAACCCACACTGACTTCTCCCCACATCTAAAAGCATTTCTTTTCTGGCAAAGTGTTTCCAGTTAAGATCATTCTCGGCCTGGTTGAGATGGGATGAGGACGAGCATGTGCCAGCATTGTCCGCACATGTGTTACAAATTCACCAAATTTCACTTTCAAAGAGACCAAAAGCGGCGCTGATGATGATGATGATGATGATGATGAGGCCGGGGGGTTATGGAAAAGGGGAGCTGTTGCAGCTCCAACTGAAACTCCGTCCAACCCCTCGCCAGCCCCTGGGCTCATCCCATTATGAGGCGCCGCTTTGCTGTCCGTAAAAGGAGACAACCCGTGACGGCAGCTTTGGCATTTAACAAGCAAGGCACAGCCCAAACGAAGCCACAAAGAGAAAGACACAAGTGCACTGCAAACAATTCATTCATTCAGTGGAAATCCATTTGCTAGCACTGTACATCATTATGTACATCAAGTGAGTTCAGCACTGTCATTACCAAATATATTGGAGATAGATCTTAAAATGCCTGAAAACTTTGTATTTACAATCGGTATCGTTGTTGTTATCTACTGATACTGTATAAAAGACAAAACCATATGTGCATCCATGTTTCTCTACTGATACTGTATTGAAGACATAACCATATGTGCATCCATGTTCCTCTAGCTTAGTGCATCCTAAAAATGCATTTAAAATATAGCTGATTTTCAAAGTGTAGAGAGAGAAAACCGCGATAAGGATTGGAGGGGCGTTCCGACTGGTCCTAACCATTTTCGGACTGCGTTTCCATCCAAGCTGCTGCTTTGGGTCGTGTGAAAGTGAAGGGCTAGCTTGCGATGACTTTTGAGGTCGTTTGCCAAAAATTGTGCTGAGTTCAACTTCGCCGCGTAGTGGAACATTTATGAGCGGCGGTGGAGCTATGAGGAGTTAGTTATGAGTGGCGAAAAGGAGCCAGCACAATCTGTGCTGCAGGTTGGCCATCTCTGTCTACGCTCGGACCCTCTCGCTTCCTCTCCGTTTGTCATGCAAAGCAGACTGGGGAGCTGAGCCGAGCTGAACTGAACTGAGCGGGCTGCCACAGTGTTGGTGCTGCCAAAAAACTGGATTTTCTAAAAATAGACCGTGGGGAAATACTTGAATACGCGCCACATGTGCAACGGCCGCCAAAAGGCACAAAATACAACAGCAAGAAGGCACAACAACTCTCAAGTCAAGCCAAGTTGCAGAGCTCTCGTCTTGGCAAACTTCAACTCGGAAGCAGCTCAAAGCTCATCTCGTGTTAGGAGCTATATCCCTGCATCCTCATCCATCTATTCCACCACCTCCCACCACCAAAAAAAAGGGTTGAGTGCCGATGGGAATCAGTATTTCCGTTTTGACCGAAAATAGTTACTAAAAGAGAATCCGTTCAGTTGGCAAATAAAATGCTACAATGCCTTTCGGCCATGAATTCTTGGGATTCAACAAAATGTGTAAATGAAAAACGAAGAAAATCAAATCGCTTGTATGTCAGTTAAATGAACACGTTTTAGTCTTGACTAATGTTAAGCATCGTCCTTTTTCTAATCCAAATGTTCTGCAAGTCCTAACCTCTTGGATTCTTCCCTATGATGTTTATCATAAGTAACCAATATTTTATGTAATTACTTTCAGTGTTTTCAATTATTTTTGAGTGCACAAAATCTAATAGAACCAGCCAGATCGCATCTGCTGAGAGTCCCCAACTAATATTCTGGCTAAATTGGAACTCCTCCAGTCCTAATCAATGCAACAACAAGAAGTTCCCCTATCAAGATTATCCAGTTTCAACGCCTCTCTTCCTTTTCGCCTTACCACCGCCTATTAGAAGTGTTTTCTATTTCATCGATGCCTTCACAGGCTCTCAAGAGTATTTCCCAGCCAATTCGTCGCGACGTGGCCTCGGCGTCACATCTGGATACGTACACTTAAAGAAATTGGGAATATCATAGTCAAACCTCTATTCTCTGCAAGCTGAAGGAAATACTGCATTATTCGAAAGGAATATCAGGATTAAGGATTAATATTAAAATGGAACTAAAGTGATAGCCACATGGCAACACTTTCAACGACATTTCTATAAAATCCTCAGTTATCAATTATTATTTTGTTAGCAGGAATCAAAGCACAAGTTTTGAGGAGTGTGCTAGCCACTTGCTCCTCAGCTGTCCTTGCCGTCTTGTCCAGTTTGCATTTGTTTGGGTGACAGGGTGGCTGCCTGGCTATCTGGGTATCTGGCTGGCTGGCTGGATGGACTGGCTCCAACTACTTGGGGCTGGGTTGTCTTGATGGGTTTAACAATTTAACAAGTTCCATGCAAGTTGCTGCTGCTGCTGCTGCTGCTGGTCGTTGTGCTGCTGCCTCTGTGTCTGCCATTGCACGCAAAGTGGTTTAACTGGTATTATTATTATTATTTTTATTAGCTATAGTGGCCAGTTATATGGCTCATTCCCGCCCAGCTCATTCTCTGCTCTCTGGCCAGCGTTCCGAGTCAGCATTCCAAGTCCGCCAAACCCACCAAAAACTAATTTCAAATCTTTTCCTCCCCCCCTCGCAAAGCTGTGTGCAATGTGGCGTATACGTAATAATTCCTGGAGCGTTCGTGAGGAAACGCTGTTCATTAATATTATTGTTCTCCTCTTAGCCATTAAGTCATTATGTAAGGCGACAGTTCCTGTCGAAGAAAGATATATGTAAGTAAGAAGTGCGCAGGGCGCAGCGCGATAAGAGTCAAGGGTAAGTATGAATCGAGTCGAACATTCCTCAAGTTGCAGCTGTCAAGATGGTTGAATGAATGAATGTTGAGCCCAGCCGAGGGAAACTTTAAAAGGTTCTATTATGGAGGAAAAGCAGCCAGGATTAAATGGGTGGATATTGAGCAGAAATGACAGCGGACAAATTGGAAATTCGGGTCATAAAACAGGGCGCAAACAATGTGTCATTTAAGCACAGCTTAGTTAATTTAAATTATTAATTAAAGTGAAACTCATAATAATCATTAATTCGTACTTTAATCAGCCGCAATTACCAAGCAATCTGAAATATTTATAGAATCAAATTGAAAAGTTATATAGCAACAACAGGTATGATGAACACTGTGGGTCAAAAGTCCACCTACGCGAAATCCCAGCTGACATGAAATTTATGTGCTATACAATCTGAAATACTTAAGAACCAAAAGATTAGAGGTGCCCGTAAAACATTAATATTTTTTTATTATTTATATATCATTCCAAGAGTTGAAAACTCGTACATCAACTTCGATTGATCTATAGAAGGGATCGCCTGGTGTTATCATCTCCTTAAAGAGGACCAAAGGACATATAGTAAAACTGGGACGATCGTGGCTGACTATATAGTACGATTCTCCATATTCCCCACTCTTACTCGGCCGCTTTATTCACCTCCCCGGGGCCCTGAGCTCAGCGCCAAGGCCATTTATAAATACTCCAAGCTAAAAATAACATTTGTTGTTGTACGCCTTGCCATATATACATATGTACATATGTGCGTGATTGTTGTTCTTTTTAAGCAAACCAAAAAAAAAAAAAACAAAAAGAGCAACAAAAAACAGCAGCGATTAATGGCTGAGCGATATGCAAACAGCAAATGGCAGCGGCGACTCGTTTCGTTCTGAACCCAAGTCGCGCCAAGGCGATATCCAATGCACAAAGCCGATGGCAAAGCCAAAGATCCCAAAACGAGCAGAAGATTGGGAACTCAAGAGTCGCCGCTGATATGGCTCGATGTTTTATTAATAAGTTTAGTGTCTACACATGCCAAAGCCACGGCTGTGCGAGCGACTAAAAAAAGATTCGTAGCCCACATTTGATGGACTATAACTACATACACACATATGTATACTACGTATATATCAGCTCGGCCAGCGCTCTGCCAGCTCTGCCAGCACTCCAGACCCGGCATTATCTCGACCCAGGTTCCATTCGTTTTATTTTGGGGTGTTGGCTGATAACACGGCCAGCTGCCTACCCCACATCCTCCCGCCTCCCACCACCGCGATCGGAATATTTTTTCACATAAAATATTATTAATAGTATATATACAACATACCATCGGGAAAGCAGGCGCACTGGGCGATAAAAGTCGTTCCCTGAGCGTCTTCGATTCCCATCCCATAATCATAATCATAATCATAGTCATAGTCATCGACATAATCATTATAATGCCATGCAACCCTGGTATTCAATGGCAATTCACTTCTGCTCTTTTCGGGCGCCTCCAAATATCGATTCCATGCACCTTCATTCCACACACTCAATCACCCACTCACACACGTGTGTGTGCACATTAATAAATGCGAAATTTATGGTTTTATGGTTTCCCCGAATATAACTGTTCAGTTGACTTACGTATGTATGAAAATCCGATTCCGAACCCCAAATGAAAATATTTCGATAAATGAACAGCAAATTTGTTTTGCTAAAAAGCTAGGTGGGGAAAATGCAAATAAATATAAAAAACAAAAACAAGCGAAATAGGTGCAGAGTCAGTATGACATTTTGATTGTATAGTAGGTGATTCGAGGTTATGAATAGAGTGTGTTCCGTGCAACCACAATTAATGCCATACCCAACACTGCACTGAAAAATCCCGCTATATAAGATATGTAGTAATCACCTCTTGACAATCGAAAAGCCGCAATTAAAATTCTGCTTTTGAGGACAAACTTTTGCCATGGCAAGCCAAGAGAATCCCAACTAAAGAGGGATTTCCTCCAATGGCAAATAGTTTTGGCTTTAAGAGAAAAACTCGCAAACTTACTTATCCTTATCCTTGCTTGGCGCAATTCCGTGCAATTCGTTTGATTCCTAATTGATCGGAATTAAAATAATTGGTCGGCCAGTGGCGCCAGCAAAGTGCTAAATATCCACCACCACCTCCAACCTCCAACTGGAGCACTCTATCAATTCGTTGTCGGCCGTTCTCTATTTATTTTGTTATTAAATAATAAGACACAAATTAATGCAATTTGTTTGCACAACCCAACACTACCGAGCTCCAACCGGGCGGTCTCTCAATTAACCCCCCAAGACGAAGAATTGCCGGGCGAAAAGTGAAATGAAAGCAGAAGGCAGAAGCAAGAAGACTGGCGGGAAGACAAAAAGCTACTTCTATTTTCTGATTAGTCATTGTCTGGCCACGCGACAACCGAAAAGTAGAAAGCGAAAACGCATTAATTAAGCAGTTAGGGGGTCTTCGAAGATTACAATCGCCACATGAAAAAAAAAAATGTTGCAAAGTAGCTCATCTACAAACGTGCCCAGCCCAACTGGCGGCACCTCCGGAGCCCAGAGCTCCTCATCCGATCCAGCGATGGCCATTGACTTCCAGGTCACAAGATAACAATGCCGAAACTCCAAACCTCAAAAACCTCAAATTTGACACTACATGATAAATGGTTTTCAGCTTTTTTCAGCTTTTTCAGCTGCTAGTTTTTATTGGTGCCCCCCAGCTACCAGAGCTACCTGACCAAACTGGATGTGGTTGTTTTCGATTTGTTTTGTCTTCGCTTTTCTTTTCTGTCAGATTCAATTAATTGGCATTTACTTAAGTTATCCGATGATGTCGGCCAATCAAATACTCTTTAAGTGTAATTGGATTTTTGTCGGCTTTTCTAATAGAGCTCGATTATACTTAAGTGGCGTTCTTTTGTCTCGAAAAAGATACTCTTTACAGGCTTCTAATCATATTGTTTTCAATGCTCTGTGTGAATCAAAATTAGGTAATAATGGAGTCTCTCAAAAGAAGTCAAATTCTGCTGAAAAAGTGTAGATCTACACATATGTGGGGAATCCCACGCAGTCGGATGTAGAGCAACTATTTGATAGTTGGGGATTTTTTCAAAAACCCATTTCGAATTCCCATTTTAAGATCACGCTGCTTATCATCGATTTGGCTGACTGAAATGATTTCCTGTTCACTTAAAGAATAACATCATTTTAATGGTTGCACATTCTGTTATAATCAATCAATTTTTAAATCGACTAGAAAACCTAATTAAAACAAAAATCGTTTGTGAGTTGAAATGTCGCTAGTGTCAACGATGTTTGCATTACTTAACCCCTGCCACCGATGAAAGATCCTTGCCCCACAGACCACTCTCAATTGAATTTTCTTGAGCTAATTCGATTGCGGCTCGACTCCCAGTGGCTTCCATTGACTGATAGAGCCCATTGAACTTGTAACCGCCAAAGCTTCTTCTCCGCCGCCAATCAAGGCAGTTAGCATACGTTTTTGACGTAATGCCGGAGCAGCCAAGTCGTCGCCTCCATTCCATTCCATTGATTGATGGACTCGACGGCTTCTCGGCGTGGGCTTACACATATTTTTAAGCTAATTACCCGGCGCCTCCGACTCCAATCAAGTGCTATCACATTCGCCACAAACACTCACGTAAATTATTGAAAAGGCGAAGAGAATTACTTGTCGTATACCTAAATAGTACGTACGTACAAGCGAATCACTTGATAAGAACTCAAGATAACCAAATGATTTCGTCGGCAAACAAAAACAAATAATTGACTGAGGGCGAAACGAAATCGAGTTGAACAATATAATCACTTGAAAATGTCAGTTATAAGACCACTCAGTCAACTCTAAAGACCAAAAAAAAAAAAAAAAACAAACGATCCATCGTCTTAGAATCGAATTTCAAGTGTTGCCATTGACGTTTAATTGCCGCTTAACAAATTCATTCTCCTTACGCTTTGTTTTCCTTTCGGCTTTGAATCCGTGAATAATGACAGTTAAAGCTTGTATTCATTTCACGAGATTTCTGTTCTTTTTTTTCGAACTAATCGACAGCGAAACTGAATCGAAACGGTAGACGATAGAGAATGAGTTTTGTTTATTTTTCGATTTTTCAATGGTTTTTTTGTTAGACTTCAACGGCTGCCTGTTGTATGGAAATTGGGCGCCTTTGGCTGACTTCCGCGTTACGATGAAAGTGAGTAGATAACTGAAGAAAAACAAGAGATATTGACTCGAGTTCAGCTTCCTATTCATATTTTTCAGTTCTGTTGTGATTCCCGGATTCTGATTTAATTTCCAATATAAACTTTATAAAAAAGGAGTGGCATTTTAATATGAAAATCTCTAGTTCAACTTTTGAGATCTCAACGTTTATACGGACATACGGACATACGGACATACGGACAGATAAACGGACAGACATACGAACTGGCAAACGGACATGGGTTACTTTATAGGGTGGAAACCCTTTTTTCTAACTGTTTCATACTATTAAATGAGAAAGAGGTATAATTATAGGTTTAATTATATATGCGGATGAATCGTGGCTATTCTTTTCTGTTGCTTAAATGCATATAGCCACCTGAAGCCACACATAATCTTGATCATTTCTTATATCAATAAAAATCTTAGCCGGTTAACGAAATACATAGAACTATAATTAGAAACCCGCAAACGAGTTTAGGCAAAGCAAATAGTCAAAGATCATTAAACACAATTTAAATATTGACCAGATGTCGTCGTAGCAAGCTAAAATTAATTAAACACTGTGCAAAGATGCCGGCTATTTTTAGACTGCTCAGATTTGACTGTTTGCCTAGACTAATCCGAGAGGTATAGGTCTGCCAACACCTTCGGCTTGATCGGACAAAAGTCTGTATTTCAGGCTTTATCCCCTACACACGCCCCAAGTCGCCTAATGAATAAACAACGAATATTTTCCTGTTTTCATAATAATATTTCGATATTTATGTAGATACATACATACATACATAGAGCTAAAGCGATATCAATGCAGAGACCCGACCGGGCGACATATCATATTAATAACTAATCGCCGCTTTTTGTAACTGCTCGGATTCTATTTATAGAACGCGCCAATTCAGCGAGAACAAAATTTATTGTTTATATAAAAGTTATCTTTAAATTATCATTAATTTATCGTGCATAATATACTCGCACTGTGCGGTTCTCCATGTCAGCAATATGTATGTACATATGCTCTGGCTCCATTTGCGGCAATGGATTTGCGACTGAGTGCCGCTAAATGGCGCGATCTTAACTATATTATATATATTTATGTGTGCTGACAAATGCGATATCTCTTAGAAAATAAATACGAGCTGAGAATGAAATGTGTAAATTACCGTAACAGTTGCTAATAAACAAAAGTTTACAGGGGGTTGAAGGTCTTGCCAACTCGCGTTCGGATTAAAAAGATACAAGTTTTAAGATTTCCGCATAGTCTCGAAAGAATTCTTTGCGTAGTTGGTAACAAAAACATTTGCGATTCGCACTTGAAATATAGTAAGCCGACCTTGTCTTAGTGCATTAACAAGCCATAACAAGAAGCCTTAATTTCATTTAACTTTTAATTGAGTTTGCCGCAACTTAGTTGCGCCGACTTCGCTCTCTCCCTTGTAAATTTCTAGGAACTATAAAAAAATAGAAATAAAGAAACAGCAGTGTAACCATGAAATAGCCAATAGCCTCGTATTTGCATATCGAGCCGAGTTTTTTAACTAAATTGCCAAAACGCTTTTGGCTCTGCGAAGCTGACTGGAAAAAAAGTGGCAAGAAACTCGAGCGAGTTCCAATGACCAGCGAATGAATCAGACTTGAAGTTTTAAATCGAGTGAAAAAAACGTCGAAACTTACATACTTATAAACTCGCATTCGTATAAACGAGATATTGTATAAGAAAGTCGAGTTGTACTCATAGCACAATTTTTGCACATGTTCGTTTTCATTTGTGATTAAGTATGCAATTAACACATTTTGAGTAAATTGCAAGTCGCAAATATGTAAAATGTGGTAATGATACATTTCATGCATCTGATAAGAGATAAACAGCATTGAGAACAATTAAATGAATGTGAGCAAAATGTTTTCTAAAAAAATATATATTCACTATAAAAATAATTTAAAATATCATCCATACTTACGCGATATGTTTGTTGTATAGTGTGTAAGTATGTGCTGCAATTGTTGGTGTAGTCACAACCACAGATCCAGTTATATATTAATTTTGATTTCCGTCGAATAAATATTACTTCTTTTGTTGCAAAGGACAATTTTGTTGGAGTAAATATGTGGGTCGTGTTTCACGCTGAAACATATAGTCCTAGGGAATCGATTGCAACGCTTGTTGTTGAAGGTATTTCAACAATGTTTATATTGAACCGGAGCTGCAAAAATATATAAAATACAAATTTTCAATATTTTTGTTTCAATTTAAATTGAATATACAAACATTGCCGTTAAGTTAATTGAAAATCTTCGTTTGATGGGCGGAAAATCCAGCAATTAGCGAAGCGCCAAAGTTGTTGAACCGAATTCAGTTGGCCAATTTTACATGTTTGCACATATTAAGGGTATTTTTTTAACGAGCGTATAAATACAACATTTTGCAGAACTTTAAAAGATATTTACATAAGCCTGAAGCTATTACCCCACCTCTAAAAATTCCTATAAATTTTCTTTGATTTTTAGGCGCAGTTGTGAATGACCAAAAATATAAATAATGCTGAGGCAAAACAAAATAAATGAACTTAATTTACATTTATATGACAAATTCGGCCTCTTTCAGTTTGTTGTTGACAGAATTAATTAATGCTGTAAGCGTATTGTTTTCGCATTAAAATATGTTTTAAGGCCGGCAGGAAAGAAATGCAACAGATGTGGATAAGTTTTCACGTTGACTTATTTTCACAGAATTGTTATTTACTTCCATCTCGCAATTAAAGTTTTTCCGGGGCACACGATTATGTTGCACCACCATTCCCTTTTCCTCCTCACATTTATCAGTTGCATCCGAATTGCGAGCAAAAGTTTACCGACCGTATTATTGCTTTTTTGCAGCGGATAAAGTTGAGTATGGGATGAAAATACTTTTAAAATTTAATTATTAAAAAACATGATAAGGACGGGAAAAATTTGTATTCACATATTACAATTTCGCGCATCTTCAATTAATTTATTATTTGACCTTTGTTTATTTTCATAGTCCTGCGATGCAAAAAAAATCCCTAACGATGCCAATTAAGTGACTGTTTGTTTGCTGTGGCAACAAATTAGCCTGCATCAACATTGCCAACAGCTAAAAATTTAAAAAAAAAAAGAGCGGAAAATGCAAGTGAAAAATAGTTCAGAAAATGGTCAACGCAGCATCTTGACAAGTATCCTTGTGGATTATTAAGGACATCAGTAAGTAAAGTCCAATATTAAAAATGCCTTAAATATCTTTGTGAGAATAAAGAAAAGTTTTATCGTCGAAATTCCACTTTAAGTAAGAAAGATGATATTATCCGCAGGGTATTTAAAGCATCCCTTTAATGCAGAAAAGGAAAGTTTTCAATTAAAAGCATAAATTCAAAACTCAAAACAAAAGCTTGCTTTAAATTTCCCATTAAATATAACGAATCGATGCGACTTTTTCCTGCTACCTCTTGGTTTACTTTCGGGTTCTGCCTGCTGTGAAAATGTGTGGGAAATTCTATCATCTGTTGCTTCCGGCCAATGCAAATGTGATTCCTGATGGCCAGCGTGCGAAAAGCCCCTTTGACATTGTCAATCAATTCATGTTAGCCAAACTTGCACCCGCTATTAGCTAACATATAGGATGTGACGCAGCTCGGTGGCAAATTGAGTTTAAGCTGGTTCTGGCTTTTTTCCGCGGGCCTTACATGTGCTGAAAAGTGGGCGGGACCACGCCCACTCGCATAGTGCACCGGTGGGTGGCTATGGATGCAAATGAAGTGGGGCGAGTGGAGCGGAGCTAATTGCTTTCATAGAGCGCCTACCCTAAAAAGTATGCTAAGCAAACGGGTGAAGAGGCCAAGTTATTAAAAAACTTTTGTGCCCGTATCCAGGGTATACTTTTCCAAGAATTTCCCCCGCATACCGACATTTTTTTTTCTTGCACCTAAATTGGTGGCGAGAGCAAATTCGCAGAGCCCATAAAAATAATAATAAATTTTCCTTCTCTCTCGTTTGTGGGAAATTGCAGGACAAACAGTTGTTAAAAGCTCCAAGAGTCGTAAATTTATGGCTGGGTGTTTTGGGCCGCTGGGGGAGATGGGGCAGGTGGAGTCCATACATCGAGCTCCATAGCTCGATACCTCTCGGGTATGCATATTGACTCGCACATCGCATTTTCCTCGCACTTTTCCGATGGCGATTAATGCTAATAGAGAGAAACCCCGCCCAAAAAATGAAGACAAACAAACGCAGCGACAAAGTGAAGTGAAGAAGGAAAAACTGTGGGGGAAGCAGACCCTTTGTGGACTTTCACCGCCGCACTGGCGTCGTTTTCTTCAATCTACTCTACTTACATTCTGTTTATTAAACAAAAACACTCAAATTGGGGCCACAGGCAAGCCCACATATATTGCCCATGACGAAAGGGCGCCGAGAAGAAAAGCGGAAAATCAGTCGGCAGGGAAAACTGGCCGCCAGGTAGGCGGACACTGATAACAGCGAGTTCCTTTCATATTTTCATCGGAAAATGTATCGCATCTTGTGTCGCTGGCACGGCAGGCCCATAGGCAAATTTTCGAGCGGGCTGTGGAATCGTGACATTCCTGCTAAATTGTTTGCTTTCGCTGAAAAATATCTTAAGAGAGGTCCGAGGGTCGCCTCTGCAGTTGCAAAGTAAACGCAAGAAATGAGATATCAACTATACAGGTGACATTGCAACTAAGCAATCTAATAATTTGACTAAACTTTGCTGAACAAAAGCATACATATATATATACTTTTTACAATAACATCATATATCAGCCATTGTGTTTAAAAACATTTAGCAAGAGCATATTAAGTTTAAGCCCTTCAGTTTATGTTTGGTATCTTTTTAAGTATAAGTGCTCATATGTATTAGGAAGTCTATTTAAAGCTTTTTTAAGTTGCAACTAACTTTAATGCATAGCATACTTAACAACTCCTCTTAAAAATCAATCAAAAACTAACTATTGTTAACCTGCTTAAGCCAAGAACTGCCAAGACGCCCCATAAATTCGCTTATCTGTTGCTTTTGGCATATTGAGGCACTTAATTTATGCACATGGAGGGGTTTTACTGGGGTGGGGGTCATGGTAAGCAAGGAAGTGGAAGTGGAGGGCAGGAACTGCCAATCGACACTTTCCGGGAAAGGAGCCGGTGTAGAAAGTGGGGGGTAAACATCGCCTCCGGTCACATCGACACCGTCTTGTGGCAGCGCCCAGGAACAGCAGCAAGTCGAGAAGGCCGGGCCATTAATGCCAAGTTAAAACAACATAATTTAGTGCCGGGCCTTTGGGCCCAAACATAAACAATTCGCCTACAAAAGCGTTGAAAGGGCCCCAAAATGATGGCCACTTGGCCAGAGGTGGGATTTGAAGGGAAGTCGCCGAGTCCGAGGGCAACAAGGTTGCCCAAATCACCGAATAGATTAGCAGCTTTGTTGTGGGTAGATTACAATTATGTAAATTACGGTTTGTTTTATGTTTATTATTTGCGGATTTCCAGGAATCTTAACGCACTTGTGGCTTAAAGCGTGTGATTTAGGATAAACATGGGTAAACTGTAAAGTGTCAACAGAAATGTCATGCGAATATTTATGGCTATATCTTTGGTTAAATGATATTATTACTTTGCTCATTTGCAATTCCATGTTTAGGAAGTCAAAGGTTTAATTCAACATCAAGGCCGCAATTATTATTTGCATTAATTTTGATTTTAATTGTATTGAAACAATTCTTGATTTTGCATTGCCGCCAACTTATGAAACTTTGGACGGCAATTGCACGCCAGATAAGAAATTCCAAACTTAATGAACAATAAAGTGCACTGACCTTGATTTTGCTTTTTATCGCTTCTGGATTGGTTCTTTCAGTTCGAATTCTCGCCGAAACTTTTGGCCGCGGAAAAAGTTTAATAAACTTGGCCGAAAGGCCAGAAGTGAGCTTAATTGACGTTGGGGTATTTATTTCTTCTGCCCAATCATTTTGCTATGAAAATAAGTACATGCATATTGAAAACATACTTCAGTCAAGCAAATACCAAAGTAGATGACACAGCACTGATTTGCTTGAACAAATCCCAAACGCCTGACTATGAAATTCCCGCATAAATGTACAAATATACATAACCAAAGCAAACTTGTACTAAATCCACTACCAATTGTCACCCCCATCACTTGTCACATGTCATGTCCCACAGGAATAATGCCATAAAACAAGGAGCCGAGGCAAAAAGGCTTTTTTATTGGCCAAATTAAATTACTTTGGACTTTTGGGAGCCCACAGCAATGTGTGCAAAATAATTTTACTCCCGTTTTCAACTATTTTTTTGTCAACACTCAGTGCTTGCTTTGAGTTTGGCTTTTGGTCTATAAACGATGTTAATAATTGCGCTGAAAACAAATGTTTACGCTTAAATATTTCAACAAAATAAAAATAGGTTTATTACGTGTAAAAACAAAGCATAATTTATTTTGCACTTTCCCGAATGGCTTGGGAAATTTGTGTACGCTTTAATTAGGATTGAAAACATGGAAATTAAAAGAAAATACAGTTTGCCCTTTTGATTGAGCACCATTCAGTGGTTGAAAATCACAGCTGCTTCATGGACACATAAAATTCATATTTGGCATGGGTGTGAGCCAAAATCAGTGTGTTTTTAGCAGGAAAACGCAAAGCGTGCTTTCACTTTTCGGTTGCACAGCACAGCACACAGTGGGTGCATGCAACAATCTGTTTATTGATAGTGACTACTAGTTGGTCTCGTTGTCGCGCTGATATTCTGCTAATTGGCGGAAATACAAGGAGGCTTTCGACTACGGTAATGACTCGAATTAAATGTGCAATTGGCTTGAAAGCAAAGCAAATAATTGGTTCACATGCTTACATTTATATTCGAAATAGAACGTAAAGGAAATAAGTTTCAGTGTACTTTAAAGCTGCTCTTCTGGAAACAATTCATCTAGCTAATGGCTAAAAAACGCATTTAAATGCATGCGCTCATTCCCCAGAATCCGCGACTGCATCGATCTACCCCGTTTTTAGGCCCTTATCTGTGGGCGGATTTTGTTGCGGGTTGCATTAGCCTGGTCGAAACGAATGGCTGGCTTCCATGGCTTCCACACCACAGGCTAAATGTCGGAGCACAGTGGTTGGGAATCAAGGGGGAACTTGGGAAACTGGAAACTGGTAGCCAGGGCAACAGAATAGCCGGGTTTTGGGGTTCGCTCATTTCACGCTCCGCCAATACAAGGATGAAGCTTATGCACTTGTCGGTCTCATTGACGTAATTCTCGGTGTGGCTGTTGCATTGCATTCCATGCATTCGAGTCGACTCGACTAAGGCGGAAAACGAGTTAACACTAAGAGTCGGAATGGTGGCTTGAATGGCATCTAGATATCTTGCCAAATATATCAAAACGTAAATTGGCAACACATTCATACATTTAATCTGAGAAAGTGGTGCTATGAAAGGCAATTGAAAGCAAGCTGCTAAGTAAGGGGAGTGTTTTTAAATCGCAATATCTGTTCTGAATATTTAATACCTTAGTGCATGCACTAAGCACTAACTAACACTACAAGTCTTAACCTTACTATCCCTCTCTCTGAACAGAGCAAGATGTGCATATTTATGGAAATTACTTCCACTTCGTTCATAATCCCGCCTAATCCTTCATTCTGCAGCCACCAAAACTCAAAACAATTAGCAACATTTCAAAGAAGGAGCGCAAGTTCTTGTTTGCCAAAGGAGTCAAGTGGAACATCTAGCTTGCTTCGAGTGCATTTGCATATATGCAAATCAAATTACAAGGATATCGAGACCTCTCAGGAAACCCACAGACCAACATGTGGGCTCCTCCTTTGTTGCTTCAGCTGATGAGGCAGGAGGAAGTCAGCCAAGTCATTCGCATTGATTTGGCCATGGTCACCTGGTGTCTACCATGTTCTTTCTAATTTATGCAGTGCCAACGTATTCCGAGTGTCAAATTATTTATAGTGGAATTTTTGCTACACATCCCGCGGTAAACTCTATAATTTCAATAAACCAACACAAATGTTCCCCAATTGCCAATCGCAGTTATTAACATACCGCAATCTTCTGTTAAATGATTAGGCAAATAATTTCCCTTTCTCTTAAATAAAAAGCGGGCCAGCGACTTCTTTTCTTTAGCCTTGTGGAATTTTTTATACTTTTCCTGATACGGGCTGTGGAAATTTTTACACAACAGCTACATTCCCAATCAATTTCTTATTTGTTTCCAACACTGTTTCTTATTTTTTCGGCTTTCTGTGTATTATTTCAACAACGCGCAAAAAACTTTTCAGGCTTGACAGCAAAGAAAATTGGAAAGAAAAAATATTTGGCATGTTCCTTCTTTTCTGCTTGCCTGCCTGTCATAAATGGATGATTAAACAAAGTGACAGTAATTTTTGGAGGTGTGAACGGATATAAAATGCGCTGATCAATAAAAGTGTTGATATGATATACAAATTTAAATTGTATACTGGGTGCGGTAATTTTTCTGTTTTTCGCAATACGAAACCGATACAATTGTGAAAAAGTTTCCAAAAATAATAAATAGTATTTCACAATAGAAGGTTCCAATTATCTTATATCCCACACGATTTGAAAACAAGATCTAAGAAATAAAACAGATACCAAAATACAAAATCGTAGATTCACCTAGATTGTAGATAAGTGATCGTAACTAAAATCTTTATGTTCAATCCAAAGTCTACCAATGGTTTTCGAGATCTCGACGATCGTGCGGACGGACATACGGACAACACGGACGGACATGCCTGAATAGACTGACCCATTTATCCTAATTATGAACAGATTGAATATAAAGGGTCTGAAAGCTATATTTCTGCCTGTTACATTCTTTTCAACGCGTGTAGCATACCCTTTTAGGCCGCGAGCAATGGGTATAACTATTGACCCATGACGCAGTGGCTCGCCTGATTCTTATGGAATTTTAAAACCCAAAAATATAGCAAAATTGTATTAGATTCAGTTAGTATATTACTTCTAATTTAATTATGGGCGTCAAATTTCTTATTGACAGTTGACAGTTTTTTCGAACGAAATATAAATAAATTTTTGAGTGCCTAAGCTGTTTTCATTCTAAGATATGGTGAAGAGTATTAACTTTTATAAAAAGAAACCCGTAGTAATGTTCACTTATGCTATAATAATTAAAAAATTCCATGAAAATACATAGTTTAGAAATTGAAAAGTGTAAGAATGTAAGAAATATTTTCTATACTTTTTTCATTGAATTGTAGCAGAGCAAGATCTATGCATACTCGAAAACTTTGAAAACATTCTCGCATACACTTTAAAAAACAGACATCCCAAACAAGAACAGAAGACTCAAATTAAATTAGCAGGACGCTAAATGATCACACGGTCGCTCTAAAAGAAAACAACAGAAGTACAAAATTCACAGCTAAGAAGAAGAAAATGAAATTTTTGTTGTTAGCGAAATTCGCAAAAAGATTCAATGCTGCTGTATAGACCAGGCGATACCACACAGACACAGATACAGATAGAGATACAGGGACAGATACGGATACAGATACAGATACAGATACTCAGATAGAGATACGCCCATGCCTCCATATTATTTATACCCACACAAATAAAGATACAGCTAGAGATAGAGATAGATAGCGAGATAGAGCTGAAAAGGTTGGGCGACAATTTTCGCTCCAAGTTCCAGAGGCCCGCTCAGGGACGGTACTGACGATGGGGCCCCACCATCCACACATGCATGGTGTAGTTGTTGCTTCTATTTTTAGAACATTAGATGATAAGATTGCGTCGTGGCCGAACCACAAAACTTTTTGCGGTTTTAGCGCAAATGAATATACAAAAAGTGGAAAAAAAAACGAAGCAGAAGAACAATTGTTTGAATAGAGCTCGTTTTAAACCAGGAACTAGGGGCAAATACATGATATTAGACCAGGATCTCAACTTAAATCAACCCGTGTTATTATTTTAGATTAACTGACGTTCATTATACAAACATTGAACATGGAAATGCAATTTTTATTTAACTTGTTAACTTTCTAGTTTTCGTAGCTTTGCTGTTATGTTTTCCGCCCAATTATTAGCTTAATTTCATTTCAAAACTTTGCTGTATGCCCCGAAGTATGTACATGAAAGCTAATCGCAAGCAAATTGTTTGTTCCAGAGTTTCTGAAAACGATTCTATATTTAAGGCAAAAGTTTAGGGCTGTGTGCGAAGAGCAACCAGGAAAAGACTAAACAAACGCCTCTTAAAATATTTTTTGCTCCGTTTTTTTTTTTTTTTGCGGATGCGACGTCGGCCGCGAGGGAAATTATGCGAATAAATACGCTTCTGAGAGTGAGAAAATTCTGCCAAAAAAAAACCGAACTGAATTGTTTAGCTAACGCAATTTAGGAATATTTTAATTTGGGGCAAAAAGAATTCCAGATATATCAGCTTAAAATAATACTAATTACTGTATATCGACAAAAAACTCTAAATTTAGAATTGGCATAATTTGGAAAATAACATTAATGTATAGTACGCTTCGAGGAATCTATTTAAATTAAATGGCTACTTTATACTACAGCTTGTATAACGCAAATAAATAATCTCAATATTTTCTTTTAGTTTTAGTTGCACCTACATTGCGAACTTTCTAGGATAAATTGATAAAAAAAAACAGAAAACACCTGTTCAATCTGAATGGTGGAAGACGACGGCATGGTTGGCTTTGAAGCCAGAAATAGGGAGTCGAACATGTTTATTACTTAATATTTTGCAAGCAAACACCATGGAAATGGGGGAAACATTTGTATTTCTGCGCAAATGTTGACACAGAACAGATACCCAAAAAAAATACGATTCAACGTGCAAGTTGTGAGCATTCTGCGTTTCTGCCAGTTGCCAAAAATAATATGCTGTAAGGTCTCGAGGAAGCTGTCAATTACGAGACCCACCCACCACCCCCACAGGCACACACACTCCTGTGCAAATAGCGAGCGCCTCCCTATAAATACGCAAACTTATTAATAGAACGTTTTCAGACATCGAACATTTCAATTTCATTAGCAAACCGAGAATAATGTAAACAAACGAAACACCCAAATAAATGCAGTACGTTCAAGATTTGATTTTTTCTCAATTTCAATTTTTTTCTTTTCCGCACCATAAAAATTTAGTTCGACCAGCAGAAAACGCAAATGAAATTGTTTAGAAAAGGCTCCCCGAAGGCTATGTATGTATGTATGTACGTAGAGGCTAAGGGGAAAACGCCTGAAGCCACATCAGCAATTTGAGCACTCCCCCAACGACTTTTAACAGAACAACGATGGGAAAAGCCAACTTGTTGCGGTTCATTGCCGGCATTTTGGTGGCCAACTTTTATCGAACTCCCTCATTCGTTAGGGGTATGGGAAAAGCGGGAAAATTGCGGGAAAATCTGAAGAGGAGCTTGGGTCCCAGCTGATGGGTAACCCAAGAGTTTCGGTTTCACTGCATTCGCTTTCCCACTGACACCACACACGCATCGGGGTAATTATTTAAATCGGAAATAGCTCGCATTACGAATTACCAAATAGTATTGGTTTTTGGCAAATAAATTGAAAGCAGAACTGCCGGAGATTAAGTTAACTTTTTCAGCAGTAACGAAAAATATGAATATATTTTAAGTTCAACAGGAAATTGGTAAATGTTATCGTAAAACTAACAAATTTCGATGTCGATTTTTTTAATCGATTTAATCGGCTGATTTCATACAAAGGCTTGCAATGCATTTTCTATAATCATTTTAAAACGGAATATGTAACTATTTTAGTTGTTTCTAGTCGTATCGAAATCTATACTGGTCATTTCAATACCGCGAGATCGTTATAATCTTTCTTGACAAAGATATGAGGCCAACTTACATGGATGCCCTTGCTCGTTTTGTCATCAGCTTTTGCCAGAGATCGCTCTTCTCTCTCTTTTCTGCCTGCTCATCCGATGTTTTCGCTTCGTATGCCTCCCACGTTGGCGGTCGGATTTACAGTTAGATAAAGTTTTTTATTTTTCACGATCACGGCGTTTTCCTTTCTATTCTCCAGTTTTTTTTTCTTTTTGAATTTTTGCGCAGTGTTTATTTTTCTAATTGGCTTGCTTTTTGGTTGTTTAACGATTGTTCACTTTGTGCTTTTTGTTATTCCGGTTGCTATTTACTCGCGTTCGCTCTTCGGATGGGAAATATTGTGGTTTAATATACATTTAAATTTCGCGTTGTTTTTGTTGTTGTTGCACATGGACAGAGAGCTAGTGGGAGAGAGTGAATAACTAACTAATGTTCGTAGCGGTAAATTTCACAACAAGGCAATTGCATGCTAAAAGAGCAATCAAAAACAAGAGAGAAATGCATTGTATTGGGTTCTGGTTCTTAAAGCGCAAAGAGCGAACAAGATTACGGCGAAGAATCTGGAAGAACAATCGAATGCCGAACTGTTCAAATTCTAAATGTTTGAGTATTATTTTCGGAATTTACAGTCAAATAAGCAAGTTAATATGGCAAGGTTCGGATGTCCAAAGTTACACCGCTGTATCAGTGGAGTCGCTTATCAGGGACACGAAAAAAATCTGTTATCTTTGCACTGCTCTCCCTCTCGCTGACTGGCCCGAAAAACAATTATCACAAATTCCAGTTTTCGTTATTTTTTCGATTTTTTTCCCGTATTGTTGTAAACTTTATGGCGCTGCGGCTGCGAACACTCTTGTTAACACATTTGTCGGAATTTGTTTTTCATTCAATAATAATTATTAACACAAACCGCACTGGATTTTATTCGAAATGCTATTCGGCTTTTTTACTTTTTTTCACCTTTTTTGCACTCTTTGGGTTTTGTTTTTGCCCCAATCCAATCAGAGAAATATATATATTAAACATACATATATGTATGCATAATATCGTTTTCTGTGAGTGCGCATATGTGTGTGTGTGAGTGCGAGAGTGCGGTGGGGCGCACGCGGCTTTGCCGATCCGAAAAAACAACTTGGGGCGCAGGCGAATAGAATAATACTGAAAGCCCCAAACGAAAATCGGGCGAGCGACAGCTCCGCATGCTCCCAGAGATGGCACTTTGGCTTTTTTCGCTAGTTCTGGCCTCTTTTCCGTGTTAAGGTAGGCATAAATTTAGTTTCGCTCAGTGTGGGATATCCAAAAGATATCTGATCTAAGCTATATTATCAGCACTATTTTTAGTTTTTTTGAAACTATGTTTAAATGGATTAAGAAATAAATAGCCAAATTATATTAAGCGCATGCAATTTGGAAAAACATAATCTTAATTTAAAAATTGTATGACAAAAGGTATAAATATTATTTCGATCTTTTATAAATAACGTTGACTCCCACACACTTAGCGGTTTTTGCTATCCGCCAAAGATTTCCTCCTCTCACATGCCATCACTGATTCCCGCGCTCTCGGAGATGATATGAGAACAGTAATTGACGCTGCCGCTGCGGATCAACATGTGTGTGCTGTAAGAGAGCGGGAGAGCGTAATCAGTTCTCTCGTTCTCCCGCTCGCACACATTCATGCAATGGGCATCTGCAGCGAATTCTATTTTTAAACTTAAATTAATATTGTTCTTTATTTTATCAGCAGCGGCGCGAAAATAAAGCAGGCAGCGTCGGCGTTCGTAGGCGGCTGCTGCAAGGGAGTGGCAACGGGAGCGGCGGCGGAGAGCAGAAAACAAATAAATAACACGAGAAAAACTAGACGCTGCTACTGCTAATCAGGCAGAGAAAAGATATCACTGTCTCCGTCTGTCTCCGTCCCTTTCCCACTCTATGCCGCTCTATCGGGTGTGCGAAAAGCGAAGCTCAAATGCTGTCGCAGTGCTAGTGCTCTGTCTCGCTCCGGCTCTCTCCATCTTCTTTGCCCGCTATCACCGCTTGATAAGAAATGCGTTAATCTTTATTAAGCGCTGCCGCTGCTCCTGTGTGCGTGTGTATTGGTGTGTATTCCGCTGGGCGCGTGTTTGTGTGCGTTTGCGGAGTATTTACATTGGAGTTTTTCAATTTCTGCTGACAATTTCCGTTGGAAACTTTTCACCAAGGAGGTGCTAACACTAGCAAAACTGGCAAAGTCCAAACGGAAAATGTAATTTATGCAGTAAGCCGGAGAAACAGAAGCACAGAGAGTATGAGAACAGCAGGAAGAAAGAAATAGAAAAATCTGACCAAATCTACAAAAACAACAGCTTGTTGGATGATTCAATATTGCAGTGGAATAAAGGCTCTTTGTATCAAGGAAAAGTCCCGGATCAATATAGGAATATTTGTTTTTTTCTTTGTGCCATTTATTGCATTCTCTAAGAGCATATGTATGTACACATATTGATCCAAGTTCCAGGAAAGTTGGTAAATAAAAGAGTCATAATCACAGTGTTCGGTAATATATATAGTTTAACAATGGGCTAAAGTAATTTATCCAATAAATGAAATCTGTATATTTGGATTTGAAGCATATTTTTGTATATCACCGAAAATAATAAAATTGACTTGTATGACTTGTCAATCTGATGTTTTTGAAATATCTATTGCGAAATCATGAAAGCGTACGCTAAAGAAAATTGGCCATTGTTTTGTTTGATGCATTCTAATAATCCACATCGTGTGAGTCATATATAATGAAATTGATGTAACCTCATCTTTAATCCTGGCTTTAAATTGTTAACCCGACATTGATAAGAGACTAGTTAAAAGCAATTATAAAAACGTTTAACCTATTGACTAACAATATGAAAATGAAATGAAATAGAATTATAAAAAATAGGATTTAGTAGCGAAATAGTCGTCTTAAGATAATTTTTTCCCCGATTCCACTAATATACTTATTATCCCAACTTTTTTTTACTAAACATACGTATTTACGTTTCACGATGACCGTTAGATGAATGTTTTTATAATTTAAATAATAAACTTTGTCTAAATTGAAAACAATACACTTACACTTAAAACAAACAAATTTGCAGTTACTATTTCCAATTGGTGACTGTAAAGGTAAACAAAAGTGTAAACTGTTGCACACAGCCGAGAACAAATACACCACCGTGCACAAATAAAAGAGCAACAGATAGCGAGAGTGATCTTATTTATCAGTCGCGCTTCGCTATTTTTAAAGCAATTAGCCCAAAGCGGCAAATCACAAAAATTTGGAAATAATTCCTAAGATTGTGCCAAAATAAAACCGTTTTAAAGTTTATTTATAGTCACAAGTGCAACTTTGTCGGTCGAAAATGGCAACCCTGGCGAGACAGAGCGAACCAGTGAGAGCAAAAGCATCAGAGAGGGGGGAGAGGAGATCAGTTGTTGTGATAATGCAACGGGTGAAGAAAACAAATGCAAAAAGTTTGTGCGTGTGTGCGCGAAAGTGCGTGAGCGCGGTCCAAACAAAAACAAAAGCGCGAAGCAAAAACGGTTTTCTTTTTGTTTCAGTTTATGTTCCTATTGTTGTTGCTTGCTTTTTTTGCTGTTCCAACGACGTGACAAGTGCAAAGAGCGCCAAATTGGACATTTTTATGCATGGGCCGCCAGTGCATTGTGAAACTTTTCCGACTTTGCCTTTATTGCTGTGCATTTGTTTTATCACTGCAGCACTTTTGCCATTGCGATCGTGTGGGTGCCGCTACTTTGTGTGTGTGCGTTTGTGTCTGCGTTTTCGAAAGAGCAATTCAGAACGCAATTAACACTGACGGCGCCCATGCTGGTTATCAATTAGATCACATATTCACTTGGTACCATTTTATTCAAAACGAATTAAGAACCGCATCATGTTGTTCTTTCCAAACGGTTATTTCGAATTTACCGCTTCTTTGGCTGCGCGATTCGTCCGCGTTTTCCGTTTTCCGTCGCGACTACCTACCCGATTTTGAATATGTGATTTAGCAGTGTGGCCAGTGCGTTGGGCCAATTTTCCGTAACTCTCGTCCATCAACTTTCTGTGGTATTTTTAAGTACTGCTAGCGCGGTCTCACCGCTCTTGCGCTCTCTTAATTGCTCTCTTGAAAGTACACAGCGGAGACATCCACCACGCTTAGCGAGGACAACCTCATATTTTAAATAACACTTATAGATGCTGAATTTATTTTCTTTTCTCTGCGTGCCAGACTTAGCGTTGATATGTTATGCCAGTTTAATAAAGTAGAACATAAACTATTAAATATATATTTCCATACAGGTTTGGCATTGTATTTCATACAGCTGTTTCTTGATGCCAGGGAGTCAAGACCTGAACCAGTTCCTTGGGCCCGAACTACTGCTCGCCATCCCTGAAGAACAAAGTTTACTCCAATCGAAAGCAATTGTTTATTAAGCTGCAAATATACTCGTGGAAAAAATCAAAACAACCATGAACAACAACAAGTGTTGAAACTATTACTAACTAGTCGCTAGTTTAAAGCAAAGTGCGTTGACATTAACCAGTTATGGAAAACCCAAAGCACTCGTGAACTAAGAAAACAGATAAAAGGTGATAAAGGTGCGTTTATCGTGCTGCTAATAATGTAGATAGTGTCTAATAGATTAATTTTCGCGGAAATCAGATCGGGAAAGCAGTGGAGCCTGGGAAAATGCCCTGTTGGAGCTCCCAAAGGCCAAGTGGCGTCACTAAAAACATCGTACGATCCGGTCGAGCCCTCTGATTGGTTGAAAGCGCTTACGCATGCTTTCCCGGTCGCGTATGTGTGTGTGCAGTGCACAGTGGTCCAAGAGCGATGTAAAAACTTAGACAGTTTTAAAATATTCGCCTTTTTTGCAATTTGCTCTAGTCTTAAAACTTGAGATAGCCAAAAATATCTCAAGATTTTTTATTTTGTTACTATTTTAACTACGAACTAATTTTGTTTGGCTAGTTTTATAAAACAAGTTATTACATGTGTAATTTTAAGGTCCGAAATTGGTTCACTTTAGAGTTGAGTACAATTAAAAGATTTATTTAAACTTTGTTACGTCTATTAAAAATTTTAATATAAAAAACCCTTTTAATGTGTAACAAAGTTGCAAGTGGCCACTGTGGAAAATGGTTAATAAAATTAAATTATTTGATTATAAACATATATAATACAAATTTGAACACGATTGGAAATTATTATGCACATCTGCAAATGTAATCTTTGTTTTTCCCGGCACCAACATACTTGTCCCACTGTTGTTATTGCGCCGCATAGAAGTTTAATAAACAATCCTCAAATGTACAAACATACATAAATATGCACATACGTGGGCCCGCCAGTATTTAATTTCGAACCGTTTTTGTCGCTTTCATCAGCAGCATTCGCAATGGACACGACACTGATGAACTTCATAGACGCTCCGATGGACGAGTCCATGGATTTGTTCAAGGCGGAGGATGTCTTCGAACCGTTCGACGCCGACCTGCACCCGGACATGCTGGACATCATCCTCAACGACATGGACCTGGCGCCGACGCAGATGTACAACATGCTGCTGGACGAGCCTCGAACGCATCCCCAGCAGACGCAGTCCGTGGATCAGCAGCCGCAGTCCGTCGAACAACAGCCGCACGTGAAGAGCGAGCACTCTTCGCCAGTGCACATCAAGGAGGAGCTGCAGCAGCAGCAGCAGCAACAACAGTCGCCGCTGCTCGTCTACAAGCCGGATCCCCTCATAGCCCCGAGCTACAATTGTCCCCAGCAACAGCAAACGGGCCTTTTAAAGGCTGCCCAGCCAACGGCCACCATACATCACATGGACGCCCAGCGACTGCCACCGAACGCGACGGTGTATCCCCCATCTCTGGGCAGTAGCTTCGTCTACCAGTCCATGTCCCCGCCCACGTCGCCGGTGGAGTCTGCGTCCCAGAATGTGAATGTCATGCAGCCCGTTGCTGCAGCTCCTGCTCCTGCTCCTTTGGCCCAGCAGTCGTATCCGCAACCCTTCATTACGTACAACTCTAAGGGCGGAATGACCTCCGATGAAGCCATGTACTTGCTCTTGCAGCCCACGGTGGCCAGTCCAACGCCATCTCCACCTGTAGCTCCACCACCGACAAGCACAGGTAGTCGGGCTAGCAAGGTGCGAGTGGCACCACTGGCTCCGTCACCTGCCGCTATGGAAGTCCAAGGCAAGGTACCTATCAACCGGGTTCAACCCAAGGTGAAGGAAGTAAAGCGCTCGGCCCACAACGCCATCGAGCGGCGCTATCGCACCTCAATCAACGACAAGATTAACGAGCTGAAGAACTTGGTGGTGGGAGAGCAGGCCAAGCTGAACAAGTCCGCAGTACTGCGGAAATCCATAGACAAGATCCGGGATCTGCAACGCCAGAATCACGATCTGAAGGCAGAGTTGCAGCGCCTGCAGAGGGAGCTAATGGCCCGCGACGGCTCCAAGGTGAAGGATCTACTTCAGCTGGGCACTCGGCCTGGTAGAGCATCCAAGAAGCGCCGCGAGAGCTCGCAGACCTTTACCACGGATGCCGGACTGACGCCGCCACGCAGCGATGAATCGGATCCTTCACTCTCGCCCATACATTCGGACATCTCGTTGCCGCCATCTCCCTATGGTGGATCCACCGCCAGCTGCAGCAGTGGCAGCAGCAGCAGCAATGAAGAACCACTGGTGGTGCCCAGCTCTATGCGCGGCATGGCCACCCACTCTCGCCTCGGACTCTGCATGTTTATGTTTGCCATTCTGGCCGTCAATCCCTTCAAGACCTTCCTCCAGCGCGGCCACTATGGCCGTAATGATGATCTTGGCGACATGAGCGGTCAAAGACGCATTCTCTCTTACGACGTGGAAGGTAGCTAGCATAGCATCCAGATGTTGTTAAATATTACTAAAGGCTTTTCTTTGATTTAGGTGAAGGTTTTGCTGTCTGGCAGCAGAGTTCCTGGATATGGCTATTGAACTGCACACTGATGCTTGGTTGCTTGGTGAAACTTCTGGTTTACGGTGATCCGCAGCTGGACGCGCAGACGGACGCCTACTGTCAGCACAGGCAGCGGGCTGATTTCTATTTCGGCCAAGGACAGTCGGCTCAGGCCTACGCTGGTTACCTCAACTGTCTGCATATGTTTGGATTAAGTCTGCCGGCGTCACGCTTGGAGTGTTACTTGCAGACCACGTGGCAGTTTCTTCGGTTTCTCTTCCATCGCCTCTGGCTGGGTCGGGTGCTGTCGCGGCGGACCGGTGGGCTGTTTAGCAACGCCGCCAGCAGGAAACAGGCGCTGGCCTCTGCACGCGAACTGGCCCTGCTTTTCAACCGACTGAATCAATTGCAACTGACTGGAAACGGAGGCCGCGGTGATATGAACGGCATTATGATGGCACTATTCGCCAGCAACATGGCTGAAGTGGCGCACAATCTGCTGACACCGCGCGAGACCATCTGCATCCACGTAATGACAGCGTTGCGAATGAAGCGCAGTGCCCCCAAGTGGTTGCAACAGCTCTTCGCCCGATACTACATGAGCCGGGCTCGTCAAGAGTGCGGTCGCACTAGGGCCACCGAGCAAACGCAAGAGCTACGTTGGGCATTCACAGCCTATGGATATCGCTACTGCGCCACGCACGTCTTCACGTACGATCTGAGCGACTCCGGCGAACAGGATGGATTCTTCACACGTCTTAGGAATCCATGTGATCCCGCTGCCCACGTCATGAAGGTAAGTTGGACAGAATTTCTAGTCTATCACACGATTCAAAACTAATTGGTTATTTTTCAATGACCCAGCAATATCGAGAGCATTTGCTGTTTAAGGCCATTCAGTGTCTGGTAGGAGCGGGCCACAAGTCGGGAGGCCTGCCCACATCTTCTGTCAGCGGAGAGGCGGAACAGTTGCAGCATCAGCAGCACAGCGGCACCATTGTCAGCAATGTTCTCAAGTACACGTCCCTCCTTAAGGACACTCTGTGGGCTGATGAGGATGAGCGGGATACAAACGTGGTGTGGTGGGCCGATGTTTTGGAGACCGCAGTGCACTGGCTCCTTGGTGAAGACACGCTGGCCGAGCAATTGTACGGCAGGATCAAGCAAATGCCCACACAGCTGCAACAGTGCGGCGAAAACGATCATCTGCCCAAGGCGCTGCATGCAGTGCTGCGAGCTAAGATGATCTTACTAAAGTGAGTAAACGTAGAACCATTAATGAAAAAAAAGGCTAATCATTCCACACAATTGCAGAAACAATGGCAACGCACTGGACAAAAGTCTCAAGCAATTGGTCAACATCCTCTGCGATGAGTCGAGTGTGCAGCTCCAAGAGTGCTTGACTGTTAACCGGATCACCGACGCCAAGGGCATAAAGCTGGTAAGAATGTGTGCACCCCGAACAATCAGTCATTGGCGACTGAGTGCCACCAGACTCCTCCTCCGGAGATGACACGAAGGTGCATTGTAGTCGCATTGTCTGTCCCAATTGCTTCAGGCAATACAACTTCAGTGCAAGCTCTGTGCATTTCACACACAACGCCGAATGTCTCTGGCAAAAGTCGCCAAGTTTTAGAAGCGCACTAATTAATCATTATTTCTATCTATTCTATGCAGCTTTTCCAGTTGCTCACCTGCGATTGGCTGCTCGAAACTAGGACTGCTCTGTGGGAGCTGGAGCACATGAATATGGAGGATGATGGCTTCTACCAAGTGCCCGGTGAAGTGCTCGAGAAGTTCCAGACCGATTTGAACTCGTTGCGCAGCATTGTGGAGAATATACCGGTATGTGCCAAAATCCTTACCCTTAAATCCTTAACTTGAGCTTGTAAACTCCTGCCATTGCAGAACGCCCAATCGCGCATATATTTGTACGAGGCAGTTTGTCGCCTGATGGCTGGAGCCTCACCGTGTCCAACGCAACAGCTCTTGGACAGGAGTCTGCGATCACGCAACGCCCACTCGTCCATCTTCTGCGGCAGCAAGGATCGGCGGCACCAGAACTTCGTGGGCGGAGAGCGGGAACGGGCGTCGGCCATGTACGTGGCCTGCAAGTATCTTCCTCCGGCGCTGCTTAGCTCCCCGGGTGAACGTGCTGGCATGTTAGCCGAGGCGGCCAAGACCCTGGAGAAGGTGGGCGACAAGCGGAAGCTGAAGGAGTGCTACCAGCTGATGAAGTCGCTGGGCAACGGCATTGGCAGCGTGAAGGCTTAGGATAGTAGTGAAGTACATAACCTTAAGTGGCACGAACGTGGTGTGGATTTTCAGCAAATGAATACCCGTTTGCTATTCAAAGGAATTACAAATTCCTAGGTCTTTATAATTACGCTTCTCCTCTGTTTTCCACGCCCGGTTATGCTTAGTTTGTATTTTTAAAATTATTTAATACGGACATTTTATTTGTTTATTATTTACCGTACACGTTAAACGTATTTATAACAATAAATATTTTAACAGACTTACAAGGCCTTTTATCGTTTACTGGTGCATGCACCTAATTTGTTAAATACATAATTCATGGCAAACCCATTAGTAGCGACTGCAAAGCGTGTTCTTTTTCTTAATATAAAATGAAATATTCTTCGATTCGTTGGTCATTTTGCGTCGGCGGAGTTTTGTTAGTCGGGTGCATCAAAGGGTAAGTAATATTAACTTACAACTTAACTTACTTACTTAACACTTAATTAAATCTACAAAAAGAGCACAATGCATATGTACAAAATAATACACACAGAAAATAATATACATTCCTTACTTATTATTTAGGCACAATTCAAGAGGAAAAATCTGTGAAATGGAAAACTTGTTGGTAGAGTCAAATTACTGGAGCACTGTGCTTAGTTTTTTTGGTAGGTTGTCCTTTTGTTCGGCGTGGATCACCTTTTGAAAAATATTGTTAGCTCAGCAATTCTTCGCGGACTCGCATGCCACTTGTATTTTGTGGCATCCGGCGTTTGATTTTCGTCTGGAAACGGTTCACCCAATGCCATTAATAATCATGAACTGGCAAGGATGGGCCAATCGTTCCGATCAAGATGTTTATGATTTTAAAATAAAAGAAGATGAGTTCGACGGGAAGGGAATCCCCTACAACGATTGGACTCTTAGGCTGACTGTCGCCATCGAGAAGTCGCACTGTGAGGTGAGTCTTAAGCTGAAGTAACACTAGTCAAAGATGGTATCGCACTTAGAGTGGGTATCCCGCTGACAGTGATGACATGTGGCTCCATCAAAACTCACTTGCAAGTGTTTATGATCCCTGAAATTATCTGTGAACTGAAGGGTTTTTGGTAAATTATAGTAGTAGTCAATAATTGTGTATCCATTAAGTTAATACCTTTTCCCGAGTATCCGGTGTCTTAATGAAGTCAAGCGTTAGCAAAAGCTTATCTTTCCGATCCGCTCGTGCATCCGCCACTTTTTCCAAAAATAGATTTACATCCTCGGTGGGCATCTTCCAACGTGTTCCCAATCTCAGATGATTTAGCTTATAGCAATTTTTCACCAACAACATAAGCTGGCGAATGGGGTTTGCAGGTAAGTCAATGCAATCCAGGGCCAGGCACTCGAGGTCTTTCAACTGGCCCAACTGGGACACCGATTGAGCTGGCCAGTTATCACAGTCCAGAGCGTTGAGTTGGCTAATCGCCAGGATGTGATGCACTTGGTCACCTCTAACGCGGATGGATATGAGCTGTAGCTTTTGGAGGTTACTAGCGCTTTTGGACACCGACCTATAAAAGTCGTTGTCCACTTCCGCTGTCCAACGTGAGATTAGGCGCAGAGATCGGAGGCCTTTAAATTCACCCAACTCCGGGAAGTTTATATCAAAGTTTTCGAGAGTAAGGTGATCTAAGTGGGGGAACTTATCTGCCAACAGCGGGACCTGGTGAGATCTCCTGCGATTCAGTCCGAAATTAAGAAGCAGTCGCTTCAGACAAGTCATATTTTCAAACATTTGCTGGAAGGAGGCGTTGCCGAGGTTTGGGTCGATTCCATCCAAGTCCAAGGCTTCCAGTTTACGGAAGTGCCGCAATTGATCTACTGCAATAGTTATTTATATATACATTAAGTTCATAAAAAAGATTCTAAAGTTGAGAGGAAATAAACTAAAGTAGTTTTAGATTAAGCAATATCTTTTTTATGATAAAATGAAGTTAATATATTAACCAGAGTTTAACGATAAGTGTTAGTGGTATGAAACTATTATTATAGTTTTAGTACTCACGCTGTGCAGATCTGGCATCGATCAGAGTGAGATTGGTTAGACTGGGTAGCTGCAGGAGAAGCTGCATGATGTAGCCCCTTTCGCCACTCTTCGGCGGCGACTCTGTGACGGCGTGCATAAATATGATGACTGCCTGTCGCAGATTGGGGCAGTGCTGTCCCAGGAGCACCAGGAAGGGGTAGGTAAAGGGCTCATCCCAGCTACCATGGGGCACTTCGCATCTGGACACTTCGGAACCGCACAGCTGCAGCAGGAACTTCCAGTCCGGAATAGTTTTCAGAAGGCGCACATTGATTTTTTTGTAGCGCGTTCGCAAAATGTCCGTCAGTACAACCTGGAATAGTGGATGGGCACGGCCCAGATTTAGCTGATCCTCCAGCACATTCAGATATGAAAATATCTGAAGGTAGCAGTCGTAGTTGAGATCCAGGAAACCGGGTCCCCCACTCATACTCTGCGGTTTTCCGACCAGGAAGGAGAAGGGGCAGCCTAGTCCCAGTTTGTCCATTGTCCTGGGACTATGTTGCAGTTCAACAGATTTAGTCCAAGTTGATAATACGATATTTCCCGTTTTTTTGCGGCTTATCTCCTAATAAATCTGCTATCGATAACATAACGGGGCAGCTGACGATAAATTTTAAGTTGGAACACTTTTTCTTGTTTATGTTTTTTTGAATTTAATGTAATTCATTTTATCTTTGTATGTAAGACCTTCATAGCATTTCAGGAGCAGATTCCCGAATTCGCAAGATATTTTTATCACGCCAGCATCTACTCCATTTGGAGATCTCTACGAAATCGTTTTATGTTCGTTTACACGAAAGAGTTTGAGGAAAAAATAGGAAGTTATCTGTCCGGTTATATATTCCAAGGTAGGATAAATGCCGTGAATTGAAATAATTACACATGCTCACCATTTAAATTGCCAGATCAACCTAACATCTTGGTAATTACTTCACAATACCTGAACTCAAGCACATTTGAAATTAAAACGAACCGATTTGTCAATTCGCGAAACTTTAACAAAGATCCGGAGCCTGTTGAGTTCTATATACTCCAGCGCTTCGATGCCCAGGATACGGAAGCTACTTGGGAAACCCAGAGTGCAATGTCCAGCAAGATGCGAAACCTCAAGGGGCGCGAGGTAGTCATTGGCATCTTCGACTACAAGCCTTTTATGTTATTGGATTATGTGAGTTTTAATAAGTTTTATACTGCCAGAATATATCGTAGTAATACCAGTTCTTTGAGTTAGGAAAAGACGCCATTATATTATGATCGTTTTAAGAACACGACGGAAGTAACCATTGATGGAACAGATATTCAACTAATGCTCATTTTCTGCGAGTTGTACAACTGCACCATCCAGGTGGACACATGTAGGTAATTGATTACATTAAATTAGGGCTTATTGTCAAGGCAATTCACAGCTGAACCATACGACTGGGGAGACATCTACTTGAATGCCTCGGGGTATGGTCTGGTTGGAATGATCCTCGATAGACGAAACGATTACGGAGTAGGTGGCATGTATTTGTGGTAATACTCTTGATTAATCAATCACAAATTTTGAAAAGTAAACCATTCCATTGCTTTCTAGGTACGAGGCGTACGAGTATATGGACATAACTCATTTTCTGGGACGATCTGGAGTCACCTGTCTGGTGCCCGCTCCGAACCGTTTAATCAGCTGGACCCTCCTGCTCCGACCATTCCAGTTTGTCCTTTGGATGTGCGTGATGCTCTGCCTTCTGCTTGAGAGCTTAGCTCTTGGTATAACCCGTCGCTGGGAACACTCCTCGGTTTCGGCAGGCAATTCCTGGATCAGTAGTCTGCGCTTCGGTTGCATCAGTACTCTGAAACTTTTCGTAAATCAGAGCACTAATTATGTGACCAGCTCTTATGCTCTAAGAACCGTCCTGGTGGCCAGCTACATGATCGACATTATATTGACCACTGTGTACAGTGGCGGTCTGGCTGCCATCCTCACTTTGCCCACTCTGGAGGAAGCGGCGGACTCTCGCCAACGTCTCTTCGACCATAAGCTTATTTGGGCGGGGACTTCACAGGCCTGGATTACAACCATTGACGAGCGATCGGCCGACGTAAGCCCTACAAAATTAAGTTTATTAGGACATTTTTTAAGATTCCTTTGTATGCAGCCAGTTCTTCTTGGTTTGATGGAGCATTACCGAGTGTACGATCCCAATTTAATATCCGCCTTCTCGCACACGGAGCAAATGGGATTTGTCGTCGAGCGCCTGCAGTTTGGTCATTTGGGCAACACCGAGCTAATAGGAAACGATGCCCTAAAGCGGCTGAAGCTTATGGTAGATGATATTTACTTTGCATTTACGGTGGCGTTTGTGCCGCGACTGTGGCCGCACTTAAATGCCTACAATGACTTCATTCTGGCTTGGCATTCCTCGGGCTTTGACAAATTCTGGGAATGGAAGATCGCCGCTGAATACATGAATGCGCACCGCCAAAATCGCATCGTGGCATCTGAGAAAACGAACCTAGACATAGGACCTGTTAAACTGGGCATTGATAATTTTATTGGCTTAATCCTGCTTTGGTGCTTTGGCATGATTTGTAGCCTTCTGACATTTGTCGGAGAACTCTGGAGGGGAGAGAAGTAGTTTAATTGTTTTTATTTTCTATATACATAAACTATATCAAAACTAAAAAGAATGAATGAAGTATATTTATATATTTATCATCGAGAGCCAACAAAATGCTCTTCATTTATTGCTTTATAAGCTTTGTTAGCCCAATATTTAGGCCTGGGAGTGGTAATAAGATTTTTAATAGTGTAGTTGAGTCTAACTCAAATGGAGCACCTGATCGGTAACTCGAGTAATTAAAGGATCCAGCTCGTGTTCCCCCAACTCCTGGTCCCACAGATCGTATAGAGTATCCGTGGCTAGCTTGACGGAGTTGTTCACGGCGGTTGTGTTGAATGTTCGAAGGGAAAGGAAGATGACTGCATCATCCAACAGAGGGCTGTAGGTATCGCAGATTGTGTGCAGGGCTCGGGCTCCATTCGGCGCAATCTGTAATAGGAAGGCTTTCAGAATATTGCAGAACGAAAGAATTCAGGGTAATCACTTCATTGAGGTTCACTATTAAAAAGACCTTTCCATCGTTGATTTTTGATTTGAATTGTTCAATCGCCAAACCGTATTCCTTCATGTGCTCCTTATTCATGTGAATCAGCTTTCGAGGACCACCTGTTCAAATGGCGAGCGTATAGTGGGTAACATTAAAAGATTTTAAATGAATATTGCGCTTTTCTTACCAAAGCACATTGAAGCCTCAACGGCAATTTCATCGATCAGTTTCTGCAGCTCGGGATCCTGATGCAGGAACAAAAATACACTGGGGTGCTTGTCCCTTTTGTTAATCAGCCCCTCGATCCCCTTTTGCAGGGCTCTCCACACTTTTTCCTGCTGCTGGGGATACTTTGCCCTGAGATCCTTAAAGCCACACTGTTTCTCCTCTATAATGCTGGATCCGTACCCGTAGACAACCATTAAACCAAGTAGAACACCGGCAAGTGCTAGTTTAATACCGATGCTGTTGTGAGGTTCATTGATGGAACCGTGATGTTCCTGCCTTGAACTCGGCCTGGAAGTTGAAATACTGCGTCTTCTGGACTGATCGGTGGGTTTGGGAGTACCGGGTTCGTCATGGGATTCACTTTCTTCCAGTTCGTCGGCCGAAGATGTCCCCTCCTCGTAGCTTTGTGCCGGCTGCTTGTTATACGAGTGCTCCTGGTCCACATCGTCCTCAGACTGGGAAAGAGCCCCCGATTCGTTACTATGCAGTGGTCGTCTCGCCAGATTACTCATTGTTATTACAATTAGAACTTAATTCAATTGAACAGTAAGAAGATGGGTGAATATTAAAAATGCTGGGAAGCTCACAGCAATATATCGATATCCAAAAACTGTATCGATTGTTCCTATAAAAAATGCCAGAAGAATAAAAATATATCGCAAAACATCCAAACATTTTCAACATTGTAGAATCAAAATTGATTATAAATTTGTAGGAAATATGAAAGAATCAAATTATCAAATAATTTATTGCGATATATCCCAGACTTTGCGATACGACTTTAAAGATTAAATACAATATGTACAGAGTATGTATATTAGCTTAAATGAAGTCCTACTTAATTCTGATTAACTAATCTACTCCGCCGTTGGAACCGTATTCAGTGTGAGGCGTCGTAGCCTGCCCAATACGAAGATTTCGTCTATAGCTTTTTTAGCGTAGAATTTTTGGTCCTCGCTGAGTTTGCGGTACTCAAGGGACCAGGTCTGTGCATAAACATTGGACTCCTCGACCCCCCTTGCGTCGAGTGGTAGCGCTATCTCGGGAATGTCCGGAATACGGGCTGAAGCTGCAGTGGAATCCCCGCAGTTGACCGCTTCCGCCACAAAGGCGGCAACATCGGCAGGTGAGGGTTTTGTTTCCAACTCATCAGACGTGGATTGCTGGTCATCCTGTTCCTCATGATGCTCCTGGTCCGTCTCCTCCTTTCTGTCGGTTGATTCGCCCTTAGAATTGTAGCAGTAGAATGCCTGTTTCTTTAGATACTGCAGGTGACACCGGTGGCGCCTCAAGTTCGTTGTGGATTTGTGGGTGAAGGACATAATACTCTTGCAGCCGATGCAGAACAGTACGTGTTCCAGAAAGCTGCCATCGTCCTTCTTGATCTTGCGATACACGCGCCACACAGTGCTCCGTGTGCTTTTGTCATTAACAGCCAATTGGTAGACGCCGGTTTCAATTTTCTCGTGAATATCATCAAATTTTAGCGGCATTCTGAATTATTTTCCTATTTTGTTTTGTTTTGTTCAACTAGTCTTTATCATCCACATCGATTGTCCAGAATCTTGTTAATCGATTGTTCCTCCCATGTGGCAACGCCGATTAGAGGCACATTGCGCCGGCAATTTTACATATATCATTTTGTTTTTATTATTTTTTAAAGTGTTTTCTTGTTTTCCTACCTGGTTTAAATGGCGGCATTGTGCTTAGACTTTCTCGGCTTCCAGGTGGGGCTTGGAATATGGGTGTTTGGGTTAGTTGCCGGCATACTAAATGGCTTTAAGTTTCCAAACAGGAGGCACTGAAGAAGATGCGAGATGTGGACGACAAGATTATATATGCATTGAATGCCCTGCCAACGGAGTCGTTTAAGGGTCAGGTGAACAGCGAAAGCACCTGTCGCGATCTGTACGCGAAGCTCCAGGAGTCACACTTGGCCAGGGTAAATCCTGATTAAGTACAACACACGGGGATCTTGACAGATAGCTTCTCCTTGCAGCAAGAAAGCATACGCAGTTGCATAACAATATCGGCCAGTAATCTGAAGAAGCTAAGGGAAAAGCGGGAGACCCAGCCGGATGATGTGGATACGGATAACCAGTTTAGGGCAGAGCAGCGCAAGGTAAACACCGGAATACCTAAGTCTAACCCTTTACTGATGCCTATGATCCTTTCCAGCTGCGGGTTCTCCAGGCCGAGCTCAATGTCGAGGACATCATTAAGGAGCGTTCCTACAAGACCTTCAATGAGCGATGCCGGTCCTATTTTCATGCTGGGCAATAGGTGGAATAAATGCAATGACTAGTTTTAGGTGGATTTATTAGCAGAAGTCTCATGGAACTGCCAAGCCAGAAGGCATTTACATGCACTCCGTTGTATTACAAGTTGTTTACAACAAGTACATAAATATAACAGTCTAAAAAGCTCAAACTTTATTCGTCGTGGGGCAGGTTGTAGGTAGCATAAACCGATCCGACAGGTACGCATTTAAGGTTGGCCAAGGCTTCCAGGACGCGATGTGTGGCATCTTTTAGATCGTTGTACTCGTGCAGCAGTTCAATGATCTTCTTTTTCTGGTCCTCTGACGTTTCCTTGGCCTTATTGGCCGTTTTGCGCGACTTTTTCTTATTTTCTTTCATATTTAAATTAAATGCAATTGGATTGGAATTACTGCTATCGGTTGATATCGCTATCGATAGCGCGTCAGCTGTGTGCATTGCATTCTTATAGTCCGGCATCCCCGTTCCTCACAACGTGTAAAGTCTCCCGTCTCTTTGCATGATTAAAACGAAAAAAGGATTCTTCCCGAACAGGTAAATTGTGTTCTAATTACGTAGCTGAAGACGCCTCTTCTAACCAGGAGTTGTGGTGGCTTAACGAAGGGCGTAACCGGGGAATAGCTCATGCTGACCTAAGCCCGCACCTATACGCACAAACGCAAAGCAGCCGTGTGTGCACATGTACATACACGTACAATGAAATGTGAAAGTGTTGTGATTGTGCATTTTGCCAGGAAAACTGAATAGTTCATTAAATGTGAACGCATTATATGTAAATTATTGGTCAGACAACGTAATCTTTATGTTTCCGGAAATGTAAAATTACTCAAGAGCAGGCGCTAAGCGAATGTTCAGTGGTTACAGGGCGTAATAATCCTGGTGGGAGTGGATGAGAACATTGGGGAACACCTAGTGATGATTATAAACCTTCAAATCAACTATTTCGCATTCCACGACGACCTCTGCCTATATTTTCTAGATTATTCGCATTTTCGTTTAGCATTAGATCACACTATAGCCGAAAACAAAGTCCACTCACTTTTCATCTGAAACCTTGCTACGACTTAAATTATTCTGTTCTCAAACAAATATTTTTTAACTATTTAAAGCTTTTAAATTGCCAAGACGACGAAATGTCTGCCAGCCACAAACAGCTTTATAAAAATGCCGCCTTGGATTCCACAGAGATGCGACGTCGTCGCGAGGAGGTGGGCATCCAGTTGCGGAAGAACAAACGCGAACAGCAGCTCTTTAAGCGACGCAATGTGGTTCTTGAGCCAGCTACATCCTCAACATCAGCCGAAGTGGAGAGCAACACCGATAACGAACAGCAGGTATAGTTTGATCAAGTTTGGCCTGAAAGCATAGTTTTAACTATTTCTCCATTCCATTGCAGGCTGCCGACATGCACATGGCTGACAGCAGCACTGGCGGTCAAAACGAGGCAGCTGCTGGAAGTGGGGCACAGCCATCCGTAATCAACGAAGAAATGATTCAAATGCTCTTCAGTGGACGTGAAGCCGAACAGCTTGAGGCGACTCAAAAGTTCCGCAAACTGCTGTCCCGCGATCCGAATCCTCCCATTGAGGAAGTCATCCAAAAGGGGATAGTGCCACAGTTTGTTACCTTTTTGCGAAATAGCTCGAATGCAACGCTGCAGTTCGAGGCCGCCTGGACGCTAACAAACATCGCATCGGGCACCTCGCAGCAGACCAAGGTGGTTATCGAGGCCGGGGCAGTGCCCATCTTTATTGATTTGCTCTCCAGTCCCCACGATGATGTCCAGGAACAGGCTGTGTGGGCCCTAGGCAACATAGCCGGTGACTCACCCATATGCCGAGACCATTTGCTCAGCTACGGCGTTCTTATGCCTCTCCTGCAGTAAGTTATAAATAAATATATTGATAAGATTGCGCCAAAGAAGGTGTGACTTCTTGCAGTGTATTGAGCAACTCGGATCGCATTACCATGATACGGAATGCGGTGTGGACACTTTCGAACTTGTGCCGCGGCAAAAGCCCTCCCGCAGACTTTGCCAAAATTGTCCATGGTCTGCCAATACTGGCACGGTTGCTGGAGTACAATGATGCCGATGTACTAAGCGATACTTGCTGGGCCATAGGCTACCTGTCAGATGGACCCAACGATAAAATCCAGGCTGTAATTGATTCGGGCGTTTGCCGTCGCCTGGTTGAGCTGCTATTGTAAGTAGTCCTGCTGCGCCATTACAAATTGCAATTACAATTATTATTTATTGACATATCCTGGCAGACATCCCCAGCAGAACGTGAGCACAGCCGCTCTGAGGGCCGTGGGCAACATTGTGACCGGCGACGATCAGCAGACCCAGGTGATATTGGGGTACAACGCTTTGCCCTGCATTAGCCACCTGCTGCATTCGACGGCGGAAACAATCAAGAAGGAGTCGTGCTGGACGATCTCAAATATTGCAGCCGGCAATCGTGAGCAGATCCAGGCCTTAATCAATGCCAACATATTCCCGCAGCTGATGGTTATCATGCAGACGGCTGAATTTAAGACTCGCAAAGAGGCCGCATGGGCCATTACCAATGCAACCAGCAGCGGAACGTACGAACAGATCCACTACCTGGTGCAGGTTGGCTGTGTGCCGCCCATGTGCGATTTTCTCACCGTCGTCGACTCGGACATCGTCCAGGTGGCGCTAAATGCACTTGAAAACATTTTGAAGGCAGGTGAAAAGTTCCAGTCGCGACCAAATCCCTATGCTATTACCATCGAGGAATGCGGAGGTAACGCAATTTATTTGTACTTTCAAATTTCCATTTAAAAATCGATTCCGTTAATGTTATATAGGTCTGGACAAGATCGAGTATCTGCAGGCGCATGAAAACCGCGACATCTACCACAAATCTTTTTACATTATCGAACAGTACTTCGGCAACGAAGAGGAGGATAGCCGCGTGGCACCCGTGGCGGGCACGCAACAGTTTGAGTTCGATCCGGACAACGTGCCCAGTACCGGATTTAACTTTTAGCACGCTACCGGACAGGACATCGTTTACACTATTCAAATACGAATCCCTCTCAAGTCCTGAACACACAGCAGCATATACAACAGGAAGCGAAGCCCTGCCGCCGGGATTTAAATGAAGGCGGCCAGAGCACGGGCATAAAACACAGGCCGCAGGAGAAGGCGTCTGCCTTGCCCAAGTGCAGTCACTACTAGCATTTAAGGACAGTTGGTCGTTCGGTCGGCTTGTATCTTTGTTACACACACTCACCTGCTTATTGTATCTGCGTTTAATTTTATAATTTTCGAAGTGGTCCAGGACCAGGCATGACCTTACTCAAAGCTTTCTCCAGCTGGCGAGATTGCTTCCATCTAGTTCGTATGTACTAATTTAATATGTTATACAGAACCCATTGTATATGTTTTTGCTTTCCTCAAATTGAGTCTGTACATATTTTCCATTAAGCCCGAGTACGATGAAATCCTCACATGGTGTTGTTATACATTCTGACAAAACAAACTATCTTTACGATAATGATAACGATTAATTGAAACGTTCTTATTTGATTTTGTTATGCGATTCGCCGAATGTAAATTTGTTTAAATTATAAAGCATTACAATTTAATTTAGAGGACATCAATAAAGAACAACTAGACCACAGCTATGCAGATCAGATTGACATAAGTTTTTATTGTATCTTTAAGCTTATAATATCCTCATGTGTAAATAATTTTCGGAATCCTTGGAAATATCCTAGAGGATTCAGCACCATCTCTTGACCAATAATACCGGCACCATCGACTCCAGTCGCGAACTTAGGTGCGCTTGACGAACTGCACCTTGTATGGTTTTGGGGTAAGCGTAATCCCAGGCAGAAGGACCATTGATGGAGACTCTCCCGCCGGCAGGACAATGCTAAAATGCTGCACGATCCGCACTAGAAACGAGAAGATGCAGGCACGGGCGAGGGCATCACCCAGACAACGGCGTCTGCCCATGCCGAAGGGCATGAAGTACTCGTCCTTGAAGCACTTGCCAGCCGAATCGATGAACCTCTCTGGGCGGAACTCCAGCGGATCCTTCCAGTGCTCCTTGTCGAGATGCACAGAACGTAGGCTAATCAGAATTGTGGCATTTTTCGGAATGTCGTAGCCTCCCAGCTTGGTTTCCCACAAAGCTCTGCGTGGACCCGTAATGGGAGTGATGTGGAAGAAGCGCTGCACCTCCATGATGAAAGCATCCATGTAGTCAAAGGATTCCCGACGGCTCAAGTGAGGAAACGCATCTGTGCTGGCAGCCGCCACACTGGCGGTCACTTGGCTAAACAGCTTCTCCTGGACATCCGGGCGCATAGCGAGTACCATTAGGGCCAGGTTGATCGTATTGCTAGTGGTCTGGGAGCCTGCAATGAAGAAGTCCAGGATGGTCATCACCAGCTGCGTCTCATTGAAAGTGCTGCTCTCGCCGCCAGCACTGCGATCCTTCATCTCCTGGAGGTAGGCATAGATGAGATCACTTTCCGCCGGCGACGGATCCTTCGCCAGCTGCCTTCGGTGCTCCTCGATGGTGTCCATAAAGAAAGCGTACAGCTCTGTGTTCAGTTGCTGGATGAGATTGTAGCCAGTGCGATCGGGCGCCACGTGGCGCAGCCACGGAAACTGGGCCAGCAGACCACCGCAGATGTCAAAGAGTTTGGAACGCCGATTCATCAGGTCGAGCAGCCGCCGCAGCGTCCCATCCTCCTGGCTGGCGATCCTCTTTCCAGCTATCAGACACCACAGTACGTTGAGCACACTCTGCGCCAGCCAAGTGACGGGCTCGATCGGCTGCTCCTCGGTGCGCTCCAGCTGCCCCATCAGCTCCTCCGCCTCCAGTTCGATGTGATGCTCCATCTGGCTGCGCCCGTAGCCCACGTTGCGCATCTGCTTCATGGCAAAGTGGCGGTGCTCGTACCAAAGCTGCCCGTCCGTACAGGTGATGCCCTTGCGGGTTCCCATGGTTCGCAGACGCAGAAAGAAGTTATCCGGTCGCCCCTCGAACACCTCCTGCAGCTGCACTTCCTTCACCATCTCGTGGCCAAGGGCAACCACCACGTATTCGCGGCCCAGCTTCAGACCCACCAGGTCGCTCCGGAAGTCCTTTGCCCAGCGCTCGAACAGGATGTGCTGGCCGCCAACAGCTCTAGCTTCCTTACGGAACTGGCAATATAACACAGAAACGAAGGATTAATAATCCTAGTATATTTCATGATTTTCAGAATAGATAGGTTGTTGAGATCTTGATGAACATCTTTAGCTTGCGCTTTTAGACAAAACGGTTTTTAAGATTTGGATTTCATTAAGGAACAATCTAGGTTTTGGATGTTACAATTATCTGTTTATTATTCAAATAATCTCGTTTTCATAGTATTTAAGATACTTTTGTGAGCCTTACCTGTAATGTGTTTCCTAACCATGGCACAAATCGAGGTCCTGTTTTAGGAATGAAATTCGAAAATGATAATAGTTTTAAGTATTTGGCTTGTTAGCAATAGAGTTTCATATGGAATACAATCGTCCAATTCAATCAGTTCAACCTATGTAGTTATCAAAGTGCTAATCTAATCGGCTGCAAAAGAAATCTGTTAGCTAGCAAAACTACCGAAACGAAAGTGAAAACTCTATCTTGAAATCAAGCCGCTTAGTTATTAACTATCAATGCGTTATCAAAATCAATTTCATAACTTTTATATGTGCAAATTGAGACCGCTTTTCTTTGAGTGAATACGATTCCCTTAGAAATTGCATGCTAATTTATCCTCATGTCGAATTGCAACAATTGCGAATAGTAATAAAAATGTGCCTATATACAGGAATGACAGCTATTACGCCCATAATCGTAATCCTAATGCAAATCAAAAGCTGCATTGGCAAGTGGAATAAATCAGCCCGGCCCTTGTAACTGGCCAATTCAGACCAGTTAGGCCAGGTGTCAGAAGTATGTGACGATTTTATCAATAAGATATATTAGCATTCAAAGCGTGTGCCGTCTGGTTCCCCGCCGATTGGCCACAGATGCCTCTGATCACCATTACGAGTTGCTTATGAGCCCACCAATTGGTCGTGGGGCAGGTCGTATCTGAAGTCCATATACAAATATATTTTATAATAATATGGTTACTAATGCAGAGAATGATGCCTCAATTGCTTCTCCACTATTAAATCAAATTAATTGGCTAGTTTTCAAAAACAAACTGTACCCACGATACACAATATGGGTTAAGTTATTCTATGAAATTTAAAAGAAATCCATCGTTTGTTTGAGCACCAACGCTTGAACTTCTTATCTGCAATTGGGATTCCAGGAAAAGTAATCCCAAGTGCAGGACGAGAAGAGCTCACCTGGTGGAAAGTTCTTGGGACGCCGCACCGAGCTGATGAGTGAATAAATCACGAAACCAATTAGAATCGCGCACAGAAATATGAGGGCACTCATTTCAATATACTATTTATAAGACCACCGAAAAACGAGACCGTAGTCCAAGCAAGGCTTTTGTCCAATTAAACGGCCACTGGGTCGGGGAGCCAAGGTGTATGAGCGTCCGTACGCCACGCCAGCTCTATGCCAACTAATTCCGCACCCGAATCCAGCGAGCGAGAGAGCCAGAGGCATGCCCATACCCATACCCATGCCAGACCTATACCCAGACCCAGACAAACCCACGCGCCTGGGCTGCCGCCTTTTCATGTGGGTCTATTGATAGTGCAAGCAAAAAAGTCGAGGGAAACGAAAAACGGGCGAAAAAGCCCGTCTCAGTATTAATCAAATACACACATGTCGGTACATATGTACCTACATATGTACACATGATCCACACCATTTACCACAAGTAGTTATGTGGCCGAAGAAATTCGAGCAGCGATCACGTCCAAAACGTGCTTGGCTAAGAACTATTTGTTGTTTATAATTGAAGGCGATCGCTCATTTCGAGAATTCCAATCGGCAGAGAGCAATGTTGGGCTGAAACTAGATTGTTCCCACGATAGCAAATGTTCTTATCTCAGCGAATCTCTTTTCAAGTTGTCCGTTAATTTAATTGAGGCGGTACAAAAATGATGGGCTTATCATTAGGTAGAGTTTGTACATCGAATATGGAATTTCAAACGCCGGCGCCAGCAACTCGATGCGGATGAAGATCTTTGGAGTGTATACAAATGTAGTCGGATTGTAGTGGAATAAATAAAAGTAATGTTCCCCATCGGAACGTTCGTATGCCTTATAAGAAGACGGAATTCTTGGCGATTATATAGTCAATCTCGCTCGTCCAGGGATTCTTGAAGGCCCGCCACTCGCTCTGCAGCTGAATGTAGCTGTTGTCCTTGCACCGGAAGCGGTAGACCTGCGTCGTCACCTTTTCCGGCACCTGCATCACCATCTTGTGGGACTCCATCAGCGCGGCGATGTCTTCGTTGTGGAAGTACTCGTAGAAGCTGGTGCCGAGGATCTCCTGAGGCAGGAAACCAATCACGAGGGTGGCACTGCAAAATAATTTAAGTCGAATCATCATGAAAATAAAGCCCATAATGGGACCTACCGCTGGTCGATGAACAGGAACTTGCCCTCGCCGGAGTGGCGCGAGATGAAGAGCACGTGCCGTATGTTCGGGTGATTGTCCAGCGAGGCGGGTACTGTGGAGTTGCGAACGTTGGGCGGAATGCGACCAATTGCCACAAGGCAGGATAGATTCGTTGTCTGCTCGTCGCTGTCGCCGTCCTGGTCTTCGTCCTTGATGGGTGTCCAGGACTTGAGATAGCCCGTGCACTGGATAACCCGGTACTTGTGGCCCGTACTCAGCCTGGACTTGCGCTTCGTGGAGCTCCGGGAGCTGGAGGACGTATCGGACTCCTCCTTGATCTGGTTGTTGCTGGCGGTGCGCAGCTTCATGCGGCAGAAGAAGGAGCGCCGGGCACCGGGACACAGGCGGCACAAGCTCTGTGGAACGTCGGTCTTCACGGGCAGCATGGCTGCAGGTGATAAAGCAAGGGAAAAACTTTAGTAATGTAGTAAACCTAACACTTTCGCATGGCCACTTACTCTTCGCATCGATAAGCCTTTCCCTAGGACACTGTTCCAGTGAGGATAGCTGCTCCTTAACCTTGCCTATGTCCTTCGGATGCAGAACGTCGAACCAGCTCTGGCCCAGCAGGTCCGCTTGGGTGCTGTTCAGCACACTGGACACCGAATCGGAAACGTACAGGATGCGTCCTCGGTCACAACCCACCACGAACAAGAATCCCTCGGACGCCTGCAGGATGATCATCTTGAGTTCCTGGTCGGACAGGAAGCTCGGCCGGTAATCGGATCCGTTGAATGGATGCAAGCTGCCGCTGCCACGTATCCCTCGCAGATGCTGCACTGCCATCCGGAGCACCGTCAGTTTGTCCAGCTTTCGCTGCATCGCAAAGCACATGGGAATCATCGAGGAGAGCTCGTTGATGTACGTGTTCATCTTGTCTCGACGCCGCTTCTCGATCTCGCTGTGATTTTGCCTAATTAAAATATATGACATAATGTTAAAATTAAAAATGCATATGGATGCAGGAATCTGATTATAAAGACCAATTAACTTTTCTAAAATAATCACCATTAGTTCTTGAAGTCGAATAAATGGATATGGATTTAGTTAAGTTTGAAAAATGTTTTCCTTACTTGCGATTTTCATCGGAGGTTCTGGCTGATTTCTCATCGTCGTAGTTTTCATCTTCGATCTCCTCCAGATTTTCGCTAAATCGAAACCAACAAATGGTGAATTAGAAAACAACCCCGATATTCAATCAACCAGTGGGTGGATTTCCCGTGTAACGGGCGTCAACTGTTGCTTCCTCTTCCCTTCACACCCACACGCACACCTGGCCAACTTGTGTGAGCGTGTGTGTGCGGGTTTTCGCGAATGTGCGTTCGTGTGGGTGCTTAACGCACACACTGACAGCTCGTTTTTATGTAATGTGTGTGTAATTTGCAATGCACTTTTCCAGTGAAACTCACCAGAACTCCTGCACTTCCATCGCCAATCGGTGACGTTTGCTTATTTGAAATTAAGCCCTTTCCGTCGAAGACCTCTCTTTTGTTTGTTTACTAACATCAACGTCCCAATAATAACATTTAAAACGGAAGTGTGTGCAGGCCGACAATTTGTTGCAAGCTTTTCCTGCATCTTCAGCTTTGAAGCTGCAGTGTGAACGTGGCTGGGAAATATACCAGCCACTTTCGGAAGAATACCAAAGGAAACAAGCTTTTCGCTTAAAAATACCATTTGGCGCCAATTAACAACGGTATCTTAACATTCAAATATGAAACTCATACGAATCAATTTTCATTCTTTTACTTTGGCTTATACAATCTGATGTTATGGGTAAAAATCAACACAAGTCGAAACAAACACAACCAAACAATTAAAAACTATTTATATTTGCGACTTAGTTTAATCACAGCTTAAATGTGATACATTTTATCCAAGCATATCGTTATGACCTGCATATAGCGATCCCAAAGACATCTAGTTTCTTGGTCCCTGCAAAGCATTTAGAGTTCATTATCAAAAACATTAGTTGATTAATCTAGACAAGTACTCACCTTGATATTTCCAGATCCAAAACGCTTTGCGTTATGGAAGCCAAAAATTTATTCACTTGCTCACGGTTCCAGCCATTCTGACGCCAAGGATCAATAAGCTTCTCACAGAGATCGACGAAAAGATCGCGCAGCTCCCGATTACGATGCAAATTGCAGGCGATGGTGATCAGGGCGCGCCAGTAAGAACTGCAAATCAAATGAAGCAGATCAGTGGAAAGAAATTGTAAGATTGTCGATAAATTAGTCCTTACCGAAAGTTGCCATCCAGTTCGTGAAATGCGCGCTCGAGAAGAACGGGCTTGAGGCGCATGCAGACGAGGCTAAATGCAAGGACTAAACTAAATAATAGCTCTTGGGCGGTAGACAAATAAATCTCACTGCTTAATCTCCTTTTCCTTGTCGAGTAGACAACGCAACTCCCGCAAGTCCAAGAGAAACTCTTTGTCCATTTCGGTGTCATAGTACTCAGGTCCAGTGTGCTGCAATTAGTAATTTAGTTTCTCAAGGAATCAAGAGAACTATGCCATACCTGGTAAGTGTACGTCCAGTAGATCATGATGGCATGGGAGCAGGTCAACAAATCACTGAAGCTCAGGTATTGCAACTTCTTTTTGGTGGTTTCGAAGCGCAGGCAGGCCAGGAAAACAATGCAGGCGTACTTTCTGTAAGAGTGAAAGGTTTAGGTTTTTGAAAATCAATACATTGATCCTATTCATACTTTGCCAGATCGGTGGATATGAAGAAATGTTGCTTGATGTTGTTGGTCAACGTGCCGGGCATTTCCTCCACCGCCTTGAAAATGCGTTTTACGTTGTCAAATTGTCGGCTGAAGAGGAATTTGAAATATATTAGACTGTGCCTATGGAGTAGTGAAATTTACCCACCGAACCGATTTCAGCTTGACGCACGTCTTCTCGGCCACCTCGTCGAGGTCCTTGCGGTAGCGGGACGACAGCTTCTTGCCAAGAATTTCGCGAGCCACCACATCATCGATGGAGTAGTACTTCTCGGTGATAAGGTCACGCATATGTGGCTCCAGCTGGAAGCAGGATTGCTCCATCAGTTTGGTGGGTGCGTTTAGGTATAGTTCAATCAGGGAATAGGTGCGGTAATGATCCAGTACATCCGATGCAATCAAATCGCTGGGTGCGCCCATTGAGTGGCCAAAACCCTTCTGTTTCAGATAGGACACCGCCTCGCTGGCTGAAATTGTAAATCAAAGGAGTCGTTTTACATGAAACAAGATGGCAATTGGGAGAAGGAAACTTACAGGAGAAGCCTTCGATCCATAGCTGGTAAATTTCTGGATCGATGATTGTATAATTACTTATAAACACATCCACATCGGCCTGTAATTATTCAGTTTTATTATTTATTATTATTTTGGATCATCGGATATTTACCATTTTATTGTTGGTGTGACCGTTTTCTGAACTAGCTTTCCAATTGGATATATCGAAATGTGTGTTAGAGATGAAACACTGCGTGGCTTCAGCACAATCATCATATTATTCTATATTCTTTTCATTAATTTATAAGTCTTCTTAGAATGTAAGAAATCGGTCAAGTTTTCATAACATAAATAAATAATATTAATAAACAAACAAACGAAAATGTTCAGGGTAATTATGATAAAACCAAATTCGCTGTGATTTTGATTTGTAAGATGAAGCCATAAGTAAATCTTTAAAATTGTATTTCCCAGAAATCTTAAATTAAAATAAATAAGCGTTCCGATATTCAAAAACCAGAGATGGGGCACAGCTAGCGAGCAGGAATCACGACTATCGATAGCGCCGATAGCGGGCGATAGCTGCAACGCGCATGACAACTCTAGTTATCATGAGGAAGAAGAGGAGGATATCAACTTTTTTAGTAAATTAGTAAAGTTTAAGCTTAAAAAATGTAAATTGCAATGAACCACCAGTTGTATATAGGGCAATGCAACTTGAAAATGACCAGCGCGCAATTCGCATGTGAGTCGTGGTGAGCGCTGAAAAAAACGCGGATCGCGGCGGCAGCAACAGCAGCAGCAGCAACAACAACAACAACAACAGACCGTCCGTCGTCTCGGTAGACGTCGAATAATATACATATATCGCAATAATCCAATTGCAAGTAGCAATTCGATGAACAATTCAAGTGCATTACTATCGTTGGACCGCAGAATAAGTGAAAGTGAACTGGCATAACAATACTATGGAACAGGTTGACTCCTCCACCGAGCTGCACCTGAATAGGAAAGATCTGGCCGCGCTGGCCGAGGATGTTGTGAAAGAAGAGGTGATATTAGAAAGCTCCAGCCATCACCATCATCATCATCACCATCAGGTAGGAAAAAGGAGCAACAAACGGCTGCGTAAGGAGCGAATTTGGTTTTGGATTTCCCATTCGCTTTTCCTTTGGCGGGGTGGTTTTGGTTCCGGACAGTGTGTTTGGTTCAGGTTCTATCTAATGAATCCGAAACCGAATCTGGCTCGAAAACCGCTCCGCTTCGCTCTGCGCAGTTGTGGAAAGTGGGTGGTGGGTGGTTGGGCTAGGTGGCCTGGGGGTGGCGCAACTTGCGCCCTACGAAACGCTCCGTGCGACCCACTGGGCCACAGGCATTCCCCGTTCGCCTTCTCGCCTCCATCCACTCCCACTTTGCCTCCCCCTCCTCCTTCTCCCCCTCCACCCACCGCATTTGTGGCGCACAAATGTTGTGTATACCGATTTTCATTTTTCCCATGCTGTGTTGTTTACTTACATTCGAATTTTCTTTCCCGATTCCTGTGCAAATCGCATTGGATTAAATCGCAAACGCCATCAATTGGCCGCTGGACACTCACCCACATACATGTGACGAACGTGGGAATATGTGCGCTATGGTAATGCAGTTGGACACCAAGATTCGCATGGTCACATCCTCCTCCAACGACAACAGTGGTAGCGGCGGCGCCAGTGGCGGTACAAGCGGAGCGGGCGGAGGCAACGGCGGTGGCGGTGTGGTTTCGGTGCCCGTATCCCTGCCCATCGGTTCGATGATAACCGGCACTACCTTCAATGTGATCACGCCCGACCAGCTGCCCCCCCACTTCAAGCCGATGCTGTGCGTCGACAACAATGGCTACCTGTCCGGCAGCACGGTCAGCATGGGCAACGACCTCAAGACGATCGTCATCCAGCAGCAGCAGACGCAACCAGGCGGCGGCGGTGGCGGCGCCAATAATGCGGGCACCAATACGACCGCCACGAATACGATTGGACTGAACCACGATGGCTCCGGGAGCAACAATAGCCACGACAGTCTGGCCACCTTGGAGCACGCCGCGGGCGGAGCGAGTGGCGTCGGCGGTGGCGGCGGCGGAACGGGTGGTGGCTCCTCGGGCTGGTCGGAGAACCCGTCCACCCAGCACAATGAGGTCTTCCAGATCCGATGCAAAACCACCTGCGCCGAGTTATACCGCAGCAAGCTGGGCTCCGGCGGCCGTGGACGCTGTGTGAAGTACAAGGACAAGTGGCATACGCCCAGTGAGTTTGAGCATGTGTGTGGCCGGGGCTCCAGCAAGGATTGGAAGCGTTCGATCAAGTATGGCGGCAAATCGCTGCAGTCCCTCATCGACGAGGGTACGCTCACGCCGCACGCGACCAACTGCAGCTGCACCGTCTGCTGCGACGACGAAGCAGGTGAGTCAGGTGAGACGATCAACAATTACTACACACATACCCCTCCCCCCTTTTCCATGGCGCACCGAGTTGACCTGGTCATCGGTCCGTCATGGTGTCCCAAGTGCAGGACTCGCGCACAAACCGAATTCATAACACCACAGCTTTGGAAACCCACCTGTCTTCTGTTTATAAAAATTTTTTTGTTTGCAACCATAGGGCTTAAACAATAAATAAATAATTGAATGTCTTACTCAGCAAGGGCATATTGGGCAAAAATGTTGCAATAAATAATATTAACACTTTCTTATTCTCACGTGTGCAAGTCATATTGTAACTCGATACAAAATCTCATTAAGGAATGATATATTGCTTTAAAAACAGGTTTTTCAAATGCAACATTGCATAATAAATATAGATTAATAAGAAAGAGCGTAGTAACTAGCAATAGACAAAATAGTTTAAAATTTATTGAGCTTGCTGATATGCAAACATATTGAGAGTACATCTCGCCTGTTAATTAAAAGCAATTTAAAATTGATTGCTCTTGACAACAACTAATAATGCTACTTTTTAAGTCACTCGGACAGGACATTCGTTTCAAATGTAATTCTGATTTATTGAAAACAACTCATTACTTTGATCGGCCGCAAATCGTAATAGTTTGATAACTAATTAATAACTGAGGCAAGCAAATAGTCCTTTCTAGTTAACTTCAATGTGAAGCCCTTGTTATGTCTTCTCCAGTTTTGCCGAGCCCTATGTGCATCCAACTGGACCCAAGTACAACCATTTGTTTAACCCCCTTACACGCTCATCTTGTTTAGCTTCCGGCCCTGTCCGTCTCTTCACACCGTACAAGCGTCGGAAGCGGAATCAAACTGATCTCGATATGGAGTCTGGACCCAAACGCAAACGTAACACCCATCATAGTAACAACAACAACAGTAACACCAATAACAACAACACGAGCGGGAGCGGCGCCAACAACTGTGTGGATGTGACTGCAGCTGTGGCTGCTGCAACAGCCAGCGTGGTGGACGAGAACAACATGTTCCTGTCGGAAGAGAACATCACGTCCAAGGATGAGCCGTGGGCAGCGCTCAACGACAGCCTGGACACCTCCACCGAGCTGGTCGATCAGTCGCAGATGGGCAACACTTACGAACGGGAAACGTTCGTGGTGAACATCAACGATGGATCCTCCATCGCCGTCCTGGACACCAGCCAGTCGATGAAGAACATCGAGCACGTGTACTGCACCATGGTCAAGGCGACCAATGACTTCAAACGCATGCTTAACGACATGAAGCAGTCCTTCGAGCGTCGCCTCGAGGTTCTGCAAAAGGAGCGCGATGCAGCGGTCAGCGCGATGCGTGTCCAAGTGCACGCGGACATCGATGATCCAAATATATCAGGCTCCCTGCACGGCAACGAGATCATTTCTGCTAAGAAGGTATGTTTTGATACTACAGATATCAATCGATATCTTACTTATATTTTCAATTTTAAATAGTGCGCCAACTGTAACCGCGAAGCATTGGCCGAGTGCTCACTGTGCCGAAAGACGCCGTACTGCTCGGAGTTCTGCCAGCGGAAGGATTGGAATGCTCACCAGGTGGAGTGCACAAGGAATCCACAAACGACAACGCAGCAGGTCATGCTGTTGATCGACGATCAGTCCTAAGCAACGTAACGAAATGTACATACAAATTTTACTACTAATTAATACGATTATAGGAAGTCGCCCCCCCAAAGTCCATAAAGTCCTTGCAGTTCGGTCCAGGTCATCCACCTGTAGTCCACTCCCACTCCTTCCCCCCTCGACAGGCCCCCCCCCCCCCCCACCCCAAAAAAAAAAAAATCCCCTTAGCAAGCCTGCATCCTCTTAGACGTATGTCCTACATTAATGTAATTCTTAACGTACATATAACTATATAAATATATATACATTTTACTATTGAACGTAGGGCAAGCCAGCAAAGAAAAAAATAACAAAAAACAAGCGAAACGAAAGTAAAATTAATTAAAAAAAGAGTAAAATGTAGCAAGCGAAAATCAAAGCAAGTGCAAAGGCGTAGAGAATTAAGCTACGATATGAAAGTAAAAAGTGAAGAAGAACTAAACCGATTACTTGTAATTCAATTTAAATTAAATTAAATTAATAATAGTTGCAAGCGCATAGCATAACTAACGTGAGACCCCAAGCATCCAAACACCCAGCCCCCCCGCACCCGCCCCATTCAAAAACACACAATCGACAGTGAAAAACAACTAGATAAAACCTAAGCGATGATAAAGTTCTGAAATTACCATACATATTCGTCGATGTATACACTTTTCATTAGACTGTAAGCGCATAGTTAAACTTTTAACATTATACCATTATAATTTTATGGATACTACTGCCCGTTACAAGCATCCAATAAAGATTTCAAACAAACAAGCTAAATAAATCCACAGTACGCAGTAAACGCAATCCGAATTCCAATTCCAATTAAAATTTCAATTACAAACATACATACATATGCATATTTGCCCGCACAGTAATCGAATCGTAATGTAAACATACATATAGCTGAAAATGGAAAATGGAAAATTGAAAATGGACAACTTACAGTTTGTTTGTTAGCTGTGTGTAAATGTGTCTCGTAGGGTTTTCCCCGTTCTCCCGTTTGTAAAGTTTTGCCTACGCCCCCCAGCTGATGTAACAATTCTTATAGTCTGTAGTCTCCATATGCTAATACATTTATATATGTAGTATATATAATAAACAACTAGCTATATATTCCGATTCACGCACACACGCGCCACGTACACAGCGAGAAACACACACACACACAGTAAATCGCCACTCGTGCGACAATCGCAGATGGAAAACACGTTACTTTCGATTTTCGGGCCTGACCGCCTGACCAATTCAATTTGAAATCTTTATTTTCATGTCTGTAATGGTTTCGGATGTTGCACTCAATTGAAGCCAAGCCACATTGTTCAGATACAGATAAAGATACAGATACACTGCAGAAAATGAAATCAACGCCCTCTCATCAACACACAAAACACAAATCAAAAATCGAACGCGAGTGCAGATAGGAATATATCGAGAGAAGTGCAGATGAAAAGATCGACAAAATATATACATACATTTAAATGTACAAAGCCTACCATTTGTGTCGTGTTACTTTTTGGTTTCCTTATGCTTACCTAATTTCAAAATACAATACAATTTAGGTTGAAGTTCAAGCTTCTTCGTATCCATTCACATGTTGTTACACTGCGGGAAACTCAAAAGCTTAAGGATTCTTTGAGATAGGTTTTATGTTTTAAGTGGAAATAGTGAGAAGTTTCCAACGTTGATGTCCACGGAGTATGATTTCATCATCCATATACACTTTATAGAATGCTTCAAGGATGCTAGCATCCTCCTGTAAGTACTGCACTCATTGTCCAGATCGAGTCGAGTCCAAGTAAAAGCATGTATTTGTTAGTTATTATGCACATGTTTCATTTATTATTGCATTTCATGTTGCTGTGTGTGTAGCATTATTATCGAATTATCAGTATGCTTACTATTATTGTATTCTATTACCAAAAATAATTTCTTAAAACTTGTTTACTCGTTTAATTTATTTATAGGTATATTATCAATTATTTTAAGTTTGCATTCTGCAACTGCTCGGCGTTGAGTGTTTGCTATGTAATTGGATTTATACTTGCCAGCGGTAACTCGGTAACTTGTTCAATAATTCACTTTTGCTCAAACTACAATTACTTGGAACTCAAAACTCCAGCGGAAAGTAGAATGTTTTTAAATCTATATTCGTGTCCGTGGGCGCGGGTTGTGGGTGGGGCGGGGTGGTGTGGGGCTGGTGCACATAGAACGAAACCGATATTTAAACATACTTTTGTTTATTCTGCTGTCTAGATTAGCGTTTGTTGCTATTGGCATTAGTAACTAATTTGTGTGATAGATTTTCGGATTCGGTTTTGTGTGTGGGGTTCACTAAGTATTAAGACTTTGTTTCATAATAAGTTGATACAAAACATATACGTACAATTAACGTGCCTAAAAGTTATAACATTTTTAATTTGCTAAATAATAAATTTATGGGTATTTCGCTGCTGCCCAATAAGTAAACAATATATATATATATAAAGAATTGCCGAATGGGTCCCTAATATGGGGAACTGGTTTACAAACACAACGTTTAAACGGTTAAGATCGGGATTAGGGATTGAACAAAGCCAATGGAAGGACATTTGAGGATTAGTATAGCGTTTAACCTAGCCCGAGGCGCGGGCGACGCTCTAAGAAAGACTTTTTTACATACAATACATCGTTTGTTCGCGTTATCATATTCTTCTTTTGTTTGGAATCACAAATGTTAGCTAGTATTTAAATACACATGTAGGTAAGACATTCAAAAAGGAAAATCGGGGATTTCGTTTAGCGTGGAGAATGCTCTTGGTGGTGATGGTGTTAGAGAGACGACGGCTGTGGTGGTGATAAAATGGGTGGCAAAGTGCGGCAACCTTCAAGCTGCTACTGCTACTGCTCCTGCTCCAGCTCCAGTTTCTGCTCTGCTGGATTCACTCCAAATTTCGCACCTCGAATCTCTTGTACGTGTAGTTGATAAAGACCCAGTCCTTCGCAATCTCACCGCCCTGCGGTATGGGCGCCGATGCTGCAATGGATGCACGTTAGTCTCGTGTGCTCGTCCCTTTGGTTAGCAATATACTTACGTATCTCCAGCGACACATCGGGAAACTCGTCGAAGTTGGACGTATCGTCGATTGAGCGCACTTCAACGGGTATGGCCGCGGGACGCTCACGTATGTGCTCCCAGTCAACTCCCCGGAAGAACGGCACGGACTTCAGATCCTCGAGACCGCGCTGGGAACCCAGCCGGCGATCGGCCTCGCAGCAGAAGTTGATGATCGTCTCCTTGGCCTCCTCCGATATGGGGATCTCTGGGGGAAATATCAGCGTCTCGCGCCAGTTCATCACCTTGCGGTAGGTATCCTGGGGATTGTCCGAGCAGAACGGAGGATAGCCCATCAGCATTTCGTACATGATGACTCCCAGGGACCACCAGTCGCAGGCGGGTCCGTAGCCAGTCTGCAGGAATACTTCGGGAGCAATATAGTCCGGCGTTCCCACGGTGCTGTAGGCGAGGGCGCGTCGATTTCGCTTCCACGACTCGGCACGTCGCTTGGAGTCCATCGGACTGCAGGACAAGCTAGTTTATTTAATAACTACAAGCTTGGTTTGTTTCACTGCTTACCTGGCACAAGTGCCAATAAAATCGGATGGTTTCGCCTGCGACAAGTCCCGATAAAAGTCTGTTCGATGCGACTTCTTTAAGCCAGTGCACAGTCCGAAGTCGGAGAGCTAAAATAATAATGGAATTTAGTGGCATTTTAGTGTGTTTATCATCTCAATTATCTGGATCCCACTTACCTTCAGATGCCCTCGCGCATCCAGCAGCAAGTTATCGGGCTTGATATCCCTGTGTATGAAACCGAGTTTGTGAATAGAATCGATCGCCAATGCCGTCTCACTGATATAGAACTGTGTGCCCTCCTCGGATAGCGTGTCCTTCTTCATCAAAAGCGTCATCATATCACCACCAGGCAAGAACTCCATTATTAAATATAAATTGACGGGATCCTGTGAAAATGTATTTCAAAAACATTTATGTTTATTCTGTTTATTCCTGAGGAAGAAAGTTATTTTAGGCACTAATATGTTTTATAAAAACCTTATGCATTCCATTTATGTAAGTGTATTTATATTCATTGTAAAATAATTGTGATGAGTCCCCAATGCAGAAATATGTTATTAAAATTTTTAACTTGAGAGAAATGGCGATTCAGGGTAGGCAGGTTCGCCTGTAGCAAGAACTTTCACCGAGAAGAAGTGAACGAAAGAGAATCGAGAAAAAAACAACAAAGGCGGCCCACGCAGAGAATGAGAGAGGGAGCGAGAGAGAGAGACGTGACCATATGATTGGCAAAGGCGCTTTTGGCATTTGCAGTTGTATTGGTTTATTGATTTTTTTGTCCGTGTTTTAACACAATTCTTTTGTTATGTGCGCTGCCGCCTGCCCCTTCACCCCATCGCCCTTTCTCCCACCCACTCCGTATCATCATTGTTTTTGTTGTAGCTGGCGCTCGTCACTCACCTGGAAACTGTAGTACATCTTGACCACCCACTGATGATCGGCCTCCACCAGGACATCGCGCTCGGCGCGTACGTGTGCCACCTGCTCCTTTTCCAGCATGTCCGCTTTGCGCAGCACCTTCATGGCGTACACATGTCCCGTGTCCTTTTTCTGCACCAGACGCACTTCACCGAACGCGCCGCGTCCGATGACTTTGAGGGCCTCAAAATCCTCCACACCAAGGCGCAATCGCTTCAGCCGGAGATACTCCGTCTCCTTTTGGGCATGCTGCAGACGCTTCTCCTGGCGCTGCGCCTCCGACAGGCTCTCGTCCTTCAGCTGCGCCTCCAGCTTTGCAAGGCGCTGCTTTCGCTCGCCATACTGCGTCACCAGGTTGCTGTAGTAGTTCTCCAACGTCACCTTGGCCTTGGTGGCCTTGTCCAGTGTGTGGTCGCTGAATCTGATCGAGGCACCGTCCGCGTCCTGCGTTCTGCTGCTCATCATCTAAGCTGGGGTTTTTGTCCTGGTCACCTCGGTCCTGTTTGGGGCTTGTGTGTGTGCTCCCTGCGATGTCGGTGCGTGTGCGTGTGTGTGGTGAGGAGTTATGCACTTGCCAATGCACACACACTGCTTTCTTCGCCCGTTTCTTGCCTTTTTCCTCGGTAATTTGTTGAAATTCCTCCCTCTGCTGCTTCTTCTTCAAGAGCCATTCGCATTGTGCATCCCCAACAAAGCAAAGTTGGCTGCGCTCCAGTGGGGCTATCGATAGCTAATCGATTGATTTTAGAACTTTAGTGCTTTTGGCTAGCAACTAGTGATGACAATTGAGCTTTCACAGACAATTGTATAAATTTTGAGTAATGAAATCAGGTTCATGACATTGAATATATTTATTGAAATTGATCAAATTTACTTAAATTTACTCAAAGATAGTTTATAATAAAACAGTACTCTTATTAAGAAGCACAGCTTAATTAATAATTAAATTATCTTAGCTTTAACCGTTTAGCTTAATTCTCGCCAAAAGGCTTTTACTTCGAAAACTGGCATCACTGCCACCAGTCCAATTAGTAAATAAATAGAACTTACCGACTTGGGATAAATTTTTCCATGTTAGGCGTACAACAACCAGCTGCCTTTGCTAATCCGGCCACTTGACGCCTGTGACAGTCCCACAAAATGAGCATAGTCAGCTAATAATGGCCCGCATCACCAGTATTCTGGACTTGGACCCCAGTTCTCTGTTGTACATTTTCAAGCTTCTGAGTTTGGAAGACCAGTTGCACTTGGCGCGTTGCTGTCGCCTTTTTAGGGACGCCTTTCTTCACCTGCATCGCCATGATTTCCAGGATGTTGTTGACAAGGATATGAGCATTAGGACTCTGGAGGATTGGCGCACCTTTCTATGGCTCTGTGGCAGCCGCATCGGTACACTGGAATCCCACTTTGACGATGATCACCCGCTGCAGCTGCTCCCGATGATCAGCAGACACTGCTACCGACTGAAGTCCATCTCCATATACAATGCAACAGTGGCGCGGGCGCAACCGTATCTATTGCGGATGAGCTCATTGGAAAAGGTGTACGTGCGCAACTACAAGAGCACCAGCAAGGATCTAATAAAAGCCATTGGGATACACCTTCCCCGGGTCAACAGTCTGAGCCTGGAGAGCTTTGAACGAAAGGAGTGTAAGCGCTCTTTAATGTTCATCTGATCACAACAATCTTATCTAATTGCTTCTCCCTTTACAGTACAAGAAGTACGTCAGTTTAGCGAGATGCTGGAACTTGGCTTGTACGACGAGGTGACCGCCTCGGAATTCGCAACAATTGTGAAACCCATGCGGAAGCTGCGATGCCTTCAGCTGCGCAACGGCAAACGCTTTCTGACTACCAGCAATCTCAGGATGCTGGCCACCAACTGCCGCCACCTGGAGAAGCTGACGTTCAATGACTGCGACGCCGATCTGTTGGTCCTGCCGCAGTTTGCAAACCTCAAGTACCTGCAATTATACTGCGCGGAGGACATGAAGACGCGCCTGTTCAAGGCACTGGCCAAAAGCCAGTGCTCCATTCAGTTGGAATACCTCATTCTGCACCGCAAACGCTGGATTGACGAGGAGCAGGCGCAGTACATCAGTGCTTTGAAGTCTCTCCGATGGCTGGTCTGCAAGCCTCGTGACGATCTGTGCGTTCGCCACTTGGCGGAGTTGAGTCGATTAGAGTGCCTTTCCATACAGTCCGCTCGTGAGATTGGAGAAACGCATCTCTCCCTTTTGGTGGCCAACAATGAGCGGCTTCGGTATCTGAACATCTGCTATTGCCTGGGTATCACTGACGCCTTCGTTTTGGACACTCTGGCCAGCTTATCAATACGCTCAGCTCATCAAGCCCTAGAGCTATTTGCTGCGGCCACTGACATCAGGCATGACATCATGGAGCGGGTGAGTAATCTAAAGCACATACATATATTTAAAAGTCCTTTTGTTAATGTGCCACTTTGTGCTTCGTTTGCAGCTACCGTCCGAATTTCCCCTGAAAATGCTCCGCTTGAACTTCGAGTGCAGCGATGGAATGACCAGCGACGGACACTTCTATGCCGATGAGCCGGAATTCGATCGTCAAGCCGTGTGAGGCCTTATTCGTTCAACAACGAATGTTTCTTTAATCATTACCAAAAATACAACGTAAATTATTTAATCTTTATACGCAGCTTTATTCGTGATTTTACCACTTTAAGTGGTATTTCTTTTGTTAGTGCACAACGATGTATTCAACTTTTTCACTGCATAATTAAAATATAACGTCCTATTTAAAGTACTGTATTAGGTTGATTGGGAAAGTGTGGATTAACATGATAAGATTACATTTGTTAACTTGTTTTTACAACCATTTAACACATCTTCGCTTAAATTCGATTGCAGTCGCTGGATTGTTCGCGGGATGTTATCGAACTATCGATGGCTCATCGCATTTTTTCGCCCCACCACTGATATTTTGATTTGTTGTTGGGTTGGCGAACAGAGGAAATCGAGAATTCGCTGAGAAAATCTGTTTATAAAACGCAACTAGAGGGCCGCGAAGATGCTGTCCATGCTGCAGGAGAAGCGTCCGCTGAAGCGCACCCGTCTGGGTCCGCCGGACATCTATCCGCAGGACGCGAAGCAGCGAGAGGACGAGCTGACGCCCACGAATGTGAAGCACGGATTCACGACGACGCCACCGCTGTCCGATGAATTTGGTACGGCCCACAACTCAAATGTGAACGCCAGCAAAGTGAGCGCATTCTTCAGCGGCGTCCTAGCCAAGAAGGAGGAGTTGATGACCCTGCCGGACACGGGGCGCAAGAAGCAGCAGATCAACTGCAAGGACAACTTCTGGCCCGTGTCGCCGCGTCGCAAGTGCACGGTGGACGCCTGGTTTAAGGACCTCGCCGGTAACAAACCCCTGCTTAGCCTGGCCAAACGGGCGCCATCGTTCAACAAGAAGGAGGAGATCTTCATTACTCTGTGCGAGAACCAGGTGAACATGCAACGTGCCACCTGGTTCATCAAGCTGAGCGCCGCCTATACGCTTAGCTTCACCGAGTCCAAGAACAAGAAGCGATCCATTTACGACCCGGCTGCCGAGTGGACCGGCAACATGATCAAGTTCATGAAAGAACTGCTCCCCAAACTCCAAGAGTATTATCAGCAGAGTGAGTACAGTCCTTGAGTTCTATAATTTATCAACTCCATTATTCAACTTCTTGATTTTAGGCCACGACAAGTCCTCTTCGAATGGCACCACTTCCGGCAGCCTGACCGCCGCCGGTAATGGTCCTGCCAGCAATGGCACCACTGGCACCACCTCTATTAACTCCGTCACCGGCAGCAATGCTCCCACGAACGTAATCCCCGTACCTAGCATGGCTAGTCCACTGCCACCGATTCACAGTCCAGCTAATGGCCAACAGGGTGCTCCTGGCGGAGGAGTGAGTGCCGGCAGTGTCATGCCGACGACGGGAAGCCTTGGAGGAGTAGTCGGTGGGCCGGGCTCCTCTGTGGTAGGAGGCGCAGCTGGTGCAGGAGCTGCAGTACCACCAGGCTCTACAATTTCCGGAATTGGAAGCCAGTTCGAAGATAGTCGCAATGCGCTTAAGTATTGGAAATACTGCCACCAATTGAGCAAGTACATGTACGAGGAATCACTTTTGGACCGACAGGAATTTCTAAATTGGATCCTCGACCTTTTGGACAAGATGCGTACGCAGGCAAGCTTCGACGAACCGCTGAAGAAATTGGTGCTCAGCTTTGCCCTTCAGTACATGCACGACTTCGTCCAGTCGGAGCGTCTTTGCCGGAAGATGGCCTACATAGTGTCCAAAAAACTGGCCCAGTTGCTGAACACTGTCGTAGAACAGCAGACCATCAAAGAGTTGGACGAGCCGAAGTTGCAACAGGATCCCTATGAGCTGGCGCTTCAGGAACAAATGAGTTGTCCCCATCATCGGGATATAGTGCTGTATTTAAGCACGATCCTACAGATCATCACAATCGAGTGTCCCACAGCACTGGTCTGGAGTGGGATAGCAGCTCACCGAGCACCCTCCTCGCTGTTGGGTAGTCCGCTGGACCATTTGCCGTTGGCGCCCTCAGTCCTACCGATGCCCACACGCTGTCCGCGAACCAATCAGGAGATTCGACGTCAACTGCGGGCCGCCGAGTCGGACATCGTATTGCGCACTCAGCATGCAGAGCAGCGCTGGTTTGCAGCCAAGTGGCTGAGTGCCGGCAAGAATCAATACACCAGTGTGCTGGCCACACTGGACCACTTGGACACGCACTGCTTCGATCGCATGGAACACAATAATAGTATCGATACCCTATACGCACAAATATTTCCCAGCCCAACCGCTAGTCGCAGGCGGGAGGAGGATCAGGTGGAACCTCGTCCGCCTTATGAACCCAAACAAGACAAGGACACGGTACGCATCCTGTGCGAGTGGGCTGTGTCGGGACAGCGTTGGGGAGAACACAGAGCCATGGTTGTGGCCATTCTGCTTGACAAGCGCCAGATTGACGTGACCAGCACGCCGGCGGATCAGCAGTCCAGTGATAAAGATGACAAGGACTCGCTAGCTTCGGGCGCCGGCTTGATTGATGGCCTGCCTGTGTTTCAGCACGTGTTAATGCACTTCCTCGACCACGACGCCCCCGTCCTAGATGAGCACGTGAGCAGTCCCCAGCAGCGCACGGAATTTACCAACCTTGTTCAGCTGTTCAGTGCATTGATTCGCCACGATGTCTTTTCGCACAACGCCTACATGCACACGCTAATTTCACGGGGTGATCTGCTCCTGGAGTCCGTGCTGGTGATCAAATCAGGAACGACGGCCACGAAAACATCGCCGCCACCTCCAGCTCCACCACCAACGACGACGCACGGTTTCGATGATGACGGATTCGGCGGGGGCTTGGACTTCAAACACAACGAATTTGATGATTCCAATGTGGACGACGATTTGGACAAACTGGTGCAAAATATTAAGGAGAAAGGACAGCAGCACGAAGCTCCCGACAGTCCCAAGATCGGTCCTCCAGGCGATGGAGAAACCAATCCTGGCGGTAGCATATCGAGGCATTACGTGTACACTAAGCACTTTCCCATCCCGCAGGATGATCCCAGCATGAGCAGCTACAGCAGTGAAAGCAACCAGCGCTACATCCTGCTCTTCGGTGTCGGCAAAGAGAGGGACGAGAAGAAGCATGCTGTCAAGAAGATGTCTAAGGAAATTGGCAAGCTTTTCACTAAAAAGTTTAGCATAGATGTGGCCGCGGCCGGTCACGTGAAGAAGCACTCGCGCAACGAGTTCAACTTCGAAGCTACCACGTCCAAGTGCCAGCAGATGGCTTATTTCGACCAGCACGTGGTCACCGCCCAGTGTGCGGCCAATGTCCTGGAGCAGCTGAACGGATTCGCGTTAGGGAACAACAACTACCTGCCGGTGCAGGAGCACGTGGCGTTCCTCTTTGATCTGATGGAGCTGGCTCTAAATATCTACAGTCTTTTGGAACTGTGCGATAGTCTGTTGAAGGAGTTGCCTGAGGTGGAGCACCAGTTGCAGCTGAAGAAGTCAAACTTAGTGCGTAGTTACACCACTTCACTCGCCCTCTACATCGTCAGCATCCTGCGGCGCTACCACAGTTGCCTTCTTCTTTCTCCGGAGCAGACGCTGTCTGTATTTGAGGGAGTCTGTCGTACCATTCGGCACGTATCGAATCCAAGCGAGTGCACTTCGGCGGAGCGCTGCATCATTGCCTACCTAAGCGACCTACACGAGTCGTGCGTTTTGCTCCAGGGAAAGGAACAATCGACGGAGTACTACCAGCAGCTGCAGTGCATCAAGCGGTTCAAGGACATTTTCAACACTCCAGAGCAGCTTGAGTGAGTTTAGATCGCAAGTTCTTGCCCAATAATGTAATATATAATATTAACAAATATTATATATTATATTATATATCATTATATTTTAATAATATTAATATTACCATTTTTTATTTAGCCTACCACCGCAGGGTTACAACCCACTGTTGTTGCAGGAGCTGTTCATAGCCCCTCGACGCGGTGGTAAACTGGATCCTCACTGGCTGGGAACTCTGCACGAGTCGCCGGCCAATGTATACAGCTTCGTGTCGAACGCTTTGATAGCCGTCTGCCGAGAGACGGACAACGAGCGGCTGAACGATGTGGCCCTCGCATGTGCCGAACTGACCGCCAGCTGCAACGTCTTGTCCGAGGAGTGGATATACGCTCTGCAGAGTCTGTGCAGCGGCAGTAAGAGTCCGCGTTATCCGCACCTGGGCGGACAGGTCGACATTGGGCAAGTTAAGACTCACAACGCCCTGGCCGTGTTCGTATGCATTCTGGTGGCCAGGCATTGCTTCTCACTAGCCGACTTTGTAAGTAAGTTCGCCCTGCCCACGCTGGCGCGATCTGTGAGCGCTGGTGGAGCCGAACTGAGCGTGGATGCAGAGGCAGGTGCTCGTCTTACATGTCACTTGGTGCTGAAGCTGTTCAAGACCTTGGAGATTCCTCAACCTGGCATGTACTCGGTTAGCACTTCCCCGAATCCACTGCACGCTGTAGGAAACGACTTTAGCATTCGGCTGAGCTGCGATCGTCATCTTCTGGTGGGTGCCCATAAGACCATTCCCATTGCCGCAGTGCTTGCCGTGCTGAAGGCCATTCTCATTGTTGTGGACAATGCGGCGCTTAAAACACCATTGGTTTCTGGCAGCGGCTCCTCCTCCGGTGGATTGGGCGGCGCTTTTGGAAGCGGCAAGCGTAGTGGTTTCAATACACCGGTCCATCCGGGAAGCACACCCAAGAGCAACGAACAACGACCGGCCGATCTCAGCCAGATCCTGGGCACCAGCGATTTACAGTTGGGCAGCAGTTTGACAAGCGAACCCGAAGCCCTGCAACAGCCATCGGTCGGAGGAATGGAGCAGATCTCGCTGTTGGAGTTCGCACAGGCGGTGCTCAAGCAGATCTGCGCCCAGGAACACGTTCTGGAAAGGTGCCTAAAGAACGCAGAGCAACTCTGCGACATGATAATCGACGAAATGTTGACCGCGAAACAGGCACAGCGGGTTCTGCACATGATCTGCTATCCGGAAGCTGAGTTCAACATCATCTCCGAGCTGGATCAGCGTTCAATGATCGTGCGCATACTAGAGAATCTCGGACAGTGGACACTGCGTATCTCGTGGCTGGATCTTCAGCTTATGTACCGCCAATCGCTGAGCAACAACGCGGAGCTTAATGTCTGGCTCGACACAGTGGCACGTGCGGCAATCGACGTCTTTCACATGGAGGAAGTTGTCCTGCCGGGTGCCGTGAAGGCGACCCACAAACCCAAACCGTCCACCTGGCTAGTGGCTCCACTCATCGCTAAACTAACACCAGCGGTGCAGGGCAGGATACTTCGAGTGGCTGGTCAGGTTCTCGAGAGCATGAATTATTTCTCCAAGGTGCCCAAGTCCGATTGCAATAGCTCGGGCAGTGGCGACGAGCGCGAGAAGAGCAACAGTTGTCACAGTAGCAATAGCTATGGACTGGGCGGCGTGCCCGCACGCAACAAGAAGATGCCGCTTAATTACCAACCATTCCTGGGACTCATCCTAACTTGCCTGAAAGGCCAAGACGAGTACAAGGAAAACTTACTGGTTTCGCTCTATGCCCAGTTATCACAATGTCTGCAATCCTTTGCTGAGGTAAGTGTTTACTCTCTACCTCTAAGTTAAACTTAATAGTAACATGACTCCTTTTAGCTGGACACAATTGGTGGCATTGATGAGCCGCAGGCGCGCGAGGAGATTCTCGATGCGCTGCAGTTGCGTTTTTCGCTCGTGGGCGGCATGTTCGAGGCTATCCAAAAGAACAGTACACCCACCACAGACTGGGCCATTCTTCTGGCCCAATTGGTTTGCCAGGGCGTGGTGGATCTCAGCTGCAATCGTGAGCTGTTCACCACCGTGGTGGACATGTTGGCCACATTGGTGCACTCAACGCTGGTCTCTGATGACGAGAGGCACTATATGAACCTGATGAAGAAGCTAAAGAAGGAAATCGGAGAGAAGAACAACGCTTCCATTCGGGTTATTCGGCAGCTTCTTCCACTTTACAAGCAGCCCACTGAGGTGAGTAGTTGACCCTAAACTGGACGAGCTTGGAAACTCAGTGGTATTTATCCTCTTAGGTGATTGCGTGCGAACACTCTGGAATGGACACCAAGGGCAACAAGATCTGCGATATAGACAAAAAGCAACTACGCATTTCGGACAAACAGCGCATCAGCGTGTGGGACATCCTTGAGGGTCACAAGAACCCGGCTCCTCTGTCCTGGGTGTGGTTTGGTGCAGTGAAGCTGGAGCGGAAGCCCCTTACTTACGAGGAAGCTCACCGCAACCTGAAGTATCACACGCACAGTCTGGTCAAGCCCAGTAGTTACTACTATGAGCCGTTGCCACTGCCACCTGAAGACATTGAGCCTGTTCCTGAGAAGATTTGCATAGTAAGTCCATTTTCTATTTGCATTTCCCTTTGACCCTTTCTAAAGGCATTGATTCTATTTCGTAGAAGGATGAAATGAAGGCGGACACGCCCTCGTCGGTGGATCAGTCGCCAAGCGCTGTGGTAGGCGGCACTGGAAGGGGTCGCGGCAAGGGAACGACTACGCGGAAACGCAAGCCCAAGAACCCGAAAACGCCACCGGTGGTCAACACTCAGCAACAGCAGCCTCAGCTGGCACCGCAGCCTCAACAGCCGCAGAATGTGCAGCAACAGCAGTTGCAACAGCAGCAGCAACAACAGCAGCACATGCAACAGCAGCAGATGCAGCCCAACCAAATGGGTCAGATGCCAATGAATATGCCGGTAATGAAATTGTTTTTGTTAATAGTTGAATTGTCAGATTTGCTTTATGAAGGAATCGAAGCAAGCCACTAAAAGCAACATGATGGCAGATAAATTCGAAAGTTGTAAGCTTGTAATCCAGATTTTCTTAACCTTTTTCGGTGCTAAACCATTCTTCTGTTACCCTCGAGCTTAAAATGTAACTCATATGCATTTTTTCCACAGATGAACATGCAGCAGTTTGCACCCAATCCGAACAACATGATGCAGCAGAATGCCATGTTGCAACAGCAGCAGCAGATGCAGCAAATGGGCAACAACCCACTGCAGCAGCAGTTGAATGTGGGCGGTGGCAACGGGCAGCAAAATCCCCAGATGAACTTCATGCAGCAGGGACCAGGAGGCGGTGGAGCCGGACCGCAGGGTATGCCTGGCCAGCAGCAACAGTGGCACAATGCGCCGCAGCAGCAGCAGCCGCCACAACCGTATCACAACCAATACGCTCCGCATCAGCAGAACATGCAGAGTAAGTCGAGTGTTTGATATTCTATATGGTTAAAGATTGTAATCCTTGTCACCTACCATTGCAGCAAATCGCATCGAGCGCCCGCCGTTGAATGCCAACTCCAAGCAGGCGCTATCACAGATGCTACGACAACGACAACCATTCCAGCAGCAAGCGCAACAGGGTCCGGGGGGCGGTTTCAATCCGATGCAGCAACAACCACAACCTTCGCAACAACAGCCCGGTCCTCAGCAGCAGATAAACCCCAACCAAATGCGCCAGCAGCAAATGAATCCCCAGCAAAATCCTCAGTCTGTGGCTGCTTTCAACGCCATGCAGCAGCAGCAGCAGCAGCAGAACGCCCAGCAGCAACAGATGAATCCCAACCAGCAGCAACAGCAGCAGTTCATGCGCGGCGGCAACATGCGACCCGGCATGGCGCCGAACCAGATGAATCAGATGAACATGGGAGGTCAAGGCATGCCGCAGAATCCAATGATGCAGCAACAGATCCCACAGAATATGGTGGGCATGGTCAACCCGAATGCCAACCAAATGATGCAGGGCGGTGGAGCTCAGGGAGGCAACGGTGTGGGGGTTGGTGTAGGCGTCGGCGTTGGCGGCGCCGGCAACAATCCCAACATGGGCATGGGAGGCATGCCTCAGCAGGGCATGATGCAACAGCAGCCGCAGCAACAGCCACAACAGCAGGTGCAGTTCCAGAACTTCCAGAATCAGTACCAGCAGCAGCAGCAGCAACAGCAGGGCATGCAGCAACAGGGCGGTGGAGCAGGCGTTGGAGTGGGCGTGGGCATGGCGCCCAATCAGCAACAACAGCAGCAGGCCAACATGATGGGCAACTTCAATCCGCAGATGCAGCAGGCGAATCGCAACAATCCCGACTTTATGGCCGCCGCAGCGGTTGCCCAGCAGCAGCAGCAACAACAACAGCAGCAGCGCGTTGTTCCCGGAGGAATGATGGCCGGCAACCGGAACCAGTACATGAACCAGGCGCCCAACGTAACCATGTCCACCATGATGGGTCCAGGGCCGGGTGGCGTCGTCGGCCAGGTGCCTCCGTACGCCCGACAGCAGTCGGCGGGAGGAGGCAAACCCGGCGTCCTCAACACCCAGCAGCAGTTCCAGCAGCAGCAGCAGCAACAACAGCAGCTGAGGCACCAGCAAATGATGCAGATGCAGGGCATGGGTGGCGGCGCGGGCGGCGGCATGGGAGCCGGGCCCCAGCAGGCGGGTGGCGCCGTTGGCGGTGGCGGCGGAGGCGGAATGGTGCCGCAGCAGCAGAGCATGAACCAGCAACAAACGCCGAACCTGGTGGCTCAGCTCCAGCGGCAGAACATGATGGGCCAGCAGCAGTATCAACCTCCACCGTACTAGATCGAAGACACTTCTTAATAGTAAGCTTAGTCCTAATCCTTTATTTATCAGATGAATTTGCAATAAATGTACATTCAAAACTAACTTTGTTTTTCATACAAAATTTTTTTGGGATATTAAAAAAATATAAAATACAAACGATTTCAATAATTGCATTTTAAAATATTTGGCAGCTACAGATTAATAAAGTTTCAACTTTATTTGTCTATTATTTTATCCATTGGAACATACGTTAAATTTCAATGGGTTACCAATATAAAATTATAAAAAAAAATTATAAAAATTAAAAAGTAAGTAAAAGTAATAAACGGCTTAGAAAAAAGTATAGAATATTGACTTTAATTTAATTTATATTATTTTAGTTAAAAGAAATTTAACTACAAAGCTTTAATAACTTTATCTTTGCATTAGCTTTGTCGTGGGCTATCGTTTAACCATCGCATACTTGGGCCACCTCTAATCAGCTGAGCGCCGATGGCTGCGTTGGTGTGCGTGGGTGTTTGTGTGCATGTGAATTAGTAATAATATAGTTCTCGTTCCCCAGATTTAAACGTTTGTTTGCGATATAACTACACTTTAAGCTATTTAGTGAAATAGTCCAGCTGCTGCGAGTACTACACCTATTTGGAAAACGGAAAGCCAGCCAACGATTGCCTCCGTGGCGCACTTCATTCATCGATTGCACCGAATTCCGATTCGAAGTGCTACATTTCGCAGTTTTGTTTGGAATTGCTGGGCAGGAGGACGTGCTACTTTGGTGGCTTATAATAGGCGAGCACAGTTCCCCTCGAGAAATGAGTGAAGTTCCGGAGAGCAGTAAAAAGCGTCAGAAGACGGTGAGTAGATAGATGTGTACATATGTGGCCCTGTGCCCAAAAACGCTGATCAAACCCAATTTCTTTAACTCTATTAGAACAAGTGGCCCGAAAAAATTCACCTACAGCTGTGGAATATGTCTGAATTTATCAATCTATTTGATCAGCCTGGGTTGTTTGAATATACATATGTATCTTCAGATCCCCAGATCGCTCTCCCCAGTTCCCCCAAACGCATTCTTTCCCTCTTCCGGTTTAAATGCTCTCCATATGGGTCGCCAGACACGTAACACCAGAATTCCCGGCCTAATCTTATCTTGCGCCATGGAAATGACATTTACCCCACATTTAAATTCGCACTTGACTGCCAAAAAGCATCTATTGCATGCTTGCAGTTGATAAGATTGCCTTCATCATACATTCTTTAATTAAACTACAATGTATGGAAATATTTAAAATGTATTTCTCGAGAAATGTTGATTCATCAGAAATATGCAACACATGCAAATAAAACCGCAAGTCTTGCGTTTTTCCATTTCAAGCAGTCTGATTAAAAACAATCGTTTTTAATGCTTGAAAAAATATAAATACATTTTTGAGATAGGTTTGGAATTCCCGCATTAACTTGCTCCGAAGAAAAGTCCTCTTTTTCAGTTACAAACCATCTCAACATGAGGTAAAACAATGAATGGCTTATGCAACAGGCAACTATTTCCTTGATAACAACTGGTTGCCACAGCGAATGTTATTGCTATGGCTAAAACAGGTTCAAATTAGAAAGAAAGTCTTGCGAGCCAACTAAAGTGGTAGTGGCAGTAAAGGTGTCAAGTCGGAGACATCAGCTCGAATGGGCCACTTTGTGGTCGGAGTTGGCCAAAAGTAGTTGAAATCTTGGTCAACAGCCCGGCTTCACTTGCAGGTTGAATGACCACGGAGATAACTTGCGGCTGAGTCTTTTTTGGGGCATTGTTTTTAATTTATTAATCACACTGAACCAAATTAATACAAGTAATGATAAATAATTAGTTTCTATTAGGGAAATTCTGAAAATAATTATTTTTATATTTTTTTGTTATATTTTTTTTGCTAAATAAAGCCATAGTACTAATAGTTTATTGCTTTCATTGTTTATTTCGCGCAGCTTACTTTCTAAGCTTTTTTACGGCCAGTAATTTGATTTCCATATAGCAACATTTGGGCTTAATGGTTATTGCTTTTATGTGTCATTGCATTACGCGGTAGTTTTATGGATACTATTTAAATCGTTAGTTGTGATTACCCAATTGAATGACTTAAACAATTTGAATGCACAAAGAAAGGGCTATAATTAATTTGCTTTCAACATCCAATGCATAATAATAATAGTAATAGACAACTGTGTAAGAAGATCTAGACAAAATATGATACTTTTTCTCTTGCATATGCTATATTTAACTTTATTCCCCGAAAAATAATATGCAAATATGTACTTAGCTGTTTAAACGACTGTTTGACTGCAATAAAAACAAAGCAAATTTAAGTTTATCTGCTAAGCACCTCCATAAACGGGTTCCTATGTGGACCACCACCACTGGATATCCCACAGCTCCACCCAGTGGATCGTTGCCAAGTTTGGTTTTCCTCTCGCCTGCAGCCTGTGGAATTTCAGTTGCAGTTTGGAGCTTCGGCGAGAAAGTTCAGCGTTTTCGGCGGTTGTCTGCTTGGTTAACTTGGCTTTTCAACTGCGGAACTCTCACTTGTTTAATTATCAAAGAGCGCACATTGTCCGATTCCCGCTTTCTTTTCACCTGCCCAACGTTTCGTTTCGTTTTCTGTTGGAAAATGTTTACCCGATGTGCCAATTCGCTTGGCCACTACCATAATAATATTAACAATAACAACAGTGCTGGCTGTGCTGCTTCCCCGAAGAGATGCTGCCTTCCGAGTGTGGAAAAGCCAGAAGATGCGGTAAGTTCCATTCGGATGATGCATCTTTAGATGGTATCTCGAGTAGGAGAGGTCTGTTTGTTTTACCCGACGGCTATGAAGTGTTTTGCTTTTATCAGATAAACAAAAGTTTGCAGATAAATAAAAACTACTTGGGCAAATATGTACAAACATCAAGTATGAAGAGGTGCTTCAATTAAGGTAGACCAGGAGCACTTTTAAAACTAGCCCAGTGCCATTTCTTTATTTATTGGATTGTTCCATTTCCGTTCCATTTGACCTTTTGCCACATTAGGGCTTAAAAGCAAGGGAGTTTATAATAAGGCAGCAGCAGAAGGCCAAGAAAGAATGGGATTAGTAAGCGAACAAGCAGACTGACAGACAGACTGTGCAAACATTTTCTCCATATGGAACTGGAACCGGGGAGTCTAAATGATGCGTGCGTGGATCGGCGATCGAGAGATCAGGGCGAGATAGTATACGATATACTCATGGACATCTCTCTGACTCGCACACTCTCTTCGAGCTCCATTCTCGGTCACATTTGAAGGCAGAGCGGCCCATATAATACCATAAATATTATTGAAAACTTTCAGTTCGCTTTCGACGCTCGTCGCGTGTCTATGACGAAATCCATCCAGAGTGAGCTCGTTTTCCGCGCAATCTGAGTCGAATCCGCATCGCTATCAGTGCTCGATGTAAAATAATTGAACTATTAAGGCAAGAGTTACTTCGGAATTACTTCGATTGCATTTGAGTGCTAAATAAAATATAATAACAATGCCGAATCAGCCAATTGGATTTTATCCCCATATCAAAAGAAGGGTAAGACCAAAAGGGCGAATTAAAAGATTCAAAACTATAACTTAAGCTAAATACGGATTCTGCCAGAGTTCAAATCAGATACAAAAACAGTCTGACAGGCATTTTGTTTAAAACGAAGCGCCACTAAACACTGAAATCTTAATTATCTGGCTCAGTAAGCGTAAAAATGCAAATAGTATAGTGGCTTTTGGAGGACTGAGATCAGCGGAGGGTAAAGTAAAACGCTCAAATGAAAATCCAGCACAGTGACCCACTTCTAAGCCATCTGCGAATATGGCTAAGCTGATAAGAAAGCTATAAAAATCGAAAACTACTGCTCATTTTAGTTAGCAATGCACTTAGTCTTAATTCCAAAATATTATGTAATATATGTTAAAAATGGAGTCATAAGGCATTTCATTTCGAAATTAAAGTTAACAAAAAACTGAGTTCAAATAATTATATTGGCACAATACAGGCGACTACCACGAATGTAAATTTGTGCCCACTTTTCCCTTCGCGATAGATCCCCGGCCAATACCCATGGGCATACCCATATCGCATAGCTCCATTCGCCCATTCGCGATTCTGCACACTCGAGTTCCAGCGGAAGGTCAACAAACTGAACGTTGGAGCTCAGCACGAATATCGCCCCGGGGTCAAAGCAAAGTATTTCGATGATGACTTGCCTCTGGCACTGGATTCCGATTCTGATTCTGATTTTGGCTTCAGCCCCTTTGAGTTTGGCTTTTGTGGCCGCCGTGGCTAAGAATCTGAAAAGAAGGCGCCCGAGGCGGCATCCATCGCCAACCCAACTTGACATGAATATTAATTTATGTTAATTTCGAAAGCTAAACCCGATTACGTTTCTGTTTGCAGTGCCTACAGGTGGCGACGAATGTGACCGAGCAGAAGCACCATGTCACCAGGGAGACGCGCGGCAAGAATCTGGGACTCTGCCGAGGATTCCGAGGATGCACGGTGTGGCTGACTGGTAAGGGCGTCAATATGGTATATATTACTAGTTGGAAATGCAGTGAACTTAAGGAAAAGATCAAATCCGAAACTCATGTAGCATCATTGCCTTATTAAGGCTTCAAAAACAAGAATCATAGTTTTCATTTATCAAATAATAATATAAATAATAAATAATTATAATAAAATAAGTTAGTTCGTTGTTGTAATTTGGTTGTTTTATGAATTCATTTCCACTGTTACGCTTTTGAATATACATATATAATAATAATAATGTAATAATTCCTTTGCAGGCCTCAGTGGCGCTGGAAAGACCTCGATTGCCTTCGAGCTGGAGGCGTACCTGGTATCCCGGGGCATTCCGGCGTACGGACTGGACGGCGACAACATTCGCACCGGACTGAACAAGAACCTGGGCTTCACGCCCGCCGATCGCGAGGAAAACATTCGCCGCGTGGGCGAGGTGGCCAAGTTGTTTGCCGACAGCGGAGTGGTGGCCATCTGCAGCTTCGTTTCGCCCTTCGCCGACGATCGTGAGATGGCGCGCAAGATCCACAAGGATGCGGGTCTGAAGTTCTTTGAGATATTCGTGGACACTCCGCTGGATGTGTGCGAGACCCGGGACGTGAAGGGTCTATACAAGAAGGCGCGCGAGGGCGTGATCAAAGGATTCACGGGCATCACGCAGGAGTACGAGCGACCCCAGATGCCGGAGCTGGTGGTCAACACGCACGGCTACACGGTGCGCGAGTCCACTCAGAAGCTGGTGACGCTGCTCGAACAGGAGGGCATTATTCCGCGCTCGCTGCGCGACGTAGACCTGCTGCCGGAGCTTTATCCCAGCGAATCCATTGCCACGGAGGCACTGCGTCACGAGGCCGAGTCGCTGCAAGCCATCGAAATCAGCACCGTGGAGCTGCAGTGGGTGCAAGTACTGGCCGAGGGATGGGCATATCCACTGCGCGGCTTCATGCGCGAGGATGAGTACCTGCAGACGCTGCACTTCAACACACTTCAGAGCGGCATGGACGGTTCCTATCGCGAGAACCACTCGGTGCCCATTGTTTTGAGCGCCACGCAGGCGGACAAGGATCGGCTGGACGGCTGCTCCTCGCTGACTCTCAAATACCAAGGCAAGGCGGTAGCCATTCTGCGGCGTCCCGAGTTCTACTTTCAGCGTAAGGAAGAGCGGCTGGCCCGCCAGTTCGGCACCAGCAATCCCAATCACCCGTACAGTAAGCAGGTCTACGAGTCCGGGGATTATTTGGTCGGCGGCGATCTGGCAGTGATCGAGCGTATCCGCTGGGAGGACGGACTGGATCAGTACAGGCTGACTCCCAACGAGTTAAGGCGCCGCTTTAAGGAGCTCAATGCCGACGCCATCTTCGCCTTTCAGTTGCGCAATCCCATCCACAATGGCCATGCCCTGCTCATGCAAGACACTCGCCGCCAGCTGCTGGAGCGCGGCTTCAAGCAGCCAGTGCTGCTGCTGCATCCTCTAGGTGGCTGGACCAAGGACGACGATGTGCCGCTGGATGTGCGCATGAAGCAGCACCAGGCCGTGCTCGACGCAGGTGTCTTGCGACGAGAGGACACGGTGCTGGCCATCTTTCCCTCGCCAATGATGTACGCCGGTCCCACGGAGGTGCAGTGGCACGCCAAGGCGCGCATGAACGCCGGCGCGAACTTCTACATTGTAGGCCGCGATCCGGCTGGCATGCCGCATCCGGCAAAGGAAACTTATCCGGATGGAAACCTATACGATGCCACCCATGGTGCGCGAGTGCTTAAGATGGCTCAGGGACTTGACAGCATGGAGGTAGGGTTCCAACTGCCTTAGGTCAAATCTAGCAGACTGTAAAATCGATATTTTCTTTTTAGATCCTGCCCTTCCGTGTTGCTGCCTATGACAAGAGCGCCAGTAGAATGGCCTTCTTTGAGCCCAAGAGGAAGGATGAGTTTGAGTTCATCTCGGGGACCAAGATGCGCACCCTGGCCAAAACGGGAGTCAGTCCGCCGGACGGCTTTATGGAACCGGTGGCGTGGCGCATCCTGGCCACCTACTACCAGAACCTGCCGCAGTCGTAACCCGCTGTCCACACTCGATCCGCAACGTGCAATTCCTCCTAGTTATAGCTTCTGTGCTTATTATACATATATATTTCAAGCTAAAGGCGCTTACCACTTACCACATCTTTTTTCCATCGTTCTAAGCCCAAATCCGTGGCTGTCCCCGTGTGTGAATGTTGTGCTCCTCCTAACTAAATGTTCGTATCGTACAATCTACTTGTATCTACACTTAAGTCACCCAATTCTTTTTATCTTAAGCAAAATGTCGTGCAGCTATTTTGTGGACGGTTTTTAATACATATATAAATAATAAATAGCAAATTACTTATTAAACTGATTGTATTTTTTGCGTTTATGAGGTTTTCCCATAAAGCTATTGTTCCTATGAACAATATGATCCAGTATGCTAAGAAAGATTAATTTATGCGGTGAAAATGGGCCAGCAAATTATACAAATTCATAGCAACAGTTAATAGAAACTATTGCAGCTGTAATAAAAGCTAACATAAAAACAAAAATTAAACTGATCTAAAAACGTGTTTTTAGATGCTTTCCTGATAATTAATGAAATTGTTTTAATATCACGGCCCAGAAGTGGGAATGCCTGCTAGTGGAGCCTGCACTTATACTTATGATACTGCACTACCACTTTTTACAATTGGGGCTGCTGCAGTTGGGCAAGATCATCACCATAGTAACCATCGTAACTAACAATATAATTTTTAATTTGAATTTCGCGCCAAACGGTCGCAACTCAACACCGATCAACGGTGCGATCTGTCAAGATCGCCAATGCGATAAGTTGGCAGCGCTATCAGCTGTTTTATAAGCGACATATGTTGGAAATTTTCCAAGTTCTTGGAACATGCGGTCGCTCAACGCGTTTTAGTCTCGCACAGAACTTTGGCACAAATCCACCTTGTGCTTTTGCAAAATGGCCGCTGGTTCTGACTAGCACAACTTCGTAAATTTCAAGCAGCGAAAGCATACATCGCGAACATCATATATGTATCATATATATCAGATCTATACCAGATCAGATATATACCAACCAGATCGATGGAACTCAGCAACAACAATAAGTCAAACAGGCGGCTGACAATGACAATGGCGCCAGGCATAATTGATCAGGGTTATCATAACGGTAACCAACATAGAGGAGGAGCCAGAAGTAATGGTCGTTGACCATGGAGTAAAAGAGAAAGAGGTGGACGTAGACCATCATTAAATAAAACGGGACCTAGGCCGGAAAAAAAATTCTGAAGGAGGCGGGTCTTCCAAAGACAGCATCCCCTCTTTCAGAACACCCGTTATTTTTCATTTCTTTGAGCTCGCTTTTGGGCTAGACTTTGTCACTCAAATTTCGGCGGCCTTATGATTTTACTTTACGTTGTAAATGTATTAAAGCTTGCACTTTAATAGGTATATTTTCAAGAATCACATATTTTTTTTTTTATTTAATTAAATTTAAAATTAATTTTTTTTTTGTTTTATGTCGTTGTTTATTAGGCAGCTGGGATCCTCGAAGAAAGCGTTTCCTGAAGAAAACCCGAAAAGCTTTATGAAAATAGGGGCAACAAATTGTTTTTTTATTCCTTAAACAAAAAAAGAAAAACCGTAAAAAAACTTCTGACCGAGACTCAGAAGCTAAATTGTATACTATTTTTATGTATTCGTGTTGTCCGGGGCTGTTAACCGAAAATTTTCGTTTAGTTCAGAATTATTTTGGTTTTGTTTGTTATTAATTTGTACAGATTGGACTTGTTGTTGCCCTTCATTAATGAAGCCATGATTTTGATAAGGATTGTATTGATTTTGGTTATAATACTGTTGCTCGTAATAATTAGGTTGGACTTGTTCGAATTCATGCGCGTCTTGGAATCTAAGTTCGTCAATAGACATTTTAGTTAGTTCACTGTCCGATGGTCTTAGTCGTTTAGTAATCGGGAAGTTAGTATTTTTATATGTAGAGGGTTGTTGTAGTCGAGGGTATGTATTTCCTCTAAAATGTGTTGTTTGGGGATTTTGGGCTTTGTTGGGATATTGTTGGAAAGGATTTTTTTGAATAATGGGTTATGTGTTTATGTATTGGTTGGGTCTGAAATAATTAGGTGCGTGCCACATGGGTGGGTTGTTAGTCATCTGCTGTGTATAGCTAGGTCTAAATGGTTGAATGTATTGATAAAAATTAGGTTTGAAGGGTTGGGAATATTGTGAGTAACTTGGTCGATATTGAGTTTGAACTTTTGTATTGAATTTTTGTGCTTTCGAATTCTGATTAGAATTTGAATTTTATTACGATATTCTGGGTTTTTATAAAATTCAAAATTAATGTGTTCTTCATAGATTCCCTCATTTTGTGCAATGGTAATTAAGGATCTTAAGTCCGTAATATCGTGATGGGCTAAAAAAGTAAATAATTGTATTGGTAGTTTCCTTATCAGTATCTTAATAGAGTCTTTAATAGCCTGAATAAAAATAAGAAAATCCGATTGGTTACCTTCCAGGTGTAGTTTCGAAATTAATAATTAACGTCGTCTTTCCGCTTCTTCGCAGAATGCTCTTAGGTTTCCTCTGTATGGTGTCTCCCTGAAGTTCTCCAGAAGTTTGTAGTTTGGTGTTTGAGTTTTAAGTTCCGCGATGAGTCTTGCTTTAAGGGTAGGCCAATCTTCGATGTTCGGAAGTTCCAAAGATCGTGTAACCTGTCCGTCCAAGTTCCTTTCGATGGCTCCCAGTAGAATCCTCTGTTGTCGGACATCATTTGTTTGGTAGAGCGAAATTACGTAATCCACTCTGCTGACAAAGGTGTGAAGGGTTTCTGGATCACCCTTGAATGGCATAATGTCTTTAAGCTGCCGACGGGCTTCGGCAAGGTTGTTGTCGCTCAGCGCAGCGATTTGGGGTGCGGCAATAATTGGTTGTGACATTTTTATTGTAAAATTTTTAAATTTTGTGTTTAATTTTTTTTTTTCTTTCGGATTCAATGTTATTATTATTTTTAAGCTTTCTAGTTTCACTTTTTTTTTTATTTTTTGTAAATTTTTATGTTGTATTATTAAAATTCTATATTGTTCTTTTTTTTATTTTTATATGTTGGTTTTAAAACTTAGTTGCTTTTGGACTTAATGTTTTTGTTTCGTATTTCACTTCCACTTATTATTGGATAACCGAATTGGAATTATAATCCAAGTTGAAGAGTTTTCACGAATTTATTTTGGGAGATGTTTCGAGCACTGAACTATAAAATTTAACTTATTTTCCACTCGAAGGTTCTCTATTTCGGATACTTTTGTATCCTACCGACTGCGCCAGTAAAATTGTTGTTTTATTTTTGAGTCAAACTAATGTCCCGTCAACGGGACAACGCCAAGAAATAAAAAAATAATTTATAGGAGAAATAGTTTCACGGCTTTATTCTTTGGATCTCAGCTTAAGACTAAAAATCAAATGCAAATTGGATTGAGGATAAGCCTCAGTATTTGAACAATATTTGTATTTCGGGAGAGCCTCGCTCTTGGGTTCTTAAGATTAGGAAGTGTTGAAGTGTCAAATGGAATTGAAACCACAAATCTGCCTTCCTCGTTGGTACAGTTGTTTCTTGGAATTTTCTTTCGCATTCTGCATTGTCTGTAATTGTATCATCGGCTTCATCTTCCAATTCCCAAAAGCGTTCCAGGTCCTTTAGATTTATTGTTGTAGTGGCACTTATTATTTTTTGCTTTGCTGCTCGAGTTATATTTCCGGACACAATCCATCCAAATCTGGTTTTTAGTCCCAAGATTCCATTCACGGTTTTTATTTTCTCCATCATAATCAGGGGAAATAGATCCACACCTATCACCATGTCAATTCTGCTTGGCACTCTTTGTTGATATCAATATCAAACTTTTCGCTGGGAAGGGCTCTATGGAGTGTTGGTAAAACCAATGCTTCCGTTGATGTTTTGAAGCTGCTTGGAATTTTTGGTTTGATCGTCAGGTGGACGCTGTTTTTGGATAATTGAGTAGTCTGGGAGATACCTTCGACCTCTATAGTACTCCTTACTCTGGGAATCCTTAATATTTGTGCTGCCTCCTTTGAAATCAGTCTTCTGGGATCCGCCGTCAATAAACACCTTTTTCACTTGCTTGAGGCTATTACTGTTGATACTGCGTTTTGTGTCTTCATGAAGAAGGCTGTTGTGTCCTTTGGAGTATCGATTGCATGTAATTTCCTTTCTGCAATCGATAGCATTATGCTTTCCAAAGCATCTAAAGCACATGCTGTTCTTTTGAACGAATTCTTTTATTTTATAAATTGAGATTTTATCATATCGTGGCCATCCTTAGAGCAAAAGGCAAATTATCTAACTTGCACTTTTCTTGTAGCAATTTCTGCTAAAATTACGGTAGCAGAGCTTTCTATTTTTCCTTTTTCCTTTATGATGAATATGCTCTCGGTCGCAGTATCCAAAAACTTCCTTAAGTTTTCCTCATCATGGGGCAGCAAGCACTCCAGTTGCATTAATTTGTTGAAGTGTTGGGAGAATATTTTTCTGCTATTCTCATAGCATTTGCAGATAAGCTCCCAGGCTGCTGTATAGCTAGCCGCTGATCCCGTTATCAAATGGCTAACCACCATTTGAGCTTCTCCTTTTAAGCAGGCTCTTAAATATCCCAGCTTCCTTGTGTTGCTGAGATCCTTCCTGCTGTCTATTAGCTCAGAGCTCGTAAAATGTTGGCCATTCCTTCGAATTTCCATTGAACGTTGGAAGGTCCACTTTTGGGAGTTCTGGCACGTCGTAGTTGGAACTTTTGAACTGTTCCAACTTCATTTGAAGTACCATCTCTAATGCGGCCACTTCAGATTGCAGAATGTCGGTCTCATCTAGATCAAAGGCAGTTCTGTCATACTTGTTTTCAAGCAGTTTCAGTGTGTCCGTCACGTTGGACCAATGACTTTTCATCATTGCCAGCTGCTTGACTAGTTCAATCTCACTTGAACTATCTAGGGTTTCGTAGATTAGGCTCATCTGTTGCCTCACCTTGTCCGCTCTTCTATCCACCAGTTGAACCAGATTGTAAACTGGACTGGAGCTCCGAGCTGATGCGGTATCAGATAATTTTGATCCGCTCGGTATTTTTATTTCTTCAAGTGTCTCTACCTTTAATAGTGACTCCTTGTAGGCCTTGGTAGCATCCATAGTTTTCATAAATATTTTATCATTAAAATATTGATGATCGCCAACTCCCAATTTTACCAGCGCATTGTTGTTAGTAGTAAATCGGACTACCAATACATCTATTGCTGATATAAATGCCTTTTCCTGGATGACTTGCAGTATTTTTTTCTGCAACTCTCCTTGGTCTTGCATCAATTTCACAGATATTTCCGACAACATCTTGGGAAAACAATCACTGTGACTTTTTTGTGCTTTCTGCTTGAATTCTTTAGCGTGATCCGTTGGAGGATTTTTTGATTGGTCGCCCAGTTGACCTAGCTGTGCCTCGACTCACAGCTGATAAATCAGCCAAGGAAAAGCAAGAACACAATGTTTCACCTTATAGTCCTAGTACTTTAAGGCGTGGTCTTTTATTCTGTGTTTCTTACCACTGGTGGGGGAAACAACAGAATCCGGCTCGAAGGACCAAAATGTTCACACTATAAACTTGTGCGTACACTACTTGAGTTCAATTCGGGTGTTTGAATCTAACTATATAATGCAGCGCTTGTAAGACGATGCAGTCAGCGTTTGTAAATGCAGCTGAGTTTTATTCTTAAATCTATGTAGGATATTTATTGTTTAGCACAATTGTTTATCTTAGTAATATTTTGATATTATAATAGTTTGCTTATTATATTAGCTATTTAATAAAAAGATGACTCGTGCCAACACTTCTTGATCTCCGGACATACGACGACTACACAACTGCGCCTTACTCCGGACACGACAACTTTCGGCTTTAAGATCTTTTAACTACACAACTTTCAACTCGCTTTGTTCTACTTCGACTCTCTCTATGCTTGTCCTATTTTCCTATATCTATTTGCGCTCACGACGCTACCCTTTGAGATGATTATCGATCTATCGATAACTATCGTTACATCTACACTGGGAGCACCACTGGGAGCACCATATTTGAAAGCTGAAATAGTGCAAAATGTCCTTGTGCTGGAGGCATAATTTAACATCGTCTGCGTACATAAGTAAACGCGAATGGTTTATTACTAATAGGAGGTCGTTAATAAATGAGGTAAAAAGAAGCGGACCAATTTGGCTTCCTTGTGGGACACCGGTTGTGGCTCGGAGAATACAAGATAGAGAATTTTTAAAGAAGACCTGTTACGTCCTGCCATACAGATAGCTTAAAATCCAACTTAGAAGATCAACAGGAAAACCTAATAGATCAAGTTTCCTTACTAGGAGGTAATGATTAACAGATGATGACATCTGTTTGAAGATTATTTTTTTTTATTAAGGTAAACAGTTTCAGTAGAGGCTTGAACAAGGCTTCCGCACTGAGCACACAGCCAGGGATTCCATCGGGACCTGGCGAATAGACCAGTTTAACACGCTGAAGATCGTTAAGCAGTGAGCTTTCGTTTATAGTGGGGCAAAATATTAGATTCGACTTAGATACCGCATAAGAGTATGGCTGTTCGGAATGAGGTAAAGTTGAATATGTTGTTTGAAAAAACTTGGCGAATAGATCGGCTATTGCCTCATCCGATGTTACCGTAGTGTTTTCAAAAAATAGTGAGGAAGGGTAAGAAATTCTTTTTCGCTTAGTGTTAACGAAATTATAAAACTTTTTCGGATCCTGTGCGAACTGGAACTTACAACGGTTTAAATAATTCCTGTAGCACTGAGCATTAAGCACGGTAAAGTTTAATCGAGCGCTTAAATTTTTAGAAAGGATGGACTGAGAACCGGTATTTTAAAATTTTCTATAAAGTCTGGACTTTACATTTCTTAGGTGTGTCAGCTCTTTATTAAACCAAGGAGGTTTAGAGATTGACGGATAGTACATCGGAACACAAGAGTCAAAAATGATTTAATTGTGGTATAAAACATATTAATCGCATCCGTCATTATGTTGCAGGAATAAAGATCGGACCGAAATTTTGCCTTGCGAAAACAGTGAATTCACTTTGTTGACTTCTCTGATTTTACTTTAAATACGGTACCTACATATGTCGATTGTCACCTCGAAAGTAGGATGATATATATGAATCTTGAGGTTGAGTAAGAGGTGCTACCCTGGACAGAAACACACTTTCTGGACTTGTTACAAAACATATATCCAATAGTCGACTAAGAGAGTATCAAATATAATTTACTTGCGACAACGATAAGTCGAGCAAGCCGTCAATAAATTCATGTTGTGCTAAAGGGAGAAGGATATTTAAATTTTCTTCTGGGGACCTCGTTGTGCCAGGTATATTAAAATCACCTAGAACTACCAATTGCTCCCTGTCAGAAAGTTTATTTAAGATGGATTGGATAGCGGACAGATGATTCTGATATTCTGAGAATTCAGAAGACGGTGCAATATACGAGCACGTAATATAAACTGATCTGTCGGAAAAAGACAGCTTTACGCATAAGAATTCAGAGTTACGGTACTCGTCTAAAAGTAACTCCTCCGAAACGAGGGTAGATCTAACCTCAATTAAGACTCCACCTCCCCGTCTGGAGGGACGGTCATACCTATATATTGTGTATATACCTGGGAAGACTTTGAAGTTAAGTATCTCCGGCTTTAACCAAGTCTCTGTGAACACTATTATATGGGATGCAAAGGAAAGGCTATCACAATACAATTTGGTTAGTTTGCTACGCAAGCCTGTAGAATTTTTATAGGAAATAGTAAGATTTCCTAGGAAATAGAAGATTTGAAGAAGAGAATGAAGATGAAGAGGCGGATGGTGCAGTGGTCTGGCCACGTGAGAGCTTCGAACTCTTTTACCACCATACTATCCGGCCAAAAATCACCCGAACATATGGTCGAAAAAAGCTCATTAGGGACAGTTATCTTGAAAGATCATATGTCCCTAGCGTAAGAGAAGTTAAATTTTTCCACTTTTATATTATCGGCTTTTGTTTTGTCTTGTATATACCGCTTGCCATTCCACCTCCACCCGCAGAATGAATTGGACCAGTCTGCTGCCAAGCACCATGTGCAATCATCCGCCTTCTCGTGTCCAAAGCGCTTCAGATAGCTGCGAAAGCAACCGTGCCCACTGATCGCTGCGTTAAATGGAACGTTATTTCGCCATGCTTCCGTTCTATCCACGGCTTGATATTAGGAATCAGCTGCTGCGTCCAGCGACTCTTTAGTCCGCGGCTCCACCTGTGCTGCCATGTCTACAGGGTGCGCTGCCTTGCTTCTGCTCCTATTGACCTCTTGGCGCAGGAGGAGAGGCTTTTATAGTTCCTTAGATCTCGACGATCATACGGACAGACGGTCATGGCTAGATCGACTCGGCTATTGATCCTGATCAAGAATATATACTTTATATAGTCGGAAACTCTTCCTTCCTTTTACTCTACGAGTAACGGAAGTAACGAGTAACACAGATATATAGATTTATGATTTAAGCTGCAACTTGATGACCCGTGCAACTCATGCTCCGGTCCATATTCTTAATCCTCTCACGACTTCGGTCATTGGACATGATCCAGACAATTTAAGAATAATCCCTGAGCAAACACAGATTGGTATTGGGTTTCTTAAGTTCCCCTCAAGGTCACACTGCATGCCTGCTCCGAAAATACCTCCATCTCCCACTCCTAACCTGCCGGTATCCACCGTCACGGACAGAATTGTACCTGGTGGTCTGGTTCTTGCCGATATCTGGGCAGGTCCATGTACAAAAGGACGTTGTCATCGCATAGTTTGTCAAAACTACATTGTTAACAAAATTATGATTTCGCTTAAAAACCAGCGAATTGCAGCATTGCAGCATGGACATTTTTGCTAAGTATATAGTCCTCCGAACGGACTCCACAATGCTCCACAGCACAATCTGTCTACACGACTTTGGGTCCGACGCGTCGAGCTCGCCGGCCTCTGCGATGACAGAAGCTCGGCGCTACGAAACGACTCATAAAATATTTTTCCAATAAGAAAAGTTTTTGGTTTTGCACATGATTTATTTTTATAAAATTGTATACGTTTAATCATTAATATTACAAGTAATTTATTAATATCAAATATTCAATTAGTTATCATTTAATTTCACATTATTTAATTTACTGCGCTGTGTATGTGTTCATAATTGTTTATTGCTGCCGATCGATTCGCATCGATGGACTACTTTTAATTGGTGATATCTCGCAAATTTCTGCAAATCTTCGTTAATGTTTTATTATTAGGTGTAACGTTTTATTGACAAAGTCATGTGGTGTGGGGCAAAGAACAAAATAAATAGAGTACGAACTAACCAAATGAAATGTGTGTGAAGATTAAGAAGAATAATAATATAAGCACCCTCGATCTGTGCGATACTACCACATACTATATGATATAAAGTTATTGCCGGGTAGGGGGAGGTGTGGGGCGGATGGGGGGGTGTACACCCTTGGGTTATTGTGCGTCTGGACCTCCTCCATCGTATTCCCAACGTAATGGCAAAAGGGTCTCTGAATCGATCGAAAGTACACACAAGCAATGAGCAAAACAAGGACAGGTGAACTAATCATATGCATACATAGTACATACAATATATTTGTTTTACAATTAATAATTTACAAATCGACAACCATGGCTGCTAGAGAAAATCATAATTCCGTAAATACTAAAACCTCTTCGAGAAGGACGCGGGCGGGTTGGATTGGCTGCTCTTCGATTTTCGCTATCGCTGGATCGTTTTATCTTCTTTAAACTTGAGTTATATACGTATATATGTATATATATTATCATGCCTAGGTATATTTCGTACACGCTGTCGTCATATACTTTATTTAATAACTGTTTCATAATGCAATTTGTGTTCTATTCCATTATCGCGCTTATTCGGTTAAAGGGAGCCGGCTGCTGATTGATTTTCAAGGTTGATTTAGATGTCAGTTAATGTCCGCTCGTTCGGGGTCCCGCTTGTACTCGAACCTAACAGGAGTTAAGAAAACTACTACCTCGTAGTTACCACCATAAACCACTACCGTGTAGACGTTGCCACCATGCCGCTTCAGTGCCGAGCGCACGTTGCCACGTCAAAGCAGACTGCACCTGGACAACCAACTGTCCTTCGTCCGACTGTCCATCGGTTTCAGCTGATGGCCGCCCTTTGGTGGGTTGTTCGCCTCCTGCGCACACAAAGGATGTAAATGGTTAGCCACAGTGAAAAAAACCGCTTTGTCCGAGTCTCGCCACCCGCACACTCACCATTCGCTTTTCCGTTTTCGCTTTGATATCACTGGCTAGGGTGAGGAAGGCTTCTTCCACGTTGATGCTGGCTTTTGCGGAGGTCTCCATGAACTTGATGCCATACTCGATGGCCAATTGTTCGCCGCGCTCCTTTGAAACCTACAACGGGTGGAAAATTGCTTAATTAGCGGCGATATGGACAGACAGCTTTATGAAGATGAAAAGAATATTGCGCCAAATCATTGCCAATCCCTTATTGGATTTAATAACAAATGATTATGCGCTAACTAAATTACCATACCTGTCGCTTATCGGTCAATTCGCACTTGTTTCCCAACAGCATTTTCTCGACATCGGCGGAGGCGTTTTCCTCGATATTCCTGATCCAGTTTTTGATGTTCTCGAAGGACTTCTCCTGGGTTATGTCATATACCAGCATGATGCCCATGGCACCTCTGTAATAGGCCGTGGTGATTGTGCGAAAACGCTCCTGGCCGGCAGTGTCCCTGGAAAATGATTGGAGGTATAGGTAATTAGAGAATACAGATGAATTGCATATTACTTACCATATCTGCAGCTTAATCTTCTTGTTATCTAATTCAATTGTTCTAATTTTAAAATCGATACCTGCAAAGAGAAAACAGATGAGCATATATATACACACACATGTACGTTTGCTAATTAATTTAAATAATTTGGCAAGAGGCTAAACCTGTTTGGTCGGAACCCATGACATCGCAGCCAAAATAAGAGACGAAGAGAACCGAAATCCACAAACCACGCAATTAATTTAAACAATGTCGTTAAGTAAATGCCCCAAAATTGGAAGTGTCGCGAGGAAAACGTGCCAAAAACGAAAATAAACAATTATTAGCCACGAGCAGAAATGGGAATCGCTCCACTTTTGTGTTTACAAGTACGGGAAAGCACAGTGTGCACGTCAAATATTATTGTGATTATTATTTGAATAAGCTTAAAATCATAAGCACAATGTGGTTAAACTGCCACTTGAAGTTGTACTGATGATGATTCGAATTTATTAAAAAGTATTTGCTGTGTTTCGTAGGAAGGTTTCACTGTACTCGTACGGGAACAACTACTTGGATTCCCTCTTTGACTGGGCATGGGCCTGCCTGTTGGGTATATAATAGGGCATTCCCGATTCGGCGTGCGACGGGCCAGTCTCGTATCGGAACAATCCGGCTTCTGGGGCGATAAGAGCAGCGAAAGTACAAAGACTCTGGGTACTCGGACTGAGTACTTACTATCGCTTTCCTATGCGGGTGTGAATCTCATGGCGAGATAAAGCATCCGGATATGTTCCTTACGGGGAAATCTTAATAAGCGCGAGAAATCAAACATGGTGGGAGTGCCCCTCCCATGGAAACAACAATACTTATGACAAATGCCCGGATGGGGCAGGAAATAAAAAAAGAAAAGAGGAGAACGCTGACATTTTATGAGTCACTGGGCCAGAAGCTCGGATTCCGAATTGCGAATGAGTTCATGCAAACGAAGGTGTTATAATTAATAACAAAAAAAAGAAGAATCGGAAGACACGATAAACGCGGATGATGGCACTCACCTATTGTGGATATAAACGTTGTGTTGAAGGCGTCCTCGGAGAATCGGAAGAGGATGCACGTCTTGCCCACTCCGGAGTCACCGATCAGGAGCAGTTTGAACAGATAGTCGTAGGTCTTGGCCATTTTGTGTGCTTTTGCGGTAGGATCACAGTATCTGGCCCGATAATAGTGCTTAGCTGGGGGTTAGGGTAAGGGTTAAGGGTGATGCACTGTACACGTCGTCGTCTCCTTAATCAACTGACTGACTTCCTCTCCGATTCTTGGCTAATAACACTAATCACGATTATGCCCCATGCGTGCCGTTTAGCGTATGTATGTACATATAAACTATACCCAGACGTAACCGCACAAATCCACAATCGAATTGAATCGACTCGAATCGAAAACGTATAGTTTTTTCCTTCTCTCCGCAGCGCAGCTCTTTTTCTCTTGGGTGTGTGTGTTGTGTTTTCGATTTCGGAGCCGTGTCAAAAATGGCGACGTAGTTTTAAGACCTTTTTATTGTCTGCGCCCGAGTTTCGGTTTTCGTGCGGCGGCTTTTCCGGTGGGCAAATGCAAAGGCGCTCGCTACACAGTGCGAGTGTATGTTGGTTTGTTGTGGATATTACGTGGAAATTAAGTTAATTACTGCTTTCTAATTACGCCCGTACAAAAAATATGAGTTTCGATAATTCCTTGCTGCGCAACACTGGCGCGTCGTCGCCTATCGATAGCTTATCGTGCGATGGTGAAAACAGCTGTTTCCAGTTAGTGTTGGAAAGTGCGCGAGCATAGAAAGAAACAGAAGAAAATAGCACAAGACAAGAGTCAAAAAGACAGGTGTATATTATATATTTACACACATATATCGTCGTGATCCTGCACCTGATCCTCAACAGCAGCCGATTGTTCCGCCCGCGACTGTGAAGTGAAGTTGAACAAATGTGAAAAGTGGCGTCGCCAGACGCAGCAGCAGGCGGAGCCCCAGAATCCATTGAGTTGCACCCCCGCAAACAAGAAATTCTGGACCATGGGCACCAAGGAGTCCAAGCACTCCAATAGCGTCAGCTACGAGGATTCGGTGAAGCGCGGTGAGTCTCCTCCGGCTGGTTACTTGTGGGGCCGTCTCCCAGCCGCAGAAAATAGGTCACTGCTAATCAAAAAACAGAACCCCCTGCGAAAGCAACAACAACGTACAAGCAGGTGCAATCGATTCCATTGTGTTGTTGCGCCCACGTCTTCTGACCAACGGGAATCACCACTGACCCCCAACCGCCTCCACCACCCTCCTCGTGCTCCGCTTAATCCTATCTCTTGCAATTATCTACTGCCATTCCAGTGTGGCTTCTTTATTTCATGTGCATGGGTATTTGCGTCTCCGCCGCCAGTGACGTCACAATAGAAAAGCTCACCGAATGGGGTGGCCAGTGGGAGCTGTGCGCTGGGTGGGTGAGAGACAACAAAGCAGCGAAGGCACATGAGAAACAGTTAGACAGCCAGTGGAGTGCAGTTCACGCTTAGGGTGACTGTAATGCGCGGATGCGGATGTCGCTGCGAATACGGTTCATTTCAAGTTCAGCATGTCATTCCAGTGTTCATTTCGATTCGCACTCTATGGGCAAAGGTCTTCTGTTAAAGTATTTTATAAAGAAGCCTACTTCACATATTTTTTTGATAAAGAAAAGGGAGCATTTTGGTTTTCGATTTCCCAATTGGAATATCCATAGGAAAAATGTTTGAAAATAAACAATTCATTGGGCTTTTAATTCTGCATATAATTTCCTTATTTCTCACAATTCCTCCTTAAGTGGAATATGTTTAAATGGGAAAAGGAATTACTTGCTGATAAGCCGAAAAAAATAGAAATTTATTTACAAAGTCTGAAAATCGGAATGTTCACTCTTCTCCAAATATTTTATAATAGTGAACCAGCAATCAAATTGGTAATCGTCCAGAAGAGCTAAGATTATTTTAGCCAACTTGTCCACCCATTTTCGCCCCAAGCTCAATGACGTTTAGCTTCCCTTACTGCTTTTCCACTTACTTTATTCCGCCTTCCCTTTGCGCTGGCAATCATCTAACTGCTGGTGTTGTTATGGTTATGGTTGCTGATTTGTGGCCAGGCGGCCCAGCCAGAGTTAAGAAAACGAGTGTCGCTGATAAGGCTCACTCCCCCGGAACACCAGCACTCCGGACCACCCCTCCAGCACCCACCATCACTGGTGTGGGGCGTGCGACCAGGTGCGTGTGCTTCTTATTAGCCACTCCAACCGGTTCCAGTAAAAGCAAGGGGGAAAGTGAGGACTAGCATGCAAGTATGTGCGCGGTGGTCAATAATCGCAGACTCGAGTTGCAGTTGACATTCAATAAAATGCCGTTTCCGTGACGTCGCATAATTCGCCTGCAATATTGCCCAATCAAGTGGGGAATGTATTTTCACGCCCGGTTTGGCGCTTATCAGTTGGCTCTGGGTTCTCTCAACCTGATCGTTGAAATTAAAATGGTTTATTTATTGTCAATTTAATTGCGCTTCTTGTGGCCTTTTATTTCCGACATTAAATAATCAAAGTTATGGATTATAAGCAACGGGGCATGAATGAAAACTGTTCAATAGGAATATAAATACGTTTATTAATCTATTCACCATACCATGTAGTACATTCAAGATGAAGTAACATAAATTAGCATACTATTGAGAATGCACAACGATATTAACGATATCCGTTTCTTATCATTTTCTGACTTAAGTGCGAAACTATTTTAAAGTATCGTTGGTTGTGTGCGTTATGCTGCTTTAATTCCACGGGAAATGATTCACAATTATTAAACAAATAAAATTAACTTTGTGGTGGACTTCGGGATACCCTCTTCTTTTCTTAACTTATTTATAATTTATATAATTTACCGTTTTGGAAGAACTTTTTTTATTTGTTGATCATATGGAAAGAATCCTAGAATATATTTAAATTATAGTTAGATAACATAATATCCATGATACCTACTATTGCACCGCTACCCACAAACCTTTTTGCATTTTAGGTAATTAGTTGAAAATCAATTACTGATAATGGTTAATTAGGTAACAACGGATCTTAATACCATAAGTAATAGAATTGATGAATGAGCTCGGAAATGATGTTTATTGATATAACAAACAATTACAGTGAATGTATTTGAATTGGGTTTCTATACTGGAACTTCTGTTCCCAATAATCAGTTCGTTATGGTCGGCACGTCGGTTGGTGTGAAATCGAGGTCGTAAATCGCATTAAATGAGGGGGTTACCAGGAATACCGGCTATTTATTAGAGGTACATGGGATAATCCCTACCGCAGCGTTACTCATTCACCGATTTTTATTGCAGTAAGCGACGTGGAGCTTCGCCGCCTGAGAGATGCATTCAAAAAGTCAGCGGGCGTGGGCAGGAACTTCCTCAGTCGGAATGCCTTTCAGCAGGATGTGCTGTGCGAGGGAGTGCCGCCAAAGATCGTGGACATGTTATATGCCGCCTGTGGTGGCACCCAGCGTGGCATCTCCTTCAACGACCTGCTCTGCGGTCTGGTCCTGATAACTCGTGGTACCCAAGCGGAGAAAACCAAGTGAGTGTGCCATAGTGTGCAAGGCTGAATTGATCTAAGCTAAACCCAACTACTTACTTTCGTTTTAGATTCCTGTGGAACCTCTACTGCAACGATGCCGGCACCTTCATCATCAAGTCGGACTATGTGCGCAACGTCAATCTGGCTCCCTTCGAGAGCGTCTCCCTATTCGCGCAAAGCGAACGCGTCAATTTCGAGCAGTTCCAGGACTGGATCATAAAGCATCGCAATGCCACGGTCCTCTCCAAATGGCTGCTGTCCGACAACTGTGTTAGCCTCACTTCGGAGCTGGAGACGCCAACGTTCTACCAGAGCCTCGCTGGAGTGACGCATCTTGAGGAGAAGGTGAGAATGTGCAACTGAGGCTAATCAACACATTCGAGCGAATCATTTCGTGGGAAATGCAATTTATAATTAATATCCGCTTGGTTCCGCAACTGTTTTGTTATCCGTCACTGAATTTACCTCAATCGCCTATCATTCGCGTTCTTACGTTTGACTAGTTCATACTGAAACCTCGTTCAATTCTATTGTAGGACATTGGCGATTTGGAAAAGGAGTTTTGGCGTTTGAAAAACACTTCCCAAAATGGCCAAATCGACTTGCAGTTCCTGGGACCCCTGATCAGCCCACCCATACCAAAGAATGCTCTAGCAGGTCTATTCAACGCCTTTGATGAGAACCGGGACGGACACATCGACTTTAAGGAGTTGTGTTGCGGAGTAAGTGCCGCCTGCCGAGGACCGGGTGTGGAAAGGACACGATGTAAGTACTAAATACTTTTATCATTCCTCTATTGAGTATCAATTGAGTAATAAACGCCTACCCACAGTTTGCTTCAAAATCTTCGATGTGGATCGGGATGGCGTTCTTAGTCACGAGGAAACACTGCAGATGATCAATGTTCTGCTATTAGTGGCCAAGGAAAATCGGGAGTCCCAGCAATACAAGGATCTGACCAAACAGCTGGTGATAAGTGATCTTCTGGAGTTTGGACAGAGAAGAAGTCCGGATGGAACGCCTAGTAAGCTAACCCGAGACAATGTCTCGCTGACCGCTGAGGATTTTATGCTGTGGACCGTACAGTGTGATCTGAGACTCATGCAGCCCTTGCTGGACCTCATCTTCGAGCTTTGCCACATCGTCTTTGGCCTGTGGCCCCAGTGCAAGCACATGGAGAACGATATTGTCCGGGGATGGCTGCGACGGGAGGAGCGCAGGCCGTACCGCGTGGGACAGTTTTGGTACTTGATCACGCATGACTGGTGGCTCAGTTGGATGCAATACACTCAGCACACGGCGCACACCTGCGACTATTGCAAGCGCACCGCCAGTCAGCGGACAGCTGTTGATGAGGCACTCGTCTGCGATGAGAGCTTCAACACCCACAGCCTGGAACAGCACGATAGCTACTCCCTGGGTTCCGGCACGGGATCGGCTTCCGGTTCCGGGTCGGCGAGTAGTGGCATCTCAGCTGGACGGCATTGCGGACCTGTGCGACCAGGGCCTATTGACAACAGCAATCTGATCACCGCCAATCCGTTCCGGAATGTTCGAACTCTCACCGGCGAGGGTGGTCACCTCAAGCGGGACACACCGCTGGTGCAGAACCACGACTTTGAACTGGTGCCCAAGTCACTGTGGAAGGCATTGAATCGATGGTATGGCGACAACCTTCCACTGCCACGACAGGTAAGCAAAGAAAACTATTTAATAATCAGAAACGTTTTCTTATGAACTTAACTTAACTCCAGGTCATTCAACCACCCAACTCTGATGTGGAACTGGAGCTTTACCCGCTGAACCTGCGAATCCTGCTCCACCAGGCGCAGCCATCCCAGACAGGCGTAGGCGGAGGCACTCAACTTGGTAGCTGGGGCTCCACGGTGAGCGGTGGCTACGGAGTGCTGGCCTCCGGAGGCGGATATGCCGCCATTGCAGCGAGCAGTGTACTTCAACCGCCGAAGCGATACTTGGCCTACACGGCCGCCTTCAGCCGACTGGCCACGGTGCGCCAGGTGGGCGAGTTTTTGTGCGAGCAACTGCGTCTTAAGTCGGAGGATATCCGGCTGTGGCACGTTCCACAGCTGGACAACGGTGCCATATTGCTAGAAGAGGATGCCATGTGCCTGAAAGAGCTGCTCATTCGGGACAATGACCAGCTGTTGCTGGAAATCCGCAACAAAGATTTGACCTGGCCGGAGGAACTTGGCTCCTTGGCCACCGCTCAAAGTGGCCAGGGTTCGGGAACACCGGGCGACCGGCGTCGCTTAACCCGCAGTTCAATTATGTCGGTTCATGCGCCCGGAGCCACAGGCCTGCACAACCTGGGCAACACCTGCTTCATGAACGCCGCTCTCCAGGTGCTGTTTAATACCCAACCACTGGCACAATACTTTCAGCGAGAGATGCACCGATTCGAGGTGAACGCGGCCAACAAACTGGGCACAAAGGGCCAGCTAGCCATGCGCTATGCGGAGCTGCTCAAGGAGGTTTGGACGGCCACGACTAGATCTGTGGCGCCGCTCAAGCTACGCTTTTGCGTCAACAAGTATGCGCCGCAGTTCGCCGGTGGAGGTCAGCACGATTCCCAGGAGCTGCTCGAGTGGCTGTTGGACGCTCTGCATGAGGACCTGAACCGGGTGATGGAGAAGCCCTACAGCGAACTAAAGGACTCGAATGGGCGCCCAGACAAAATAGTGGCCGCCGAGGCGTGGTCCCAGCACCACGCCCGAAACCAGTCAATTATCATTGATCTGTTCTACGGCCAGTTGAAATCCAAGGTCAGCTGTCTGGGTTGTGAACACGAGTCGGTGCGATTCGATCCGTTTAGTCTGCTCAGTTTGCCGCTTCCGGTAGAGAATTATGTCTACTTTGAGGTCTTGGGTGAGTAATTCGTAGTTGAACTCAATACTACTACGTTTATTATATTATATTATTATATTAATGACTTTCTTATTTGCAGTAATTCTGTTGGATGGAAGCGTGCCAATCAAATATGGTTTTCGCCTGAACTCCGATTGCAAGTACTCGCACCTGAAACACAAGTTGTCCACCATGTGCTCCCTGCCGCCAAATCTAATGCTCGTCTGCGAGCTATGGAACTCACAAATACGCCAGGTGCTAAACGACGACGAGAAGCTGCGGACGCAGAGTGCCAAGGAGCTGTACGTCTATCAGCTGCCGGAACAAAGTGTGCGAACCCGATCCAACTCAGGGCTCAGCATGCACATCGAGCAGGGTCTTAAGGACATACAGCGCAGTTCCGGTAAGGCACCTAATGGTATAGTAGGTATATGTGTTTCTACACTTTCGAACTTTCAGCTCTGATCACGAGCGCCCAGGACTCGCTGTCCTCGCTGAGCACTTTGCAGACGTCCAGCAACCGCGCCTCGTCCCGAGTCCTTTGCAACGGCCACGTTTCTAGCCTGGAGGTCGAAGGCGAGGCGGAGGTGGGCACGGATGTGTCGCAATGCAACAGCAACAGCAATTACAATCCTATCGTAAGCACTTACAGCGGAAACGGAAGCGGGGACAACCAGGTGCACGAACTGCTGCCAGATGAGGCCGGAAAGGTAAGCCGGTGCTTTGGAAAGAGAGAGTGCATGCCCCACAGCCTATTTTGCTTCAAGGTATGGCTTCTAAACTATATTAACATATACGTATTTAATATCATAGATTTACGCCCCATCTATTTGGGGCCATATCGAATTCTAAAATTCAGAGCTTCAGAACATTCCTTGCCTAGGATAGCGAGCTTGCTGCTCAGCGGCGAAACTGCTGCTACTCGTATGATATATCGTCGGGTCGTCCCTGATTGCGAATGCGAGATCGGAAGATCGAAGATCCGAGATCCGCCAAGAATCCGCCTCCGTCTGCTTCTCGATTGTCACTTTACAAGCGTTTAATCTAAATATATTAAATACACTATGTTAAATGAACAGTTGCCGTTTGCTGCGTGGTTTGTGGGCTTCCCTCTTATTTACTCAAAAGTACTAGCATACTCTGTATATTCTCCCTACTTTCGTATTCGCACACTTCTACCAAATTGATATCAATTATTTGTAATATATACATCCTTCCTTCTACTAATCACTTACTTTGTTGCTGGCCTTATTCTATAAACTAATGTAAATTATTTGCTTAAACCCAATCAAACACTTCGAATCACTTCTCGGCTATCCTTGGAAATCTCTTTGTTGTTGCTGGTTTTCAAGTTGGAAGCTTGTGAATTATTATTTTTCTCGTAGTTTTTGGTCATTCTCATAGCTTTGCGATGCCATATCCATATATTGTGTTTGTTTTTAGAAAGTTTTGAGTATCCGAAAAGAAATACATTTTCTTAGCTTGTTTGTTAGATGTATTTTAATGTATTTTTGGATATAAAGATCTATCTTTATGTATTCAAGTTGTAAACTTTCTGTAAACATTTTCAAATTTTCGTCAATTTACTCTTAAATCTATTTTAAATTCCCATATTTCACGTGTCTTTGATGTAATTTTCCGTTGTATTTTAAATTTGAGTAAAAAAACAGGTTATCTTTCGAGACCTGTATAAAACCTAAACCAAGTTAATTGAATAGCTACTTTTTTACACTCCACCGCCCTCACTAAACAACTAAAAAAAACCAACAAGTTAATTAAACACGTTCCATAAACAATTTGTACATTTTAAAGTTGATTTGGAGTTTTAGCGTTTACCTTATAGCTATTTTGTAAATTTTAAAGTAGATTGTTCCATGGTTAATAGAGCTCCCAAAGCTTCAATTCACGACTACACCCACCTAGTCCTCTTAATAACTAACCCCGTATCAGCACAACTTAAGTCTAATACCAACTCTCGGTGCAGGAGTCGCTAATCCTGAGCTCCAGTCCGGAGAACACATTTATGCACGGCGCTGCCGCCCAACAGAAGCGCGTATCGTCCGCCAAACTGCTGCACACGGAGAGTAACACCAGCTCCATGTCCTACACGAATCATTCCGGCGAAAATTCCATGGAGAGCTCGCTGACCGAACCCATTCCATTGGCGGACCTGGAGCCGGTTAGCAGCCGTAATGGCAGTGGCAGCGAGGACTGCTCCTACCGGACGTCGCCAAACGATTCCAGTGGCCTCAGCACGGGCCACACCCTGGGCGCCAGTTTGGACGTGGACGAGCAGGCGGAAGAGGGCAACGCGGATGAGCAGGATCAGCCGGATCAGATCACTACCTCGCAGCCGGAGACCAGTAGCGGGGTCTACTCTCGTCGCTCCTCCCAGCCGCCGCACAAGGCGGGCAAGTATTTGGTAGCCGTGCATCGAAAGATAACGCGGCACGACAGCTACTTCCTTTCCTACCACAAGACGAGGCCAAGTCTCTTTGGCGTTCCGCTGCTCATTCCAAACAGCGAGGGCGGCACCCACAAGGATCTTTACTGCGCCGTGTGGAAGCAGGTGAGCAGGCTGCTGAGCCCATTGCCTGCCACCACGGAACAGGCAAATCATGCCGCCGATTGGTGAGTATGTCCAGCTGTTTGCTGCGTCTGTTTACTAATCTTTTGTGCATACGCAGTGATGACAGCCTGGGCTACGATTTCCCCTTCACGTTGCGTGCCGTCAAGGCAGATGGACTAACCTGCGCTATTTGCCCTTGGTCAAGCTTCTGTCGCGGATGCGAGATTCGCTGCAACAATGATTATGTACTCCAGGGAGCCCTGCCGCCCATCAATGCCGCCGCCAGTGCGTAGAGACCTTCAAATCCGCTTGCCGTTGCTAGAAATAAGCATTCTACTTTCACTTGCAGGTAATACATCAACGCCAAAAATGAATGCTAAATTCCCATCGCTACCAAATCTGGAGGCTAAACGGACGCCGGAATACACCGCCTCCTTGTCGTACACACCGACAACCAAATACTTTGAAGACTTTACCATTGCCATCGATTGGGATCCGACCGCCCTGCACTTGCGCTACCAAAGCACCTTGGAGCGTGTATGTAGACTCGACATTGTTTTGTCCACGGGTTACTTATATTTGTAATTTTGTAGCTGTGGGTGGATCACGAGACCATTGCCATAAGTCGGCGGGAGCAAGTGGAGCCCGTAGACCTGAATCATTGCCTGCGCGCCTTCACCTCCGAGGAGAAACTGGAGCAGTGGTATCATTGCAGTCATTGCAAGGGCAAAAAACGCGCCACCAAGAAGCTCCAGATCTGGAAGCTACCTCCGATATTGGTAAGCCGAGCCTAATCGCCAAATGCCGAGTGAAATTTTATTAATCATTGCTGTTCCTCAGATTGTCCACTTGAAGCGGTTTAACTGCGTCAACGGCAAGTGGGTGAAGTCACAGAAAGTGGTCCACTTCCCTTTCGATGACTTCGATCCCACTCCGTATCTGGCCTCAGTGCCTCAGGAGACGATACTGCGACACAAGGAGCTGCTGGAGCTAAAGAAGGATGCAGAAATGACGATGGCAACCAACGAAGTTGTTAGTGAATTGGACGAGATTGATGCACCCAATAAGGAGGATAAGGAAGAACTCCCCAATCAAACGGGGTCAACAAAAGCTACGGCTTCACCACCGCCCACAGGGAATATTCTGCGCCAGAGCAAGACCAAAAATGCTGTCCGACGACAGCGCCTCATCTCGACGAGTCTCACCAAAACGCCCATCGTGGATGGCGAGTTCGAAGACTATCACCAACACCGACTTAAACCAGATGTGGATGAGTTCGATCCCAGATACCGACTCTATGCTGTTGTGGTGGGTGTCACCTATGCCTTTAATCCTCCTGAATGTGTGCTAACCGTATATCTTGTTTTGCAGTCTCACTCGGGCATGCTGAACGGAGGTCACTACATTTCCTACGCATCGAATGCAACTGGTTCCTGGTACTGCTACAACGACAGCTCCTGCCGCGAAATATCCCAGAAGCCGGTCATCGATCCAAGTGCTGCATATCTGCTGTTCTACGAACGCAAGGGCCTGGACTACGAGCCGTACCTACCGAACATCGAGGGACGGACGCTGCCCAATACCGCCAGTGTGCCACTCGAGGTGGACGAGACCGAGGGAGAGCTGAAGAAGCTGTGCTCAATTTCCTAACTGATGTCGTGGACATCGCGGCTATGAAGATCTATATTTTTCCATCTTATGCGTTCTGTTCTAGAGGGTTTGTGTTTTGTTTCGAACCGCGTATGTTTTGTTATTTACTATTCTAAGCCTATTTTGATTTTCAGCGATAGTTGATTGATTAGCCCCTAATTAGTTTTAGGACGAATGATTTTTCTTTGCCGAAAATTGTGTAATGCATGTAATATACAATATTCATATTTAGCTTGTAGATGATATGTTATATTGGTTGGCCAATGTGGAGTTTAGTTTGTTACGCCGAACAAATCCATTCTCAATAGTTTCTTGTTGCTTTGTTTTTGTTGTATATAATTTAAACATTTTAATTGTATTAGGCCAGCTTGGCCAGTTTATTATTATTTATGCCAGACCATGTCGGGGAATTCCATTTAATTTGTAATTATTGATGTAAATAACAAGCGGAAGTGAAACCCGAACGGCTAAACGTTGTGGACAGTTTGATATTATCCATTCATTGATCAGCAATATCAAGATGTTACGAATTTCATCCCAAAACTCGCTGACTATTGTTGCTCTACTCAAACGTATTTACATGTATTGATTGGCTTGTGTGACGCGCCGAGCAGATTCGGTTCGAAATTAGTATTGCGCTTATCAATTATGACTTCAATATGTCTAATGATTATGTATTTGATATTTACAAATTATATATATACACCCACAGATATATATATATATATATATATATACATGCGGAACTTAACTAATTTATATTAATATACATGAACATGATGATATATTCGAAACGAAAAGCTATGAATAAAACAACTTTTAACGCTTGAAATAAATTAGTTTTTTGGAAGAGATCATATAGAAACTTACGGATTAGTACTGCAGATCCTGCGGAACCTATTCCCATGCCAACCCACATAAATAATTCGGCCGGAACTCCTTTGCAATGGAATTAAATACATTTATATTTGTATCTAGATTATGTAATCACATAGTAGAGAAGTTAATAAGAACTATTGTACTTGTCGTATGTGAACTGACCGCGAGTCGTGCTCTGCTGAGATCCGATCCGCCCCAGGAGCAGAATCCGAAGCCTGGAAACACCGAACTCGCCATTCGCCAAGTGTCAAACGTTTTGCATTAATTATTTGTGTGAACGCGACATGGGTCCATTTTTTGTTTCTTGATATCTGGATTTCATTGCAAATGATTATGATAAATATAAGTTGTGGGTGTGCGGGTGTGTTACCGTGTAGATATTTAAATTCTTAGCTTGAGTAAAGTATATTTGCATGGAATACGAATGCTCTTAACATAGATATTGAGGAGATGCCTAGACGCCGGAATTATTCGATAGCTGGCCGGGCACCGAGAACTGTGGCCGGAAGTTGGCAAAGTTGCCAGCCGGTCCGCTCGTGAATGCTGGCAAAGTTGTGCCCTGGAATCCAGCCGGGAATTGTGCCATCAATTGAGCTGCAACAGAAATAACACAACAATTGAATATCAAGCTATAAGCTAAGTTCAGGAGTCAAGACTCACCTGCATTAGAGGCATTTCCGGCGGTGGCCGCCAGTCGGGAGAGAATCGATCGCTCGGACATCTGAAGCCGCTGCGCCACAGGTGGGATGCGAGCCAGTGTAGCTGGCAGCCGGGACACATCGCTCTTCATGTCCGAGAGCAGCTCCTCGAGCTGGTTGAGCACCTTGTGCAGCACAGCGTTTGCGGGCTTGTTACCAGCCAGCGATTCCTTGCTCAGATGCTGATGGGACTCAGCCAAGCATTCGACCTCTGCGAAACGGGCGTTAAGCGACATGGCCGGGTGGCTGGGGTCCTGGGCGAGATTAAGGTAGGCCGCTCGGCGCAGCTGCTCCTCGATGACCAGCGCCTGCTCCAGCAACTTAAAACGACGGGCCAGGAACTTGTTTTTGATTTCCAGAAAGTTGCCCTTGCCAACGTCCATCTTGAAGGGTTCGTTAATGATCGCGAAACGGATATCGTTTTGGATATCCTGCCAACGGCCATAGCCATGGGTCACAATTCCGGCCAACAGCCAGTAGTCGTGGCGACGGTGCCAGATCTCGTATTCTCGTCCGGGAACGGCAGCCTTCTCCTCGTTGAGCCACAGAGTGTGCAGTTCGGTGAAGCCGCCGTCGGCGATGTTGAACATAAATTTGCGCTTTAGCACCTCCAAGCTGTCCTCCGTTCCCTTGCCAGTGGCTCCAGTTGCAGCTGACGCAGCAGCGGCGACCGCCTTCTGATCCTTGGGTGAACTGGCACTGGGCTTTTCTAGCTCACCGTCCTCCTTGACAATCATCACATCGTCATCGTCGTCGTCAATTACTGTCGTCGGTGGTATTGGCTTCTTGTCCTCCACCTTTTCTTTTTCCTTCTCTTCGGTCTTGGGCTCCTCCTTTACCTCCGGGTCCTTGGCCTCCTCCTTGGGCTCTGTCTTAGCCACCTCGGTTTTGACCTCCGCGTCGTTGGGCTTTGTGTCACCGGGGGCTTCCTCCACCGGGTTCTCCTGCTTGACATCCCCGGGCTTCTTGTCATCCTCAGCCTCTTGTTCTTGCTTCACCTCGCTCTTCTCCGACGAGGTCTTATCCTTCTCCTTTTCGGAGTCCTTGTCTTTGTCTTCACCTTTCTCCGAGGCTGGCGCGGGACTGGGAGCCGCACTGGTGGCTGGAGTGACGCTATTGCTGGTAGTAGCGCTCTTGTCGACATTGCCACCGGCTGGCGGAGCTTCAAGTGCCGCCACATCCTGTTTCAGGGCTGATCGTACGGGCTCGCAAGGCTTGAGAATGAGCTCCGGCATGCTGTAGTATCCGTTAATATGCTCGAATTCCTGTACCTTCTTGCGAATTAAAGACATCACACCGATCCGGGTGAGCACATGCTGGCGGGATAGTCCTTCGCGCGGCACACCATCGGCAAAGGTTTCCGCATTGTCTGCTCCCGGCTCGCAAAGATGCCGCATAAACAGCGAAACATACGCCTTAAAATTGCGCTCCGATTTACCACGCAAGTCCCGAACTAGCCACTGCGAGTTGAAGGCATCCTGCGGCGGCATTCCATACCGCATAATGGCGTTGAGGAAGCTCTTGCGTTGACGGGCATTAAAACCGAGCACCTCGATGTTTCCACCCACGCGGGCCAACAATGGGGGCAATGGACGATCGTCGCGACGCTCCAATCGCCGCTTGGCCTTTCTCTCGGCGCCATTCTGGTCATCGAAGTCATCGTCGCCGCCATCCTCATCTGAGCCAGCTGAATACTCTGAGTTATACTCGCTTCCGTTGTCCTGCCAGTTGGAATCATCCCGCGTGGTATCTGCCGCCACAACGCCGCCGTCCGTGTAGTTGACCTGTTTCCGGACGCGCTTGCCCTTGCCCAGGCTGCGGCCCACATCTTCCTGGTGCTGTTCATAGTGATGGCGCAGCAGCTTCACCCAGTACGCCGGATCAGAGTTCTCGGCATCCTGTTTGATAATCTCCGTCTCTTCCTCCTCCTCCTCTTCTTTAGTGGCATACGAAGCCACCTTAAACGAGGACAGATACTCGTTGGCCCAGGACTCTTTCTCCTCGATACCGCGGTTGGTTCTGTCGAGCAGCTCAGCCACCGCCTTGTCGTCATAGTGGATAGCTTCCTCCTTGTCATCCTCCTTGAACAGATCCTCGGTACCGAAACGAAGGATATCGTCCAGTTCTTGCTTTGTAAAGTTAGCGCCTTTACCGCCCATTCCCGGACGGACCACAAGATGAGTCAACATCATCTTTCGCTTGGCCACCTGGGTAACGCGCTCCTCCACAGAATTTCGAGTAACAAATCGATAGATCATCACCTTGTTAGCCTGGCCGATACGATGGGCTCGGGAGAAGGCCTGAATATCGTTGTGGGGATTCCAATCGGAGTCGTAAATAATGACAGTGTCGGCCGTGGCCAAGTTAATACCCAATCCTCCGGCTCGAGTACTTAGCAAAAAGACAAACTGCTGCGCTCCGGGTGCATTGAACCTATCAATGGCTTCCTGACGCAATGTTCCTGTGATTCCACCGTCAATCCGCTCGTACTTGTACTGCTCGCCCTCGAGGAAGTCCTCGAGAATGTCCAACATCTTGGTCATCTGGGAGAAAATCAAGACACGATGGTTTTGTGCCTTCAGCTGCTTCAGCATCTTGGATAGCAGGACCAGCTTGCCAGCAGCCTTGGTCAGCGAGTTAATCTCGTAAAGACCTCCGGCAGCGGTGGTTGCCTCCTCGGCGGCCGAGGGAAAGAGATACGGATGGTTGCAGCACTTCTTCAGGTCCATCATAATGTTGATCAGGGAGCAAGAGCCGCCACCGCTCTTCGAATTCAAAGCCTCGTAGTTCTTGGTCAAGATGAACTTGTAGAACTTCTTCTGCATGGCCGACAGCTCGACACGCACGATAAACTCAGACTTGGAGGGCATGTTCTTCAGCACATCCGTCTTCAAACGACGCAGCATGTGCGGTCCAAGCATCTCGTGCAGACGCTTTACCTGCTCCTCCTTCGAAACGTCAGCGAACTCGCCCTGGAAGGCCTGCAGATCATTGAACTTGTCGCGGCTCAAGAAGTTGAGCAGATGGAACAGCTCCTCGAGATTGTTCTGCAGCGGTGTGCCGGTAAGCAGAAGCTTGTAGGCAATGGTGTAGCTGTTCAGGATACGGAAGAACTTGCTCTGGTTGCTCTTCAATCGATGGGCCTCGTCCACGACGAGCACGGCCCAGTCAATGCTGCCCAGACAAGCAGCGTCCATGGAGATCAGCTCGTAGCTAGTGAGCAGTACGTTGAATTTATACTGGGTGGTCCGCAAGCGCGACACCTTGCTACCACGAATGGCGCCCTCCTCGAAGCTCAGCTCGTTCTCCCGTATAACCGCTCTCGAGTCCTTGTCGCCGATATACGTGATGCAGTAAAAGTCCGGAGCCCACAGCTCAAACTCACGCTCCCAGTTAACCAGCGTCGAGAGTGGCACGGCCACGAGGAAGGGGCCGCGGCAATGGCCCTCCTTGTACAAAGAGTACAGGAAGGTGACCGTCTGAATGGTCTTACCCAGACCCATCTCGTCGGCCAGGATGGTGTCAATGCCCTGGCCCCAGCTGTAGCGCAACCAGTTAATGCCCTCGATCTGGTAGGGATGCAACTGCATGCCAGTGCCCTCCAAGAAAGCCGGCTGATCCTCATACTTCTTCTTCAGATCAGTGGTTGGCTTTTCCGGCGGCGGTGTGTAGTGCTTGACCGGGCGATCCTCGTCGTCCTCCACCTTGAGCTTGGACTTGCGACCCTTCTTGCTCTTTTTGCTGCGCGACTGAGTGGTCTCCGAGGTGCAAACCGCACGCAGATCCTGATAGTAATCTATGGCTTGTCGCAGGCCCTGTATGTCATCACCCTCTTCTTCCCAGGTGGACTTGTCATAGGGCAACTCGCGCCACTTCACCAGATACATGGTGCTGCCATCTCTTGCCGTACGATGGTTGATAACGCGCTGGACAATGAGCCACTCTGGCTTGACGCCATTCTTGTAGAAGCGCTCCTCCAGCACTTCGGCATCATCGTTTGCCTTCATGCCAACCTTGTCCTTGTGCCGCTGAATACGCTTGTAACGAGTGTCCGCCTCATCCAGCGACTCCTCGAACTTGGGCGGTTCTTCCATGTCGTACTTGCGCTGGAACGAACGAATCATGAGCGGATGATGGACGTCCAGTTGGACCTCGGGCACCCATTCGCAGTGCCAGTAGGACATGTTGTGCCACTTGATAAAGTACTCGCGCACCCGGGAGTTACTGTTCTTTGATCCCTTCGAGGTGGAGGGACCGTCGTCATTGCTACGCTGTGCCCATCGCCAGGTGATGATCTTCTCAGCCTTGCCAGTGAGCGGAGGGCAGCTGCAACGAGGACAGCGCCAATCGCCATCGGGAATAGTGTCCAGAGGCGGATTCAAGCAGAACGTGTGATAGGCGGAGGGACATGAGTCGCAGCACAGCAACTCGCCACCGTCCTTGCACACGCGGCAGAATTCCTGGTGCTCATCATCGTCCTCTTCCTCAGCAGCACCTCCGTCAGCCTCGCAGTGCGGGCACGACCACTTGCCCTCTGGCGGTTCATCCAGCTCTGGCTCCAGGCACACCAAGTGATATGCCCGAGGGCAGGTGTCGCACAGGATGATCTCACCTCCTTGCTGGCACACCTCGCAGTAGTCCTGGTGCTCATGCTCGCCATCTTCGCCCTCCGGGAAGTTCTTCGTTTTCTTGAGCTTATTCTTCTTCTTGAACTTGTTGCCGATCTTGGTCTTGGCCTTCTTGCGCACCACCGGAGCGCCTGATCCATCGTCCTGGGCAGCGGGCGCTGAGTTGTCCGCCTTGGAGGAGACAGGAGCCTCCTTTTCATCGGCACTGTCATCCGATTTCTGAAGCATCCGTTCGAACTCAAGATCCGAATCGCGTTCCGATGCACCGCTAGCATCTTGCTCCTCGTCCGAACTATCGCGCTTGCGTTTGCCGAGCAGCTTAATCTTAAGAGTGGGCACCTTGCCGGAGGGACGACGCCCCTTCTTGCCACGTCCACTGCGCTTGCGACGCGGCTTCTTCTCCTCCTCCTCCTCTTCTTCCTCCTCCTCGACGGCCTCCTCGTAGATATCGTCCGGTTTCTCGTTGCGCGAGGAACGCGATGATCGAGGTTCCTCCGGCTCATCGCCTGCCACACTGCGTGCCTGTCCGGCGGATGCACCGGAGCCGGCGGCACCGCCCTCCTGCTGGATGTGCGGATTGCTCTCGCAGAACTCCCTCCACTTGGCTGCCACCAGCATTATGAGCTTCGGTGCCGCAATCTTGGGGTTCTCCTTCTGCAGAATCGGACGAACATGCTGCATGAAAGCCTTGTAGGTGGTCAGGCTCTGCAGCTCCTCCTCACTGTACTCGATCTCCACATCGCAGACGCTAAAGGCCGAGCACACCTCTTCCACAGATGGCATTCCTGGCAGTGGATGAAAAAATCAGCATGAGGCTATCGTTCAGAGTTAATCCCTTTTCTAAAGCCAAAACTACTTGGCTTAACTCTCATAAAACTGGTGGTAACTACACTATTTAAAATCCCAGCTCTTACCGGATGACGCCGACTCCTTCTCCTTGGCGGCCTGTTTCTCCTCCTTGCGCTTGCGACCGCGCTTGGAGGTGCTGGGGTACTCCACGCTCTCATCGTGCTGGACAAAGTCGCTGTCCTCCTCGCTCTCGTTCTTCTTGCGCTTCTTCTTCTTGCGACCCTTCTCCTCGCCCTTCCTGGTCTTGCGCTTCTTGCCCTTCTTCTTCCTGCGACTGTCCTCCGGATCGTAGTCGTCGTCTTCGTCGTTCTGCTGGGTATTTAAGAGGATTACATCTATATACCATACTCATGACTTATAGAACCACTCACATTCGGCTTCAGAGGCGCGTCGGAGTCGTTGGACAGCTCCGCGGCAGGTGCGTTGTCCTCCTGGGCCTCTTCTTCTTCTAAAGGAATCAGAGGAATAAGAAAGAGTTGCAATTAGTTCTACCCCGATATATTGATCGCTTTGGAGGGCGACCTGGAGTTACCGTGAGTCATGTTCAAGGAGCTTCAATCGATGGTCGGTTGGTGGTCAATAGATGGAGGAAACAATAATCAAAATAAAGTCAACAGAGAAAAACGAGCTTTTTTCGATTCAATATTTTATTTGATTCTATTTTTTGCTTTTTTTGTCAAGTTTTTTTTCATCTTTCTTCTTTTGTTGTTTGTGGTCTTAATAATTACTAGTATATAACAATATCTCTTTTTTTGTAAGATTTTTCATTCTGCTGGTCTTGTCAGCGGTTTTGCTCTTAAGATGTACAATAATAATAATAATATTTTTCTCATGTCTCTTGATCTGTTTTACTCTTCTTCTATTCTCGGCTTACACAATCATTAATCGTTAATAAGTTCCTTTTTCAATTGCTGTGTTAGTTCTCCGTTATGTTGGTGTGTTTGTTGTGTTTGGTGTGTGAGTTTTGTGGGCGTATTCATGTATGAGGGCGTGGCATTTATATAAAACTAGTAAGTTTTCAAATGTCAATGTCGTATATATATATTTTTTTTGTATATATTTAGTGTTTTTTTTTTTTGTTTGTTTCTTGTATATAAATTGTATATATGATTTTGTTTTCTGTTGTAATTGCTACGAATCGATTTTAAACGCTTGATTTTTGCAACTTGATCTCAATGTTTCATTTGATTTTCCCTTCCGTCTGTTTTTCATCCCCTACTACTTAAATATCGTATATAAAAAATATTGCAACGAAATAGCTAAAATTTCATGGTTTTTTCCTTTCAATTTCGTGTTAGTTCTTAAACTTTCTTGTTTAGTTTTGCATTTGTTTCGTTTCATCTTCTTCCCATATCTTTATCATTTTGGACACTAGAGTTTCAGCAAATAATTTGATAATTATCAAGCGACTTCATTCATCTCTCCTCTCAGTTTTATTTAGTTCGATATTATTATTACTTTACTTAAGGAAGCTTTCGTAACACGCTTAGAGTTGTCCTAAAACTAAAAGCAAACAACTTAAGGGATCGCCATAGCTGTGATACAACCATTAAGTATATCATTTCTATTAGTCCTCTCATAGTTTTTGAGCAATAACTAGTCCAAGCCGCAAATAATATGTATATGTATGTGTATATAAATAAAGTCTCCCCCGTCGTCTTCGTCTCAGTTCGAATAATGTCCCTATTACTTCAGATTTCGATAGTTTTTAACGTTTGGAAAGGTACTGCCCGCCGCTGTTGGCCAGAAAAGAAACGCGAAACGAAACCCTGTGCATTGTTAAAACACAAAAATATATAACAAATTAACTAGTTATCGATAAAACACAAGAATTTTCTCTACACAAGCCGTTTAAAAGTTCAGTCTATTGTTTAGAGGCACGCCCGCATGCAACACCGCCAAAGGGAAACGATTTCAAACACATCCTCGCATTTTCAATGGGGGATTGGTAACATGGAGCTGGTTGTAAACGAAGTACAATCCTAGCAAATCGGCCAAGGAGCAGCTCCATCGTTTACAAACAACTTGAATTAAGTTTGGCCTGTTCTTACATTGTTGTAATCGTAAGTTCCTAACCAATCCCTAGTTGGTACCAATCATAGGTTAATTGTATCTTTAAAATGCCTTGCCAAACTAAAATGTTAATAACAGGCTCAATTTATTCATACTCCCCCTTAACCAATTGCAGTTTCTGTGGTGCTCCCCTCTTTTTCTCTCAGTGTGTCGGTGTGTTCGTCGCTTGGTCACGGTATTCAGTTGTGGTCATCGTAGGCCTAGGCAAACATTGGCTCAATATCAGTTAACTCTACTCGCACCCAATCCCCAGTCCCACCCACACCACATATGTATGTGCATGAGTGTCCTGGATGCAGGACATCGGGCACGTGCAGTCGGCAGCAGCGAGGACACTTTGTGCTGGCCCCCCACTCGCTCGCTCTATCTCTCTCAATCTCTCCATTTGTAAACACAAATCTAAAACAAAAGCTATGCCCGAAAATGCAGAAGTTTTGTTGATGAGTGTAGTCCTTTGCAGTGTTGCGTGTGTGTTGTGTGTGTGTTGTGTGTGTGATATCCGGTGAGGTGAGGTGTGTGTGTTTGCCGTTTGTAACAAATGTTAAACAAAATCAAGAATAAAAATAAGAAGAGTCTAGATTAAAAACGAAAAACATACAAGCTATATTTAAATGTTGATAATAATAATATAATAATAATATTTATTACACACAAAACGCAAGGTAAAACATCTGTTTTCGTTTTCATTTAGTTACTTAAGCTGCTCAATATGCTCAACAAAAAATTAAGTCTACAACTCGTATATAATTTTTTTTTGCTTTCGCCGTTGCTTTTAAAAATATTGATTTTGTTTCCCCCTCATCATATCGTCGTCTTCTTCTGGCTTTTTGTTGTTATGTATAATATAGTCCATATATGTGTTTTATATATGTAGAATTCGGTGACAGCAGTTCTGGACCGCCGCCTACCCCTCGTTTTTATTGTAATAAAAATTATTTTACTCGAAAGTGTGTATTTTTTTTAGTTTTTGTTTTGTTAACATAATTTCAACATTTTTTTGTTTTGAGGGTTTTTTGTTTGCTTGCAGTACAATTTCTTATAGAACGTTTTTGTTGGTGTTTTCTCCATTTTGATGATTTGTTTGTTGTATTTTTTTTTTGCATTTTTCTTACATTAGCGTTGTATTTATGTATATTAGTTTCTTTCTTGTTTTGCCTTTTTACATGGGAATCTGCGGATGGTCTCATCGAAGTAGTCCCAGCAGGATCAGGATCAGGATCAGTAGCGTGCCTCATCGTCATCGGTATTAGAGTTGGAATCATCGCAGTCCTCGTCGTCGTCGTCATCATTGGAATCCGAGCTATCCGAACTGTCATCCGAATTACTCACACTCTGCTGCTGCTGCAATTGATTTTGTTGCTGCTGCAGTAGATTTTGTTGCTGCTGCAAATGATGCTGCAAGTGACGCTGCAAATGCTGCTGATTTGTCTGCTTTTGCTGTTGCTGCTGCTGGTCTATCGTCTCCGCGGCGTGATGTTTGCGCCTATGATGTTCGATTAACCTGGCCGCCGCCTTAGCCACAGCTGGATCGGGCCTTTGAGCAGCAACGACGTCCGTGGGCGCCATCGCCATCGTGGCACTCATCAAAGTCTTGTCATAGTCCATCACCAGCTGCTTGATGTGCGCCAGCTTGGCGTGCAGGTAATCGAACCGCTGCTTGTCCTCTCCGATGGTGTGATCGTTATTGATCCGCTCGTATTCGCACACAATCTGCCGCTTGATGTGATCGTAGTCCCCGTATCCGTTGTCACAGCGCCTGGCGCTCTCCAGACGCTCGGATAAGTCCTGGAAGCGATTGCGCACATCCTCGACGCGCGTCAGCAGCTTGCGGTACTCATCGTAGTCGCTTTCGAACTCAGTCTTGTAACGCCGCCGCACCTCCAGCGTCTGGATGGGCACGTATTGGCTGAAGTCGTAGCGCGGCGTGGCGGATGAGTCCGTATCCGCGGTGGCATGGGCATAGGCATGGGCAGCAGCAGCCAACTGCTGCGAGGGCGACGGATGCTTGGCTTGCTGATGGTAATGCTGCTGCTGCTGCTGCGGCGGCGCCTGTTGCTGTTGCACCTGCTGCTTCTGGTGCTGATTCTGCTGCTGGAGAGACGACCGCGAGTTGGACGAAGGTGGTGGCACCTGCTGATAGCCGGAACTAGAGCCACTGGCATTTCTTTGACGATGGCTACTCGATCCACCACTAGGACCAACACTACACGTCCTTTTCTTGCTGTTGGACGCCACATGTTGCGCGTTATTGCTGTTGTACGAGTTGTGGTCGCTTTGCTGGGGCGGCATACGTTGTTTGCTGGAACCGGAAGCGGATCCAGAGGCAGCCGCGGGCACAAAACTAGCCGCAAGCTTCGGCGGCGTCGTTGAAGAGGATGCGCTGCTGCGGTTTGTCGACATCGACGCCGTTGAACGCTGGCGATCCTGTTGCGTCTCATAGCCACTGGAGCTGCTTGAATTGCTGCCCGTAGAGTTCCGCTTATCCTTGTTGCCCCCATTGCTGGTGCCCGCCAACGAGGAGCTTCCTCGTCTGCTACTACTACTGCTGCTTCTCGGATGATGCTGCTGTTCCATCGATTGCTGCGTCGCCGCTGCCGTGGAGCTCATAAACTCTTCGATGTTGTCCAGCACATTGTAGCTAAGATCACTTGTGCTGTGATCATCCAATGGACCAGGCTGGCGTTGCGGCGGCGTATACCGACTCCGACTGGATGATGCAGAGGAACCCAGTGACATCGATACCGCAGCGGAAGAGTACGACGTCCCCGAGGGCGGAGTGTCCTTCTTGTAGTGACTGATGCGCTGCTTCTTGGGCTGAACAGTGCTGAACATGGTCTCGTCGTACTCGAGGCTGGTCCGCTTCATGCCCGTACCGCCTGCTCCACCTCCGACGCCACCGGGACCACCATTACTTGAAGGCGGCGGAGGACTGCCCGTGTGCGTCGATGTTGGACTCTGGCCGGACGTCGAACTGCCCGCGTCCGAACTCATTGGCGGTGTCAGATTTTGCGGCTTGCGTCGCTTCAGCTGCTGAACCTCCTGTTCGCTGAAAAAGGGCCAGTTCTCATCCACATCGTTCCACATCTGGCGACGCAGATTGTACGTGTTGTGCGACATGGTGCTAATGTCCATGAGTATGTTGGTGATCTGGTTACGCTCCCGATCCCGAATGCCCTCGTTCTTCAGGCGCGCAAAGAGCTCAGGCTTCTTGAAGGCCTTGAGGGCCAGCAGATGGATAAGCCGTTCGCGTATATTGCGCCTGGACACATCTGACATCTTGTTGCCGCCCGACGACTTGTTATTGGCACTCCTGGAGGACGATGAGGAGTTGGAGTTGGAGGAGGTAAGGCCTCCGCTTGGCATCTTGTTGCGTGAGGAGATGGCTGATGAGGCAGTCGCACCTGATGTTCCCGCTGTCATCGAGTCTCTTGGCGAGCTGCCGCTCAGGTTATTGTAGCCCTGCGAGATGCCGTTGGCGAATGTGGAAGCTAGCGAGGAGGCTGCACCGCCACCATAGCGACCACCACCAACGCCAGAGCCATTGACTGTGCCGCTAGCGCCCAGCGTGCTGGGATTGGGCGAGCGCGAGGCAAACGCGCTGGAGGAGCTGCTGGATCCTACGCCTAGGCCATTAAATGGCGATGAACCTAACTTACGACTATGGTTGTTGCTATTAAAACTATTGCTGCTGCTGCTGCTGTTGTTGTTGTTCCCACTGTTGTTGCTGTTGCTGTGATGATGAAATGCCGTCGTCGTCAAACCGGAGTTAGAGGAGTTGGAGGAGGAGAAGGCTGAGGCGGTGGAGGCAGAAGATTGGATTGCTGATGGCGGCTTCTTCACCTTACGCCCGATATCCGACTGATTCGGCTTGATTTCCCTGATGCACTTGCTCTTCTCCGTCTCCTCGGCAATGGCCATTTTTGTGCGTGTCGAATCGTAGACATCGTCATTGGCATGAATCCGCATTCGCAGGGTGACCGCTCCGAGGACTCCGAGGTTCCGTTGCTGCTGCTGAACGCACTCAAGCGTTCCCTCCATATTGTTGATAGTGAAGCCAAATTTTCTGCTACCTCCTCCTCCTGCTCCGGTCGCGTCGCTGCCATTGCCATTAGCATTAGGGATGCCATTAGCATCCGTCGCTGGTCGCGGGAAATGGATGACGCCCGTGTTGCCCACAAATTGGATTTTGGCCCTTTGGCCTGGTTGCAGGCGCTTAGCGTTGTCATCGCGCTGATATTCCTCGATCGCACGGAAGGCAGAATCGGTAAGCTTGACGATGATGTACTCCTTGCTATCATCGGTGTAACGGTGGCTCTGGGACATTCCATAATTGCCGGTCGATAGTGCATTGGGCAGGCATTTCGTTGACGCAATCGAATTGGTCATAACGTGCGCGCAACTAGCCGCCAATTAGATAGCAATTAGATAGCCCCTCGATTGTTTCCGGAAAATTTATGAAATGGATTATGACAGATCGGTCCAGTAGTAGTTTTTGTAGTTTGGAAAGTTGCACTTGGTTGTGTTGTTTGGGCCAGCTTGGTAATTGTGGAAGGGGCTAGGCTGTGCTAGTTATTGTTGTGTGGAAGGTGGTCGACGGCTTGGTTGATCTCGTGGAAAGGACGGGAAGTACGGGAAGCACTCGTTGTGGAAGTAGACGACTTGGGTAAGCAAGCTGCCACTGGAAGTTTCTCTCTCTCGGATGCTAACGTTTGTTTTTTGTAGATATAGTTGGTTCTGTGCAAATATTGTTTGATTTTAGTATGTTGTAATCGTATAGGATATTTAAGTTCTTGCTAAGACGTGACACACTTCCACTGCGCTCTTTTATGAACTGACAAATCTAAACTATGCAGGCTTACTTATCTCAATGACATTTAAAGCTATGCCTATATGATGTTTTATTTTTTGACGAATGTAAGAATTTCACTTCCGTATGGCAAAGGCAACAATTTTAAAATTTTACACTTTCAAAAAGTCAAATACTCTCTCTCTCTTGCTCGCTCGATCGCTCTCTTTGTATGTGTTGCTTGCAAATAACACAATTTCTTTTGTTAAATAATATGGTATTTTAATTGGGTTAAGGTAGGCATGTATTTTTGCTCTCTTGTCCCTGTTTTTGTTGCTCTTATTAATGTTACTACTGAGCGAGGAAGGTGGGGGAAGGCTACTGCTCTACTCGCCCCTCTCCGTGTTGGTTTTGTTGCTATATTTTCATATATTTGAAAGTGCCGCAAGCAGCAACTCCTGCGCCAGGTGTCAATATGTGTGTGCGTACGTGTGTCGCATGCTCTTTCTCTCTCTCACTCACACTCGTCTACTGTATGCCTGGATGATGGCGTTTATATGTATGTAAGAGAGCACCTCAGGTCATAAGCAAAATCAAAGACAGCAAATCAATGTTTCGCTCCGCTCGCACACGTCCGTGACTGGCCTTACGCTCTCTCACTCGCTCATACGGTGATCGTAGCGAGCGCGTTGAAGCGAGACAACTGCTGGTTTGATTGGCTTCTCTGCGACTCTTGCTCTTGTTGTTGTTAATTTTGTTGTTGCTGCTGCTTGATCTTTTTCCTTTTCGCTTTTTCGCTAAAAATCATCTGTGTTTGTACGCTGATTTTTATATATTTTACTGGCACTGACTCTGCTTATTATATTTTTTAGTTGCACATAGATACATAAGTACGTTTTGGCCTATCGCAGTGTGCACAGACACACGCATACTTGTACACTTAAATCTTTCTTTGCACACGCACACTAATTTTCAGCACTTTAAATATTGTTTGATTTTAATGCCTTTTAACCACTTTTTGTGCTGCTTTTGTATTGGTTGGCGGACACACACGAATACATATATTTATTTCTATATTATACGTACGCTTTACGCGTATGCGACACTTTTACTCAAGACATTTTTGGTCAAGTGGATTTTGTTGTACTTTCATTTGGAGAACTGTTCTGAATTTATCGAGTATATATTCTTATTATTTTATGTGTTTTTTTAGTGCAGTTTTTAGCTGCCTTCTCTTCTTTTGTAGTGCGTCTGTGTGTGCCAAGGTATCTTAATCAACGTACAAAAGGTATCTGCTAAATGAAATCGAAACGAGTTGCTTTCAAGTGGTTGCCCGTCGATTGCTGTTGTTGTTGCTACTGCTGCTGCTCTCTTTGCACTCGTTTATTACAAGTGAGAGAACGGAAGTAGCGAGTGGCAGATCACTTCGCTGCTCTTAGCCTGGCTACTCTTGCTCTCTGGCTCCTCGCTTCTTTTGGTATGTACGTGCCTTGTATCACTTGCCGTATAATTCGTTGTTTTTGTTTTTGCCAGTCAAGCAAAGCAAGGCAGAAATGAAAACAAGTTTGCAATATTTTAATGTGCGCACTTGGCACTCGTCAATCTCTTAATTTTGGCTCTCTTTTTGCGCGTGTGAGCTTTTTGTGATCTGGGCACGTCTTAGCAAATGAAAAAAATTAGATATACTAAGCTTACTTTTTGGTTGTATGTGAGTTGGTTTTTTAGCTGGAAATCTGCAGGCGGTACTATAAGAATAATAGTTCAGCTTAGTGGCGGATTAAGAAGCAAACAGGCAACGGGCGTACTTACAATTGATTATGTATTCTAATAAAAAACAGATTGGTTTTGCTGTTGAAACAGCTGTTTTGCCACCTGTATGCCCCCACACCACGTCACACGTAGTAGTTTGTGCTGCTCTCCCTCTCGCGCTCCGCTCTCTTTATCGCTGCAGCGAAAAAGTTCCAACAAAACAGAAAGAAAAACAGCACGACTGCAACAACAACCGTGTGCCAGTCGCAATCAGCTGTTTTGCGCGCTCACTCGCTCTGCTCTCTCGCCGCAGCAGTGTTGGTAAATGCGTATTATCGATTGGGTGGTCTAGACTTATCGGTCAATCGAGATATGAGCTTTAAATTGTTGGACGTTGACTTCTTGTTGCTGCAAAATTGTGATCAATTTTAATATAAAATCACGTTTATGGCTTTGTTTGGCATACTTGTGAGTTGATTGCTGCTATACTGTGCAAGTGTATGTGTGTTGTTGATTTCTGTTCCGTTGCCTTGTTACTGCATTGACTTAATTTCACTCTGCACTTGGGTAATAAAAAAAAAGGAAAACACTTTAGTATTTTATTTGGTTTGCACTTGAGATAGTTTTGCTTCCACTCTCCCGTTACTCGGTCGATTTTTTGGTTTGTTTTGCGTTACGCGTTCGCGATCATACGTTTTTCGCGCTCAGCTGTTGTGTGTTTACGTTACTCGCTCTTGGCTCTCGTTGCTCTCTTCCCGCTCCCTAACTCTTTCAAAAACTCAAGTTTCTCTTAGCAAAGAGAGCGCGAGTGCAGAGCACGCGACATTCGTTGTCATATTTTAGCCTCGACGTTGTTGTTTTTGGTATTTTTGGTTCACTTTTGACATTTTTGCATACGAAAATTTTCCGCTTTCAGGTAGATTTACCGTACCGCGGATCTTCTAACTTTTAAGTAAAGTAAGCGTGTCTGTATGTGTGCATGAGTTTGTTTGCCTGTTTTTTGCCTTAGTTTTTTGTTTAATGAATTTTGCCTGCCTTATCTCGTTTCTGTTTATTTTATGGTTAGAAATTTTAAGCCGCACACTCGCACACATACTCAGTAACACGTGCGTAAATGTACGTAGGTAAGTGTTCTTGTGTATTCCACAATGAAACTACATTTCTATTTGTTTTTTTCCCATACCAACGGCTAAAAGTAAGGTAAAACAGTCAAGGGCGCACACCTGCCCTTGGGAGCAAAGGAGAAAGAAGCTCACAGACGAATGGCCATTCAAACGGGAGCGACAAGATAGGAAGATGTCTGGGAAAACCCGAGAATGCTACATCCTATTATTACCTAAATGTCCGCCGGAAAATGGATGCCCATAAATGAGGCTTACCCAAGTAACCCAAACCCTTATTTTGCCAATGATAAAAAATATCTTTGTCGCTACATTTCAGTTGTAATTCCGGCTATGAGAAGACTGTCAAATTCGGTATGAATTTTGGCTTTATATAATTAGTGTAACTTGTTTGATAGAAAATACAAATAAACGAATTCGATCCGTAACAAAAGTAAACGATTTTGGTCGTTAATAGGGTTTGAAAACATTGATTAGACTACTGAACACGTTTTTCTACACAAAATATAATAAAAACATTTATGAACTAGCTATCATACTCGTAATTACATTTCCTAGTCCACTGCTTTTCTTATTTATTTAAAATATTTTCTTTGCCTCAAGTTAACTACAATGATGTCCCTGGGACCGCCTCGGCAACAAAAAAAAAAAAAAAAAAAAATATCGCCGCCAACTTTAAACAAATTAGCTGAAATATATTCAAACTGTGCATATAAAACAGCAGAGTCGCTGCGCAGCCAGCATAATACAATTTCAAGTTTCGTTTTTGTTCAAATAGCATTGAGGGAAAAACGCCGAAAGGCCAATGCACTGCGACGACACAAAGTGAGTTGCGGAGAGGAGTGCGGAGGGATGGGAAGAGGTGGCACAGGGTCAGGGGGCAAGGGACAGGCAAAAGGAAATGCGAGGACCTCGACAACAGCTGGCCGCAGGAAACAGGAGCCATAAACCGCCAAGGGAATAGGAAAACAATGAACAAGTAGGAAGAGAACGATCCCGACTATAATATACTTAGCAATCAGGAGAGACCCCATGGTAAATAATGAATGGTAAAGGTAAGAAGAAAATCTTTGGATAACCTTTTCACTGTTACGCCCGAATAGTTTTATTTAATAGTTCAATCCCTTTACTAATCAAAGCAAGCCTTCACTTATGTTGTGATCAATTACAATTTAGTGCATGACCAAAATGTTTCTCTACAAATTTCCAAACGATGTTTTTGAATTCATAATGCAAGGTTTAAAATCCTTGGCTAAATGCGAAAAAAATCCTGACTATACCTCACCCTAATTGATACTTGTGGTTAAATCTGCTTAGTTCCGTCAAAACAATATACCCTCGTTTGCTGCGAGGTGCAATAAATGGAAACTTTGTGAAAAGATGGTGGAAAACGTGTGCAGTGGAATGCTCAAGAGAAAAGACAAAACGCACACGCTCTCGAACGTGAACACGCTTCCCTAAACCCGCCGCACAATCCAAACCAATCCATTCCATTCCCCTAGGTGGATGCACATCATACATACACATGTAAGAATGTATAATCTCACGGTTGAAAAATAGATGACACACTCGTTCGCATACACATATGTATGTACGTAAGCACATTGTTTAGTGTATATGTATATGTATACATACTTCTGTTCGTGGAACGATGCAGCTGTCAGCTGTGCACGAGCAGTTTTCTTTGTGCTACACTTCTTTACAGAAACGAGCGAGGTGGTGATAACAATGCTCAATGAGGAAATGGGGCAGCAAGAACAAGAACCTCATCGGAGACGGGCCTCTCTGCCTCGTTTCCATATACATACATACCGCAGCAATTCTGGGGGTGCACTTCATAGGAAATCTTTGCAGATCGCCAGGGTTGCCACCTACAATCGCACACAAGCGGGCACCAGAACAATCGATCGATATAAAACGACCGACCAGGGCTACGTCATATGGTAAAATGAAGAAAAGCAAGTATTTGCTATCAAAAGAAATGAAATAGCAGCTCGTTATCAAAGAGTTAGCGTTTGCAGTAGGAGTATTTTCTAGAAGTAACTATAAATCACATTTAAGACCTGCATGTGCAGGAATCGACCAGGCATCCTAACGGACCCTAGATCGATCCTACACAAATTCATGTGTCAACGGGATATAAAGATTCTGTATGCAACGTCTTTAAAATACATTTTCTTGAAGCTTCAAATCTTCTAATTCTCGCTTGGGAATTGCGTTACTACGTCGTCATTTAGAAAACTAATAAGCAAAAACGTCGAAAGTAAGGTAAATAATAAGGTAAAATCGGAACTGGCCTGAAGTATTGCATTTCCAAACCTATTATCAGACTTTGCACCTACTAAAAGTTAAAGAGAAATGAAATACAAATGCACCAAGCGGAGCGCTACAACGACTATATGTACATATATAGGTAAGTAATCGGGTAAGTACATTCAGGGTGTGCGAGTGTGCTGAGTGAATAATCAATTGCCGGAGCTGGCGATAATGGTGCAAACCGATCTGGGAATCGGACAGTTGGGGGACTTATGGGGCAAGCGATTCCGGGCAAACCGACGCACGCCTTATTGGTAATTGCCCACATGGGAATCCCAAATGCCTTGGACATTGAACGACCGAACAAACATACACACGTATGTACATATTTCGTATTGTTTTTCACCATATCGGTGCATTTTCGAGACGAGAGAAAGAGCGACCAGAGAGAACCGAATCTCATATACCCACATCTATTTTATATAATAAAATGGCAATATTATAAAATTTTATCTTCGGCACTGGTCTATTTATAGTCCAAAGAACCAACAACAAAAACGCCAGAGAAGGCAGCACCCACAACACAAAATGCGCTCTCAACGCCACCATTTGTTCGAGTGTGTGACTCACACAACCCAGCACAACACATCAAGTGGGAAATATTTCACGATAAAAAGTAAAAATAAAAAGGTGCTAAATGCCGTCGTACCTCACTCGAAGTTCAGATGCCGTTTGCCGGGGTTAATTTTCAACAGTGATGCACCGATGGCAAAGGCCGTTGTTTATCGAAATAATCGGTGAACAAATACAAATAATTTCGGAAGCATAGAATTAAGATTATTGTTGCTAATTGTGCACAAAATTCGAGGTTGTTTAAACAGAATTATTGAGTCATAAAGTGCAATAAGTAGGTTCGTATGCAGCAATTTCGTTATCGAAATAATTGAAATTTTATCGATTAATTTTTATGCTCTTCAAAATGCAAGGCAGAATCAATTAAGAGTAAATGGTATGCATATAAATACTATAAACTTCATCAAAAGCTTAAAAACTGTTATCGATTCAACGAAGCGAACTTTAAACGAACTAATTGTACAATCAACAGAGTTAACTACAACAATTACTGGTCTATAAAATGTCATGTATTATAATTCTGACGCAAACATTAAGCGTGCTTCCTAAATGGTTCTCAAGAAAGCAATTATATTTCAAGTGGGAAGTACGAAGCGCGTTTCAAGGGTGCAATTAAGTTTGTTTTCTGAAAAACGACTAATAACCTATGATGCACACATTTCGTCCTAAGCTTATCTAAAGGCACTGAACTTTCTGAGATATATGTACATATGTATAATCAACAGCAGCCACAAAAGATATATCGAGAATAAGCAGTATAAGGCATATATAAAACAATTCGTACATTGAACTTGTAGCCCGTCCAAATTCCCGATTCAGAATGACAAATACAAAGAGGAGCTGCTAACAGCTGAAGAACCGATACTGTTCGTTCAACGACCGATCATTACATAATTCTGATTTGCTTTTTACAGCCCAAAAGTGAAACGGAAATGCGTAAAGCTCGCAATACTGCTGATATAGTATTTGAAGAGTTACGAGCGATTCGGATCGGAAAAACATTGACCGTGAATTGGCATAAATTGAAATTTCAACATACGCCCGACACTGCGCTCCGCGATTAGATTAGGTACTTTGCTTGTATATGAAAGCTTATTTACGTGACAACCTTATCTGGGAAGACAAAAAAAAGAAGCAAAAAGCATAAAAAAGCGAACACACCAAATCGATGGATAAAGAAAGCTTTTAGCCAGCTGTTTGCAGTCTAGAAAATCGGATTCAAACAAAACGAGAAACCAAACCACTTTGAAGTGTGTTTTCTACGAAGCCTGTATTAATGAGCCTGCTGCCTCTCCCGTAGAATCTGGTTTTTGAAACCGATCAGCCAGCCAGCCAAACAACAGCCACGAAAACAAATGAACCCGACAATAAAAAGCAATTTAAATTTAATCAGAAAAACACACGAAGAGGGGGTTACGAAAACAAAACTACCGGCACACGTTTTCATTGGGTTTTTACGTTTTCAGTTAATATTAGAATTAGTCTAGGATGTCATCAGCAGTGCAAAAATGAGTACTAGATGATGTATAATGGATATAGGTCAAATAAATCACTTAACGGACGTGGGCTTACTTATTGAAAATGAACTAGATTTTCCAAATGGATACAAAAACGAAAATATAACAATAAAAGCCCTAATCTTGGCATTATATTGTTCGAATAACATTTAATAATGATAATTGTAAGCTGTCATGGATAATATTTAACATTTAATTCCAATATAACTTTGTACACTATTGCTCAACCCACCCATCGTCTTAACGTTTGGTCAAGTCAAAAGTCAGAATAAATCTGTGGCCTAAAAAAATCCCCTTAAATGCTGCCCGTTGCTAACTGGTCTTCGTTAATCGCTTGGCTCTATTCAATTTAAATAATAATTAAGCCTCTTTGATTTTCAAGAAAAGACGAAATATAAATAAATAAATAAAGCACTTTGGAAGTGGCGCAGCGGAGACCAAACTTAAATAAATTTCGAATAAAAGTTTTTATATGTGGTTTCGTAACGCAAAGTCGTCGTCGTCGGCTGGTAGCCAGTGCGATATCTTCAGCACACATACATATGCATGCTAATCAACGGAAAGCAAAAAGCACCAACAAACAACACCCAAAAGGCCCGAAACACTGGAAAACCCGATACGAAACATGGCCAACTCAAGTGGCCAAGTGATGGAGTAGAGTGTAGAGTGGAGCAGAGTGGAATGGAATGGTGTGGGGTGGATTGGGATGGTATGGTATGGGGTGGGGTGTTGATGGTGTTTCGACTAGAAGGCTTCGGCATTCGAAAAAAGAAACACAACCAGACCAGAGTTTCGGACTTGGATTCCGATTCGGATTCGATACGATACGATCCAATCCGAGCCGCGAAGAGTGAGCGGCAGCAGCGATGGTTTGGCTTCGTTTGCTTCGAAAACTTGTCTTCCCAGATTCAGTTCGGATTTCTTCTTCTTATCGGGGCAGCGGCAAGACGCGACTGACAACAGCACCGAAACACACACGAAACGTGAAAGGAGGGAAGGCGGCATTAAGCCGAAGTTGCTAATACACTTGGCGTTATCTACCACAAAAAATGTTCAAAATTCGGATTGAATACCTATTTGTAGCACCAGGTTGTTATAATTGAAATATCAAAAACGGGATGGTATATCTTTCAGAATTGAGCTTTGAAAACATGAATACCCCATTACAGGGTATTAATGGAAAAAGAAACAGCGGTAAGCAACAGTGTTGGCAATTTGGAACTGGACTACAAACGGACTTGAAAGAAACCAAATAACAACAACCACACCAACACCGACAATAACAACAATAACACCAACAATAACAACCACCAACGGAGCGAGTCGCGATTGCCGACTGGTATTTCCCTCTCTGGGTTGTTATGAATCTGTTGTATTTGCTGCTGCTGCTGTTGGTTTTGCTGTTGTAGCCGCTGTCTTTCATTATAAAAAATGAATATACATTTCGTATATAGTATATGCGTGCACACATGTATGCAGCACACACGGACGGACACACTTTTGAACGTATGTATGTATCTGAGGCTATATCTTTAAAATTACTGAAGGTCAGTCAAATTGAGCGTACAATCAACTTTTTAATATTTCATTAAACCAATTTTACTGCTGCTTTATTGGTTGCTGTATTAGAGTTGTGATTAATTTATATCTTCGACCGCCAATGCATTAATGCTGTACGCTGCGGCAGAAACGTACATATGTATCTCTTTAATTGCCGGGGATGTTATAAATGACATAGTTAACCTTTACATGCATTTTCGGTGAACAGCTTTAGTCCCTCGTGAAATGCAAATGCATCTAATATATTGCTACAAAAATCCGATCAATTATCACTTGCTGGATTGCTTTCGCTTCCTTTCTCTCATTCCACTTAATTAGTAGGTTGCTAATTGAACTTCCGCAGAACAACTCCACTTCTATGACAGCCTATTGTGTGTCATTCCCACACAAGCACAAATCAGAAGTAGCTTTTAAAACGCGTCAGTTCTGGCCATCACCTTGCCTTTTTCTATTTGCCGGAGTTTCCGGTCTCCGTTGCCATTTAAGTTGGCCAAAAAATAAGTCAAACCAGAGCAGTAGGCAATGAATGGTTACCAAGAAGAAAATACCTGACCTTTGCATATAAATAGAACCTGAACTGCGATTGAACGACAAGAATCTCGAGCAGACCCAGTTTCAGTAATGACAAACAATTCAGAAGTTTGCCACAAGAAACGGAACATTTAACCGGAAACCAGCTGAAAAATATGAAAACTATTTTATTCCGCGTTGTAATGATCCAAATATATGCATATTTTTGAATTATTCATTCCAGTTTTTCTGACTAATTCGGATATTATTCAACCTCAACTTCAATGGTTATAATTATAGCCCAAAATTTCAATTCGTTTTTATCAATTAAATTCGCTCTTTTTTGTGCTAAGCCAGCACCTATCGCTTAAGCCTCGATTTTTGTTGCGGTTGGTTTTCTTATCAAGTACGAGCTGTGTACCAACGAAACGAAAGAGCGAGTTCGAAAAGAAAAACACAAGTAAAAAACGACAAATTCAGCACTCGAGTTGCGCTTTTGTAGTGGAGTCGAGTGCACAAAACCCAAAACCCAACCCACAAACGAGCCATAAAAAACCTCGCGCGGTATGCATGTGAAAAATAAAAGATACGAAAAATTATATAAACATTATAGGCGAGCGTGGTATGACTAAACCGACCGCAACTACAACAACTACCTATACGTACGTACATATAACTACCGCCGCAGAGCGAGAGCAACAACAACAACAACAACAACTGTAGCAATATGTAACCAGTCGGGTGGCAACAACTACAACAACTGCAGCCACAACAACAATTGTACCAACTACAACCATAACAACGAAAACGAGGGCTTGCTGTCAACTACTTTTATTTCTGTCTCTTGGGTTGGTGGTAATTTTAATGTCGGTTTTTTGGGTTTTATTTTCTGGTTTCTCAGCTATAAGAAACTATGCCAGAGTTAACTACGGATTACAATAATAATCACAAATGTACAGGTGCGGTCAGCAAATTACCTCTAATGTTCTATACTGTGTGCACAAAAGGCTTATTAACTGCTTATTTGTATATAAGAGTGTAAATCCGCTATAATTAACACACAACTGCAAACTAATCAGTGGCTATGCTAATAAGTAGCTACACATGTCCATAAACCAAGTTTTAAAATAATTAAAACATTGTTGGGTATAGATATTTTGTTTTATGACCTATACTAAGTTACTTTTTGTTTGCATGTTTGTAGATGTTTATACTTATAATATTTTCAAGCCAAAACATTTGTATGATTCATATTTTTAGGGTTTCTCAAATTAGTCATAACTCCTCTGGTATTTGTATTCCTTTTGCGGATATAATCTTAAAAACACCAAAATTTTAAATCGTGAATCACAAATAGAATATTTTAAAGGATTTAAAAATACATGGATCTCAAGTACATTTTCTCTATCTAGAGGTTTCGGTTCGCTTATTTTACTACCGAGTACGCATCGGCACAGAAATGTTTTGAAATTCTGTGCTAAAATCGTGACCTCCGCTGTAAACAGTGGGCGCTGGCAATGTCGTTGGCAACAATTATGCACCTTGTTGGCAATGCCGAGCTTACAAGCTGTCGCATTGGCTTAGCGAGCGACTAATTGGCTAATTAGACAACAGTGAAGCGCAAAGAGAACCGATTAAACCGATGATTTCGATTACATTCGCTAATGCGCTAAAACAGCAGAAATGACACAAATTTGCTGACACAATTACGCATGTTTTGGAGGGGAAATGGCACACATAGATTCGCGTGCCATTGTTTTATTTGTTTGTCTGTTTACACACCCAGAAAACGTACATAAACCTATATTCGGTGACAATCGAGCACAAATTTGGTTTTGCTGTGGGCCGAAAACGGAACCCGATAACAATTACAAAACTATGAACCAATTAAGTTAAGGCTATTAAAAACAGCAAAAACAATTCTGCTTGTTTTTTTTTTCAGAAAAACAACAAGAATGAGAGGAAAATAGAGAGCGCAAAAGAGAAGCAGAAACGGAATCCACAATGGCGTCCGATGGCAAGCGAAATTCACGACGAAACGAAACAGCATTTGCCATATGACCATTTATGTTTCGGCATTTTCGCTGCGTAAACATTTCCATATGCAAATATTAATGACCTTCACTTTCACCTCACATGCTAAAAAGCATTCCATTGCAGAGGGACTACAGGTATGCAAGGTGATCTATTACAATCATTAACACATTGCCTATTTACTACATACATATCTCCCCCTCTGTAATTGAGCTTAGATAAACACATTTAAATCGGGTCAATCGACAACAAACTATTTCGAAGAATGTCCAGAGCATCCATTCAAAATGTAACTGGAATTGTAACAATCGATTAATTTTCAATAGTTTGACAACCCTAAAGCCATCTCTATACACTCCCACAGTGTGGGAGTACAACAGGTGATAAGCTTCGATTAATTTTCACATTCCCATACAAGTACATTGAATGCTTTAAAAATAAATGAACCCGTACACAATCCGGTACATGTGTATCCGTTCGCGGTGACTTCCAAAAAAGAAAAACAGCAACAAATGTACCATATCAATTGCTGCCTGAGTTTTTGTGACAGTGTGCGAGAGTGATGTGTGTGCATTGGCGTACGAATAATCTGAAACAAATAGCGGCCTTCTGTCCCAGCGACAACAAGACAATTACTGTAAATAGGTGAAATAACAAGACAACCAGCAGTTGCACAAATATTAAAAAGGCACACAGACGGACAGACCAACCAAAGGTATTACGGTAATCAATGTCAAACGCTGCCGATTTTGTGAGTATTTATGTGTGCGTCTCTGTGTTCACTCCAGCCGAAAACAACAACACCTTCGCTTCGGAAGAGCGACACACACGCTCCTATCAAATCGCTCGGAAAGAGAGAGAGGCACATAGAGCGGACTCGAACGATGCGCGTCAAATGTCAAAATCGAGAAGAACAACAAAAACCATTATCGAAGCGACCTAGTGTTGTTCTACTTGAGAGAGCGTTTTTCGAATAAAATGAACATATTTGAAAGCTAAAATAATATTTACTTTTCCTATTTATGTTTCATAGTTTTGTGGACTTAAAGCGCAAGTAAACTTTTTCGAAATGCCAGCACACACATACCATTTACCTATTATACAAGCATACATATATATTTATATAGATATATATATATGTATATACATGGCGGATATAAAAAAGCACCACTTGTTGTTGGCTTGATTGAATGCAGTGCGTGCGAGCGGGATGGCAAGTTGTAGTTCGCCAAAGCAAGGTAAGATCGTCACCAATACACCGGTAACTGCAGCTCACATACACACACAGTATACTTTCACTTCTTGTATTGAATTTTTGATTTTATTTGTGCTGGCGCCATGTTGTTGTTGTTAGACATGGGGTTTTAAGCAGATTTATGCAGTCGGCAACAGCGAAGCTTTTGATAGAAAAATGACAAGAATGTTCAGATTGACAACCGAATAAATCAACTCATTTGGATCTTCTAAAGATACAAAGTTACGGTAATGCCATTATTATGATTATTTAAGGAAAATAAATTTGATCGATATGTGCTTTAATTGCATGAAACATTAAAACGGTGTCAAATGCCATTGCGTTTTTCTTTCTGTGTACGTAGGCAAAATGCATACGTCATTGCCGATACCTTCTTATCCCTCTCACACCCTTTTATTGTTGCATTACTGCATAAATAGTGGCACTCATACATGTGCACACCACTCTATCGCTTTAGCCTCTTGTAATTTATGCAATGTCGCATTACTCTTGATTGTTTACTTGGGGTAGAGTAATCGGAAATCGGATAGGAATGTTAAAGTATACAATTTTAAAAACAGCATAGCGCAGAAAATCATATACAAATTATCACAGAACCGGCAAATGGTGAAATTGAGAGTAAACCAACGTATGCTGACGTCACAAACGTGAGGGAAAAGAGAGCGAATTTAGCATCCTCCTATCGATGTATCGAAGGATAACGGCAGCGAATCCAATTAGAATGAGCACCGAAGGACGGGGAGGGGAACGTGTTAAAATTAGACATTGAATTCTACTCCCACGCTAGTTCTCTAGGATAACTTCCTCAGGCACGCACACCGTACACATATACATACACACGCCCACAGTGCAACAGCGTCGAACGGAAAAGCAGAAGAGAGGCGAATGGGGGCAGGGACAGAAGAGAGAAGAGGAGTGTAGACAGAAGAGGAACAGCTGCGAACGAATTAACATAAATTGTATGCAAAATTGGGGTGGCTATGGATACTGCTGCTTTTTGTTACACAGCGGCGGCATATTGTTTATCGGTTTTCCTATGAACTACTACTACATTCCAGCAATTTCCTCGCGAGACGGGGCACCTTCCAATCCCATCCCTTGGCACCGTCTCTTTTCCACACTCTACTTTTCTTCTTCTTCATCTTACTTGTGTGTTGGCATATTTTGATTAACTCGTTAAAAAGACTATACTTTAGTCGTTTTGCAGGCACTTCGGTATGATTGCATTGTGGTAGCTATATTATTGTTGTTTTTAACTAAATTTAATTTAAACGCGTCGGGTTTCTGTGAGTTTTTTTTTTATCATATACGTTGGAGCGACAGAGACGGGGCGACGGCGACGTTTGGCTGGAGCGCGCGTGCATAACACGCACACACAGAGACGCAAGTACGCGAGAGAGTGGAGAAATCAATCAAGAGAGCACGTCGGCGAAGGGGGAGTGGAAAAAATCACATATGTATGTGCGTCAGTGGAAATGCGACAAGATTTTCCACAATATTCCACGCATCTTTGTTTCGTTTCTTTAGATATATGCACATATTGCTTCGTTTTCTTTTTGCATTGCTTTCTTACACAATTTATATGTATATATATATATCCATATGCATATTTTGTGGTAATTTCAGGTTTTTATTTTTTGCACACACTTTTCATCATTCTTTTTTCGCTTTTCCTTCAGTTGGATATATTACGCACTGGATTTGTGGATTTACACTGGCAATTGGTAAGCGGTGGCGAGTAATGCACGTATTCCCCTTAATTAACAGTTTTCTCTACAATTAATAATGTAATCTCTTTAACAAAAACTCAGAAATCACGTCATGGCTGCCACGTCCAAGCAACAATGAATGTAAATGGTGGCAGACGAGGCCGTCTGGGTATTCTCGACGAGCTCCAAAAGGGGCACACTATTTTTCTGGTGATACCATCGCACATCCAACGATAACACTGCATATACGGTAACACCACAATAAGTATGAACTAAATTAAATTTCCCATAGATTATATTTTTCACTTGCCAATTCACAGGTAAAGTAAACATCTTAATTGCTAAAAAACTTAAGATAAAACTTAATTCTAAACGATTTACAGAGTCATCCGCTCTTCACTTTCGACCAAAACAACCATATAAAACATATGTTTTGATGAGTGAGCGGGACGTCTATATTGCCTGCATTCGCGAATGGAGGGAACACAAAAATGCAATAAAAAATATGTGTGGAATGGAGGAGGCGCAAAAGGCCCGAAAAAAACGCGCCACACATGTACAAATTTCATCAATTGCTGTAATACATATAAATTATAACGAGGTAAAGCAATAACAATGACCAATTGGGATAATAGGCAACAATAAACAATGGGAGGGGGACGCAGCACGCTGCGCGGCTTTGCGGCTCTTGAACATGACCACGGTTCTTAGCCTGACCGAGCGACGGTCGGACCGAGTTTTTTTCACGCCGACATTTGGCCGACTGAAACAATGCACTTACCCTGGAAATTATCGTCATTCTCTTCCTCCGATGCCATTGTAGCACTCGAATGCAACTTTTACACTGTTTAAGCACACGAAATTGTCTTAATTTCCACAACAAATAATTAAGCACACACAGACACGACGAGAAAAAAAATAGACAATTGTAAGCGGCTTCAACAAATATGGCGGAGCGGAGAGCGACAAAAAAGTGAGAGAACTAGGGTTGCACCCCGATAAAACGGAGCGAAACGGTCACACTGGCGACATGTCAACCCTGACTTTTATGTTTCTTTAACGACCCTGTCCTAACGTGTTTCGCAGAATTTTTCACCAAAGACCAAAAACCTTGTGTATTGTTTTTTGAATTGCAAATCGCTGATTTAAGCTCAAGGAATGTGCCAAGCAGTTGGTAAATAACATTTACTTTTTAGTCCGACCCATTTAATTGCGAATTATGTCGTCCATTATCACGCGCAAGGATGGCGACGAACAGAAATTGTCCAAAAAGCGCGCTGCAGCCTCAGATTCCAGAAGTGGTGGTGGAAGCGCCCTTGAAGCGCCCAAGAAATCCCGCTTCGATGTCCCGGAAAAGAATGGCGGCGGTGGTGAGAAGAAAGAGGAGGTCGCCGTACTCGCCTCGCTGAGTTCCACGCAGATCAAGCTGATGATGGCCCATGCCCAGCGGGAGATCGAGGAACGCAAGCGTGCCCTAAGTAATCTAAGGGACAAGGATCCGCTGCTGGCGTCAGTTCCATCGATCGGAATGCCCGTCGCCCTAGCCACTCAAGCGCTGGCGAAGAAGCCCACGCCCGAGGACTCGGAGAAGGCCAGGAAGATTGCCGAGTTGCAGGCGCAGATCAGGGCCAAGCTTACTGGCAATTTGGCCAGTTTGATTCAGCCCACTGCGGTAGCGGCCGCCGCTGCAGCTGCTGCTCAGGCGCAGGAACGACCCAAACCCCTGATCCTGGACGATGAAGGTCGCACTGTGGACAAAAGCGGACGTACCATTAATATACCCACGGTGACACCCACATTGAAAGCCAACATACGCGCCAAGAAACGAGAGGTGTTCCAGCGCCAAACGGGGTTGGGTGAACGGAGTGAGTCGGGCACTTCGGCCCAGGAAGAAGCTATCAAGTACTTTGACGAACGCATAGCCCTGAAGCCCACTGTTAGAACCAAGAGGACGTTGAGATTCCACGAGCCCGGCAAGTTCCAGCAGCTGGCCGAACGAATGCGCATGAAGAGCCAGCTGGAGCGGCTTCAGAATGAGATTTCGCAAATAGCCCGGAAAACTGGCATATCGTCGGCCACCAAACTGGCATTGATTGCTCCCAAACAGGACATGCCGGACGATGTGCCTGCCATGGAGTGGTGGGACTCAGTTATACTCACCCAGGATCTGGAGACAGTGGACGAGGCAAGCGGTAAGATAAGCATACGCCAAACAGCCATAACCAACCTTATAGAGCATCCCACACAAATGAAGCCGCCAAGTAAGTTTAAAGCTAGAACATGTCCCACAAGCAACTAACCACCTACTCCTTCAGATGAGCCCTTGAAACCAGTGTATTTGCCGGTATTCCTCACCAAGAAAGAGCGCAAAAAGCTTCGTCGCCAGAACCGTCGCGAGGCCTGGAAGGAGGAGCAGGAGAAGATCCGACTGGGTTTGGTGGCTCCACCAGAGCCGAAACTGCGCATATCCAACCTGATGCGAGTCCTTGGCTCGGAGGCCGTGCAAGATCCCACCAAAATGGAGCAGCATGTGCGCGAGCAGATGGCCAAGCGGCAGAAGGCGCACGAAGATGCCAACAATGCGCGCAAGCTGACCAGCGAGCAGAAGAGCGAAAAGAAGCAGCGCAAGCTGAGGGAGGACACCAGCTGCGGAGTACATGTGAGCGTCTATCGCATACGAGATCTGCAGGACAACCAGAGCAAGAAGTTCAAGGTGGAGACCAATGCCAAGCAGCTGCAGATGACCGGCAGCGTGGTGTTGTTCCGCGACTGCTGTGTGGTTGTCGTGGAGGGTGGGCCCAAGCAGCAGAAGAAGTATCGCAGACTCATGCTAACGCGCATCAAGTGGGAGGAGGACATCGCCAAGGGCAACGACGGCCAGGACGTGCCCAACTCATGCGTGCTCGTCTGGGAGGGTACTAGTCAGCGACGGCACTTTGGCGAGATCAAGTTTAAGATCTTTCCCATGGAAAAAATGGCCCGTGAGTTCTTTCAGAAGCACCAGGTCGAACACTACTGGGATCTGGCCTACTCAGGAGCCGTGCTTGAGGCCTCCACGGATCAGCAGTAGACAAAAGGCATTTTAAGAATTACTAAATACACTACAGTAATACAAATTCACTTTCGAAAAGATACAAGTCTGAATTAAAGTTTTGAAGCGCTACGCATTTGATGTTATTATTTTCGAAGCTATTCGGAACTTTGGAAGTGCAAAAATAACGAATAAAAGTTTTGTCTGGACTCTAGATATTTGTAGTAGTCATTTTTTAAGTGGTGGGAGTTGTTTAATTAGATCTGGGATTTGTGTCAGTATGGTTTGTTCTCAACCAACTACTGCCTCTTTACATAGGGATCCTCCCGGATGTTCGATTGGATAAACTCCTCTAGTCCTTGCTTCTTCAGCTTCTCGATTATCTCCTCCAGCCGCTGATCTTCTAGAGCGGTCTCGGCCTTCTCGCGCAGATCCAGTTCGTGCTGTTCCTTCACCCGCTTCGTGAGCACGCCTTTCACTAGTTCTCTCAGGGACTTGTTCATGTCCAGGGTGTAATCCAGCAGCTTTACATAGGTGTCTGGACTGAGATATCCGCACTGCTGGCACTGGGCAATCTGTTCAAAGGTGTCCATGCTGGCGGTAATTATCAGACCGTGCTCCTGGGCGGATGATGGGCTGGTTGTGCTATCGGTGCCGCTGTTGCTGCGATGCTTCCAGAGCAGCTCCTCGATCTTGGCACTGGGATTCAGGAAGACGTGATCCCGATAGATACAAGCTGTGGAGGCCGTAATTAAGTCGTAGGTGGAAATGCCGCACTCCACCAAAGCCACTCCGCAGCAATTGATGGCAGTGCTGAGTAGGCAGCCGTCATCGTCGAGAATGAGCACCCGTATGTCCAGCTGAAAGTTGAGGAACTCCGTGCGGCACACCACCGGCTCCAAGGCCTTGGTCAGCATGCTGCTCAGGTGGCGTTCCCGTTCCGGCACCGAATCCAGATCACCTGTGCCAAAGGCCGCAAAATTCACATAGCAATTCAGCACTCCCATGTTCATTCTGCGGGCGCTGGCGCGGATTAGCTCCTTTGGCGGGGCCACAATGGCCAGAACCTTGGTGTTTCCGTACTCCATGTAGGCGGAACCTCTCACTGTGGTCAACACACCGGCACGGATGACTGTAAATCGCAAGATGTATGAGAAATTTAATTACAAATAAGGATGTGCAAGTCTAACAGGTGTTTCTAGGTGCCAATTGTCTGGGTTCCTTCGCCGGTTTGTCAAGACTCTCAAAGAAATCCTCGCTTTCCTGCAGAGTTATGTACGGCTCTTCCTCAATGGAGGCTCCATCGAGCAGGGTGTTCTTCGTCTGGTTCACCGTTAACATATTAATATAATTTTGTTTGAATAAGAAAATAAACAAACTGAGTTCACATGTGGGCCAACGATTTTTAAGTTTTCGATTACGAATCGAAAATACGAATCTAGTATTTTTGTATACATTTTATACCGATTCTGTATCGCTTATCGTAGGTTATCGTATTTGAATGAAGTCCTTCAAAGAACCTTTTAAGAAAATAATCATCTTTATTTTATATCTTCAACGAAGTCTTCTTATTAGGCAGACTGTGCTAATTATTTATAATGTCTGAATAAAATTTTGATTTCTTCTTGGTACTATTTTCTCTGTTGATAAGAGAAAAAATACCCTGTAAAACAAAGCTTAAGACAACCCAAATCCACTCGGCACAGAATGTTAGTGGAATAATCATTTTCCTAAGCTCAACGAAAAAATTAAGGATACTTTTTTAACGCAGGATGAAAGTTGGAATTAGGGAGATCCATTAACATCCTAACCAACCATCAAGAGACCCATTTTTGCTTACCGGGACTCGCCACTATACCAAAAATTCGTCCGGAGAAAGATCTCCGTTCGTATCAAGGAATTACAGCTAATACAACTGCAAGGGCTGGATGTAAAAAATATATTTAAAATATCTGCATATCACGACATTTTCAAAAAACCCGCATACATACACAAAAATTTTTAGCTTTCTGATCTCTATCACTTTTCAATAATAATTTTGATTGGCAAGGCCCTTAAAAATCGTTAAAGTGAAAGTCACTGCCATCACTATTGGAATGTGACCAGCTCTTGGTAACGGTAGCTGATTATTCTGGTATTTTAAACAAATAAACGCGGCATAGCCTGGCGTTCGCAGCACGGTCGCACTGCAAAAAGCGCTGTGTAATTCTGCAATTTCAACAACGAAAAAAAGGGGAACAAAGCCGCATAAACCGCATTACAATCGAAACAAACGTAGTGCCAATTAAATCCCTTAAGTCAGACAAGCCAGGAAAGATATCATGACGGGCGAGACCAAGCTGGAGAAGAAGCCGCTGAAGCCGGCGGCATCCGAAGGCGATGCCAAGGATCCGAAGGCCAAGAAGGATGAAAAGAAGGACAGCAAGGACAAGGAGCAGCAGCCGGAGCTCTCCGACGAGGACCAGCAGCTGCAGGAGGAGCTGGAGCTGCTGGTGCAGCACCTGCAGGAGCCGGATGTGAAGCTCTACCAGCCGACGCTGGAGAGTATGGCCAAATTGATCAGGGCCTCCACGACGTCGATGACCTCGGTGCCCAAGCCTTTGAAGTTCATGCGCCCGCACTACGAAACCATGAAGACGGTGTACAAGCACATGCCCAATGAGCAGGCTCGCCAGTTGTGCGCCGACATCATCTCGGTGCTCTCGATGACCATGGGCAGCGGCAAGGATTGCCTGGCCTACCGATTCCTCTGCGATCGCAAGCAGCGCATCGGGGACTGGGGCCATGAGTATGTGCGTCATCTGTCTGGCGAAATTTCTGCCCACTATCACGATACAACGGGAGACTTTCGCGTGCAGCTCATCGAACTGGTCAAGCAGATCATCCCCTACAATATGGAGCACAATGCCGAGGCTGATGCCTGCGATTTGCTGATCGAAATCGATCACTTGCACCTGTTGAGCGACTTTGTGGACGAGTCGGCCTATCCCCGCGTCTGTCTCTATCTGCAGTCCTGCTATCCGTACGTTCCCGACCCGGACAACACCATTATCCTGGAAACCGCGCTCCAGCTGTCGCGCAAGTTCAACCAGTACACACAGGCCATGCGACTGGCGTTGATGCTCAACGATATGGACAAGATCGGTGAGATCTTCAAGGAGCCCAAGGAGCCGGCCATGCAGAAGCAGCTGGCATTTATGCTGGCCCGCCAACAGATTTGCCTGGAGCTGGATGAATCGGTGCCGGACTACGATGATCTCATGGAGATCATGTCGAATGCTAATCTGAACAAGCATTTCCTCAATCTAGCTCGCGAACTGGACATCATGGAGCCCAAAACGCCGGAGGACATTTACAAGTCGCATTTGGACAACTCGCGCTCCCGCTTTGCATCCATCCAGGTTGACTCTGCCAAGCAAAATCTAGCCGCTAGCTTTGTAAATGGTTTTGTTAACGCCGGTTTCGGGGTGGACAAGTTGCTGTCGGAAGACGGAAACAAATGGTTGTACAAGAACAAGGAGCACGGCATGCTCTCGGCCACCGCATCGCTAGGTTTGATCCTTCTGTGGGATGTGGATGGCGGTCTGACCATGATCGATAAGTACTTGTACTCCACCGATGACAACATCAAGTCGGGCGCTTTGTTGGCTTGCGGAATCGTCAACTGCGGCATCCGTAACGAGGTCGATCCGGCTCATGCCCTGCTCTCCGATTACATCGACAACCAGAACTCCTGCATGCGCGTTGGCGCCATCCTCGGTCTGGGCATCGCCTACGCTGGCTCCAATCGCTCCATTGTGATCGACACCCTGAAGACGGTCTTCTCGTTTGGCAGCAACAACAAGAGTTCGGCCAGCGTGGAGATATTGGGTATTACAGCTCTGTCGCTGGGTCTCATCAGTGTTGGTTCGTGCAATTCGGAGATCACCGAGATCTTGCTGCAGACGATCATGGGTCTGACCAAGGCCGATCTGAAGGACACCTACACGAGGTTCCTGTTTTTGGGTCTGGGTCTGCTTTACCTGGGCCGCCAGAAGTCCACCGAAGCCGTGATGATGACCTTGGAGGTTTTGGAAGAGCCGTACCGCAGCATGGCCACTACCATGGTGGACATTTGCGCATACGCTGGCACTGGCAACGTGCTCAAGATCCAACAGCTGCTCCACATCTGCTCCGATCACTACGAGACGTCCAGTGCCGATGACGAGAAGGAAAAGAGCAAGAAGGACAAGGGCAAGGATAAGGTAATGCCACACTTCGTGATTCGTTTTCTAGTTCCTTAGCTAATTGCTTCAATTCATTAACTTTGTAGGACAAGGAGAAGGAGAAAGAGAAGGAAAAGGAGCGCGAGAAGGACTTGTCGGCCACCCAATCGATCGCCGTGCTGGGAATTGCCCTGATCGCCATGGGCGAGGACATTGGCGCCGAAATGGCATACCGCTCGTTTGGAAACCTGCTGCGCTATTGCGAGCCAGCCATCCGTCGGGCCGTGCCACTGGCGTTGGGCCTGATATCCGCCTCCAATCCCAAGCTGAATATCATCGACACGCTGAGCAAGTTCTCGCACGACAGCGACGCCGAGGTGGCCCACAATGCGATCTTCGCCATGGGCTTGGTGGGCGCCGGCACGAATAACGCCCGGCTGGCCTCCATGCTGCGCCAGTTGGCGCAGTACCATTCGAAGGATCCCAGCAATCTGTTCATGGTGCGCATCGCCCAGAGCTTGACGCACTTGGGCAAGGGCACTCTCTCGCTGAGTCCCTACCACAGCGATAGGCAGCTGATGAACCCCATGGCCGTCGCTGGACTGATGGCTACGCTGGTTTCCCTGCTGGATGTGAAGAACCTGATACTGAACCGATCGCACTATCTGCTCTACACACTGGTGCCCGCCATGCAGGCGCGCATGCTGATCACCTTCGACGAGGAGCTCAACCAGCTGCAGGTCCCTGTGCGCGTCGGCATCGCCATCGATGTGGTCGGCCAGGCAGGCAAGCCGAAGACCATCACCGGCTTCCAGACGCACACCACGCCCGTCCTGCTGGCCATTGGCGAGCGCGCCGAGCTGGCCACCGATGAGTATCTGGCCCTCACCCCGGTCATGGAGGGCTTCGTTATACTCAAAAAGAACCCCAACTTTGTGAAATAGAAGTGCATTCAAACATTTAACGTTTAAGGTCATGCGAGAAATTGAAGTTCAGCCACTAACTCCCAATAATTATTTGTTCTCCCCGCTGGCAGTTGATTCAAACGATTCAATTGATACGAAATATATCTACTTATAAAGAATAAACGCTGTGCTCTTTTTATTACCCATTGCAGGCGACACAAACGCATTGTGTGAAAATATATATATGCAAACTTTATTCAGTGGCTTTTAGCAATATTCATTTTGCGTGTGCTCGAAGTGGATTTTTATTTATGCATGTATACGTATATATAAATGTAGTCGTAGGCTCTAGTGATAGGTTCTTGCTGGATTTTTTGGAGCAGTTTGTTTCGCTTGTACGAACTTTACTTTAAAAATAGACTTACTTATTGCTGCTGTAAATATATATATATATATATTTGTATACACTCTGCACTAATTACATATGATAAAATTGTCTCATTGTTTCGCCACAAAAGCTTGGCTCACACAATCCAAAAAAGAGATGTAAAGTGTAAGCATGGGAATTCAAATCGCTTTTGAATTTAGTTTTCCATTAGCCCTGTAGATTTGTTAAATTTAAGTAACTGCCAAATTAGAATTAAAGTATATTTGATTTTAGATACAATTGTGGCGTACTGGTAGCAACGAACCAAATGAACGATTTTGAGGTCAATTTCAAATTCGACACAAGTCTTAACAAATGTCCAACATGATAAATCGGTTAAAATATAACACAACATAATAGAATAGAATATATAGCAATAAACTTAGGGCTTGCAAAATGGCCTGGTCCGGCATTGCGTCTACGAATTAAACAAACTAAGCCCTGCGATGCATGTGGTCAACGGGAGGCGATAATTGAGGAGGAGGAGGACGATGAGGATGAGGAGGAGTTGGAGCAGCAGCAGCAGCAGCGGCGGCGCCTGCGTCAGCGCCTCTCGTACTTGGCCGGCACCGATAGCCTGGTGCGGACGCCACCAGCTCCTCCTCCCGTCGATCCGCTCGCCTTGCTCCTCTCCGATGTGGAGCGACGCCGGGCAATCGGGCGTTTGCTGCTGCTGCTACTGGCGTTGTTACTGGTTGCTGGCAGTGAATGGTTATTGCTTTTGTTGCGGCTGGCTCCACTTCCAATTCCGCCTCCGTGTCCATTTCCGGGACTTCCGTCGCTGTAGCGCTGCCGCTTGGTAAGCACTGTATTATCTAGCAAAGGTCCAAAACATATACCATTAGAGCGCGTCAAATGCAAGTTGAATTCAAGTTACTACTGAGTTAGTTGCCCACACAGTTGTTGGCAACCGGGCTCGCAACTCCATTAACTCCCACGGCACCAAATCCGCCACACTCATCATCAATAATACCAACATCGACAGCATTATCGCTGTGGGCCAGCACCTCTGGCGCATCCGCCGCCTGCTCCACATCTGCCACAGACCGCGCGTTCACAGTGAGAGGAGGAATTCAGTTAATGTCCAAAGGAAAAGCGAAAGGTTTGAAAGAAAAAGGTCCAAACGATACAATTTTGATTGAATTTTGGGATTTGCTACTGATCGGTGGCTTTCATTGTGAACTCATGACGATGTTGGATGGATGCATTGGATGTTTTGTACATATGAAGATGCATGTAGCGATTCCTTGTCTTGGATATGTTATCAGTTTATCAGTTTATCTGCATAAAGTTATTTTGGGTGGCGCAATTGATGATGATATGTTTAATGGGGGAAATAGGAGCTTACACATATTACAAAGAACAAAATATATGGCATTTCATTGTCTCAATTCAAAGAACTATACAAAAATAAGATTTATCTCAAATAATAACTGAGCAATTCGGATTGCCAAATAAGATAGCTATACTTTGATTTTGTATATATGTATAAGGCTAGCACTATCGAGTTGCAATTATGTTTAAATCTACAAGACGATTCATTTTTCATAAGACATAAAGTTTAGTCAGATTACTGTTTGTAATCCCAAGCCATTGTAAAAAAAAAGCAAAGATAGAATGACTACGATGGGGATGAGAGGGGAATGCTTGCTGCATGCTGATGCGGCACTCACCTTTGGAGCTCAGCTTGCGCTTCGATGCTGGTGTGGCCGCCAGTCGCGATCCGCTGACATTGCGCTTCTGGCCTTGCTCGGAGCGTCGCTCCCTTGTGTTGGCCAGGGTGCTCAGCGGCTGGTCGGCGCTCTTCTTGGCCACGTTCTTGCTGTTGCTACCGCTGCTGCTGCTGCCGTTGGTGCCATTTTCAGTGGCCTTGCCCTGGACGCCCGGGGAGGACGCTGCGCTGCCTCGTTTCAGATGAGCCGGCATTCGTTTGGGTGGCTGCATTGAACCACTTCCAGAGGTGGATGCGGAGGAGGTAGATGCTTGGTCTGCGGGCGGTGCTGGCTTTTGGGGTGACTTGAGTGTCTTGGGGTCTTCCTGCTTCTTGTGCATGCCCACATCCAGCCAGTACTTCAGTTGCTCCTCGCGCTGCCGCTGCATCAGCTCCTGGCCGGCGGCGTACTTGCTGAGCAGACCCTGTAGCTTCTGTACCGTCTTGTAGACCGTCTCGGCTGCGATCAGTCCGTAGTCGAAGAGCGAACACATGTGCAGGATGAAGTTGCGGTAGAGATTCTTGCGCACAATCTCAGTGCCTTTGGCGTCGAGGAACATCTCGCAGGCGATCGGCAGCTGGCAATCGCCCACAAAGCCGTGACGCATCACGTGCAGGTTCCACAGCTTCATCAACTCCTTTTCACCCTCGTTCACGTCGGAGAACTCGTCGATCATCTGGATGGTCTTCTGGCGCAGCCACAGCGGATCGCTCTCGCCCTCGGAGTCGATGTCCAGCTCTTTCGGATGCACGGGCAGGCAAGTCTCCGTGTGGTGGTAGAGTCTGCATGGATTTGAATTTGTTTTACTTGCTTATCCTATGTACAGCCTTTAAGTGGCGCCTTACCTGTTGTGACCGGTAATGTACGATCGCTGGTTGCTTATCTCGTCCTCGTCCAGCTCCAGGAACTCGTCCAGGCAGGTCTTCTGGCGCCTTGGCCGGCACACCATCAGGCTGGTGACCGAGGTGCGTCGCACGGGGCCGCAGGTGCGAGCAAACGAGGAGCCAGACGGACCGGCCAAGTCGTAGGGCGATCCGGCATACGAGCCGTCGTAGGCATCATTGATGGTGACATCTATGCGAGCTCCACTTCCAGCCGGCTGGTAGGTGAAGTTGAAGCGGGCGTGGCAAAGCTTTAGATGCTTCAGCAGAGCATAGAGACGCAGGCAGTCCAGGCCGCACCACGGGCAGTTCAGCTCCTGGGTGTACTCCGTCTGCTGGCGGGTATTATTGCTGTACATGAAGTTGTACACGATCTGAATGTGCTCCGGTGTGGTCTTGCACAACGTGCTGTTGCCCCCGCCACCACCATTCTTCAATCCGCTGCAGTTGTTGTTGTTATTGTAGTTGTTGTTGTTGTAGTTCATCTCGGCCACCGCATCCAGATGCTGGACACAACGCTGCAGCTCCGGAGCGGAAATCATCTCGGGCAGCTGCTCATTGGATAGCGTCAGATGGAACTTGAGCATGGGACTCTGCTGGTAGACGTCGTAGGTGAGCGAGAGTGGAATGTAGCTATCGGGCATCGTTTCCCAGGTGCATTTCTTTGGTGAGAAGGACTTGATGCTGGTGGAATTGAGAGGCTGCAGCATGGCCTCGTACTCGCCTTCGGTTATGAATCCGCTGGACTTCTCGTACAATATCAGTTCCGACCCGAACATTTTCTCATTTCGACGCGACCGCTTAATCGGTGGAGTTTCTGCAGAAGACGGATTAGTTTGTAGACCAACTGGGCGCTTTGCAAAGAACTCACCTGCATTCTCATCGTTGCACGTACTTGGCGCCAGCACCTTGATGCGAAAGAGCAGCTTGTACAGTGTGTGCTGCTCACCCATTGGCCGCATCGTCTGGAGAGGAATGCTGATGGTGGCATGTTCTCCCACACGATCCTTTGGGTTGTACACGATCTGTGAGCACTTGCTGAGCAGCTCCTGGAAGTCCAGCGTGCTGTCCTTTCGCTTGCTGCGTGTGATCTTGTACAGCGTGGTCTCCACACTCACAGACTCGCCCGCTTCGCAGAGCAGCTGCTCCTGCAGCAGATCCTCGCCAGACTCGTTGTCCAACCTTGCCGGCAACTTCTCGTGCAGCGAATCGTAGATGACGTGCAGGTAGTTCTGGCTCACCGCCACCGACTTTTGTGTTATGCTCTCCAGCATGGAGTTTACCTGGAAGCTGATCCGCTTCTTGTTGTTCCGCGACATCCGTTCCTTCATGTAGCTGAGCGTGCGGTTGAGGAAGATGGGCTGTATTTGAGAAGGGGTATATATTAATGAGTGGTGCAGGGTGGAGCTAAATATCCTAGACATTTCTAAGGTGATTTAAGATAACTCCATAACTGCAGCAGCTCAGTTGAAGCTGAGTATTAATTGCGATTTTGTGTAACCTGAATTCGAGGAGTCTCTTATTTGAAGCTTAGTTCGCAGTGATGTATGGGACACAAATACTTGGAAGGGATATCAACTTACGTTTGTCTCGTGTCGATTGCGCAGGTAGCGATAGATCTGCGTGGGCTCTGAAATGTAAGTATTCGGCGAATTACTCGATGGCCCGAAGGCACAACAACCGCAGGTTCTACTCACTCTCAAAGGCCTGCAAAAAGAGTTCCTGCTCCTGCTGGTGGCCATTGAGTTTGACCTGACCCTCGCCCGTCGGCGGTACAGTAGAGCCAGCATTGCTCGCGTCCGGTGCTCCATGGGTGAGGCCATTAATGCCATTTGCGGCTGAACCATCCGGATTACTGTCTTTTTCGCGTTTTTTCGTTGGGGCCATTGTTTTTGTGTTGTTGGCAAGGGGAACGGGGGCGGGGGCGAAGGGCGAGGGCGGTACTGACGGCGGTACGCTTTCCACGGATCACAATTACAACCGCACGCAATCGCTTTTAGTTGGCACACATTTTCGCCACATCAGAGTCCATTTATAATCGGTTTTTGTTACTTTTCCGCCGCGCTATGCGTGTTTTCTGCCGTCCTCCTTTTCGGCGCGAAATCTTTTGCTTTTGTCTCAGCGTTATTATGGGCGCACTAGCAACGCTACGACTGCATGACGAATGTTTTTGTTTTGCTGTTCAGCGCTTGCACACTGACTAACTAATTTGTTCATATGCACATTGTACTTGTTTAAGTTGATGAGATTAAGCACTTTATTTGCTTCCAAACATTGCAAATGAAAGCATTATTTTTTTGCGGTCATGTCAAGCATGTACAACGCCAGTCCTAATACGTTGGGCGTTTGCCAACACTGTTTTGATAGTCCTTCAAGCAATTTGATTTCAAATGCATTTACTTCTCCGTTTAGTACACAACATTTTTTAAAGGTTTTCGTTTATATACTTTCCTCGTTTTAATTAGTAAATTGAATGAAAGACAGTAATTAGTGCACATTTCAGACAGCTGTTTTGGGCAGTGCTGTAAATCACCCCAGTTACAGCCATGTGGCAACGACGACATTTTCTGCAATTTTGTGCAAACCATATTTGGGCACACTGCACGCTTTACTCACATGCGAAAGCCGAAATTTTGTTAAAATTATTAACAACCGGTGAAGCAACTGTCTCATTAAACTCGTAATTCCGAACTAACACCTGCGGTAACTAAACCAAAATGGACAAGAAGAGCGCAGCGTTGTATAAAAAGATGCAGGCCGAGTTTAAGGCGTACCAGAACCTGCAGAAATGTGAGTAAATGCCAGCCATCTGGTGGATAAGTTCCATAATTTCGTCTTATGTGCATGGAATATATGTACATTTAACTTCCTGCACAGCCTGCGTGAAGATGGTAAAGCAGCGGGAAATGCTGGAAAGCCAGCTGAACGAGAACAAGTGGGTCCTGGACGAGCTGAATCTTCTGGGCCCCGACAACAAGGTCTACAAGCTCTTCGGGCCCGTTATGGTCAAACAGGAGCTGGAGGAGTCGCGCCAGAATGTCGGAAAGCGCATGGAGTACATCTCCAAGGAGCTGAAGAGCTGCACCGACACCCTGGAGAACATGTGAGTGGCCATCGCCTATTTGCCTTTTCCTTTTTTCATTTTCGTTTTATTTAATCCAGGGAGAAGGACATGCTGAAGCATCAGGAATCCGTGGCCAAATACCAACAGCAGTGTCAGGTGGCGGCGGCCATGCAGTAAAGGCCTTCTACCCCCGCACACATCTAATTTATAACTTATTTTGGGACAGCTTAGTGGCTTTCGAAACTCTACTGGCACGACCGCTTTATCTTAAAATTAATAAAACCCATGAAACCCTTAACACAGCATGATAATGTGGATTCAGTGGATGCATTAAAACATTATTAACTATATTATTTTCAAAAAAGATTGTTTCCATCTCCCAGCTAAAAAAAGTTTTAAAAATAATTGCCCTATTTTTATATTGAAACATACGTTTTATTATGAAGATTTACTGCATTTTAAATGGCTAGTAATTAAATTTGTGCAGCGCATTTATTAAATGTAACATTTTACCAGTTACTCTTTTTATTTAGCAAGAAGTTATATGTTAAAAATAAAAAATTGAATTGATGTAGATTTTATTTTATATTCTAAATGAGTTATAAATACCTTTGGTATTTTTTGCAAATTTTATCTTTGTCGGTGGAACTCCCCTACTAAAATGTTGGGATCAGCTGTAGCTTTTAGCACACCCACTGGACAAGTTGTGGCATTCCAGCGGCGGCGACCTGCTGCCACACTAAAAACTGCGACAAAAAGTTGCCACGAAGAACAGAACTTATTTGTTGGCAGAATATAAATCGGGGTTTCCAAAGCGTCGCTTAAGTCAGATCCCTGTTCCGGATTCGAGCTTGACCTGAACGCAATCAAACGATGGGCTCGAGCCACAGCATCCATGTTCCCGGCGGCGGCACCGAAGGTAAGTGGGCAAACAACTTGTTCGCCACGGACCACGTAAACGTAAACCTGCCGCTGGTCCAATCAAAAGAGCGCTAGAGTCTTGCCTGGATAAAGGCGAACCTAGTCTGGTCTAGCCTGTCCAGCTTTGTGAAAACCCAAAGCCTAGAATCAAACCAAATTAATAAACATAATGAAATCGCATTATTACAATCGTGACATCATAGTCATGCCTAATGTAAATACGCTACTTTATATGTTACCCACGATCTTCATTCTTATCATAGAATTTATAGTTTATATGGTGTGTATTTCCTTCCTCTAATCACGCCTGTACAGTTTTATCCAGATAAAGCATATCTGCCTGTAGTAGCTCACATCACATAGAAATATATAGAAGTATGCCCATGAAATTCACAATCCATATTCCGCAGGCTACCACGTCCTCAAGGTGCAGGACAACTCGCCGGGCCAAAAGGCCGGACTGGAGGCCTTCTTCGACTTCATCGTCGCAATAGCCGGCACACGCTTGGACCAGGACAATGATATGCTGAAGGAGCTGCTTCGCCAGAACGTTGACAAGCCGGTGCGGCTCACCGTCTACTCCAGCAAGACGCAGACGGTCCGCGAACTGACCCTCACGCCGAGCAACAACTGGGGTGGCCAGGGGC